>NC_141691.1:2143150151-2143750151 GCF_964263255.1 Lissotriton vulgaris | reverse complement strand
AAAATCCTAATTTAGGACACAATCCTAACTTAAGACAAAATTCTAATTTACGACTACAAAATGCCTACTGTGAATACCAAAAGTAGTAAGTTTAGGATTTTGTCATAAGTTAATTCTGTTAATTGGCCTCATTCTTCTGGATTCCGTACATCATATGATCTTTTTGCACAAGATAGTGCATGGCTTGGTATATTCATCGTATGGGCTTCCAGGAACTGGTTTGACTCAAAGGCAACAGAAGCATTTGGTAAATGTGTCCCAAAATGTATGCAAATGGAACCCTTGGAGTTTCCTGTTATTTCTGCTTCAAAATCATCTTGACTAGAACAACAATCATAGTAATTCACATCTACCTTTGCTGAACTTAGACCACAGATTCAAGAAGGTAGATTTTCCTGCTAAACCTTGCATTACCCCATCAAATTCCAACTGTAATTGGACTTTGGGGCAGCTGTGTGCTAGTATGTGTAAAAGTTCCATGCTTTTATATATGCTATTTAACTAAGCAAGCATTGTATGCTACATTGATGTAACACAAAACCCCCAAAACAAATTTGTCAGATGACCTCATGTAAAAATGTGTAAGATTTTGAGCAATATATTTAGAAAGAGAAAGATAGCTTGAATTTAGAAAAATCTTAATGAACATTAGGATTCAATAAAACATCCGTGCAATGTGGGCTTGTGGAATTGTGGTAAATACTTAATTACCCTGTCAGAGTTTCTATACATTAAAAAGGATTGCTCATAAAATGAGAGGCAGAGTCCGTGGTGTCCGATTCAAAAGGGCTTTAATGCAATAGCTCGAGCTACTGGAGAATCGGGTTCCATCACCACTAAGGTTCAGGAAGGATCGTCATCTAAATCTTTATTCACATAACACATTATATATAGTTAAACCATACATTGCATTGAATAGAGAAGGCGGAGCGCTCCAGGAGGAGCAAGTGAAAGAGAGAGAGAAGAACACATGGGCGTGAAAGAAGGTGTGTAAGGAGGCGTACACGTGGGTGTTCACTTGATGAGTCATAGGTGTGTCATAGGTGGGTGGATGCATAGAGGGGGTCTGCATGGTCAGCAGGAACCTTTATCCCACTTGTGCGCGCAAAACTAGTCATGACGTGGAATTGACGTGTAACTGGGGAGAGCTGGGGGGAGCTGACTTTAGCACTAGTAGGGGAGTCTGGGATGTCAGAACGACCTGCACCTTTGGCATATCTGATATCTTGTGTTTGGAGGATGTATTGTCTGAAGTAAAGGTCGCTCGAGCAAAGGCTGCTCATCACTAACTGCTAGTATGTGCATATATTTCTTCGTGCATTGCGTGGGGGCCATGGGCCTTCTATGGAAACGGGTTCTGTAAATCACTTGCATGGAGACAGAAAGGCTAGGCCCTATCTTCTGCAGGCGGAATATGTTTACCCCTTTCACTCGACTGGAATGTGTTTCTGTGGAGCTGAGAAGATAACTGTAGGCAAAATACTGTCTTTGGCAGGCCAGGCTGGGCACCTCTCGGCTGAGCAGGAAGTAAGGGAGAGGTCAGGGATACATAACTATTCTGCAGCTTTCAGAGTCAGAGGAGGCTCGGAGCCTGAATTCGGGTCCTGGCTCGGCTGTGCCACAAAAACGTGTGCATCTCGACTTTTAAACGTGTACCATGTAAATGCATTGGCAACATAGGCCTCAGTGCAGAAGTAAACGTTACATTCATGGAAGGCCTAATAACTGACATGCAACATTGGACGGAAATGCAGAGGCATTATTATTACAGGCATGAGAAGGGAATTACATGATGACATGGACATACATGGGGCATAGGTACATAGATAGGGTGCGAGTGGGGGACACACTGGCCACGTAAAATTTCTATTTCCTCATTCCCTCCTTGTCCCCTACTGTGCCCTTTAGGACACGTCTATATTCATGAGACCATCTATTTGTTCATATAGCATCATTTGCTCGTCTTTTTTTATTTGTGCACGTGAACGTGGACGTGGACGGGGAATACAGGCTGTGGCACACAAGCCGCAAATCGCTGGGCCACATTGCAGACAGAGACAGCAACTGAATATAACTAGTAGCATTATTCCTAGGAATGACAGTACTTTCCATCCCCAGGCTGATATCACACTCCAGAGCCAACCGGACCAAGTCCAGGTGCCTGGATTCTGGTGTATCTCGTGAGCTATCTTATGGAGCCTCGTTATTGCTGCATACACTGATGGCGCGTTATTAGGAATAAACACACAACAACTGGAGCCGATCACTCTACAAGCCCCGCCCCTATCGGCCAGGATGACGTCAAGAACAAGGCGGTTCTGAAGAACAACGAGTCTCATAGCAGACTGTTCCTCGGTCAAGTTACCTAAAACAGAAGTAGTCTCATTCACTACTGCTTCCAAAGTTCTTGTCAATCTGTGTATTAATTTACTGTTTTGGATGGGACCTATGAAGAAAAAGAATCCTTTATTGAAATCTGTATATTGCTCCAATGCTGTCTCAGTCTGATCGACAACTGGGGTATCGGTTTCCCTCTTGTGTCTAACATGTACTAGTCGTGAGTCTCGATGATAATGGGATGGGGCTAGAAAAACAGGTGGCAGTAGGAACGCTATACAACACGTCCCATCCCAGTCTAAGGGCAGACGTACATAGGCTGTCTGACCACAAATTAAATAGGAATGGCGGGAAGCTTTAAAAGTAGACTTTCCTTTATCATTGAATTCGACCACAGTATTACAATCACTGTGTCCTAGATGCACTGAACCATTCTTTCTAACGCATAATTCACCTTTTACTGGTAAAACTGTTATGAACGGTGAATCTATACTTGTCTCGGACTGGACGTTTAGAATCATAAGGTTAAGGGAAACATTTCCTAGTTCGTACACTTCATTTTCTAGATCTGTTCCTTTCCTTTGGGGAAAACCATCTTTGTCGGGGAAACATGCCTTGTTCATTACTATATTCAGGTCTGTGAACTTTCTGTCTTGTGTTGATGACATTAAAGCAAACCATGCTCCGCACGAACCATTGTGCGAGAACGGATAAGGAAAAAGGGCAGAACTCCCTCCATTTTCTGATAAGGTGGGAGTCGGCCACATACCCAGCAATTCGTTACATTGCTGGTCTGGTGAGAATGGTGTAACATGCGAATAAAAGTATTGTTGCACAGTGCTAGTCGATATGACAGTTCATGGGGTGGCAGATCACTGAACGTGTGCTCTACAGTATCATTGAAGGAAGAATGTATATGTGAACCAAGAGAAGGAAAGAAAACATGTAGTGTCAAACTTATACATATAATCGATATACTTAGAAAAAACATAATGATCAGAGTTACTATGCATCTGCTGCGTAAGTTTTTGCAATATTTATCTTTCATCTTTCTCTGCCTATCTCTCTGTCTATTTGGGTCTACGATCTTATACATGTCAGGAACCTGTCTAACCGCTTCACCCAAGGGGGACTTAAACAATTAAACGCTGTCTGACTTACTAGATCGTAGCTTCAGTTTGTACTCCTGTTGCGGAGTCTTTTCTAGCAAAGGGAGTTTCGAGTCACTGATGTCAGGGCAGTCCTTAGAGTCTTTTACTGATCCAAGTCCATGGAAGCGTTTCACGTGGTGGGCATGTATCCAGCCCTTCCTCCCCTCGACCTTGACGGCGGTCCTCGTTGTCAGTAATACCAGCTTTGGTGCGCGCCAGCGGGGCTCGAGAGGACTTGAACGATCAAAGTTTCGAACGAAGACAAGATCCCCAGGGACAATCGAGTGTTCTTTCACCTGGGTGTTGTCGGGGAAGGCGGCTGCAAACTGTGAATGACAAGAAAGGAGTGCAGACATCAAGGAAGCCAGGTAATCTGTCAGCATATTACTGTTGACATCTGTTATTCTTTTTGGCATAGGCGTACCCCACATATTCGGTGGTCTACCAAAAACCACCTCGTACGGGGACAGTCCTGTTCTAGAATGAGCTACCATACGCATGTAAAAGAGGGCAACCGGCAAGGCTACCATCCAATCCACGCCTTTTTCTGCACAGACCTTCGCTAGCTTGGTTTTAAGTGTCTGATTGTGTCTTCTCTACGAGCCCTGCTGCCTCTGGGTGTTGTATGCAAAGGAATCTCCACTGGTACCCTAACAGAAGAGATACTGGTTTCATCAGCTCAGAAGAGAATGGCTGACCGTTATCTGAGTACACAACATGGGGCAAGCCGTATCGTGGGAAGAATTCTCGGACCAACTGCCTGGTGGTGGTCACAGCAGTGTAATCTGGGACTGGGTACGCTTCTGTCCATCTAGATAGTGCACATACAACTACGAGGACGTACTTGTATCCTCGACATCTGTCCATCTGAATATAATCCATCTGGAGGACTTCAAAAGGGTTGTCAGGAGGATGAAATCCACCTTGTTCCACGGGAATACCTTTGCCTGGATTGAACTGACAACAGAACATGCAGGTACGCACTTTCTGTTTTGCTGCTGCACGCAGGTGCTTGTTGAACCAGATATTCTGTAAACTGTCTAACATTGCCTTTTCTCCTAAGTGTGCTGGACTATGTGCTGTATTTATGATAACTTGAACCATGGAGTCAGGGAGAAGCCATGTGGCTTTGCCTTTTGTCATCCAACCCTGGTCTGTCTGGACCCCTCCTTGTTCAGTCCATTTCTTTATTTCGTCTGGAGTGGCATGTGTCTGTATGTCGAGTACATCTTGTGAGGGATCCCTCATTGTCATGCAGTTTGTCAGTGATGGTGCTTCTGTCTTTGTCGTGTCTGTGGGAATGTCTGTTTGAGTCTGAGCTGTAAGTTTAGCTGTTCGATCTGCCAGGTCATTACCCTGGGAAATGGTGTCTGTGACTTTAGTATGTGCTTTGCACTTCATGATAGCTATGGCTGTAGGTAAGTGTATTGCATCTAACAGAGCCTGAATGAGGGGACCATGCTGAATTTTGGCCCCATGAGAGGTCAGAAAACCTCTCTCCTGCCACAGGACTCCGAAGTCGTGAACGACTCCGAAGGCATACTGTGAATCTGTGTATATATTTACTTTCAAGTTCTTGGCTCGTATACAGCCTTGGGTCAGAGCGATGAGCTCTGCTGCTTGGGCTGACAATGTGTCAATTTGTTGTGTCTCTATGACCTCAGTATCAGTGGTCACTGCATATGCGGCCACAAACTCTCCTGTGCTTGTTCTCATGCATGAACCATCCACATAAAGTGTCAGGTCTGGGTCGGGTAATGCAATGTCTGTCAAGTCTTGTCTTGGCTTCGTCACTGTATTAATTACTTCCACACAGTCATGTGGTGCAGGGTCTGCTGTGCTTGAAGGCAAGAGTGTAGCAGGGTTCAGTATATTGCATCGTCTGATCTCTATGTGTGGCTGGAATAATGTCAGTTCATATCCTGTCAGTCTTGCTATAGTCAGGTGTTGAGTCAGAGTCCTGTTCAAGAGAACTTCCACTGAGTGTGGAACCTTTACTGTCAGGGGGTGTCCTAACACGATGGAATCGCTTTGTCTTATTGCTAGAGCTGTTGCTGCAACTGATTTCAGGCCCGCAGACAGAGCCTGGGCCACTGGATCCAATGTACTAGAAAAATAAGCACAAGGCTTGTGTTTTCCTGCTTGAGATCTTGAGTAAGAACAGATAATGCTGTGCCAACGCGTTCAGTGACAAAAACGCGTAAAAGGCTTGCTGTAACAAGGAGTCGCTAAAACTGGTGCTTTACATAGAGCTGTTTTCAATTCATCAAATGCAAGTGTATGTTCTTGTGTCCAGGGGAGGACAGTTGAAGACGCTGCCTCCTGTGTTGTTAGCTGTATGAGTGGCTTGGCTAGATATGCATACTGGGGAATTCATTGTCTGCAGTAAGAGGTGAGGCCAATGAAGGCCCGTACCTCCTTTTGTGTCTTGGGCTGTGGAAGATGTGCAATTAACTGAATGTGGTCTGGTGTCAGCTGTCTACCCCTCTTGGACAGCAAGTGTCCAAGGTACACCACTTGCTGTGCACAGAATTGCAACTTCGAAGGGGACACTTTGTGCCCCTTGTCTGCCAGAAAGTATAAGACTGTCAGTGATGCACGTTCTCAGTCACGCTCTGTTCGTGCTGTAATCAAGAGATCGTCCACATATTGGAGTAGCGCAGTGTCGGTAGGCATGTGAATACTGTCTAGTTGTCTTTTCAATGCTTGACTGTAAATACTAGGACTTTCAGTGAATCCTTGAGGAGCCCTCGTAAATTTAAAGCTGCGTCCATTTAAACAGAATCCGAAAAGGTACTGGCTTTCCGGATGGATTGGGACACTAAAGAAGGCGTTTTTGAGATCGATTACAGTAAAGAACGTCGCTTCCGAATCAATTGCAGTCAGTAATGAAGAAATGTCTGGGACCACTGGATACAGGGGTATAATGCATTTGTTCAGTTCTTGGAGGTCAATCACTAGTCTGTAGACTGGTGGTGCATTTGGGTCAGTTCGTTTAAGAATGGGAATGATAGGAGAATTACATACATTCGAGTCAGTTTCTACAACCACTCCCTGTGCAATAAGTTCGTCAACAATTTTCAGTAATGCTACTACAGCATCAGGTGGTAACTTGTATTGTCGGATTCGTGGCAAAACAACTCCTTGTTTGAGAGTGACACAGTGTGGCGTAATGTGCATATAACCTACATCAGTCGGACCTTGCGCCCATAAATGCTGTGGTACATTCTGGAGTCTGGGATCAAAATCTCTCAACACATATTGTCCTTTAAAATCACGTAAAAACAATCTCACTCCTTCCGGAGAACAACAAATCACTGCTCCTAGTTATTTCAATGTCTTTTTACCAAGCAAGTTCTCTGGACATGACTTAGTAAGTAACAAGTCTGTAGTGCGGGACAATGGACCAACTCCATGGGGAACTGGCTTTGACACTTCGTTAACAATAGGCTTTCCTGAAAATCCCAGGGAAATATTCTGTGAGCCTGAGAGGGGTGCCCCTCCAACCTCGTCATGACTGATGGTAGTTCTGCTCGCCCCTGTGTCAATTAGAAATTTTCTGTCTTTTCCCAATACACGACTATGTACATAGGGACCCTCTTGATCTACAGGAACCTCAATAAGGGGCAAGCCAACCTCCCTCTCTAGGCTGTTTCATGAGTACTGTTGATATTCTGGATAGTCTGACTGAGCGTACTGGTACATTTGTTGCGTGACATGTTGTGTGGCAGCTATTGGTTGCGGTGTAGCCACTGTCTGTTGTGTGTTCTGTGGCGTTTGCGTGTTATGCGGGGTGTTATCCTGTCTAGGAGGACGCGGTCTTTCTTTCGTCTTGCCTGTAGCTATATTGTGTTTCAGGACAGCACATTCATTCACATAGTGACCTGGTTGCTTGCAATAATTACAGTTCCCTTTAACAGGTGCCGTGCCCTTTTTATGGCCATCAGCAGGTACTGATTGTGCAACTAGTACTTTCATTTTTGTATCTTTCATGCGTCTCTTTTCGTGTTCCTGTTCCTCTCTAATTCGGTTCTGGTGATATTGTAACATTTGTAACATTTGTGAAGGGCTATTTGCTTGCCAGGTACTCTCAACCTTCTGTACTCTATTTTTGATCGAGGGTAAGGAATTCTCTACTAATTTGCTCACAAAAAGATGTGGGTACGATTCACTATTTGTCTTTAGGCCACTATTAATAATAAAACATTTTTCGAATCTAGAATAAAAGTCACTGGTGTCTTCATCTGGTTTCTGTTTACAGGCTAAAATAGCATACCAATCTTCCTTTTTAGTAACCAATAATCTCGTCAGGACCTGTATCAATAGTTCAGGTAGTGCTTTAGCTTTTTCCCCAAGACCAACACCAGGGCCTCGGAGTTTATCTTCGTCTTCCAATTCTGTCCAACTGATCTTTTTCTCTCCCACCTCCCAATCTTTTTCTTTAAGCTTTTCATAAATGCCTGCTGGTAATAGTACTTTCAATAATTTAATAATGTCAGCGTATGTGTAATCCCCTATGCGGAGAATGTCTTTTAATTCACGGTGGAACCCCCCCCGGGTCTTTATCATGACAGGGCAGCAATTTTTTCATTTCCTGTATCTCTATTTTCGTCAAGGGTGTGTAAACGTATACTCGTTGAAGCTCATTGGTTGCATTTCTAACGGGATGTACCTCTCGTAGGGGGTTCTGTCTGTCTATGTGGAAGGTCTTTCTTTCGCGGTGTGGGGCAGGAATCAAGTGCGTGGTCAGAAAAGTCAAGTACTTATGTCGTTGGTCTAGAATGACATTAATTAATTCGGTACCTAGACCTCTCCATCTCTCTAAGAGTAAATCGTCCAGTAATTTATACAAGGGACCTGGATCAGAATGCTGACTCTCGTACAATGTGATCAGATGTTGAACCATGTAAATACCAGCTAAACGCTGTTCTTCCAGAGGGAGGCTTAAGAATGTTTGCGCCACTACGTCATCATTATATATGTTAGAATTACAAGCCCATTGAACGGCTGACCGGGCTAGTTCCTGTTCATGCATAGTATGAGGTTCACCGCCCCCTACTCGTCTTTTCAGTGAATTTTCAGTAGCTTGGAATAGGTGTTCAAGGGAATATCTTTCTGGTATGGGAGGGCCATGTTTACTGTAATCTAGGCCTTTAGGCCTGTCAAACTGTCTTGCTCTACCTACATAATTCAGTTTATCCACTTCCTCTGTTTCTGGCTCATCCTCTCCAGAGGCTAAGTCTTCCTCTTTCTGGTCTGACTCTTTCCTGTGTGCGTCTGACTCAGTCTTGTGTAAGTTCTGAATTTCTTTACGATTTTTCCTGTACATACATTCTATCTTTGACATTGTATCATGTTTACCGGCAGCTATGTTGTCACTCCAATCAATCATACCTTTAGTTACTTCTTTATTTGGCTGGTCTTGTTCCCTGATCAGACAATTAATCAAAAATCGTAAAAGCATGCATTGAACCTCCACCTTTCTTTGTGCCATGGCCTCATGTATACTCTCGGGTCCCTCCCCTGTTCTAATGAAATGGTATATTCTGTCTAAATTGTCCTTCATGCCTGGTAATGTGATCAAATAGTCTGCAACGCGTCTTAATCGTTCTGAGTACATGAGCATTGAGCCTACACCTGGTAGGGGATCATATATACAATTTGAAATCGTTACAGTTTGTTTAAGAGGTGTTGCTGTCATTGTTGGCGTTCGCTGTAGTGCTAATTCTCGTAGTGTTCGTGATGGTGGCGGTGTGTGCAGTATGTCTGTGGTGGGCCCCCTCCCACTGCCCCTTGGCTTGAGTCATCTTTCACTGTCAGTGTCACTACTGGTGTGTGTTGATCCTGTGATACGGGCGGATGGCGAAAAGGATTGTTATGATTGTTGCCAGGAGGAGGAGGGGGAGGAAAGCTTGCATTAACATAATCCGGAGCGGCGTGTTCTAAATAGGAGGAAAGGAAAATGTCTGCTGCTGTCTGTTTATGACCATGGACTTTGGTCGGGATCAGTGGTGGCGGCAAATTACTGGGTATTTCCGGGGTCACTTTAGGTAGTCCTTCGGCGAGGACGGGATACATGCCTTTAGTAAGGCCATTTCTTTGTCTATCTACTTGTTCTGCCTTAACCCGTTCACCTTCTTCCTTTAGCTCTTTTTCTCTAGCTTTTTCTGCTGCTTCTTTACTCCTCTCTGCTTTGTTGATCTCGTTCTCTGTTCTCCTATGCGCTTCTTTACGCCATAACTCTATGGCATCTTTCTGGGACTGTCTAGCTTTCTTTTTCCACAGTGCTTCCTCTACTCTCATAATGCAATCAGCATCCCATGTCCCTGAGACAGGCCATCTATATTTCTCTTCCAGATCCTTCGTGTAATCTACCCATAAGTCTAAAAACAGTATGGCATCTAGCCCGTGCTTCTGGTACATAAAATGACCGGGAGTGTCCCTAGGCGGGACGGGAACTGCCTCTTCGAGTATCCCTTTCCTGGTCCCTATCTGACGTAATTTCAGAAACAGTAGCATGGTGTAACTAACTTGAACGAAAACACAATAAACACAAGAATAGACTGGAAACAATCATTCATACTACGACATTAAAACATTAAAAACAGATACATCCTAACTAGTACATAGAAAAAACACAATCCTGAAAAACAGTTTACTTTATGCACTGCAAAACAGTACAACCATACCGGTCTCGTAAAGAGACACGTCTTTACCGCATCCACCTAAATGGACGCGTCTTTACCGAGTCTGTGTACCCAGACCCGTCTTTACCGGGCTCAAATAAATGAACCCGTCTCTATGCGTTCCCAATAACGGTACTCACCGGGAAGCACAACTGAAGGCCTCGGAAACTCGATACTGGACTGGACTGCTACGGCTTCTGGTGCTGCGCATGCGCCTCGGAACAGGTGGGCCTCGGGATACCTCGGACCTTGCTCTCTCAGCTTGGGCTCTGGTCGGGATGGTCCGCAATCCTCACCGCCTCATGTGGATGCCTGGTCGCAGTCTCCGTCTCCTCCGTGGGCCTGAGGGAGTAGGCAGGAAGTCCCGCTGTCGTGTACACTTGAAGTCCGTCACGGCTATAGAAGGGGTCAGGGGGCTGGACCTACATCGCCGGCGCGTGGGGAAGGGGACTGGACCCTGTTCGGGCGCCAGATTAATGTGGTAAATACTTAATTACCCTGTCAGAGTTTCTATACATTAATAAGGATTGCTCATAAAATGAGAGGCAGAGTCCGTGGTGTCCGATTCAAAAGGGCTTTAATGCAATAGCTCGAGCTACTGGAGAATCGGGTTCCATCACCACTAAGGTTCAGGAAGGATCGTCATCTAAATCTTTATTCACATAACACATTATATATAGTTAAACCATACATTGCATTGAATAGAGAAGGCGGAGCGCTCCAGGCGGAGCAAGTGAAAGAGAGAGATGAGAACACATGGGTTTGAAAGAAGGCGTGTAAGGAGGCGTACACGTGGGTGTTCACTTGATGAGTCATAGGTGTGTCATAGGTGGGTGGATGCATAGAGGGGGTCTGCATGGTCAGCAGGAACCTTTATCCCACTTGTGCGCGCAAAACTAGTCATGACGTGGAATTGACGTGTAACTGGGGAGAGCTGGGGGGAGCTGACTTTAGCACTAGTAGGGGAGTCTGGGATGTCAGAACGACCTGCACCTTTGGCATATCTGATATCTTGTGTTTGGAGGATGTATTGTCTGAAGTAAAGGTCGCTCGAGCAAAGGTTGCTCATCACTAACTGCTAGTGTGTGCATATATTTCTTCGTGCATTGCGTGGGGGCCATGGGCCTTCTATGGAAACGGGTTCTGTAAATCACTTGCATGGAGACAGAAAGGCTAGGCCCTATCTTCTGCAAGCAGAATATGTTTACCCCTTTCAATCGACTGGAATGTGTTTCTGTGGAGCTGAGCAGATAAATGTAGGCAAAATACTGTCTTTGGCAGGCCAGGCTGGGCACCTCTCGGCTGAGCAGGAAGTAAGGGAGAGGTCAGGGATACATAACTATTCTGCAGCTTTCAGAGTCAGAGGAGGCTCGGAGCCTGAATTCGGGTCCTGGCTCGGCTGTGCCACAAAAACGTGTGCATCTCGACTTTTAAACGTGTACCATGTAAATGCATTGGCAACATAGGCCTCAGTGCAGAAGTAAACGTTACATTCATGGAAGGCCTAATAACTGACATGCAACATTGGACGGAAATGCAGAGGCATTATTATTACAGGCATGAGAAGGGAATTACATGATGACATGGACATACATGGGGCATAGGTACATAGATAGGGTGCGAGTGGGGGACACACCGGCCACGTAAAATTTCTATTTCCTCAGAATATGAATGTAAAGTAATGAGTGCATTTGATTCTGATATATATTTAATTCACTATACATTCCCTGAAACAGTCCATCTCACTTTTCTGCAAATTAATGTGGCACTGGTTTGCTCAGGATTTAACTGTAAAGTATGTGTCCATTGTAAGGAGTAATTTTCAGAAGATTTCTCAACCAATTTATGATTGCACGGATGTCATAGACTTTTGGTATTCTTTGGAGAAGGGAAGTCAATGAATCTGCCAGGGAATGAATAATTGCCTTCATGGACCTCAAGCTGCGTAGTCAATATGTGGTGGTGCGGGTGGCTGATATTCCACCACATAAAATACTCTAGCTGCTTCACACATGGTGGCATTGTTGAGTAGATGGTGCTAACATGAGTTGTATGATAGTTGCCTAATCTGAGTGATGGATGTCCCAGTATGTCTGTTGGAGCCATTTCTGTGGCACTCTTCCGCACAAAGGCAGTAAACTTTCACTTAAGGATTAGTATAATCTACTGCACCCAGCATGCCAGGCAGAGTAGACATGCAGACATTGGCCCAGGCAGAGTAGACATGCAGTCATTGGTAGTGCAGTCCCACTTGCAGGTGCATCTGAAGTGTCCACTGTTTTACATGGAAATTCCACTAGCAAAGGAAATCCACTGACAGTGGACAGCTTTTGTGGATTTTCAATTGAAGTGTCTTTGTCCACGGTGCTTAGATCTGCTTAGGTGAAAAAACAGCTACTGATGCAGGACAACTCTATCTTTGATAGAGATTTCAACTTGATAGAGATTTCACCTCTATCTTGAGATGAAAGGAAAATGAACCACAATCTGCAGTTTTCATCATCGTCATTAATTTTATTTGAATCTTTTAGATCCAAAAAGTAAGCAGCACAATTAAATAAAAGTAGATGAGTTTTACTTATGAGGCTGCGATTGCAAAATGTATTCTTTTTTTTGTAAAAGTGATGAAACGTGTTTTCCAGAAACAAATGTGTCATTGAACCAAAATGAAGTGTCAATTGCTGCTATGAGGGAATCACCAAAGAGCAGTGCAAAGAAAAAGGATGCTGCTACGAACGGTAAGGTGCTAAGAATACGGAAGTCTGTGTTCTCAATTTCAGTTTTGTTGTAAAATAGTTGAGGCTATATTTAAATATCTAAAATGTAAAAACAAAAGGAGGTCTCCTTACAAATCTAGTGGGGGACAAGGAGGAACACATTTGAAAATAAGAAAAAGTCCCTAAGACCCTGAATGGGAACAAAGAACTGGCAGCTGATTGAAGAGTTCACTAGTGCCATCTACTCCAGATTTAACATCATGTCACACAGTTATAATAAAGGATTTTTCCACCAAAATAATTGAATTTAAAACATTTTCATTTAATAGTTTATAAAAACACACGTTTTATGCATATAAGTGCCATTACAATAGAACATTAAAAACTGTGTGGAAACACAGTGACAGTTTAAAACAAAAATTCACTTGAAAGAAACAAAATGTTGACGCAGCGTTTCGGTATGTTGTAATAACACCTTCTTCAGGACAGTTCTCTAATCAAAGAAAACATACAATTATTATTCACATTTAAAACGATCTATTTACTACAATCACATAGGTTTTTATTTGTGTCATTCATTATTTAAAATTTTCCATCTCGCATGCATTATAAACTTTATTTCCAATGTTCTTTCTCTATAACATGTTCTAGGCACTCTACAGGACAAAATAGTGGGTCTCTTAGATTACAACTGTACCAGTTTCAAAGGGAATCCTTTGCGTCATTGGTTGTGGGTAGATGAAAATTACCACTGATAGGGTTATTTACTTTACCTACTACATACTCAATAAAGACAGGAATTTTTAATATTTATAGGCAGTTCAATACCTTGTTTGGATTATATGCCACTTCTTTAGTTTGGGGCTTTCTTCTTTGATCAGCCTGATGTACTGTTGAGGCTGGACAAGACTGGTGATATTCCAAGTCCTGATGTTTAAAAATAGTTCCACCTTCAGGGACATGATAAGAAACATCACCTATTATTTAGATCTATCTCTTATTTGTCCATATTTATACTCAATTTGGTCACAACATGTTTACCTGTGAAACTCGGTTCCTTTATTTTCCTCGTTATATTTTTTGGAGCGGTCAGGTACGCGCGGCACTTAAGTCAACAACGTTTTTCTGCATCTTCAAATAGGGATCAACAGAAAAAGCGGCGCTACAATAGAAATAAAAAAAACCCTCGCCGCGAATAAGATTGTTACCATAGTTACGGAGTAAGAAAACGGAGCCAGTGGTCGCGTAACATCACGAGATCCTGGCCGGAAGCAACTGTAGAAAAACACAGCACTCAGTCGCAATAGCAGAATGGCGCACACACGGAAACGTCAGCAGTGGTGAAGTGCCCAGAGTCATTAAACCAACAAAAACAGGTCAGAGAGAATATTGGAGGAAGGCATCACAGCATTAACCAAGAGCCAAGGGGGGTGGTTCAGCAGAGCAACTTTTGGGTTCCGCATGGAGTGGATGGAGCCACCCTTGGACCTGGTTTGCCGGGTTCTGTGCCACACGACTGTGGTGCGCTTTTAAGTGTGAGAATGGCTGCTCGGCGGGCTGGTAAGGGTAGTTTTAACTTTACCTGGCTGCCCAACACACAGAACGACACACCGGACGGTAGCAAGTTCCACAGACGTCAACATCCCCGCAGGACATTGGTGCGCTTTTCATCGGGGACGCAGGGCAGGCTTAGGAGGGTAGTTACTCCTCTGCAAGGTCGCTCCACACGCAGAATGGCACGCCAGATGACAGCAGGCTCTGCAGACTTAACATCATTAATATAATATTAGGATATAATGTATTTGCAGCCTTCACAATTGAGTACCCATATCAGAAAATAAAGTCATGTTAACTATGGTGGTTTATCCAAATCAATAAGGGCTAGATGTACGACAAATTGCAATTGCGAGCAGCAAATTGCACCCAATTTTGAGTCACAATTTGCGAGTCTCAATTGCCAATGTACAACAGTGTCTGAGACACTGTTTACGGTTCCCAATGGGCTCTCAAATGGCATGCCTCATGCATATTAATGAGGCTGTCACAATTTGCGACCCCATCGGGAATGGCTGTCACTCCCAGGGATGGTGGCCTGCTGGGGTCAGCAGACCCCCATGTCTGGAACTGCTTTTAAGTAAAGCAGTGTTTTTTAATTTTATTTAATGCTTCCCATTTCACTAAACGAAAACGGGATGCATAAAACAAAAATGAAACATTTGTAGTGATCCCTGGGCCAACAACATGTCCTGAAAACATGTTTGCACACACATTCACAAAGGGGAAGGGGTCTCCTGGGGTCCTCTTGAAGAGGGAGGTAAACTGCGAGTGTTTTGCAACCAAAGTTGTGGTCCCAAAACATTCTTACATAGGATTGAGACTTGCCATTAGGATGGGACGCCCTAGGAACTCACCTTCCTAATAGCGACTAGCAAAATAGGTTTAGAACATGGGCTACAGTTTTTTTGCATGAGCAGACGGGTCTAAAACCAATCCAATCTAATTTTACGATCTGCTAATTTCACCCTACTAGGAGATATTAATATACATCTCGACAACCCCAATGACCCTAACACCGTATGCCTCAAAGATATTTTACATATACTGGATCTGACAATTCTAACGGAGGAACCAACCCATAATGCTGGACACATATTAGATTGCATTTGCTCCAATGCCAATACAATAACAGTAGAACCGCCACTGACCCAAACTTGGTCAGATCATAAATTCATCAGTTTTAATATAAAAACAGACAATAATAAAGACATCAAAAACATTAATCCTATTCCCTGCAATAAAAGTTCAACCCCCTGCTGGAAAAAAATCATCGAGCACCCTGATCTAATGAACTGGATACAGACAGAAAAACTACTACCAGTAGGAAATGTGAGCACTGACTATGAACACTATAAGAGCTGGATGAAATCCATTGGAGATAGATTGACTACAGGAGGAACCAAATCTAATAGGACACAAAGGAAAAAATCCGCTCCTTGGTATACCAAATCCTTAAAAGTCACGCTGAGAGAAGTTAAACTTCTAGAAAGACAATGGCGACGCTATTACAGGAAGGAAGATAGGGAAATCTATAAGAACGTCAGGAGGAATTACCACACCTCTATCAAGCTAGCGAAAACAAATTACTATACCAATCTGATAGAATCGTCCAACAACAACCAAAAAGAAATATTCCAAATAGTTAACAGCTTTAGAAAACCCAAAATATTATCACAGGAAATACCACCGTCTCAAGCTCTCTGCGATAAAATCGCGGAATATTTCGAACAGAAAATTACCAACTTCACCAAAGAATTTCCTCAGATTAGCCAGCTAGCATCAAACACAATGGACCCTATCTCCCCAAAAGATACACCTGGTACTATAACATGGGACAGTTTTACCATGATTGACTTAATTGAGTCATCTCAAGCCATTTCAAAACTGAACTCAGGCTCCCCTCTTGATCCCTGTCCACCTCTACTACTTAAGACCATAAAAGACGAGGTTAATCCAATGATTAACTCTATTCTGAACTCTTCCCTGCGAACAGGAGACATCCCCACCTGTTGGAAAGTCGCAGTAGTTAAGCCTCTTCAAAAGAAATCTATCCAAGACCCCATGACACTGTCAAATCTTCGTCCCATATCACTCCTCCCAGCACTATGTAAACTCACAGAGACATGTGTAAACAAACAGCACACCGCATACTTGGAAAACAATAACCTTCTTCACCCCAACCAAGCGGGTTTCCGTTCTCACCATTCTACTGAATCGGCCCTCATCTTCTCAGCGGAAACAATTAGGACCGCATTGGATCAGGGCAAAAGAGCTGTCCTGATCCTACTTGATTTGTCCGCGGCGTTCGACACAGTGTCCCACGATATTCTACTTCATCGCCTGAGTAGCGCAGGCATAGGGGGCACCGTGTTGAAATGGTTCACCAACTTTCTCAGACAAAGGAAACAAACCATCATCCTAGGGCCATATCACTCTGAGGCCAGGGAAGTTAAATCTGGGGTACCTCAGGGCTCTAGCTTAAGCCCCATATTGTTTAACCTGTATATGGTCCCACTAATGAAAATCATTTCCTCCTTTGCTATCAGTATGATAGCATACGCCGATGACACTCAACTAGTGTTAATTCTAGATGAGGACGCGGCAATCGCTGAACGCTCCCTTAAGGACTGTCTGGAAGCCACCTTTAAGTGGATGAACCTAAACCACCTGAGATGTAACACCGCAAAGACCGAAATTCTACCCTTCGGGAAAAATAACTTGTTCTCCCCCCAAACCTGCTGGCCACCCAATGCCGAAGCCCCGCCAAGCACTATAAAAAGTGCCCGCAACCTAGGCATCAAATTTGATGAGGCATTATCATTTAAACAGCAGACTATTGAAGTAGCTGGCTCATGTTTTAATGTCATCAAGAGCCTTCGGAAATTCTTTGATTTCCTTCCCTTATCAGCCAAGAAAACAGTAGCGGTGGCATTAATCACATCCAGATTAGACTATTGTAACAGTCTATACGTAGGGGCCAACAAAGCCCTGCTAGATTAGTGCTAAAAACATCGAGAAAGTCCTCGGCATCGGCAGCACTAGATACTCTCCATTGGCTCCCCATTCAAAAGAGAATATTATTCAAACTGCTGATAATTTCCTTCAGGGCATTCCACAAAACAGGTCCAACCTACCTGTACAACAAATTCAACCGCTACCACCCTGGACGTCACCTAAGATCTGCCACGGCTAACCTAATGATTATCCCAAAATTTCGACTATCCACTAGAGGAGGAAAGTCTCTGACGGTCAAAGGATCAAGAGCATGGAACAAACTCCCTCCTCAAATCCGGGAAATCTCATGCGAAAGTAAATTCAGGAAAGCCATCAAAACCTGGATCTACAATCAAACAGCCACTACTTGCAAAGCCCTGGTCTAATTCTGAAACATCTTCTGGGGTTACTACACCTTTTTCCCCTCCTTTGATCCACACAATTTACATCCAGCGCCAAGATGCTCCTCGGAGCGATAGAGCGCTATATAAAACCCCCCAATCAAATCAAATCAAAATCAAATTTACGCATGCAAAAATCCATCGTAAATCTGGCTCTAAATCTTTTGTTGATGGCTCATTTCTGAAGGTTTAAACTCATTTCCCATCAGCTTGCTGCATTCCTTTAACAAACCTCACCCGAAACTGTTGGCTGTCAGGTTTCAGTATTAATTTTAAGTCTCTGCACGTGAACAAGGTCCTTATAAACATTCATCATAGCCAAGTTATAAAGATGGCGATATTCACATTCGATATCAGTTAGTGACTCAAACACATCACAAGTGGGGCTGAGTTATAAAAGAGTTTATTGGTATGGGACGTAATGTTAACCATTATGTTTTTACATACTTTTACATGAGTTTGTTTTTAGGTCCAATTCGTCCAACTCCTGGTCAATGAAATTGGAAATGGGGCACAGTTCATTATTTTTTCTTCCTGGTTTTGTACGAATATACAGTGAATATTTCATTTTTTTTTCCAGTTTTGAGTATTTCAGTGTAAATGTAAATGTGCATGTATAAATGAGTACTAGAGAAGTTCTACATTACTTACTCAATATCACTTTGTATTTAACCCCCATAGGGTCCACATCTTTATTAATACTAATTTGAAACTGGGAGAAACACATTTGAAAATTAATTAATAAATCTGGCTTCTTTCACTGACACGATCAAGGGTTCAGATTTATAAACATTTCATGCAGTGCAGCAAGGCAACTAAGTAGCTTCTTTACGTTATATGGAGACATCAATAAAGCACCATTTATACAAAGATGTGGTGCATTTATGCTGCCTATATTTACTTGCTCACAATGTGGGGCATGACATCAATGAAGGCATTATTGTAAGTGTGCCTGCTTTTCAGTAAAAAATGTTTTTCTGTCTGAAGGGGCACCTTCCTGCAAAAAAACAATCCTTAAAGGCATTTTCCTTTTCAATATATGTCTTATTAGTTTGACACATTCCTCCACTTTATATCTGTATGTAAATGGAAGAATCTGCAAAAATCTACCGGTGCATGGTTTCGAACATCCACACTCCATCTATGGAACGCCTCAGTGGAGATGATGAACGGAGTGCTGAAACTTTTCAGACTCTCACCCCTAGTCACAGATCTGGGTTGAATCCATCATCATTCTTTAGCTCACTTCCCCAACTCAGTTTAGACCCAGCTATATGCAAATCAGTCTTAACCCTGTATCCCATGGAAACAGTCCAGCCCGAACTGCCAATCCATGTTTTTCTAACGCGGAACCAAGCACCCTGAGACCGATTTCTGGGTAAAACCCTTCATCGGCCAGGCTAGCTTGAATCCAGTGGCAAAGTGAGCGCGGGACCCAGGTTTGGACATACCCTGCCAACTTAATGAAAACAAAGCAAACACAAGGAAATGGTGGACAGAGCACTGAAATTATTCAGACCCTCACCCCCAGTCACAGATCTGGGTTGAATCCCCCATCATTCTTTAGCTCACTTCACCACCTCAGTTCAGACCCAGCTATATGCAAATCAATCTTGACCCCATGCCTCATGGGAAGAGTCCAGCCCTAACTGCCATGTCAGGTTTTCCCTTAACCGGAAGCAAGCATCCTGCGAACGGTGTCTGGTTAATACCCTTCATCAGCCAGGTTAGGATGAATCCAGTGGCAAAGTAAGCAAGGGACCCATGTCTGGGCAAACCCTGCTTACTCAGGACGAACAAAGCAAACATAAGGCATTCTGTCCATCAATTGCTCTTTTTGCATTTGTTCTCCGTAGTGGGATGGGTATGTCCAGACGTGTGTCCTGGGCTAACTCTGCCACTGAAATCAAGCTATCCTGGCTGATGAGGGGTGAAAACTGAAAATTAACTTACATTTTTCTTAAGTTTTTTTAAGACAAAATCCTAATTTAAGACAAAATCCTAATTTAGGAGAACATCCTTATTTGAGACAAAATCCTAAAACAACATCCTAACTTAAGACAAAAAGCATAACTTAGGACAAAATCTTTACTTGAGACAAAATCCTAACTTAAAACAAAATCCTTGTTTAGGACAAAATACTAACTTAAGACAAAATCCTAATTTAAGACTACTAAATGCCTTCTGTGAATAACAAAAGTAGTACTTTTAGGATTTTGTCATAAATTAGTTCTGTGAATCGGCCCCATTGTTCTGCATTCTGTACATCAATTAATTGTTCTTGTTGCACAAGATATTGCAAGGCATTGAAATGTGTGACTTAGTAAATGCATCGTAGGGGCTTTCAGGACCTGGTTTGACACAAGGGCAACAGAAGCCTTTTGTAAATCTGTTCGAAATTGTCTGCAAACGGAGCCCTTGGAATTTCCTGTTATTTCTGCTTCAAAATCAACTTGACTAGAACAACAATCATCACATCTACCTTTGCTGAACTTAGACCACAGATTCAAGAAGGTAGATTTTCCTGCTAAACTTTGCATTACCCCATCAAATTTCAATTGTAATTGTACTTTGGGGCTGCTGTGTGTTAGTATGTGTAAAAGTTCCATGCTTTTATTTATGCCATTTAACTAACACAAGCATTGTATGCTACATTGATGCAACACAAAACCCTCAAAACAAATTGCCAGATGACCTCATGAAAATATCCAAAAGCTTTTGAGCAATATATTTAGAAAGAGATAGATAGTTTAAATTACGAACAATCTTAATGAAAATTAGGATTCAATAAAACATCCGTGCAATGTGGGCTTGTGGAATATGAATGTAAAGTAATGAGTGCCTCTGAATCTGATATATATTTAATTCACTATACATTCCCTGAAACAGTCCATCTCACTTTTCTGCCATTTATTGTGGCACTGGTTTGATCAGGATATAACTTTAAAGAATGTGTTCATTGTGAGGCGTACTTGTCATCGGATTTCTAAACCAATTTATAATTGTACTTATGTAATAGACATTTGGTATTCTTTGGAGAAGGGAAGTCAATGAAACCTGCCAGGGAATGGTTAATTACCTTCAAGGACCTCTAGCTGCGTAGTCAATTTGTGGTGCTGCGGGTGGCTGATGATCTGCCACATAAAATACTCCTGCTGATTCACCCTGGGTGTCATTGCTGAGTAAATGATGCTAAAAGGAGTTGTAAAATAGTTGCCTTATGTAAGTGATGGATGTCTTACTATGTCTGTTGGAGTCATTACTGTGGCAGTCTGCTGCACAAAGCCAGTAAATTTTCACTAAAGGATTCGTATAATCTAATGCACCCAGCATGTGAGGCAGAGTAGACAAGCAGGCATTGGCAGTGCACTCCCACTTGCAGGTGCATCTTAAGTGTCCACTTTGTTACATGGAAATTCCACTAGCAATGAAAATCCACTGGCAGAGGACGGCTTTTGTGGATTTTCCATTGCAGTGTCTCTGTCCATGGTGCTGAGATCTGTCTAGGTGAACAAACAGCTACTGATGCGGGACAACTCTATCTATGATGAGATTCCAACTCTGTCTTGGCAGAGAAGGAAAATGCACCACAATGGCGAATCAATTGTCTGTTACTTATTATCTGAATCATGTTAACAGATCTACAATAAAAAATGACTTCATGGATTTTGATAGACAATCTGCAGTTTTCATCATCGTCATTGTTTATTTTGATTTTGTAGATCCAAAAATTAAGCAGAAACAATTAAATAAAAGTAGAAGCAGTTTTACTTATGATGATGTGATTTCAAAATGTATTTTTTTAAGTAAATGTTATCAAACGTTTTTTCCAGAAACAAATGTGTCATTGAACCAAAATGAAGAGTCAAATGATGCTATGAGGGAATCACCAAAGAGCAGTGCAATGAAAAAGGATGCTGCTACGAACGGTAAGGTGCTAAGAAGAAGGAAGTCTGTGTTCCCAATTTCCATTTTGTTTTAAAATAGTTGAGGCTATATTGAAATATCAACTTACTGACTAGAGTTGGACAGGGAATTCCCCTATTTCTGGAGTACAGAACAAATCCACTTCAGAAACTACTGACACAAAGGCCTCCACTATGCAATCCATGTGGTACCGGGAGGTTTGGCTTTGAATACTTCAGAATTTGTATCAACTCAATGGGGAAGATAATGTGGAAACTAAAGATCAAACTTGTTCTGATGGTTCTCTAACATGAATTATTGTGGGTTTTTTCACAAAGTCAGGTAGAAAAATAAGACCCTTCTAATAATTAATGTAATGTATCTGGCTTGATTTCTCTGTTGGCACATTTCACATCAGCTCTTAACACTAACGGCATACATCCTCTGATCCAGCAGTAGAGCCTCTGTCATAAAGTTAGACCCATTGAGGGATTCACATGCCAGAAAACAGTTAAAGACTCTTCTCAGACCAATGAAAGTTTATCAGTTGTACTCTATTTACTAATATATTAGGGATTGAATAATTCAATTATGCTCTCAGCCGTAGCCTATAGCACATGTAATACAGAAAAACAAGAAAATCACCACATTTTAAATGAGTATCCAAGCTGCCAAACTCAAAATATGGCCTCACGTGTTTAGTGCTGTGTTCTGCAGTTAGAAAACCAAATCAATTGGTCAATGTTACAGATGTGAATCCCAGTGATAGGAAATGGTAGGAGTGTGATATGAAACACTAAATAACAGTGTATTAAATTTTTTGAGTCTAAGATATATGGCGGGATTACATTTTACATAACAAATTACAGTTATTTACTGATGTGTTCATGGCTGTTTTTGAATTGTTAAATAAACATATTAATAGAAATACACTCGTGAAAGGTATAAAACTGGCTGGTCCTTCTAATGTCCTCTGCTGCTGGATTCGGCCACATTTTTATGTTAATCACATTAAATACGCTAACAACAAACACCTAATTAGTATACTTAATGGTTTCCTTGAAAATCTGAAAAGGTAATCCAGATCTTCTCTATGGAATACCCATTGTCCTGAAGAAAATTGTGTGCAGCTTGACAGTCTGTCTTAAATGAGGTCCCCGGAGTACTATTGTACATGTCATAATATTAGAAAGCTTTCATTTAGATCCATTCACAATGACAAACGTCATTGAGCATCTGTGACTTGAAATAGAAATTCATTTGATTATAAGAAGGGTATATCATGTTTGTCTAATTTAAAAAATACTTGGCTTTATAGGTGGCTCTAGGAATTTTTGACTTCAAAACATAACTTCAATATTTGTAATGCGCATCTGGTTATTAAAGCGCTATACTAAACCTTTCCAAACTTCACTACACAGCAGCTCTCTAAATATTGGTCAACTGGTTGAAATGTACTGGATTTGTTGATTGATTCTATACAAGTCCCAAACATCTGATTCCTTTAGAAAATTGATCTGGGTCAGATTGTGTTAAGGTTACAAGTAATTTATTTCTGCAGTCAATAACAGTCACGCATTTCTGGAGGAGAAAAACATGTTTTATTTGTAAAGCCTCCAAATGATTTACATTGGGGAATCAGTGAATGTCACTGCAGATTGCAGAAGCTAGAAAACTCTTTCGAGATATTTCGATTCATGACTGCTACAATGGTTATATCATCTGCCTACAGTCATGGAACTGAAAATATTCAATTATTTTGCTGCAATATTTTTCCCAAATGTATGGATGAACATTTGCAACATTAATCCCTGTGTAATTTTCATGTGTCTCAGACGGATCAAAAGTTACCGAAAGAAAGGATTGCACATAGTGCCTCTGCTGTGAAATGCTGGTTGCTTGTGTTAAACTGGAGGGAATTTGGTGACACTGTTCCTAAGGCAGTATTGATGAGTGCTAAAATTACACTGTAGTGGAATAAAAATGCCAGAAATGTGTTGTAACATATAGATGATTTGCCTTGTCTTGCTTCATAATTTGGCTGATTATACTGTATGAAATGAAAGGAAATGAAAATAAGTTGTTAAAGTGCTCTATAGACGTAGAACATCTTGGCACTGGTAGCACAACAGAAGAGTGATTATGACAACTACATTATGGAGCTATGAGTTAAAAAGCCAGGTCTTAAGATTCTTTCTAAAGGCTGAAAACAAGAAATGGTCTTTAAGTGGAGGGGTGAGACATTCCACCATTCGGGTACACCGTAAGGAAAAGCTTCTACCCCCCAAAACGTACTTCTAAACTTGTGCACTTTAAAGTTGGCTACCGAGGAGGATCGAAGTGGCCTAGCGGTAATGTATCTGATCAGTTTATTTTTAAAGTAGTCTGGGCCTTCGCCATGTAGGGCCTTAAAGGCAATGCAAAGCACCTTGAAGTCTCTCCTCTTCCCAAATGGCAGACAGTGAAGCTCCACTAAAGCCTTAGGCACTGAGATTTGTAAAGGTTTTCCCAGCAATGTGCGAGCTGCAGTGTTCTGCATGATTTGTAATTTGTAAGGAGCCATTTCTCTAAGCTAATAAATAGACCATTACAATAGTCTATTTGGACAGGCTGAGGCCAGTTACTACTAGTTTCTTAAACTCCAAAGGAATAACATGTAAGGTCTTGCTGTAATGGCATTCACCTGTATCAAACAACAGAGGGTTATCAAAGATCAACCCTAAATTTTTTACCATGTGAAGTAGTGTGGCTCACTGGTTAGAGGCGGCAGACCCGAGAGCAGAGGACGGCCCGGGACCAGGGTTCGAATCCCGGCGTGGCAGGTTTCTGGACCAGGGTCAGCGGACTCGATAATTCTCTCGCCTCGGTGCCCACTCTTATCAGCGATCACACTCGGCAATTCTGGGCATTAGCTTGCCTCATCTTCACTAATGGCCCCACCAGACCGCCGGGGATGCCTGGTCTCACCCTGGAGATACCCATTAAGGGACCATCACTCAGGGAAGCCAGGAAGGGTTTCGCAGCGGTCGAAGCGCCTTGGGACCCTCCGGGTAAGTAGTGCGCTATATAAATGCCTATACATACATACACCATATTGCCTACGGTTGGAATGGAAGCAAACCCCTCTAGCTACGGATTTTGGCAATTAGAACAATGTATTGTTTCCCAGCAATAACAACTTGGTTTTATCTGAGTTGAATTTCAGACAATTTCATGTCTTCTAGTTGTTAACTTGTTGCACGCAATTGCTGACTCTTTGTGTGTTATCAGCAAAGCAGTCAACCAAAAAACACAGAGTTCTAATCCGTGGGCTAGCAGAGGGACGTAAAATTAAACAGAGTTGGACTCAGAGATGTTTCCTGTGGAACCCCACAAGGGAGAGAAAAAAGAATCTGATTAGTAGGCGTCCTAAGATACTGACTGCAATATATCTGTAAGAAAGAAGGCCAATAATTATAGGGCTGAGCCATTGATGCACTAATATTCAACACAGTCAATCAAAATCTTATGATTGACCTTGTGGAATGCCGCCAAAAGATCAAGAAGGATGAGCACAGCATGGTTCCCCCTATTGACTGATGCCCTTACGTCCTATGCAGCAGTATTTAGGGCCAGTTCAGTACTGTGTTGGCAGTAAAACCTGCACCTCGAATGATCCAATAGATTGTTCAATTCAAGGAATATGGTAAGTTCTCTATTGATTGCCTTTTCTAGGATTCAGGTAATTAACACCCTTAGAAGCATTAGTCAGATGAAAAACCACAACAGCATGTCTGACCAAGTCAACAGCACCAAATGTAAGAAAATTAAGGCAGGGTTATAAGTAAAACCACTGTTAGCGGTTCCCATTGGGGCCGCAAATTGCACGCCTCATGCTTATTAATGGACCTAGATGTCTCTGTTCGCGCCGGTCTCTGGTCACAGCAGCACCGTTCTCTCCAGACATCTGTGATCCGGTCCGTGTTTTGCAGTTGTCCTGAGGCTGACACCGCTGTGTGAGAGAGGAGAGGTGGCGGGGAGCAGGGAGCGGCTGCGGTGCACAGCGGCTGTAGCGGCCAGTAGCAGCCTACAGCAACCCCACAGCACCCCCACCTAGCCGGGCAGCAGAGCAGCCAGTACCTAGTCATTAGCTCGCAGCTTGGACGAGCGAGTAAGCGAGAAGCGAGAAGAGCTTCGGACGGAGCGAGATGAGCAGATCCAGAGCCGAGTGGGTTTGACCTGGCGGTCAGAGAGACAGCGTCTGTGAGCATTTTTCGGCAGTGGGGGGCTGCGAAACAGCGAGGTCACTGCTTTGGAGAGGCTGGGGCCGGAGCCGCTGGGTGTTTTTTTGATGGTCAGTGCAGATGCTGCCAAACTGCCTGGACGCGGACAGTTAAAAAAAAAACTCTGCTCTCCGCGGCTGTAGCCAGCAAAGATTTCGCTTTTCGGCCGCTAAGCAGTCTGACACGCCACAAACCTTTGCTCAATAGCAACCGGAGCAAACATATTTCTCCTGGAGTCAGTGGAATAAATCCCAAAACAAAAAACCTTACTTTACGTGGCCGGAGCTGCGGAGGAGACATTCACATCACGCTGCAACCACGTGCATAGGTGCTGCAGGGGAGGTGACCCAGTCCCGCTTCCCCAGTCCACAACTGCCCCCTTTTGCTCCCCTGGACCAGCTGACAGCCAGGAGCCAGGGGGCCACTTCGCAACCACAGCTGGAGCAGCCTGCCACAGCAGGAAAAAGAACCTTGCAACTCCACTTCTTAAGCCTCCACTTCTCAAACCTCCGCTGCGGCCGGCAGACCAAGACCGGATAGAGAGCAGGTGAGCTGTGGCAGTGGGCTAGCGCAGATTGAGCAGCAAGCGAATAGCAGGATCCCAAGCACTCTTCTCACCCTTCGCCCGCGAGGGGGTGAGTGGGGGTGAGTGGGGGAGAGCTATCTGCTTTCCTCCCCCTGTCCTGCCCCTCCATCCTGACCTCTCCATTTCCCCCCCCCCCCTCCATCTGCCCCCTCCTGCAAGTGAGAGGGACAGAGGCTGCAGCTACCCCACTACGACCCAGCTGCCGCGGCTGGGCCTGGAATCTGGCTTGGAACCGGCTGCTTGGCGGTTGGAAGGAAGGAAAGAGTTACTCGTAAACCCCCAAGGCAGAGGCGGGGTTACAGAACCAGCAAGAGCAGGAGGAAGAGAACTCACGAGTGGCACATCCAGGTGGACACCTCAGTATTTCAAGCCAAGTTGTCAGAAGGAAGGAAGTAGCAACTCATTCACAGACGCCACAGATGCCACAGCACTTGGTTATGACCTAACCCCCCCCCCCCAACCCGTGGTCACCGTCTTCCGGCTCCCCACCCCCAGGCCTCAGCAGTCAATTCTACCCTATCCCAGACCCTATCAGACCAGATTACTCAACCAGGGGTGTTGGGTTCCAAAGGGCTCAAGGGGGAGCATCCTTAGCAAGGGCTAAGGCAAAAGCAATATCACGCGAAGAAGAGGTCGAAGACACAAGTAGTTGAGAACAAAGGGCTGGAATAAAAGCAGGAAGACAAGAAGATCACAATGAGATCCGGAAGATCCAGGGACTCACATGTACCCCTGAACCCTACTAAAAGATCGAAGAGAGCAAATAAGGGTAACAAGAATTCCAACAAAGACTCTACGAGTGTCGGCAAAGAAGATGATCTAAAGAAGGGGGTGGCGGCTGGCGGCGAGGGAGGAGGGGATGAGCGGCTGATCCCCCTGACCCCTTTTCTCCCACACCTCCCAAGCCTTGAGCTATCACATAACCTTAAAGGGTCAAGCTACCAACCAAAAATCTATACAAAATTCTCATTCATCAAGGACGCAGGCTCGGTTCTTTGCCTGAATACTCGGCAGCCCAACAACCTGCCAACACCGATACTACCGGTTTCCTACGCACCAGAACAAGAGACTCAGATAGAGCAAAAGAAAGAGCCAGCGAGAGGGCTGAAAAGAAAGCCCCCTCCAGAGGCGTTGGATGACGAAGACGGAGAAGGAGGACGAGAAGAAGAAGATGTCAGAGAAGAAGACAGCGACGAGATGGACTGCCCTGACACTTCACAGACCAAAAATCACAGTGGAAACAACAGCGAATCCCACAGAGGGGCAATCTCTTCGATGACCATCAAAAAGAGGGGCCTCGATCCAGACTCAGACTCAATTCAGGCCCAAATGCATGAACTAAAATCAAATGCACTCACGAGCAAACAGCAGGAATCTATTCAGAGTGCCCTTAGTATGGGGTCCAAAACAAATTCGACCCAGAAGGTCCTCACCAAACCATCGGGAGAAAAATGCTCCCCAGAAGTCTGGTCCAAGATCGCCAGAGTTTCTGAGAAAAATCCAGGGATACAAATGGCTCTTAAGGAGCCCAGCATCCCTGGCATACCAGAAGTCCCGCCTTCCCCGGCACCAGTTCCTAGCATACCAAGCAACTTGAAGATAAGGATCCTAAGTCCTACAACAAAGGCAGGGCAAGGTTCCCCAGGACCAATACAGGATCTTACGGTAGAAAAAAACACTCCCTCTCCACAAGACCTCGGGCAAGAGCAATCAGGACTTACCAGGTGCACAGGGGTAACCGTTGAATACGTTGACATACCATCGGGACAGCCTTGGTCGGGGACCCCTCTACGGCACTGGAGCCGCTCGTGTTTCAGGCACAAGTTCACCATTCGGCACAGGTTGAGCAACCCCTAACCCCTCCTCGAGGTTACCTCCAGGAGCAGGCAACCACAGTCCCCACTCCATCAAAACCTTTGGACCCAGTGGCTTCATATCCCACACAAGAAGAGTGGGAAGAACTGGTCGCCCGCTACACCTCTCAGCCTCACGTGGCCCCAAAAGAAGCTGTAATAAGCCCAAGACGCAAAGCCCCACAGTTTGGCCCTATGATCGCATCTCCGCAAACCAAAGTAGACGTATGGGAATCTCTCTTGCACACAATGCAACTGTCTGTCAACGCCATCCAATATCAATCGGACAAAATGGACCTTCAGTTAACAGTTCTACATTCACTATCAGTTTTTGTCTCCAACATCGACAATAAGTTAGCTGAACTGAACAGTCTGGTCAAAAGAGCACAAGAGGAGACAGCACTTATACAAACAAACTGTCCTGGCATCGCAATTGTGGACAAGCTGGCTACACTACCTGACGCAATGGACAACCTCCTTACAGGTATCAGAGAGACCGTCAAAAATAGTTTACCAACGGCTCATTTGGAGAGTTCCAATAGAGCTCGGCAAACAAACAATAGAGAAATGGTAACACCCACTGAGGACTCGCCCCCCTTAATACAAAAAGACAAACTGCCAAGGGAAGAGGAAAATGCAACACCACTGAGAGCGCAAGGACAATCCAGGGATGGAGAAACCCTGGTAGCAGCGAACAATGACTCAACCCCGACTCGGGAACCCATCCAAAATGATGTTCCAAGGGACCACGGACGCTCCCCAAAACGAGGCAGAAAGCAAAGGAGGAAGGGCCGCAAATCAAAGCTAGGAACTTTGGCTGAAGGGAAAGCTAAAAATAATAAACTCAGCATTCTGCCCTCGGACCCAATGCTTGACAAGTGGACCTTAACGAGGCCTGAGACCGACACGGAATTAGACTCACGCTCCTCCCCTATTCAGGACCAGTGGCACACGAGCCAAAGGAAAAAGAATCTAAAAATAAATATTCCTGACATGACGACTCCAACAAAAGCTGACGGCCCCGCCCCGAGGGGCAGCGCAAATATTATAAAACCTAACACGAGCGAGGGCCTGATCGATTGTGGAGAAATAATTACCACGAGCACTATAAGATCCAAAAATACAGCTCCCAAAATGGACAAAGGGATACAATCAGACCATCCCCCTGAAGCAATACCAACCGGAAGTTCTTCAAAACAGGTCATAAATGAAGCAGAAGAAACAAAGGCCCCTGATCATGGAAAGCCAGCAGAGAAATCCAATAGGGTTGAAATTACCGCCACAAGTCAGCTGAGCAGCCCCAAATGGATAACCCCACAATTTTATTTATCCCGGAATACAAGTCAAGGGGCGCTTTTGACATCCTAAACAGGGTTAACATTTTACGTCTGCTAAACTCCATTGATACCCTAACAAACATATCCTCCAAGGATCTCGACTCAGTTGAATTCACAGTCTCACCGGAACATCCGGGGGTGGAGGTCACTAAAACAGTATGGGCCTCAACCGAGGTGGCTGAGCGCGTGCTCAACGAACAAGTGAAACTTAACAGCTGGGGCATAATAATTTGCCCATATGTAAAACCAAGATATCCAGATCCCTTGGCAAGCGACTTTGTACACCGGAACGCACAAAACCAGGCCAACCAGGACCACCACTCACTCTCTGTACTGCGAGGGGCTCGCAGCAACTCCCCGTCCAGTTCAGAACCAAAAGGACCAGGCGCAAGAAGGCAATACGCCGGGAATGAGCGACCTAACTCAGACTGGTCATGGCTATCCAGGACCATAAATAATACGCCGGAAAATCATTGACATAACAAGTCTGAAATTGGGAATTCTCTTAAAAACTTCAAAGTCTGTTCCTGGAACATTAACGGTATAGGGGATAAGCTTATGGACTCAGATTTAAATTTCTACTTGCAAAGCTTCGACATCATAGCCTTGCAAGAAACTTGGTCAGACTCTCCCCCACCACTTCCAGGATTTACCCTGCATTTCATTCCTCCAACCCAGTCTGCAAGATTTGGTCACAAAAAAGGGGGCCTCGTCACGTACTGTTCGTTAAAAAGAACGCGCACAGTAGTCCAGCTACCATACAATCTAGACTCCCCTAACGCAATGCAAGTTTCACGAATCTCCATCCGAGATCAGAGAAAGAAGGAGGACTTAATTTTCATTAACCTTTACCTACATCCCCGAGGTAAGAAGCAAGGAGCCCGGCAACTGAAAGAAGAGCTTATAAAGCTACTAACTGCAGAGGATACCAATAGTCTGATGGTCACCGGCGACTTCAATCAGAACATGCTTAATAAATCAGCCACTGAAGTCAGCACCATTGAAGATCCACTTGCATCGGAACTTTACTCTCAAGACAACTCATCAGGGGGAAGCAGGACTAAAGCAGCACAGCAACTTTTAGCAACTCTTGAAGAACTTGGTCTACGAGCGCTTAATGGGAGATTCCCAGGGGACCGTCCCCAAGCAGCAACATTCCATAGTACAACAACCAGCTCAACAATTGACTTCACCTTCCTCTCTGGTAGTTTGTTTCAAGTGACAACTGACTTCCATATCGGTTTACTTGACTACAGTGACCACTTACCACAAGAAGTGACTTTAGAGGCTTCTGCAACTTCAATCCCAGCATGCGCCATTGGGCACGAACTAGTTTATACAGCAAACGATAGGCGATTAAAATGCAGAACAGATGACCCTACGGGCCTCCTGCTCTACGCAAAGCAAGCACTTGGTGAAGCCCAAAATGAAACAACAGATTTAATTGCCAGCTGGGAGAAATTTACAGAAACACTACGCAAAAACATGGGAAAATCACTGAGGAAAAACCAGCGTTATGGAGGGGAACGCCGGTTAATCCGACGCTGCATCCTAACCACGCTTTTACAAATAATGTCCAACTAAAACATCTAAAAACTCTTATTGGCCAAAAGTTACGAAGGGTAAGGACAGACCCTGTTGTCAAGGACGAACTGAGGCTGTTAAAGCGTGAACGCGGGAGGCTGATTTGGCGTCTTAAGCGAGAATCTGAAGAGCATCTGTGGACACAACTCCTATATGACGCCAAATCAAACAACAGCGCTCAATTCTGGAGAAAAATCAACAATTTGTCTACGGGGGGGAATCAAGGCATTAATTCCTTCGTCCCTGAAGACGATTGGATAACATTTCTTAGCGCTCACTTCAAGGGCACCGACACTAACATCCAAGGAATGTCCAAACCCACAAAAGACACCAAGGAACGTCTAACACTCAGCCGTGTCTATAACGATTCCCGGCAGCAAGACCAAACATTTGAAATTAAGTGCGCCTCGATCTGTTATCGAATATCAAAGGGAAGGAGTGAGGGGGCCCCGGGACCAAACGGGATCCCCCCCATATTATTTAAGCAAGACCCCGACTACTGGGCAGCTGCCCTCAGACAAATGTTTGTTAAGATTCTGCAGACATCATCAATCCCGTCATCATGGAGGGGAGCCATTATTTCCCCCATCTTTAAAAAGGGTGACAAAAACGACCCAAAAAATTATCGGCTAGTGGCTCTGCTCGATAATGAAGCCAAATATTTCGCAGGGCTGCTTCTAGAAGAACTGTCATCCTGGGCTACTGAAGTTTCAGCAATCCCGTACAACCAAACAGGTTTCTGCAAAGGTATGGGAACTACTTCCAACATCTTAGCTCTTTCTTTATTAATCGACGCAGCCCAAGAAGCGAACCATCCACTCTACTTGTGCTATATTGACTATAGCTCGGCTTTCGACCACGTGGACAGAAATCTTCTGTGGGAAAAACTAGACAAGCTGAACATTCCCCCGGTGCTTTTAAACCAATTAATTCTCCTACACAGCGAGACATGGGTGCAAGTTAGGCTCGGCACCGGTGACTTTCTAACAAAAAAGATTCCAACATATACAGGAGTAAAACAGGGCTGTGTACTCGCCCCAATACTTTTCAATCTTTTTATGGGAGAATTATCTACACTACTAAACGAATGCAACTCGCACGCTCCAAAGTTAGGGGGCTCACAGATTTCAAACTTATTCTACGCAGATGACCTGTTACTCATTAGCCGGACTCCGGTCGGCCTTCAGCGGCTATTGGACATCACCTCAAGATATTCCATTACCAACAGGCTTACCATCAATCGAGAAAAATCCAAAATCATGTGTATTAATCTTTCTAAAAAGAAAGCAACGCGAAACTGGCTCCTGTCATCCAGAAAGCTAGAAAAGGTCAGCGAATATCGATATCTGGGGGTCATCATAGACCACAAGGGCAATTTCAAGCCGCAATGTGAAGGCATTAAAAGGAGAGGACTAATCACTGCAGCGGCGCTTAGAAATCTAAAAAACACAGTTTCGGGGCCAAGCTTGCTTCCTCTCATAAAAGTAATCCAGGCAAAATTACTTCCAGCAATCACTTATGGCAGCGAAGCTATGAGGGGAAGGGACGCTCCCTCACTAGATAGAACAGTAGCAAAAGCATTGCGCATGATCTTCAGCCTTCCGAGGTATGCATCGCCTGCCCAAATGAGATTAGAGTTCGGATTACAAAAAGAAGAGCTGGCGCGCAAGGGAGCCTACATAAAAACCTGGCACAAAGTAAGCAGGGGAGACCCGAAGACCCTAAACGCTCTCCTGTGGAAGGAGATTCAAAATAAAGAAACATGCCCAGCAAGGCGGTACCTAGAAGCAGCTATTGAGGACCTTGGCTTACAGCAACTTTGGGAACTTTCAAGCTCCACAGCTCTCTTCAAAAAGGTGGTCAATAAAATAGTACGGAAGGAATCATTGCTGCAGGACAAAGCTGCTCTAACAGAGCGGGCTCATGGATGGCTTACAGTTCAATCATACAACATGCTCTTGCCTCAAACCTATCTGCAGATAGGATTCACCAAAAAAACAAAAGAGAAATTCTTGAAATATCGCCTAGGTCTACTGCCGTCAGCGGCTCACCTTCCTCCATGGTCACGGCCAAATCTACCTTTAACATGCCGACTCTGTGGGATTGGTAAGGAAAACATAGTTCATCTGATCTCTACCTGCACTAAGCTCACAAAAGATCGACGCCTCCTCCTGCGACCACTTTTTAACATTCGTAACATACGGACCTGCAGGCAAGCGGCGCTAGCCTGCTTCAAAGGAGATGACATTCAACTGAGCTGTCGAATGGTAAAATTTCTCGAAACAGCTGAGGCCCGCTTCAAAAATTTTTCTTTGAAAGAACGAACAACTCAAGTAGTTCTGTAAAGGGCCATAATAATGAGCTAATTGTCATCCCAGAAGCCCGTCCTCCAGAGTGACATTGTTGCCCTTCCTAAAACTGTGCAGTACTGACTGGTAATAGGGCTCCTCCGAATTGTTATCACAATTTATGTATCCTCGCCTCCTCCGTGGCATGTTCTTTTACTTTTGCCTTGTTATCTTCCGTTGGCAGGCAAGGACGGATAATCCATTCCTTAACTTTTTATTTTTTTAATCTTATTATTCTTCTGTTTTTAGGATAAATAGGCTGTTTAACATGATGCTAAGTTTCTTTTAAATTCTGCTGCAGTTATCTCACTACAGAATCTTGTGTCTTGTCTTAAGGACAGAATCTCTGTTTTAACATGCTAAAATTTGATTTATGTTTTACTGAATCCTGATTTATATTGTAAAGGTTTTAAATAACCATGCACAATAAAGTACTAATCCGCCACTATTCCGTCATGCTTATTAATGAGGCTGTCACAATTTGCAATCCCATTGGGAAAGGCTTGCACTCCCAGGGATGGTGGCCTGCTGGGGCCAGCAGACCTCCACATCTGGGGTTGCTTTTAAGGAAAACAGTGTTTTTTTATTTTTTTTAATGCAGCCCATTTTCCTAAACGAAAACGGGGTGCATAAAACAAAAGTGAAACATTTGTGTATAATTTTTTAAGGGCATGTAGTGGTCCCTGGGCCCACTACCTGTCCTGAAAAAATGTTAGCACACACATTCACAAAGTGGAAGGGATCTCCTGAGGTCCTCTTGAAGAGGGAGGTAAACTGCGAGTTTTTTGCAACCACAGTTGCGATCCTAAAATATTCTTACATAGGATTCAGACTTGCTATTCGAGAGGGGCGCCCTAGGAACTCACCTTCCTAATAGTGAGTCGCTAACCCTATTTTGCGAGGCGGTATTTAATTAGCGACTTGCAAAATAGGGTTAGAACATGGGCCACAGTTTTTTTGCATGAGCAGACGGGTCTAAAACCCATGTATGCATGCAAAATTCGATCGTAAAGCTGGCTCTACATCTTTTGTTGATGGCCCATTTCTGAAGGGTTAAACTCATTTCTCATTAGCTTGCTGCACTCCTTTAACAAACCTCACGCGAAACTGTTGGCTGTCACGTTTCAGTATTAATTTTAAGTCTCTGCATGTGAACCAGTTCCTTGTATTTTAAACATTAGTCATAGCCAAGTTCTAAAGATGGGAATATTCATATTCGATATCAGTTAGTGACTCAAACACATCACAAGTGGGGCTGAGTCAAAAAAGAGTTTATTGCTATGGGAAATAATATTAACCATTACGTTTTTACATACTTTTAAATGTGTTTGTTTTTAGGACCAATTTGTTCAACTTCCTGTCAATTAAATTGGAAGTAGGGCACAGTACATTATTTTTTGTCCTGGTTTTGTACCCATATACAGTCAATATTTCATTTTTATTCCAGTTTTGAGTGTTTCAGTGCAAATGTAAATGTGGATGTATAAATGTGTACTAGAGAAGTACTACACTAATTACTCAATATCACTTTGTAATTAACCCCCATAGAATCCACATCTTTATTAAAACTAATGTTAAACTGGGAGAAACACATTTGAAAATGAATTAATAATTCTGGCTTCTTTCTCTGACAGGATCAAAGGTTCGGATTTATAAACATTTTGTGCAGTGCAGCATGGCAACTAAGTGGCTTCTTTATGTTATATGGAGACATCAATAAAGCATCATTTATACAAAGATGTGGTGCATTTATGCTGCCTACATTTACTTGCTCACTATGTGGGGCATGGCACCAATGAAGGCATTATTGTAAGGGTGCCAGCTTTTCAGTAATGAATGTTTATCTGTCTGCAGGGGCACCTTCCGGCACAAAACCCCCTTAAAGGCATTTTACTTTTCAATATGTGTGATATGGAATGCATCACACATAGCAAAGGGAAGTCATGAGGAAAAATAAATATATTTATCTTCGTTAAGCTTAGATGGCTTATTAGTTTGACACATTCCTCCGCTTTATGTCTGTATGAAAATGTGAGAATGTGCCAAAATCTACCGGTGCATGGATTTGAAAGCTACATCTATGGAAAGCCTCAGTATAGATGATGAACGGAGTGCTGAAACTTGTCAGACGATCACCCCCAGTCACAGTTCTGGGTTTAATCCATCATCATTCTTTAGCTCACTTCGCCATCTCATTTTAGAGCCAGCTATATGCAAATCAGTCTTGATCCTGTGCCTCATGGGAACATTCCAGCCCGAACTGCCAAGCCAGGTAATCCCTAAAGCGGAAACAATCATCCTGAGACCGGTTTCTGGGTAAAACCCATCATCAGCCAGACTAGCTTGAATCCAGTGGCAAAGTGAGCAAGGGACCCACGTCTGGGCATACACTGCCAACTTAGAGAAAACAAAGCAAAGACAAGGAGATGATGGACGAAGCACTGGAACTTTTCAGGCGCTCATCCCCAGACACAGATCTGGGTTGAATCCATCATCATTCTTTATCTCACTTTGCCACCTCCGTTTTGACCTAGCTATATGCAAATCAATCTTGACCCCGTGCCTCCTGGGAAGAGTCGTGCCCGAACTGCCATGACAGGTTTTCCATAAACTGGAAACAAGAATCCCGGGACCGGTTTCTGGGTAACACCCTTCATCAGCAGGGTTAGCTCGAATCCAGTGGCAAAGGGAGCACAGGACCCATGTCTGCGCACACCCTGCTAACTTAGGGCGAACAAAGCAAACATAAGGCATTCTGTCCATCAATTGTTCTTTTTGCATTTGTTCCCCCTAGTGGGATGGGTATGTCCAGACGTCGGTCCTGGGCTCACTCTGCCACTGGAATCAAGCTATCCTGGCTGATGAGGGATGAAAACTTAAGTTTAACTTAAATTTGTATTAATTTTAATTTAGAACACAATCCTAATTTAAGACAAAATCCTAATTTCAGACAAAATCCTAATTTAGGGCAAAATCCTAAATTAAGACAAAATCCAAACTCAAGACAACAAGCTTAATTTAGGACAAAATCCTAATTTAAGACTACTAAATGCCTTCTGTGAATCCCAAAAGTAGTACATTCAGGATTTTGTTGTAAGTTAGTGCTGTGAATCGGCCACATTGTTCTGCATTCTGTACATCAATTGTACTATTTGCACAGGATAGTGCAAGGCATTGAAATGTGTGGCTTCGTAAATTCATCGTAGGGGTTTCCAGGACCTGGTTTGACTCAAGGGCAACGGAAGCCTTTGGTAAATCTTTCCCAAAGTGGCAGCAAACGGATCCCTTGGAATTTCCTGTTATTTGTGCTTCAAAATCGACTCGGTTAAAACAACATTCATAGTAATTCACATCTACCTTTGCTGACCTTAGACCACAGATTCAAGAATGTAGATTTTCCTGCTAAACATTGCAACTGTAATTGGACTTTGCAGCTGCTGTGTGTTAGTATGTGTAAAAGTTCCATGCTTTTATATATGCCATTTAACTAACCAAGCATTGTATGCTACATTGATGCAACACAAAACCCCCAAAACAACTTTGTCAGATGACCTCATGTAAATATTCGTACGATTTTGAGCAATATATTTAGAAAGAGAAAGATAGTTTGAATTTGAGAAAATCTTAATGGAAATTAGGATTCAATAAAACATCTGTGCAATGTGGGCTTGTGGAATATGAATGTAAAGTAATGACTGCATCTGATACATATTTAATTCTCTATACATTCCCTGAAACAGTCCATCTCACTTTTCTGCCAATTATTGTGGCACTGGTTTGCTCAGGATATAACTGTAAAGAATGAGTCCATTGTAAGGAGTACTTTTCATCAGATTTCTCATCCAATTTATGTTTGCACTGATGTCATAGACTTTTGGTATTCTTTGGAGAAGGGAAGTCAATGAAACCTGCCCGGGAATGGTTGATTACCTTCATGGACCTCTAGCTGCGTAGTCAATTTGTGGTGCTGCGGGTGGCTGGTATTCCACCACATAAAATACTCCTGCTGCTTCACACATGGTGTCAGTGTTGAGTAAATGATGCTAAAAGTAGTTGTATTATAGTTACCTGATCTGACTGATGTATGTCCGACTATGTCTGTTGGAATCATTACTGTGACAGTCTGCTGCACAAAGGCAATAAACGTTCACTTAAGGATTAGTATAATCTCCGTCACCCAGCAGGGAAGACATGCAGTCATTGGCAGTGCACTCCCACTTGCAGGTGCATCTTAAGTGTCCATTTTTTTACATGGAAATTCCACTAGCAATGAAAATCCACTGGCAGTGGATGGCTTTTGTGGATTTCCCATTGCAGTGTCTTTGTCCATGGTGCTTAGATCTGCTTAGGTGAACAAAAAGCTACTGATGCAGGACAACTCTATCTTTGATAGAGATTCCAACTCTGTCTTGGCAGAGAAGGAAAATGCACCATAATGGTGGATCAATTGTCTGGTACTTAATCTCTGAATCATGTTAACAGATCTTCAATAGAGTATGACTTCATGGATTTTGATAGACAATATGCGGTATTCATCATCGTCATAAACTTTATTTGGATCTTGTAGATCCAAAAAGTAAGCAGCACAATTAAATAAAAGTAGATGCAGTTTTACTTACGAGGCTGTGATTGCAAAATGTATTGTTTTAAGTAAAAGTTATCAAACGTGTTTCCCAAAAACAAATGTGTCATAAAAAAAAATGAAGAGTCAATTAATGCTATCAGGGAATCACCAAAGAGCATTGCAATGAAAAAGAATGCTGCTACGACAAATTAGCAGTCCATTAAATGAGCTGTGATCAATGTGGCAACACTTAAAAAGAATGGCTTCAAGACCTTTGTACAAACACACATTTAGGGAAGTGCACTTAAGATAAAAACAGCCCTTGTCCCTGTTCTATCACGCCTCAAGAGAGCGTAGTCGGCTGGGAATTCATGGGCTAAATCTGGACAGGAACTATCATCCGCCCAAGTCTCAGTGATGAAAATTAATTCAAGATTATGACTTTTGTATGAAATTAAAGAATTCCAATTCATTGTTGAATAATATTCTGAATTAATAAGCGAACAATGTAGACTATGATTAGGGGTTCTTTTCAGGTCCACTGGACTTTTCTTGGTGGCTTTCATCAATTGGGGTTTAGCGAAAAATCACAGTGGGTGCAAAACCACTCATGCTCCAGATTCAGAGGGGCTATTACAGTATTGCATTGAACTTTACCAGCCAGCCTCAGAGCCATGAGTACATCTTGGGAGTAACTACAGAAAGAACCTGAATCTGGTTGTTGCCAGGCAGCATGGCTGCACTGAGCGCAGTCCGAGCACAGATGGGCTTGTCTTCCTCACTCTTAAGGTGCACCCGCTATGTGCGTCTACTGCACGTCCCCATCATCATCTGCTTATCAAGCCGTGGGTGCAGTAGAAGGAGTGGTAAACTAGCCTGCTGCCTCCTTACTCGATATGGTGCAAGCGGGAAAACTGAAGGTGGACCGGGAAGACCAACTAATGCTGAGGTAATTTTGGGATAATCTAAACTCTCCCCACCCGTCTAACCAATGGGAACAAGGTTAAAATACAATAAAAAATGTTCATGAAAAACAAGTTATGATATTCTCTATCGTTTAGCGATAAAGTCAGATACATTTAGAACAACAGGCTCACAGATCCATGCAGGAGCTAGAGCTACCTGCATGAATTGGTCCTTGACTGACACATGATTCCAGTTACCCTGGATGTGGCAGAGACGGTTAGAATGAATTACAAGAAAGAGGACTTTGGCTATGACTGGCAATGAAGACAATGATGAACATGTAGCTCAGTGAATACGCATGCCATGATTGACCCTGTTCCGTTCATAAAATACTCACCTTTTGTACTTATACATGGCAGCACCTCTGTATACTACACTGTTAGGTATATAACTGCATTTTCATGAGTTCAAATAATAACTACTGTAAATAAAATGGCAGTGGCAGATTCTTTGATCAAAAAGTCAGTAGGTTTGTGCTAAAATTGAAGATTCATTTATAAGGGAGCTATAAAATAGGACTACTCAAGTATATTGCTTAATTAGATTTTTTTTAAATCCCCTCTGCAATTCTTTCTGAAATAGCTTTCACACTGGATTACTTACTATAAATTGCAGTTGGCAAACATTCTATTTGCAGCACACTGTCTAAAAGAGCTGCACTTAGTTGATTGATTGATTGAGTGTAATGCTTATATAGCGCATACTATCACTTCTGACTAGGAAGAATTGACGAGAATGGAATAGGTCAGAGCAGAAAGACAGGGAGATAGGAGGTTAAACCCTAGGAAAGAGCCAGGTTTTTAGACTCCTACAAAACTCTATCAGAGAATCAGTTTGTCTGAGGTTCAGGGGTAATTCGTTCCATAGGTGGGCACCAGCCACATTAAATGCCCTCCCTCCGACTTGGAATGTTTGAACCTGGAAACCGTCAGATGGGCTTGCCTCTGGCGTGCCTCTAGCGAGCCTGCTGCAAGTTTGCATTTCCCTGTTTAAATATGCAGACCTATGAACACTCCCCAGTCCCTAGAGCGCCTCCCAAAATGGAGCTGAAAAATGGCAGTATGCCTGATCCTCCCTCACCCAAAATGGCACTACCAATAGAAGATAGAATATTTTAACCCCGCTCGAACAGCGGGGGAAGAGAAGTAGTTTTTTATAGTGTGGGTAAGTGGCTTAAGATACATAGCAAATCAATCAAGTATACACAGCTAGAATTTATAAAATAATGGTCGAACAGCTTGCCGCTATTTTAAAAATGTGCAAGTCCCTGCAATTCTTTCTACGCTTCCAGTGTGACCGCTGTACAATTCTATTGTCTTCTAGGGCGGCGCACTCGCACTTCCCTGCTTAAATATGCAGGCCTATAAACACTGCCCAGCCCCGAGAGCGCCTCCCAAAATGGCGACTCGAAATGGCAGTATGCCTCATCCTCACTCATCCAAGATGGCGCTACTAATAGAAGATAGAGTGTTTTAACGCAGCTCGAACAGCGGGTGAAGAGAAGTCGTTTTTTATATTTTGGGTAAGTGGTTTTGCATACACAGCAAATCAATCAAGCATACACAGCTAGAATTTATACAATAATGAGCAAACAGCTTGCGGCAATTTTAAAAACGTGCAAGTCCCTTAGTGAAGTATTAATTACCGCTCTTCAGTGAACCCCACAAGTTAAAAATGTAAAAACAGTGGAGCAAGCAATACGCAGATAGTAGGATAGCTTCCCAAGCAGTCCTGTGCAGTGTTCTGCCATATTAAAGGAAAAGAAGATTGAAGTTTACTATTAGCTTATTTTCAAATCAAATATATTTGTAACATTTTTAAAACACTTATAAACTGATGTACAGAAATGCAAAACATTAAAAGATCTAAATTAGTAAGTAGTAGAGATATATTTATTGGAGGATTTTATAAAATCCTTATAAGCTCATCAAATAATACAGACATGAACAATATAATTATCACCCATTCGAAAAATGATATTGATAATGCTAATGTACATACATTGTTCCTCATAAAATCTAATTATCCACTTAAAAACAAAAAGTCCACATGAAATGGTCACTTTTCCAGACTCTAAACCCCAGTTAATGGCAACATTAATATTGTTTACACTAGAAAAATACCAAGTTCAGTGTCATGTGCAACAATTTCCTCAAACCCATTACTAATAACAATTCATTACAAGATTAAGTTAAATTATCTAATTTATTATATATTTGTAAAAATCTTACTATAATGTAAAACTGTTATAAAGAGTGAGTACAGTAGGCTAAGGAACACTTCCATGACGAACACCTCTGTTCACCCTAATGCGCTCAGTCAACCACGCCCCCCACCCCATCTGAATTGATTGTAATTATCCCTGTGGAGTCTAATAAATATCTTCAATAAATTACTCTGGACAACCATCTTATTTGGGGCTTCCAAAAACCTCTCACATAGGAGTAGATGAAATGCAGCAAGCAGGTCCACAAACGCATACACATGTTCCCTATTGATTGTCACATATTTTCCTAAAGTCACAAAAAATGGGTCTAAGGTACTCGTATTTTCAATAAAACCTGCCTGCAGGGGTGACAGTATATTCCCTTCTCTCATCGAGTCTAAAAGCCGCTCCAGCAAATGCCTGCAAAATAGTTACTGTGCAAAATTAATCAGGCTAATGGGCTTGAAATTTTCAGTGTTGCTTTTGTCCTCCTTTTTGAATATGGGTACTTAATCAGCACCTAACCAAGAATATAGTATATCTGCTCCATTTAAAATAGCATTAAAGTTATGCTTGATGATCACACCCCAAATTTCGGTTTTGAGAGATAAAGATCACCCAGAATTTTGTCTAAACCTGTCTAAACCTGTTGTTTTACCACTATCTAATGTGGAAACCACCCTCTGAGTTTCTTATATAGTAAAAGAAATTTCATCTGTTTCCATTGCTATTTTGGGTGAAAGGCTAACAAACATTTCATTGATCCCTGGTCTGGGATCCATCGGCCCTGCATAGACCATGAAAAAATGGGTAACCCTAGTCAGTGGCTGTATATGAAAATCTTCATCTACGGTTAGATTTTTGTATACTTTGGCTATCAAGTAGAAAAACAGTTTATTCACTTTGGCTTGTGCTGTAATAATTACGTCTACCCAGAATCATCCATGTCACTTCCTTTTTGTCTTAATTTAGACAGCTTTCTAGAATTTTTGTTTTTGTGCCTACCATACTCTATCGAGTGGGTTGCTCTTCCATTCTACCAGTACTCACGACCACCAATGAATGAGCTCCAAAATCGTAGATTTGTACTTGCGTGTCAGCACTCCTTTCAATCCTGGGCCATTTAACCCTCCTTCTGACGTTGCTAAGAATCATTGGATTTAGCAAACTAGCTTCAGGGAGAGACTTTGTGGAAATAAACACATCAGACAGTGCTAGTGTTAGGGCATTATGATCGCTATCTGGTCTCTCAGTAACCCACATATCCAATAGTTTACACCATGGGAGTAAATCAAGCGTAATACAATCAATCCTAGTTTTACAATTGGACCTTTGATACGTATGTCTTGGAAATTTGTCAGAAATAGCGTGTCCATTACCGGCTCGCAAACCATATTTATGAGTGAGAGAAGCAACGCTAAATGCTGCCCTCACATTCTTTACAGTCCTTTCTTGTCTCAGACATGGGATGCCCCATTCAGCATCCTCTTAGGTTAGGGTGCTGCTTCTACACTATATTTAGTAAAACCAACTCTATACATGTTTCAGCAGCACATGTCTCCTGGATGAGGCATATGTCATAACTGTTGACAAACTTCCCCCATGCCTTGCATGTAAGGCCTTGTAAATTCCAAGACAGCAGCCTCAAATTCTTAGCAGGCTCCAGTAGCCCCAGGGATTGCCTTCCCTCATCACTGATCACAATAGCGATAATAGGTTGCACTGACTCCATGGGTGCAAATCAATCAATCGATCAATCAAAGCATTTGTATAGCGCGCTACTCTCCCGGAAGGGTATCAAAACGCTGGGGGAGGGGGGTCCGCTACTGCTCGAACAGCCAGGACTTGAGCTGTTTCCTAAAGGAGAGGAGGTCCTGGGTCAGCCGTAGGTGTATGGGGAGGGAGTTCCAAGTCTTGGCTGCCAGGTAGGAGAAGGATCTTTCTCCGGCAGTGGCTATGCGGATGCGTGGTACGGCGGCAAGGGTGAGGCTGGTTGATCTCAGCTGGTGGGTGAGCATGTAGAACATCAGGCGGTCGTTGAGGTACTTGGGGCCCAGGTCATGCAGAGCCTTGTGTGCGTGGGTGAGGAGCCTGAACGTGATCCTCTTTCTTACTGGGAGACAGTGCAGGTCTCTCAGGTGAGCGGAGATGTGGCTGTGTCAGGGGATGTCCAGGACGAGTCGTGCGGAGGCGTTCTGGATGCGTTGGAGTCTTTTCTGAAGTTTGGCTGTGGTTCCAGCGTAGAGGGTGTTCCCGTAGTCCTGTCGGCTGGTGACTAGTGCTTGGGTGACGGTCTTCCTGGTCACGGTGGGGATTCATCGGAAGATCTTACGGAGCATGCGCAGGGTGTTGAAGCACGATGAGGAGAAGTCGTTGACCTGTCTGGTCATCGAGAGGGAGGAGTCCAGGATAAAGCCCAGATTGCGTGGTTGGTCCGTTGGCTTGGGAGTTGTGCCCAGGGCTGGGGGCCGCCAGGAGTCGTCCCAGGCGGAGGGTGATGATCCCAGGAAGAGGACTTCCGTCTTGTCTGAGTTCAGTTTCAGGCGGCTGTTCTTCATCCACTCTGTGACGTCTTTCATCCCTTCGTGTAGGTCGGTTCTGGCGGTGGCGGGGTCGTTGGTGAGGGAGAGGATCAGCTGGGTATCGTCCGCGTATGAGATGATGTTGAGGTTGTGTTGTTGTGCGATGGCTGTGAGGGGGCTCATGTAGATGTTGAAGAGGGTTGGGCTGAGTGATGATCCTTGTGGTACGCCGCAGATGACTTCGGTGGCCTTGGATCTGAACGAGGGAGGCGGACTCTCTGGGTTCTTCCGGCGAGGAATGAGATGATCCACTTCAGTGCCTTCTCTTGGATTCTGATGTTGTTGAGGCACTGTATTAGGGTGCGGTGGCAGACAGTGTTGAACGCTGCGGAGAGGTCCAGGAGGATGAGGGCTGCTGTTTCTCCATTATCGAGCAGGGATCTGATGTCATCGGTGGCTGCGATCAGGGTGGTCTCCGTGCTGTGGTTGGCTCGGAAACCGGACTGCGAGGGGTCGAGTGATCCGTTAGTCTTGAGGAAGGCGGCGAGCTGTCTTTTGACGGTCTTCTCGATGACTTTGGCAGGGAAGGGGAGGAGCGAGATGGGGCGGAGGTTTCTGAGGTCGGTGGGGTCCGCTGTTGGTTCCTTCAGGACGGCGCTGAGCTCGGCGTGCTTCCAGCTCTACGGGAAGGTGGCAGTGTGGAAGGAGGTGTTAATGATATCTCAGAGTTGGGGTGCGATGATGGAGTCGGCCTTGTTGAAGACGTAATGGGGGCAGGGGTCGGTTGGTGATCCGGAGTGGATGGTGTTTATCGTGCGGGTGGTGTCTTCGGTGCTGACCGGTGTCCAGTTGCAGAGGGTGGTGGTGGGGGGCGATGGTTCGGCGGTTGGGTGCGTGGTTGGTGCACCGAAGCTGTTGTGTATGTCGGCGATCTTGCGGTGGAAGAACGAGGCGAGTGAGTCGCAGAGGTCTTGCGAAGGAGTTATGTCGTTGTTTCCGGCGCTGGGGTTGGATAGCTCTTTGACGATGCTGAAGAGTTCCTTGCTGTCATGGGCGTTGTTGTCCAGTCGTTCTCTGAATGCTGTCTTCTTTGTGGTGCAGATCAGATGGTGGTGCTTGCGGGTGGCGTGTTTGAGGGCGGTCATGTTGTCTGTGGTTTGGTCTTGTCGCCAGGCTTTCTCGGGGGTGTGGCAGTTCTTGAGTTCGACGGTGAACCAGGGGGCTTTCTTGCTGCCGGGCCTGCTGGGATGGTTCTTTAGTGGTGCGAGGTCGTCGGCGCAGGCGATCAGCCATTGTGTGAAGTTGCTGGCTGCTTCGTTGGGGTCCGTTGTGCTGGCGGGAGGGTTTTGGCTGAGGGAGGTGGTGAGCTGCTCGGCGGTGATCTTGCTCCAGCTCCGGCGAGGAACCTATTCTGAGTGGTGGTGGGTCGAGGTTCTTCTGAAGCTGAAGTGGACGCAGCTGTGGTCAGTCCAATGGAGTCCGGGGCGTGGCTGAAGGAGATGTGTTTGCTGGAGCCTGGTCCCGGGGGTCTGTAAATGAGGGTGCCTCTGAGGGTCGTCTTGGGGTCGGTGTGTATTTGGAAGTGGAGGTGTTCGGCGGCGGTGAAGGTGTTGTTGGAGTTGGTCGAGATGCGGATGGTGTTCTTGTGTACAATGGTGATTCCTCCTCTAGTCTAGTGATGTTCGATTGCCCTACTACATCACTAATCACACTGGCCTGATAAGTTGTGCTAAATCAGCGTACAGTGTAGGTAGGTAGGATATGTTTTTATGGTTACCCCCACTTTTTGCCTAGTAGTCTGTTGATTCTGACTAGTCTGATTGAGATCCTTCCAATCAGGATCCTGATCTCTCTACTTTCTCCCCTAAATTGGCCATGGTAAGCACTTAAGTACCTCTCAGATTCTCTCCTGGTGTACCCCTATAGGTCCCTAGTATACGGTACTGAGATACCGTGGGCATACGTACCCCAGGGGTCCTCCATGGACTGGAGCATGTAATATGCCACCCATGGGAGACCACTAAAACTGTAACTACAGGCCTGCCATTGCAGCCTGTGTAAGCTAGTGCTAGCACCATTTACAAAATATTTAGGTTCCCCTATTTTTATAGTCATATCACTTCCAATCTATAAGTCACCCTAAAGCAAGCCTTTCAATCCTGAAGGCAGGGTGCATGGTTCTAAATGTGAGGCTTCTCACTGCATGTGCAGGATACCCCTACAACCAACTATTCTCCTGTGTTGTCAGTGCATCTGCCATTACGATACAAAGAGTGGCCATGCGTCATTACCTAATGACCATGTCTAAACTGGCTCTACCGAACCCTGCCATATTTGGTATCAAACAATCAAACATGTTGAGCTACTGTGGGAGGCTCTCAGTGCTCCCGTACCAATCTTCCAGAACCAGAAAGCAAGACATGGTTGCTGCTGACCAGAGACATGATTCTGCCCTTCAGTCCATCAATTGTGTGCCTTTTGATTTTTTGCCCTAAGTGCGTCAGGTATGCCCAGACATGGATCATGGATCTTGGGCTCACTGTGCCAATGGACTCAAGCTATCCTAGTTGAAGAAGGGTGAAACACCAAAAACAGTCCTAGGGTGCATGTTTCCGGTACAGGGAGGACCTGGCTCGGCAGTTTGGGTTGGACTGTTACCATGAGGCACAGGGTCAGACTGATTTGCATATGGCCAGGTCTAAACTGGGGTGGCATAGTGAACAAAAGAATGATGGATTTAACCCAGACAAAAAATAACAAGCCCTGGTGGGTGTGGTCCCCGCTGCTGCAGGGGAGCCATGTGCTCCCCGCAAATATTTAAGGACAGCCCCAGGGGTGGTGGTCCCCAGGCCTAGTGGGACCTCACTGGGCCCCTGCAATTATAATATTGCATGCCCCTGGGACTTTGCCCCCGTGGGCTAAATAATAACGAAGCGCATAAGCCGGTGCTTCGGTTTTATTTTTTCAGCTGAAATTCGTGCTGGAGTGCGTATTGTGCCGATTTAAAAAAAATGCTTTTTTGGTCTTGTGGGTCTTTGTGGGACCCTCTAAGCAGGTCTAGGGGGTGAGGGTGTTTCTACCCTGCCCCCTTTTCTTGTTTTTGAGTTTCTTTTTCAGTTTTTTTGTGACTCTGTTCTACCGAGTCAGAAGTTGGCTGCCAACACTTCCTGGTGTGGAGTGCTGACAGCCAATTAGAATGAAGCTCGTGGTCCGGAGTGTCCGGGGACCCACTGTGCCTCTAGATATCATAACTTTTATTTTTTTATTTTCTCAGCAACTACTGAACGGATATACACCCAAAAAAGTCTCTTCCTGAACCAAGGGCTACCTTTTTGACAAATGTGGTGTAATTTCATTCAGCAGTTCAAGTTGTAGCTGTGTCTAAAGTTTCCTATGGGTAATTGATATTCTGACCTCTTTTTACACCATTTAACAAAAAGGTCTCTTTCTGAATCAAGGGCTACCTTTTTGCCAAATTTGGTGTAATTCCGTTCAGCAGTTTGAGCTGTAGTCGTGCCTAAAGTTTCCAATGGAAAAAAAAAATGGAGTAAACATGTTTTGGAACCCCTATTTTTTCTCAGCCTCCGTTTGCCGAATAACACCAAAACTTTCAAAATAGGAACTGACCGAAGCGCTTTACACGTTTTAAAACATTTGCAAAGATTCAACATCCGGCACCAAAGTTATTGGGAAAACAAAAATCACTTTTTCTATGGAAACTAGGTCCTAACTATATATATATAATTCACTACACTTTGCCCGAACGAGCTCATCTGACTTTTCTGCCAATTATTGTGACACTGGTTTGCTCAGCATATACCTTTAAAGTGTTTGTCCAATGTAAGTAGGGATTTCCGTAGATTTCTCAAGCAATGTATTATTACACTTGTGTAGTAGAGTTTTGGTATAATTTGGACAAGGGAAGTAAAGGAAGTCTGCCAGTGAATAGTGGATTTCCTGCATGGACTTCTAGCTGCATTGGCAATTTGGGGTGCTGCATTTGGGTGATATTCCACCAAATAAAATACTTCAGCTGCTTCACTCATGGTGTCATTTGTGAGGATAAATGCTAAAATATTTGTGTAATAATTGCCTGACCTGAGTGATGGATGTCCCTCTATGTCTGCTGTAGTTATCACTGTGCCAGTCTGCTGGACAAAGGGAGTGCACTTTCATACAATTAGTATAATCTACCTCACACAGCATGTTAGGCAGAGTAGACATGCTGTCATTGGTAGTGTACTACCATTTGCAGGAGCATCTTAAGTGTCCACACTTTGAGATGAAAATTCCAATAACAAAAAAAATCTACTGACAGAGGAGGGCATTTGTGGATGTTCATTGAAGTGTCTTTCTCCATGGCGCTTACATCGCCTTAGGTGAAAAAACAGCTACAGATGCAGGACATCTCTATTGTTGATGGAGATTCCAACTCTGTCTTGGCAGAGAAGGAAAATGCACCACAATGGTGGATCATTGTCTGTTACGCAATCTCTAAATCATGCCAACAGATTTACAATAGAGTACGACTTCATGGATTTAAAAAAAATCTGCAGTTTTATTTACGAACCTGTGATTGTAAAATGTATTTTTTTAAGTAAAAGTTATCAAACCTGTTTTCCAGATACAAATGTGTCATTGAGCCAAAATGAAGAGTCATTTGATGCTATGAGGGAATCACCAAAGAGCAGTGCAATGAAAAAGGATGCAGCTACGAACGGTAAGGTGCTAAGAAGAATAGTTTGTGTTCTCATTTTTTGTTTTGTTGTAAAATAGTTAAGGCTATATTGAAGTATTACATTATTGACTGGAGTTGGATAGTGAAGGCCCCCTATATCTGGAGTATATACTAATCCACATAAGAAGCTATTGACAGAATGGCCTCCTCCACACCATCTATGTGGTACAGGGAAGATTGACTTTGAACACTTTGGAGTTGGCATCACCCCTATTGCCTGCTTTAAATGATTTATGAGTGTCAGTTAACAAATGTGATGATTTTATGGAGACAACTACTGGTGGCTAAAGTTGCCTGCTGTATTGAAACAGTATCATAAAGTATCACTAGAATTGACAGTGACAGTGTGTGGCATCGAAAAGAGCCAAACACGTGGCAAATAGCCGTAGCCAGCAAGTCCCTTTTGTGACAGTGTAGATTTTGGTTGGACTGTTTAAAGGAAGGGCAGCCAAAACATAGATAGCTTCAGGTGCAATTAATTAATTAAATAATTAATTTTAAGGTATGTCAATTAAAAAAAGAAATCTGCACAGTCAGTTTCATTAGAATTTGAAGGGATATATATATATATATTGGGATGTCATAATAAGGGGTGTTTAGCAGCGCAGTCTGGATGGTGCCAGCAAAGTTCAATGACATCCAAGGGATGGACAATGTGGAAACAAAAGAATAAGCTTGTTCTGATAGTTGTCTCTAACATGCATTATTGTACCTACTGTCACAAAGGCAGGCAGATAAAGATGAACCTGCTCAAAATTAAGGTCATTATTGGGGCTTGACTTTACTGTTGGCACATTTTGTATCAATTCATAAAACTAATGGCACACGTCCACTGATTCAGCAGTAGAGTCTGTGTTGTGAAGCCTGGCACATTCAGTGCCTCACTTGCCTACAAACAGTCCAAGACTTCTCAGACCAACTAACGTGTATCAGTTGCACTCTATTTACTTTGTTATGGATTTACAAATGCAAATATGCACTCTATCAAAGCCTATGGCACATGTAATAAAGCCAACAAGATGTTCATCACGCTTTAAAGGAATATCCAAGCTGTCAAACTCTAAATTAGGCCCTCACTTGGTCTGTACTGTGATCTTCAGTTAGCAAGCTGAATCCCAATAAATAGGTCAATGTTACAGATGTGATTTCCAGTGCTCAGAAAAGGCAGGAGTGTGATATGAAACATTACATAAAAGCGTATATATAATTAAAAATGACCTTTCTAAAACAATTAGTAACTGATGTGCTTCTGGCTCTTTTGGAATTGCTAAGAAAAAATATAAATAACAATATAAATATACATACACCCCTTCTCAATTTCAAACAATGCGAAAGAGACAGCTACCAGATTTAAACACTCTATGGAGAAGATCACTCACTGGATGCAGACAAACTGCCTCAAATTGAACGGAGACAAGAGTGAAGTGATGCTGTTAGGCTCAGACTCACAAACGTGGTCCCAAGATTGGTGGCCAGACAGCTTAGGTAACTGCCCATCACCAGTGCACAAGGTAAAAAACTTGGGTATTCTCCTGGACAATAAACTATCCTACGAAGCACAAGCTAATAAGTTGTCATCATCAATTTGGTACATCTTGAAAATGATCAGGAAACTTTTACCTTTCATTCCTCTGGCATCCTGCAAAACAGTGGTCACAATGCTGGCTTTGTCAAAATTGGATTACGGAAACGCGCTTTATGCGGGAATCCAGTCCCAGCATCTAGCAAAACTCCGGAGCCTTCAAAATGCAGCAGCACAGTTGGTGCTAGACATCCCCAGACATGAGCCAATAGCTCACAGATTGAGATCTCTGCATTGGCTCCCTATCAAAGATAGAATAAAATTCAAAATCCTTGTGCCTGGCCTGCAAAGACCTCCATGGGATAGGCTCGCAGTTCCTAAAAACACACCTGAAATGTTATCAGCCATCTAGAACATTGAGATCGAGCAATCTCAATCTGATCCAGGTCCCAAAATTCAGACAGGTCAGGTGAGGGGGGGGAGAAGCTTCCTGCTGTATGTAGCTAAGGCATGGAATCTGCTCCCAGCCAAAATTAAAAACAGTCAATCGCTGCTCTCCTTCCGGAAGGAGATAAAGACATGGCTCTTCACCTCTGGCTAATATACTAATTGTACAGCAGCTCAGTCCCGTACTTCGCTCAGCGCCACGATGCCCATGGGCATTCGATGTGCTTTATAATTCCTCAAATCAAATCAAATCATAAAAGGTATAAACTGGTATATCCCTCTAAGGTCCAGAGCTGCTGGATTCGGCCACATTGTTTTGATATTCACATAAGTACAGTAAATAACAAAACACCTCATATTTATACCTAATGGTTTTCTTGAAAACCTGGCAAGGTGATTCAGATTTTCTCTTTGGAATTGCCATTGCCCTGAAGAAAACTGTGTGCAGCATGACAGTCTCTCTGTGATAGGATCCCTCGATTTGAATTATACATGTCATAATATTAGAAAGCGTTCATTTAGACCTATTCACAATAACAAGTGTCGACAAACTGAGCCCTTGGAATTGACTCATACATCTACTTCAACAGTAACTCCGACTAGGACAGATGTCACAGTGATTCACATCCGCCTTTTATATCACAGATTCAGGAAGGTAGCGTTTCCTTCTAAAATTTGTTTTATCACATTACATTTCAACTGTAAGTGGGCTTTGAAGCTGCTGTGTGATAGGATATGTATAAGGTCCATGCTTTTGTATATGACATTTAGCTAACCTAGCAATGTATGCCAAAATGCTGTACTACAAAATTCCTAAAACAACTTTGTCAAATGACCTTACACAAATATTCGTAAGATAGCCAATTTGAGCTATATCTTTAAAAAGAGAAAGATAATTTGAATTTGGAAAAATCTTAAAGAAAATTAAATTTATTAAAACAGCCATGCAATGTCTGCTTTGGGATATGAACACTAATCCTAAAATGTAAAATGATCAGTACTTCTGAATATGACATATATTTAACCCACTGAACATTACCCATAACAACTGATCTGAATTTTCTGCCAATTATTGTTTCTCTGGTCTGCTCAGACTATAACTGTAAAGTATTTGCCCAATGCAAATAATATTTTTGAGCAGAATTCTAAAGGCAACTATGATTACATGTATGTAATAAACTTATGAACTCATTTGGAAGATGGCAGTAAATAGAATCCCCCAGGAAATGGTTGATTCCTGCATGGACCTCTAGCTGCATAGTTAATTTGAGGGGCCGCTTTTGGCTGATATTTCCCCAAATAAAATACTTCTGCTGCTCCATCCAAGTAGTTGTATATTAGTTGCCTGATGTGAGTGATGGATCAGCCAGTATGTCTGTTGGAGTCAATCCTGTGGCAGTCTGCTGTACAAAAGGCTGTATACTTTCAATTAACAATTAGTACAGTCTTCTTCACCCAACATGTTAGGCAGAGTAGACGTGCAATCATTGCAGTGTACTCCCAAATTGTGGGTACATCTCTAGTGTCCACACTTTTAGATGGAAATCCCACTTGTGAAGAATATCCGCTGGCAGAGAAGAGGATTTGTGCATTTCTAATTGAAGTGCATTTGTACTTTGGGGCAGATATACAAGTCCTTTATGACAATTTTCAGTGACGCAAGGTGGCATAAACAATGCACCATGTTTCAGCCCACTTACTAAGTGACGCACCTAAGGAGAGGCATCACGTTTTAAAGCCCTGCATCAAAATATACCTGAGTCAGTTATAACATATGCATGGTGGGCGTTCCCATGCAGGAAAGCCTGACACAAGGAAATCTATGCCACTTCTAGGACGTTGATGGATCAAAACCCTACACCTGCTTAGAGCAGGTGTAAAGGCTTGATGCAGTGAATTGAGTATAGGCCACCACAAGCATCTCTGGAGTTTTGATCATACTTGCAAGACAACTTCAACAATGAGAATTTTTTGGGCCAAAAGATTCGTCAAAATTTCTAAAGCCTTGAGCCATGGTGCTCGGTATTGTAAATACAAAGCGTTTCGCAGGCTGGCACAGAGATACTGATGTATTCATACAGATGCATCAGTGTCTTGTAAATAAGGCCCATGGTTCTTACATCAGCTTAGGTGAAAAAAAACTACTGGTGCAGGAACAAATATATATTTGATGGACATTTCAACTCTGTCTTAGCAGAGAAGGAAACTGCAGCACAATGGTTGATCAAATGCCCAAGTGTATATATAAATAGGACCTCGTGGATTTTTATAGAAAATCTGCAAATGTGGAGAAGTGTGGCTCACTGGTTAGAAGCGGCAGACTCCAAAGCAGAGGTCAGGCCCGGGACCAGGGTTCAAGTCCCGACGCGGCAGGGTTTTGGGCTCAGTGTCCGCGGACTCGATAATTCTCGCGTCGGTGCCTACTCTATTCATGGGTCCCACGCAGCAACTTTGGGCAATAGCTTGCTTAATCTCCACAACGGCCCCAAAAACACTGGGATGCCTGGCTTCACCTTGGGGGTGCCCAGGAGGGGCATCTCACAGGGAGAGCCAGGAAGGGTTCCACAGCGTTAAACAGTGCCGGGACGCCCCGTTGCTGGGGCAGCTGTGCGCTTTACAAGTATACTACATTTACGTTTACATTTACATTTACATTTTATTGATTAAACAGTGATTGCAAAATGTTGTTTGTTTTAAGTAAAAGTTATCAAAAGTATATTTCACACAGAAATGTGTAATTGAACCAAAATCAAGGGTCAATTACGGCTATGAAGGAATCACCAAAGAGCAGTGCAATGTAAAAGGCTGCTCCTACGAAGATAGCAAACCGTATACCATCTGGCGCTTCAGCCATCTCCAGCAATATAGTAAGGTGCTAAGAAGAAGGATGTCTGTATTTTCAATTCCCATTTTTCAGCTATACAGTTCAGGCTATTTTGAAATATGAAAGGATTTATTAGAGTTGGACAGTGAAGGAACCTCTTTGTTGAAGAGTAAATGCCAAATCCACAGAAGAAACTACTGACCCAATGTCCTCCACCATACTATCTGGTACAGGAAAGTTTGACTTTAAATACTTAGGAGTTGGTATCACCTCTATGGCCTTCTGCACAAAAGGAGTGGACTTACAATTAGGGATTAGTAAAATCAATTTCACCCAATATGTTAGGTAAAGTACACACACATTCATTGGCATAGCGCTCCCACTTTTTGGATGGAAATTCCACTAGTAATGAAATTCCACTGGCAGAGGAGGGCATTAGTGGATTTTCCATTGAAATATCTTTGTCCATGTTGCTTACATCTGCTTAGGTGAAAAAACAGCTACTGATGCAGGACAACTCCATCTTTGAATGGAGATTACAACACTGGCTTGGCAGAGAAGGAAAACAGACAACAAAGGTGGATCAATTGTCTAATACATAATCTCTGAATTATGCCCATAGATCTACACTAGGGTTACGTATAATAACAATACAACCTCATGCATTTTGATAGACAATCTGCCGTTTTATTTTCAAACCTGTGATTGCAACATATATTTTTTAAGTCAAATGTGTTTTCCACAGGCAAATGTACCATTGAAATGAAATCAAGAGTCAATTGTGGCTTTGACGGAATCACTAAAGAGGAGTGCAATGAAAGAGGCTGCTGCTACGAAGCTAGCAAACTGGAAACGGTCTGGTGCTTCAGCTCTCTCAAGGCGGACAGTAAGGTGCTAAGAAAAAGAAAGTCTGTTTCTCAATTTTTGTTTTGTTGTAAAACAATAAAGGCTATACTGAAATTTATAAGAATTGACTAGAATTGAACTTTGAAGTTCCCCTCTTTTTGGAGTACATGCCAAATCCGCATAAGAAACTCTTAACGCAATCTCTCTACCATACTAACTATGTGGTGTAGGAAAGTTTGACTTCGAATACTTCAGAGTTGGAATCGCCTCTATAGGCTTCTTTGAAAGTCTCGGGTCACAAATGTGATTGTTTCATGGTGACAAATAGTGGTGGCTAAAGTCAACAAGCATAGGTTTTTGCACTCCGCAGAGGAATGGTGAGTACCTGATTTCTGCCTTCCCTGGTGTGAAGTGGAGTTTTTCTCCGTTCTCGTGCTCAAGTTTTGTTTTGATGCTCGCTCATGAGCCTGCAATAATCTTGGGCTGCAAGTGAGGTCATGCGATACTTCAAGCTCATTTAAACTGCTTTCAGCTGCAATAGCGTCAAGCAGGACCAATCGCAAACAGCCTGTTTTGAGCAGCTTTTGTGCTCGAGAAGCAGCGGAGAGGTTTCTCGAGTGGATTTTCTTCTCCAACTGGCCGTTGTAGTTGTTCTTATTTTAACTTATGTTTTCCAAAAGAAAAGAAGTTCCCCAATTTATTTATTTTTTATTTTTATTTACATAAATATTATATAGCACTAGCTAGACCCGGGGGTATCAGAGCGCGTTACAGAATCAAGAGCCAGGCTATAATCCAGTCACTTCGTAAATTACGCACAACAAAGTAAGGATCATGTACAAACAAACAGTAAATACACATGGAAATATTTGACAAAAAACTTGTGGATTACAGTATGTACATGGACAGCAGCTAGGCCCTCAGGACGGTTAATGTTTAAAGGGCAAGTCGTCAATTTGAGTCAAGGTTGAGAAATACCCTCAAGGTAGACGGAGGCAGAAACAGAAATAAACAGCTTAGTGGATTTTGTTAAACAATCTGCAGTTTTACTTATAAAACTGTAATTGCAAAATGACTCTTTTAGTAAAAAGTTATCAAACGTATTTCCACAGACAAATGTGCCATTGAACCAAAATGAGGAGTCAATTGTGGCTACAGAGGACTCACCAAAGAGAGGTGCAATGGAAAAGACTGCTGCTATGAAACGTAAGCAATCTGGTGCTTTAGCCCTCTCCAGCCAAACGGTAAGGTGCTAAAAAGAAGGATGTCTGTTGTTGAACAGTTGAGGCCATTTTGAAATACTTCAGGTTCAGTTATGGTGGTATATTCACAAAAAATAATCTGCACAATTATTTTCAATTTAATTTAAAGACATATTCAATTCAGTATTTGTCATAATAATAATTATTTTTGGGTGAAGTATGGATGGAGCTTGAAATATCCCTGACATGCACAGGGTAGAAAAGGTGGAGAATAAAGAACAAACTTTTTATGATAGTTGTGTATAAAATGACTTGCCTTGCCTACTGTCACAAAGGTAGCTAGAAAAAGATGAACTTCCTTAAAATTAAAGTACTTTCTTGCCGTTGATTTCTCCATTTGTATATTCGATATCAGCTGATAAAACTAATGGCAAACGTCGTCTGATTCAGAATCAGAGGCTCTGTTGTAAGGCTTGACCCATTAATGCCTCACATTCTTATTCAACAACATTAATGTAAGTATGCTTATGAGAGGTATAAAACTGGTGGGTCCCCCTATGTACCAGAGCTGCTGGATTCTGCCATATTTCTGTGATACTCACATTAAATACAATAACCAACAAAACATCTAATTTCAATTCTTAATAGTATTCTTGAAAATCTGGAAAGGTGATCCAGATCATCTCTATTGCATAATCATTGTCGTGAAGAAAATTGTGTGCAGCACAATATTCTGCCTGTAATAAGGTCCCTGGAGTACTAATGTACATGTCATAATATTAGCAAACTTTCATTTAGATCCATTCAAATAACAACCTTCATTTGACCATGAAGATCTGTGACTTGAACTATAAATACATTAGGTTTAAAAAAGATATATCATGTTTGTTTCATTTGATAAGTGAACTTGTCTGTATAGTTGGCTCCGGGAATATGTTACTCTTATAGATAACTTTAATACTTTGTAATGCACCTCTGGTTCATAAAACGCTTTATTAAAACATTCAATTGACACAGTACAGCAGCATGGTAAGTATTAGTCAACTAGTTGAAATGTACTGTACATCTTTATTGTGATTGCTCAACACACAAAAGTCTGAGTCCTTTACAAAATGGAGGTGTTAAAAAATATTTTAAGGTGGTGCGTAACTTACATCATTAGTCAATATCAGACAGGCATTTTTAAGTTATTCATACTTTATTGGGGAGTAGAAAATACATGTTTTATTTGCAAAGTCTCCAAATTATATCAAATTGAAGAAGCAGTGAGTATCACTGCAGATTGAAGGAGCTAGAAAACACTTGTAAAGCACTTGGAAGCATGACTCCCATCAAGGTTATGAGAACTCACAGCCTTGAAATTTAAGTCATTGATTTACATGTAATAGAACTTAAATTATTCAGTTCTATTGCTGCCATGTTTTACCAGAACATTTGAATGAACACTTGCAACAAAATTCCCTGCTTGATTGCATCTAGATTTGATGGATCAAAAGGTATTGAAAGGAAATATTACACATAGTCCCATAGCTGGGGATTGCTGTCCGCCCATGTTAAACTGGTGCAAATTAGGCGAGAATGTTGCCAAAGAAGTACAAACGTGTGTTAAAAAAAACTGTGGAATAATAATGCCAGAAATGTGTTTATCATATTGTATAGTTTGCAATTTCTTGCTGCATATTTTGGTTGAGTCTACTGCGTGAACTGGTCCTTGACTGACGCTTAGTTTCAGGTACCATGGCTGTAGCATAAACTGTGAGAAGACACTAAGAGAAAAAAAAGACACTGTCTATGACAGACAAATAGCATGCTGATATATTGAAAGATAAGATGATGGAAATCATGAACATGAAGCTCACAGAGTAGCCATGCCTAGTTTGAAACCTTTCCATTTATAAAATAACCATGATGTGTACTGATACAGGGCAGGACCTCTGTGTACCACATTGTTATTTATATAACTGCCATTTCACGGGTTCCATCAATGGCTATAGTCAACCAGAGTAATTGCTGAGACAAATTCTGTGATCAAAGGGTCAGTGGGTTTGTGATAAAATTAACAAATATTTCAAAAGGGAGGTATATAATTGGACTATACAAGTATATGTAGCTTATTTGGATTCATTGTATTCCCATCTTCAACACTTTCTGAAATACAGGCGACACCACATTGCCTACTGTAAATTGCAGTGGGCAACACTTTCTAATGACATACCAGTTTCTACAGGAGTTGCAGTTACTGGTATGTTAACCACATCACTACAGTGAACCAAACAGGTTTCACATATAAAAACTGTGGAGCAAGCAAGAAACGGGTAGGAGAATAGCTACCCAAAGAGTCCTTTCTGTACTTTTCTACCATACTGAATGAAAGAAGAGTGACGTTTACTAACTTACAGCACCTTGACGCCTTTGGGCACAGTTTGCGCTTTACAAGATTAATATTCCTTCATTCATTCATTCACTAATAGCTTATTGTCAAATCAAACTTATTTGTAAAGTTTCTCAAAAAAGTTATAAAATGAAGTACAGAAAAGCAAACCTTAAGAAATGTATTCAATGTATACAATATTAAGATATAATACATTTAGAGTGTCATAAAAAAGTATGTGGGAATGAACAGAAACATTGTCACAATTGTGGACCAGTATGCAAAATAAAATATCATTTTAGCTACTGTAGTTTGTCCAAATGAATAAATACATCATTGACAACTAATTTCTGAAGGTTATGAACTCATTACCCTTCAGCTAGCTGTGCACATTTAACAATCCTCACCCAAAACTGTGGGTTTTCACGTTACATTAATAGTGTTACAGTCTCTGCACGTCCACCAGTTCCTTGTTTTATAAATATAGGCAATAACCATTTACTATGTGGTTCTTAATATAAGGACATACATATTCAATACCAGTTAGTGACTCTAACATAAAGCAACTTGGTCCCATTCCCAAAACCATTTATGTGTATAGGACGTAGTACTAAAGAGTACATTTATAGATACTTTTGCATGTGTTTGTTGTCAGGTCGAAATAGTTTCAGCTACCTGATAAAAAAAAATTTGAACCGCAGAATGCATTCTATTTTTAGTTTTTTTTACAAATGTAGAGTAAATATTTCATTTGTATTCCCATCTTGGTATTTTTGGGGTCAATGTAAAAGGGCATGTACAAAACAGTACCAGTACTGCCTTATTTATTCTAACAATTTTTTGTAATTAAGTCCCATAGAGTCCACATCTTTAATATTCAAATGTTTAACAGGGAGAAATACATTTGAGAATTAGGTAATACATCTGGCTTCTTTCACTGACATAATCAAATGTCCAGATTTACAAACATTTCCTTCACTGCAGCAAGGCAAATTACTGGCTGCATTGTGTCATATAGGAACCTCAATAATGCACCATGTTAAAAAAAATATGGTGCAGTTCCGCTTCCTATATCCTTTTACACTCAGTCTGCTGCCATGACCTAATAAATATTTTAGTAAATAATGTTTTTCTGCATGAAGGGACACCTTCCTAAGCACAGCCAATATTTAAAGAGATTGCTTTTTTTCTATGTGTAATGTGGAGTACATCACACATCTCAAAATGATGTCACAAAAAGAAATACATGTATGTCTTGTTGATAAGCCTGGGCTGCTTACTGTTTCAACACATTCCCATGTTTAACACTGTATGTGAATCTGAGGATGCACTAAAATATATAGGTATATGATTTCGAACACCCACACTCCATCTACGAAATGCCTCCCTGCCAGCAAATCCCACTTACAGGCTTGTGTTGCCTTACATCACCTTGCTTGACTGAAGGGCAACACAATCCTTTTGTAAATCTGTCCAAAAGCTGAGCCTTTGGATGTGTCCTGATTCCTACTTTAGGAATATCTAGGACATAAACAACAGCCAGAGTGATTCCCATCTTCCTTTCCTGAGCCTAATCCATAGCTGCCAAAGGTGGCTTTTGCTGCTACTTGTTTCTTTCCTAAATCAAACTCTATTTTTAATTGGGCATTGAAGCTGCTGTGTGATAGGAGCGTAAAAGGTCATACTTTCACAAATTGAATTTAACTAACCAAGCATTGTCTGCCACAAAGCTCTCACACAAAATCCCCAAAACACCGGTTTCAGCTGGCTCTGAGTAGATATTGAGAAGATAGCAAATGTTAACAATATCTTTACAAAGAGAAAGATCATTTGAATTTGGTAAAATCTTAAAGAAAGTAAGGTTTAAAGAAAGCAGGTGTGCAATTTGTGTTTTGTGGGATATGAACAATAGTCTTAAAATATAAAGTAAAGAGTGCCTCTGAATTTGATATATACTTAACCCACTATATATTGCCCGGAACAGTTGATCTCACTTTTCTGCCAATCAATGTGGCACTGGTTTGCTAAGTAAACAACTGTAAAGTATTTGTCCAATGTAAAAAGTACGATTCACAGATTCAAACCATGATGACACTTAGGTAAATGACTATTGTTCTTATTTGGAGGAGGAAAGTAAATATTATCTGACAGGAAATGGTTGATTTCTCATATGGATGTCTTGTTGCTTAGTCAATTTGGGGTGCTGCAGATTTATGATAGTCCACCACATAAATTACTCCAGCTGCTCCACCCATGTTGTCAATATTGAGGTAATTATGCTAAAAGTTGTCACATATTTCTCGCCTGATGTGAGTGATGGATCTGCCACTAGTCATTACTGTGTCTGTCTGTGGCGCTCAGGCGTTGGACTTTCATAGCATGCTGTTATACTTTACCCAGCACATTAGTCAGAGTAGACATTCAGTCATTGGAAGTGTACTCCAAATTTGTGAGTGTACCTCAAGTGTCCACACTTTGAGATGGAAAGTTCTCTAGCAAAGAAAATCCACTGGCAGAGAGGGCATTTGTGGATGTTCTATTGAAGTGTCTTTGTCCAAGGTGATTACATCTGCTTAGATGGAGAAACAGCTAGGGCCCCATTCATCCTGTCATACAAAGGGACCGCCTGCCATAAGGGCGGGGGTCCCGTGGCTGCCATTAGGATGTGCCCACCACAGTGGCAGGCGCATCCTGCATTCCTAATACACCCACCACAATGCCAGGAAGGCATGTTGTGCACTTCCATGCACAACATGACAGGCACTGCCTGCCATGTTGTGCATGGAAATGCTAGGGGGTACCCCCCATGCGGATGCCCCACAACCCAGAGTCCCTGGGGGCCCGCAACGGGCCCCTGCAATCTATTCCCGCATGCCTTGCTGTAATGCCGCAAAGGAAAGGTATCTTTTCGCACCCATGGTAATATGGCTGGTGGTGTCTAACAGACACCACCACCATATTAAACCCTTTTCCGCCCGGTCAACTCGTTAACTAAGCGTTAAAGCAGCGGACGGTCTTTCCGTATGCCAATGTCCCCCCCCGCCATACTAATATGGCGAGGGAAATGGGTGGCGGGCGGGGAAGGATCTCGGGAGGATGCTTCCTCTTGTGACAGTATAGATGTCAGTAGGCTGGTTAAATATGTGGGGCTTGATTTACAAGCCACTTGCACCACTTTTGTGTCACTTTTAACATGGTAAAAATTGATGCAAAAGTGGGGCAAGGGGCTTGTAAATCTGCCCCGTGGTATGCAAAAGAAACAATTGATGGACGAAATGCTGGACAATGCAAACATTCCCCCCCAGTCACAAGGATCTCTGATAAATCCATCATTCTTTTGCTCACCACACCACCCCAGTTTGAACTCAGCCATTTGCAAATCAGTCTTGATCCTGTTCCTTGTGGGAATAGTCCAGCCCAAACTGCCAAGCCAGGTCCTCCCTGCACTGGAAACCAGAATCCTGGGACTGGTTTCAGGGCATCACCCTTCATCAGCCAGGCTATCTTGAATCCAGTGGTGTAGTGAGCACGGGACCCACGTAGGGGCATACCCTTCCCACTTAGGGCAACATATAAAAAAGAAACAATTGATTGAAGGAATGCTGGACAATGCAAACATTCACCCCCAGTCACGAGGATCTTGGTTGAAACCATCATTCTTTTGCTCACCACACGACCCCAGATTGGACCCAGCCATATTCAAATCAGACTTGACCTGGTTTCTTGTGGGAACAGTCCACCCCGAACTGCTAAGCCAGGTCCTCCCTTGACTGGAAACAAGCATCCTGGGACCGCTTTCAGGGCATCACCCTTCATCAGCCAGGCTAGCTTGAATCCAGTGGTGTGGTGAGCACGGGCCCCACATCTGGGCATACCCTTCCCACTTAGGGAGACATATGCAAAAGAAACAATTGATGGATGGAATGCTGGACATTGAAACCATTCACCCCCAGTCACAAGAATCTGGGTGAAAACCATGATTCTTTTGCTCACCACACCACCCCAGTTTGGACCCAGCCATATGCAAATCAGTATTGATCCTGTTCCTTTTAGGGAACAGTCCAGCCCGAACTTCCAAGCCACGTCCTCCCTGGACCGGAAACAAGCCTCCTGGGACCAGTTTCAGGGCATCACCATTTATCAGGATAGAGGGTAGATGAAAGAATGATAAATTAAGGTTCAATTAAGGGGATATTTTCATTAACATTTATTTGAATTAGAATTTAAAGGCATATACAAATTGGTATGTCATAATAAGTTGTGTTTAGGGGTACAGTCTGGATGGTGACAGCAAAGGTCTGTGACATCCAATGGGCAGACATTTTTTAAAATTAAAGAAGAAACTTGTTATGATAGTTTAATTAAAGGATAGCAAACATAAAGATATCTTCTGTTTCAATAAAGGGGTATGTTCATAAAAAAACTGCAGAGTTATTATTATTATTGGAATTTAAAGGCATATAAAAATTTGTATGTCATAATAAGAAGTATTTAGGGGTGGAGTCTGTATAAATAATCAGTTACTTAATCTCGGAAGCATACCAGAAGATCTCAATTGTGTTTTATTAATAATATACATACAACCTTGTGAATTTTGGTAAACGATCTACAGTATTATTTATGCAAAATGTCTCTTTTAGTAAAAAGTTATCAATGTGTTTTCCTCAGACAAATGTGACATTGATCCAAAATCAAGAGTCAATTGTGGCTTTGGAGGAATCACCAAAGAGACGAACAATGAAAAAGAGTGTTGTTTCTTGTTGACAACTAGTTATCGCTAAAATACCTGCCTTGTTGAGACTGTATACCGACATTTGAATATTTTTGACACTGACAGCTTTGGGTCCCCGAAAGAGCAGGACTTCTGGCATATTGCCATAGCTAGCTGCTCCCTCTAGAGACAGTGTCGATTTTGGTAGGCTGGTTAAATAAAAGGGTAGCGGATCGAAAATTAACTTCAGGTTCATTTCGGGTGGTAGGTATATTTAAAAAAAATATCTGCACAGTTAGAATTTAAAGGCATATACAAATTGGTTTGTCATAATAAGAAGTGTTTATGGGTGCCGTTTTGGATGATGGTGCTAGCAAAATTCCTGGCATCCACAGAGCAGACAATATGGACACTAGAGAACAGCCTTGATATTATAGTTGTCTCTTGTTGCCTGATGTTGCATGTGTAACTAGAAAAAAATGAACATACTCATAATTAGAGAAATTAACCAAAAGCACATATGTGTATAGGACTTTGTACTAAAGAGTATGTCTTTACTTACTTTATAGTGGGTTTGGTGTTCAGTCCAAATCATTACAGCTTCCGGGTAATGAAATTGAAAATAGGGCATAATTCATTCTATTGTTAATTTCTGGATAGAAATATAGAGTGAATGTTTCATTTGTATTCCCATCCTCAGTGTTTTCTGGCCAATGTAGTAGGGCACGTATGGAAGTATAATGGAGAAGTAGTACTTTACGTACTTTGACATGTCTTTGTAATTATGCCCCATAGACTCCACGTCTTTAATAATACCATTCTAAACAGGTGAGAGATACATGATAAAACTCAGTAATATCTGGCTTCTTCCACTGACAGAATCAAAGGTAAGGTTTACACGCATGTCACGCAGTGCAGCAAGGCAACATACTGGCTGCATTGTGTTATATAGCGCCATCAATAAGGTGCCATATTTACAAGGATACGGAGCATTTCTGTTGCCTACTTCTTCTTCCGCACCTTGTTCTGCCTGGCTTTAACTAGGTCTTTCTTACAAGGCTGGGTGTCTGCATTACAGTAAGTCTTTTTTTTCTCCATGAAGGGACACTTTTCTGTGCAAAACCATTCTTCAAACGCATTGTCTTTTTTCAATGTTTAATGTGGAGTGGATCACACATAGCAAAAGAAAGCCGTGAGGAGAAATGCATACCTTTCTGTTAAGCCTCAACGGCATACTATTTGGATGCATTCCCCAGTTTAACACTATATGAAAATGTGCGAATGTGCCAGTATCTATGGGTGCATGTGTTTGATCATCCACACTCCATCTACGGTACACCTCACTGCCAAAAGATAACATAAAGCAGAAAAATGCGTGGCGTGGCTTACTAAATCCCACTTACAGGCTTGTGTTGCCTTGCATCACCTTGTTTGACTCAAGGGCAACACAAGTCCTTTACAAATCTGTCAAAAGAGTCTAAAAACTGAGCCCTTGTATTTATTTGCTCTTTAATTTCTGCTATAAAAATATATTGGACTTGAAAAACAATCATAGTGATTCACATCTACATTTCCTGAACCTGAACCACAGCTTTAGAAAAATAGTTTTTCTTCAAAATGTTGGAATTCTCACATTAAATTCCAACCATGATTGGGTTTTGAAGCTGCTGTATGATAGGATATGTAAAAAGTAATGATTTCATATATAGCAATTAACTAACCATGCATTGTATGCCACAGTGATATAAGAGTAAATTCAACAAAAATTTGGATAGATGACCTCAAGTAAATATTCATAAGATTGCAAATGTCAGCAATACCTTTTCGGATAGAAAGATAATTTGAACATGGCAACATTCTAAAGAAAATAGAGAGTAAATAAAACAGCAGTTCAACTGTGCTTTGTGGGATATGAGCAATAAGCCTAAAAAGTAAAGTGATGACTGCCGCCGAATAGTAGATATATATAAACCACTGCACCTTGCCTAAAACAGCTCATCTAACCTTTCTGACAGCCATATATTGTGGCACTGATTTGCTCAGCATATAACTTTAAAGAATATTTTCAAAGTGAGGTGTACTTATCAGCAGTTTCTGATACAAAATATGATTACACTTATGTAGCAGACTTTTGGTTTGTTTTGGAGAAGGGAAATAAATACCATCCACAAGGGAATGGTTGATTTCACCCATGTACCTCTTGTTGCATAGCCTATTTATGGTGCTGTAGATGGCTGATATTGCACCACATAAAATACTTCAGATGCTCAATCGAAGGTGTCATTGTGGAGGAAATGATGCAAAAGGCAGTAGCATATTGGTCGCCTGAAGTGCGTGATGGATCTCCCGCTATCGTTTGGAGTCAATACTTTGGCAGTCTGCTGCACAAATGGAGTGGTTTTTCAGTTAATGCTTTGATAGTCTAATTCACCCAGCATGTTAGGCAGAGTAAATGTGCAGTCATTGGCAGTGTACTCCCACTTGGCGTGTGCACCTCTAGTGTCCACACTTTGAGATGGAAATTCCTCTAGTGAAGAAAATCCACTGCAGAGGTGGGAATCTGTGGATTTAGCATTAAAGTGTCTTTTTTATGGTACTTACATCTGCTTAGTTGGAGAAACAGCTACTGCTGCAGCCACAACTCTACATTTGATGGAGATTCCAACTTCATCTTGGCAGAGAAGGGAAGGTCACCACAATGGCTAAAAAATCACTTAGTGCTTACTCTTTGAAGTATGCCAACTGATCTACAATGGGTTATGAATAATATACATTCAACCATGTGGACTTTGATAGACAATATGCAGTTCTATTTACGAACCTGTAATTGCAATAAGTCTTTTCTAAGTAAAAGTTATCAAAATCTTTTTTCCACAGACAAATGTGTCATCGAAGCAAAATCAAGAGTCAATTGTGGCTACGGAGGAATCACCAAAGAGAGGTACAAAGAAAAAGGCTGCTGCTGCGAAGACGGCAAACCGTAAACCACCTGGTGCCCCAGCCATCTCTAAAAAAATGGTAGGGTGCTAAGAAGAAGAGTGTTTTTTCAATTTCTGGTTTGTTGTTAAACAGTTGCATCTACTTTGAAATATCAAAGTATTGACTAGTGTTGGACAGAGAAGTCCCCTTCATTTGGGAGTACATGTCAAATCCACATAAAAACTACTGGCACACTGCCCTCCACCATAGTTTCTATGTGGTACAATAAGTACAGGAACTTCCGAGTTGGTTTTGCCTCTACTGACTTCCTTAAAGATTTTTCAGTCTCAGATCACAAATTTGATTGTTTCATGGTGATAACTAGTAGTGGTTTAAGGATCCACCTTATTGAGTTTGTATCACCAAATATAAATAGATTTGACAGTGACAATTTTAGGCTCTGATAAGAGTGGGAATTGTAACAAATAGCTATAGCTCGCTGCTCCCACTAGTGACAGTGTAGATATCCATAGGAGGTTTAACAAAAGGGTTGAGTATATACAGATATCCTCAGTATCAATTAAGGGGGTATTTTCATCGAAAAAAACTGCACTGGTATTTTTATTTGAATTTTTTAGGCATATATAAATTGGTATGTCATAGTAATACACGTTTAGAGGTGGAGTCTCGGTTAATAATCTATTACTAAATCTCTGAATCATACCAAAAGATCTCAATTGGGGTTTGAATATTATACTTTTAACCACATGGATTTTGATAGACAATCTGCAGTTTTATTATGAACCTCTCATTGCTAAATACCTTTCTTTAGTAAAAGATATTGAACTTGTTTTCCTCAGATTAAATCCCACTTACAGGCTTGTGTTGCCTTGCATCACCTTGTTTGCCTCATGGACAACGGAAGTCCTTTGCAAATCTGTCCCAAAGTGTCTAAATATTAAGCATTTGTATTTATTTGCTCTTTGATTTCTGCTATAAACATATCTTGTACTAAAACAACAATCATAGTGATTCACATCTACCTTTCCTGACCCTGAACCAAAGCTTTAGAAAAATAGTTTTTTCTGCAAAATGTTGGATTTCCCACATTAAATTCCAACCGTAATTGGGTTTTGAAGCTGCTTTATGATAGGATATGTAAAAAGTAATGATTTCATATATAGCAATTAACTAACCATGCATTGTATGCCACAGTGATATAAGACAAAATCATCAAAAAATTTGGTCAGATGTCCTCAAGTAAATATTCATAAGATAGCAAATTTCAGCAATATATTTTCGGAGAGAAAGATAATTTGAACATGGCAACATTTTAAACAAAATAGAGAGTAAATAAATAGCAGTTCAATTGTGCTTTATGGGATATGAGCAATAAGCTTAAAAAGTAACGTGATGACTGCCTCCGAATAGTAGATATATATAAACCACTGCACCTTGCCTGGAACAGCTCATCTAACCTTTCTGACAGCCATATATTGTAGCACTGATTTGCTCAGCATATAACTTTAAGGAATATTTTCAAAGTGTAGTGTAATTATCAGCAGATTTTAATGCAAAATATGATTACACTTATGTAGCAGACTTTTGTTTCGTTTTGGAGAAAGGAAATAAATTAAATCTGCAAGGGAATGGTTGATTTCACCCATGTACCTCTTGTTGCATAGCCTATTTATGGTGCTGTAGATGGCTGATATTGCACCACATAAAATACTTCAGGTGCTCAATCGAAGGTGTCATTGTGGAGGAAATGATGCAAAAGGCAGTAGCATATTGGTCGCCAGAAGTGCGTGATGGATCTCCCGCTATCATTTAGAGTCAATACTTTGGCAGTCTGCTGCAAAAATGGAGTGTTTCATTTTGTTAGCTTTATTCGATTTTGAGGTATAAAATCATAAAAGCACATTGCAATATATAAACACCATTACATTTAATTTCATCTCATTTTACAGCATGTAATATTATAGCATAAAATCTTTAAAAGAAATCACGTACCAAATAGATCATTGCGGAGTATATTAGGTCCAGTTTGGATGTTAATGCCCCTCACCCGGGAGCCATTTCAGCCCAACCAAAAGTTACTCTCTTCTTTAATCTTGTGTAGGGGAGGAATGATTCTCTGGGATAAAAATCAGATAGTCCCCAAGTGTGTATAGGACCATCTCCTATCTGTGGTTGCCAGGTCTTGAGGTATGGGACAACATTACTATTTCTAAACTTTATTAACACCAGATCGCCAGGTCTCTCTTTTCGAAGCGGGCCTAGCCAACCCACCCTACTAACACTTCGTATTCTACCGTCGATATCAGGAGGCAGGGGTCTATTCTTCGTTAACCAAAACAGTGTCTTATTTGTTAGATCCTGTTGACTTTCTGTTTTTCCATTAGTAAGTACTGGCACTCCGGAAAGGACGCACACAAACGGGGCAGCCTCCGGTGGTAGTTGTATGTGGTTAGATTTTTTGGGAATGTTCACTGGATTGGGAAGTGACCCTTTGGGTGGTATAGTTACTTTATTCAGCCCAGTTTCAAGGGAACAACTATGTGGTGTTATACGTTTGGCGGGCACTTTCTGGATGGTTGGAGTTAACATACGTGGGGCTACTGGTATATTACTTTGGGGAGTTATTAAAGACACTGCAGTATTGGTTAAAGGCTGTGAGTGATTGGCGCCTACCATACTTTTTAGACGTAGTGAGTTTGTCTAAGTCATTTCCTCTATTGCCACGATCCTATTCCCAAGATTGTTCATTCCTTCTATCAGGGGATGTATCAAAGAGTTGATCAAGGTTTGTATCTGGGCCAACAGGGTTGGTGAGGTAAGGGGTGCAGGGACTAACAGTTTCACGGAATCCTTACGTGTTTCCGGGGAAAGGGTGATACGCAATGGTGGGTTCAAAGTGAATTTTTGCTGCTTTGCTTGGCTGCCTGTATGTTTATCCGCAGGTTGTTTTCTTTTACTAGAAAGGCCCGGGAGGGACATTATGGGGTTCGTGTTACCTATAGCAGGTGGAGAAATTGGCGTACCCAGGAGATTTCCATATGGTGGGGATAATATGCAGGATTGGGGACTTGTAATGACTGTAGGACAGATAGAAGCACTAATTTGCTCAGGGGTGGTCTCGACAGCAGCATACTTGGTTTTGCATAAACTATTAAGTTCCTCCAGCAGTGATAGACTTTGTGGAGCGGCAGCTGACTGTGGGGGGGAGGAGTCACTGATGGAGCAATCTGTAGACAGTCGTCTTCGTTCTGTTCTTACTGTTTGTTGGACTGTAAGTGGTGTTGTCTTGGTGAAGTAGTGGACCAACGTCCCCTTAGCCAAGTCCCTTGTCAGAGTTGAATTTTTTTGGCCCCCCTTGCACGTCATGGTGTAAATAGCAGCAGGCACCTACAGGGACAAGGGATGTTTCCAAAACAAGTTATTTTACCTCCTTTTGTTGCACTGCCAAGGGGGGTGGCCCGGCCCATCCTCCTCTGGCCTCTGATGGCCGTAGATGGCCTGCCCTCTGCCCGGGCTCAGCCCGGGGTCGCCCGCGCACGTCCCGCGAGACGGGAGGTGTCCTGCTCTTTGTTTGCACCTTCGGGTGCTGGCTGTGACGTCCCAGGTGCACCTCTGCCACTGGGACACCTGGGAAATGGAGTTTCCGCTGGCCGTTCCCCTCACGGCACTCGGTGGACTGATGCTGGAGTGGTGGGCAGGAGTGGTGGGCAGGTACGGGGCTATGCTGTTGCCGTCACGGCGCTGTCTCTCCCTGCCTACCTGGTCGGATCCCAAATGGACGCCCCCACAGAGCGCTCGGCGCTCCGCTCTTTGTTTGCACCTCCGGGTGCTGGCTGTGACGTCCCAGGTGCGCCTCTGCCACTGGGGCACCTGGGAAATGGAGTTTCTGCTGGCCGTTACACTCACGGTGCTCGGCGGACTGATGCTGGAGTGGTGGGCAGGAGTGGTGGGCAGGTACGGGGCTATGCCGTTGCCGTCACGGCGCTGTCTCTGCCTGCCTGCTTGGTCGGGTCCCAAATGGACGCCCCCACAGAGCGCTCGGCGCTCCGCTCTTTGTTTGCACCTCCGGGTGCTGGCTGTGACGTCCCAGGTGTGCCTCTGCCACTGGGGCACCTGGGAAATGGAGTTTCCGCTGGCCGTTCCCCTCACGGCGCTCGGCGGACTGATGCTGGAGTGGTGGGCAGGTGTGGTGGGCAGGTTCGGGGCTATGCCGTTGCCGTCACAGCGCTGTCTCTGCCTGCCTGCCTGGTCGGATCCCAAATGGAGTGGTTTTTCAGTTAATGCTTTGCATAGTCTAATTCACCCAGCATGTTAGGCAGAGTAGATGTGCAGTCATTGGCAGTGTACTCCCACTTGGCGTGTGCACCTCTAGTGTCCACACTTTGAGATGGAAATTCCTCTAGTGAAGAAAATCCACTGCAGAGGTGGGAATCTGTGGATTTAGCATTAAAGTGTCTTTTTTATGGTACTTACATCTGCTTAGGTGGAGAAACAGCTGCTGCTGCAGCCACAACTCTACATTTGATGGAGATTCCAACTTCATCTTGGCAGAGAAGGAAAGGTCACCACAATGGCTAAACAATCATTTAGTGCTTACTCTTTGAAGTATGCCAACTGATCTACAATGGGTTATGAATAATATACATTCAACCATGTGGACTTTGATAGACAATATGCAGTTCTATTTACGAACCTGTATTTGCAATAAGTCTTTTCTAAGTAAATGTTATCAAAATCTTTTTTCCACAGACAAATGTGCCATCAAAGCAAAATCAAGAGTCAATTGTGGCTACGGAGGAATCACCAAAGAGAGGTACAAAGGAAAATGCTGCTGCTGAGAAGACGTCAAACCGTAAACCACCTGGTGCCCCAGCCATCTCCAAAAAAACGGTAGGGTGCTCAGAAGAAGAGTGTTTTTTCAATTTCTGGTCTGTTGTTAAACGGTTGCAGCTACTTTGAAATATCAAAGTATTGACTAGTGTTGGACAGAGAAGTCCCCTTCATTTGGGAGTACATGTAAAATCCACATAAAAACTACTGGCGCAATGCCCATCCACCATAGTTTCTATGTGGTACAATAAGTACAGGAACTCCCGAGTTGGTTTTGCCTCTACTGACTTCCTTAAAGATTTTTCAGTCTCAGATCACAAATTTGATTGTTTCATGGTGATAACTAGTAGTGGTTTAAGGATCCGCCTTGTTGAGTTTGTATCACCAAATATAAATAGATTTGACAGTGACAATTTTAGGCTCTGATAAGAGTGGGAATTGTAACAAGTAGCTATAGCTCGCTGCTCCCACTAGTGACAGTGTAGATATCCATTGGAAGTTTAGCAAAAGGGTTGCGTATATACAGATATACTCAGTATCAATTAAGGGGGTGTTTTCATCAAAACAAAAATGCACTGTTATTTTTATTTGAATTTTTAAGGCATATATAAATTGGTATGTCATAGTAAGACACGTTTAGAGGTGGAGTCTGGGTTAATAATCTATTACTAAATCTCTGAATCATACCAAAAGATCTCAATTGGGGTTTGAATAATATACTTTTAACCACATGGATTTTGATAGACAATCTGCAGTTTTATTATGAACCTCTCATTGCTAAATACCTTTCTTTAGTAAAAGATATTGAACTTGTTTTCCTCAGACTAAATCCCACTTACAGGCTTGTGTTGCCTTGCATCACCTTGGTGGCCTCATGGACTACGGTAGTCCTTTGTAAATCTGTCCCAAAGGGTCAAAATATTAAGCATTTGCATTTATTTGCTCTTTGATTTCAGCTATAAACATATCTTGTACTAGAACAACAATCATAGCGATTCACATCTACATTTCCTGACCCTGAATTACAGCTTTTGAAAAATAGTTTTTTTCTGCAAAATGTTGGATTTCCCACATTAAATTCCAACCTTAATTGGGTTTTGAAGCTGCTTTATGGTAGGATATGTAAAAAGTAAGGATTTCATATATAGCAATTAACAAACCATGCATTGTATGCCACAGTGATATAAGACAAAATCATCAAAAAAATCGGTCTGATGTCCTCAAGTAAATATTCATAAGATAGCAAATTTCAGCAATATATTTTCGGAGAGAAAGATAATTTGAACATGGCAACATTTTAAAGATAATAGAGAGTAAATAAATAGCAGTTCAATTGTGCTTTGTGGGATATGAGCAATAAGCCGAAAAAGTAAAGTGATGACTGCCTCCGAATAGTAGATATATATAATCCACTGCACCTTCCCTGGAACAGCTCATCTAACCTTTCTGACAGCCATATATTTTGGCACTGATTTGCTCAGCACATAACGTTAAAGAATATTTTCAAAGTGTAGTGTACTTATCAGCAGATTTTAATGCAAAATATGATTACACTTATGTAGCAGACTTTTGGTTTGTTTTGGAGAAGGGAAATAAATAAAATCTGCAAGGGAATGGTTGACTTCATCAGCCCGCATGCCCTCCCCTCCGCTGACTACATCCTCCTGGGGGACATCAACTTCCACCTGGAGAACAACAACGACCGCAACACCACCACCCTGCTCGACAACCTCGCCAACCTCGGTCTCAAGCAGCTGGTGTCCATCCCCACCCACCTCGCCGGACACACATTAGACGCCGTCTTCTCATCCAGCAAAGACATCGCCTTCAGCCACACCACCGAACTCCACTGGACGGACCACAACTGCGTCCACTTCACCTTCAAAAGAACGACGATCCACCACCACCAGCAACAGGTTGCTCGAAGAAGCTGGAACAAGATCACAGCCGACCAGCTCGCCGCTTCCCTGAGCCAGCACCCTCCCGCCAGCTCAGCGAACCCCAGCCAGGCCGCCGACAACCTCACGAAGTGGATCAGCAACTGCGCGGATGAACTCGCCCCACTGAGGACCCCGCCCAGCAGACCCGGCAGCAAGAAGGCCCCATGGTTCACCGACGAACTCAAGAGCTCCAAGAAGAACTGCCGAGCCCTCGAGAAAGCCTGGAGAAGGGAACTAACACCGAACAACATGACCACCCTCAAGCTTGCCACCCGGAAGCACCACCAACTGATCCGCGCCACCAAGAAAACTGCATTCAAGGACCGGATGGACAACAACTCACACAACTGCAAGGAACTCTTCAACATCGTGAAAGAGCTCTCCAACCCCAACGCCGGAAACAACGACATCACCCCATCGCAAGACCTCTGCAACTCCCTCGCCTCCTACTTCCACAACAAGATCGCAGACATACACAACAGCTTCAGCACTCAACCGACGCACGCCTCGACCGAACCACTGGCCCCCACCACCACCCTCCGCGCCTGGACTCCGATCAGCACCGAAGACACCGTCCGCATGATGAACTCCATCCACTCTGGATCTCCAACCGACCCCTGCCCTCACCACGTCTTCAACAAGGCCGGCGCTGTCATCGCACACCACCTGCGGGACATCATCAACACCTCCTTCTACACCGCCACCTTCCCGGAGAGCTGGAAGCACGCCGTACTCATCGCCCTACTCAAGAAACCTACAGCGGACCCCACCGAACTCAAGAATTACCGCCCCATCTCGCTCCTCCCGTTTCCAGCCAAAGTCATCGAGAAGACCGTCAACAAACAGCTGGCCGCCTTCCTCGAGACGAATGGATCCCTCGACCGCTCACAGTCTGGCTTCCGAGCCGACCACAGCACCGAGACCGCCCTCATCGCTGCCACTGATGACATCCGAGCCCTGATGGACAATAGAGAAACAGCGGCCCTCATCCTCCTAGACCTCTCTGCGGCATTCAACACTGTCTGCCACCGCACCCTAGTGCAGCGCCTCAGCAACGTCGGAATCCAGGAGAAGGCACTGGAATGGATCATCTCCTTCCTCGACGGAAGAACACAGAGAGTCCGTCTACCACCGTACAAGTCAGAGGCCACCAAAGTCATCTGCGCCGTCCCTCAAGGATCCTCGCTGAGCCCCACCCTCTTCAACATCTACATGAGCCCCCTCGCGGCCATCGCACGCCAACACAACCTCAACATCATCTCCTACGCTGACGACACCCAGCTGATCCTCTCCCTGACCAACGACCCCGCCACCGCCAAAGCCGACCTTCGCGAAGGGATGAAAAATGTAGCCGAGTGGATGACGACCAGCCGCCTGAAACTGAACTCAGACAAGACGGAAGTCCTCATCCTGGGCTCCTCGCCCTCCGCGTGGGACGACTCATGGTGGCCCCCCGCCCTGGGCACCGCACCCAAACCGACAGACCACGCACACAACCTGGGCTTCATCATGGACTCCTCCCTCTCCATGACCAGACAAGTCAACGCCGTCTCCTCGTCGTACTTAAACATCCTGCGAATGCTACGGAAGATCTTCCGGTGGATCCCCAGTGAGACCAGGAAGACGGACACCCAGGCCCTCATCACCAGCCGACTGGACTACGGCAACGCCCTCTATGCCGGAACCACCGCCAAGCTCCAGAAGAGACTCCAGCGGATCCAGAACTCATCCTCGACATCCCACGACACAGCCACATCTCCGGACATCTGAGAAACCTACAATGGCTCCCCGTCAACAAAAGAATCACCTTCCGTCTCCTCACCCAGTCACACAAAGCCCTACACGATCAAGGCCCGAGCTACCTCAACAACCGCATCAACTTCTACGCTCCCAAACGCCATCTCCGATCAGCCAGTCACGCCCTCGCAGCCGTCCCGCGCATCCGAAGAACGACAACAGGAGGAAGGTCCTTCTCCTACCTGGCTGCCAAGACCTGGAACTCCCTCCCGTCTGACCTGCGCCTGACCCAGGACCACCTTTCCTTCAGGAAGAAGCTCAAGACCTGGCTGTTCGAGCAGGAGCAGCACCCCCCTCCCCCAAGCGCCTTGAGACCCTCCGGGTAAATAGTGCGCTCTACAAATGTCTTGATTGATTGATTGATTGATTGATTTCACCCATTTCCCTCTTGTTGCATAGCATATTTATGGTGCTGTAGATGGCTGATATTGCACCACATAAAATACTTCAGGTGCTCAATCGAAGGTGTCATTGTGGAGGAAATGATGCAAAAGGCAGTAGCATATTAGTCGCCTGAAGTGCTTGATGGATCTCCGGCTATCGTTTGGAGTCAATACTTTGGCAGTCTGCGGCACAAATGGAGTGGTTTTTAGGTTAATGCTTTGCATAGTCTAATTCACCCAGCATGTTAGGCAGAGTAGATGTGCAGTCATTGGCAGTGTACTCCCACTTGGCGTGTGCACCTCTAGTGTCCACACTTTGAGATGGAAATTCCTCTAGTGAAGAAAATCAACTGCAGAGGTGGGAATCTGTGGATTTAGCATTAAAGTGTCTTTTTAAAGGTAATTACATCTGCTTAGGTGGAGAAACAGCTACTGCTGCAGCCACAACTCTACATTTGATGGAGATTCGAACTTCATCTTGGCAGAGAAGGAAAGGTCACCACAATGGCTAAACAATCATTTAGTGCTTACTCTTTAAAGTATGCTAACTGATCTACAATGGGTTATGAATAATATACATTCAACCATGTGGACTTTGATAGACAATATGCAGTTCTATTTACGAACCTGTAATTGCAATGAGTCTTTTCTAAGTAAAAGTTATCAAAATATTTTTTCCACAGACAAATGTGCCATCGAAGCAAAATCAAGGGTCAATTGTGGCTACAGAGGAATCACCAAAGAGAGGTACAAAGAAAAAGGCTGCTGCTGAGAAGACGTCAAACCGTAAACCACCTGGTGCCCCAGCCATCTCCAAAAAATCGGTAGGGTGCTAAGAAGAAGAGTGTTTTTTCAATTTCTGGTCTGTTGTTAAACAGTTGCAGCTACTTTGAAATATCAAAGTATTGACTAGTGTTGGACAGAGAAGTCTCCTTCATTTGGGAGTACATGTCAAATCCACATAAAAACGACTGGCGCAATGGCCTCCACCATAGTTTCTATGTGGTACAAATAGTACAGGAACTCCCGAGTTGGTTTTGCCTCTACTGACTTCCTTAAAGATTTTTCAGTCTCAGATCACAAATTTGATTGTTTCATGGTGATAACTAGTAGTGGTTTAAGGATCCGCCTTATTGAGTTTGCATCACCAAATATAAATAGATTTGACAGTGACAATTTTAGGCTCTGATAAGATTGGGAGTTGTTACAAATAGCTATAGCTCGCTGCGCCCACTAGTGACAGTGTAGATATCCATAGGAAGTTTAACAAAAGGGTTGCGTATATACAGATATCCTCAGTATCAATTAAGGGGGTATTTTCATCGAAAAAAACTGCACTGTTATTTTTATTTGAATTTTTAAGGCATATATAAATTGGTATGTCATAGTAAGACACGTTTAGAGGTGGAGTCTGGGTTAATAATCTATCACTAAATCTCTGAATCATACCAAAAGATCTCAATTGGGGTTTGAATAGTATACTTTTAACCACATAGATTTTGATGGACAATCTGCAGTTTTATTATGAACCTCTCATTGCTAAATACCTTTCTTTAGTAAAAGATATTGAACTTGTTTTCCTCAGACTAAATCCCACTTACAGGCTTGTGTTGCCTTGCATCCCCTTGTTTGCCTCATGGACAACGGAAGTCCTTTGCAAATCTGTCCCAAAGTGTCTAAATATTAAGCATTTGTATTTATTAGCTCTTTGATTTCTGCTATAAACATATCTTGTACTAGAACAACAATCATAGTGATTCACATCTACCTTTCCTGAATCTGAACCACAGCTTTAGAAAAATACTTTTTTCTGCAAAATGTTGGATTTCCCACAATAAATTCCAACCGTAATTGGGTTTTGAAGCTGCTTTATGATAGGATATGTAAAAAGTAATGATTTCATGTATAGCAATTAACTAACCATGCATTGTATACCACAGTGATATAAGACAAAATCATCAAAAAATTAGGTCAGATGTCCTCAAGTAAATATTCATAAGATAGCAAATTTCAGCAATATATTTTCGGAGAGAAAGATAATTTGAACATGGCAACATTTTAAAGAAGATAGAGAGTAAATAAACAGCAGTTCAATTGTGCTTTGTGGTAAATGAGCAATACGCCTAAAAAGTAAAGTGATGACTGCCTCCGAATAGTAGGTATATACAAACCACTGCACCTTGCCTGGAACAGCTCATCTAACCTTTCTGACAGCCATATATTGTTGCACTGATTTGCTCAGCATATAACTTTAAAGAATATTTTCAAAGTGTAGTGTACTTATCAGCAGATTTTAATGCAAAATATGATTACACTTATGTAGCAGAATTTTGGTTTGTTTTGAAGAAGGGAAATAAATAAAATCTGCAAGGGAATGGTTGATTTCACCCATTTACCTCTTGTTGCATAGCCTATTTATGGTGCTGTAGATGGCTGATATTGCACCACATAAAAAACTTCAGGTGCTCAATCGAAGATGTCATGGTGGAGGAAATGATGCAAAAGGCAGTAGCATATTGGTCGCCTGAAGTGCGTGATGGATCTCCCGCTATCGTTTGGAGTCAATACTTTGGCAGTCTGCTGCACAAATGGAGTGGTTTTTCAGTTAATGCTTTGCATAGTCTAATTCACCCAGCATGTTAGGCAGAGTAGATGTGCAGTCATTGGCAGTGTACTCCCACTTGGCGTGTGCACCTTTTGTGTCCACACTTTGAGATGGAAATTCCTCTAGTGAAGAAAATCCACTGCAGAGGTGGGAATCTGTGGATTTAGCATTAAAGTGTCTTTTTTATGGTACTTACATCTGCTTAGGTGGAGAAACAGCTACTGCTGCAGCCACAACTCTACATTTGATGGAGATTCCAACTTCATCTTTGGCAGAGAAGGAAAGGTCACCACAATGGCTAACTAAACAATCATTTAGTGCTTACTATTTGAAGTATGCCAACTGTTCTACAATGGGTTATGAATAATATACATTCAACCATGTGGACTTTGATAGACAATATGAACTTCTATTTACGAACCTGTAATTGCAATAAGTCTTTTCTAAGTAAAAGTTATCAAAATCTTTTTTCCACAGACAAATGTGCCATTGAAGCAAAATCAAGAGTCAATTGTGGCTACGGAGGAATCACCAAAGAGAGGTACAAAGAAAAAGGCTGCTGCTGAGAAGATGGCAAACCGTAAACCACCTGGTGCCCCAGCCATCTCCAAAAAAATGGTAGGGTGCTAAGAAGAAGAGTGTTTTTTTCAATTTCTGGTCTGTTGTTAAACAGTTGCAGCTACTTTGAAATATCAAAGTATTGACTAGTGTTGGACAAAGAAGTCCCCTTCATTTGGGAGTACATGTCAAATCCACATAAAAACTACTGGCACACTGCCCTCCACCATAGTTTCTATGTGGTACAATAAGTACAGGAACTCCCGAGTTGGTTTTGCCTCTACTGACTTCCTTAAAGATTTTTCAGTCTCAGATCACAAATTTGATTGTTTCATGGTGATAACTAGTAGTGGTTTAAGGATCCACCTTATTGAGTTTGTATCACCAAATATAAATAGATTTGACAGTGACAATTTTAGGCTCTGATAAGAGTGGGAATTGTAACAAATAGCTATAGCTCGCTGCTCCCACTAGTGACAGTGTAGATATCCATAGGAAGTTTAACAAAAGGGTTGCGTATATACAGATATCCTCAGTATCAATTAAGGGGGTATTTTCATCAAAAAAAACTGCAATGGTATGTTTTATTTGAATTTTTAAGGCATATATAAATTGGTATGTCATAGTAATACACGTTTAGAGGTGGAGCCGGGGTTAAAAATCTATTACTAAATCTCTGAATCATACCAAAAGATCTCAATTGGGGTTTGAATAATATACTTCTAACCACATGGATTTTGATAGACAATCTGCAGTTTTATTATGAACCTCTCATTGCTAAATACCTTTCTTTAGTAAAAGATATTGAACTTGTTTTCCTCAGACTAAATCCCACTTACAGGCTTGTGTTGCCTTGCATCACCTTGTTTGCCTCATGGACAACGGAAGTCCTTTGCAAATCTGTCCCAAAGTGTCTAAATATTAGGCATTTGTATTTTTTTGCTCTTTGATTTCTGCTATAAACATGTTTTGTACTAGAACAACAATCATAGAGATTCACATCTACCTTTCCTGACCCTGAACCACAGCTTTAGAAAAATAGTTTTTTCTGTAAAATGTTGGATTTCCCACATCAAATTCCAACCGTAATTGGGTTTTGAAGCTGCTTTATGATAGGATATGTACAAAGTAAGGATTTCATATATAGCAATTAACAAACCATGCATTGTATGCCACAGTGATATAAGACAAAATCATCCAAACATTTGGTCGGATGTCCTCAAGTAAATATTCATAAGATAGCAAATTTCAGCAATATATTTTCGGAGAGATGGATAATTTGAACATGGCAACATTTTAAAGAAAATAGAGAGTAAAAAAACATCAGTTCAATTGTGCTTTGTGAGATATGAGCAATAAGCATAAAAAGTAAAGTGATGACTGCCTCTGAATAGTAGATATATATATAAACCACTGCACCTTGCCTGGAACAGCTCACCTAACCTTTCTGACAGCCATATATTGTGGTACTGATTTGCTCAGCATATAACTTTAAAGAATATTTTCAAAGTGTAGTGTACTTATCAGCAGATTTTAATGCAAAATATGATTACACTTATGTAGCAGACTTTTGGTTTGTTTTGGAGAAAGGAAATAAATAAAATCTGCAAGGGAATGGTTGATTTCACCCATTTACCTCTTGTTGCATAGCCTATTTATGGTGCTGTAGATGGCTGATATTGCACCACATAAAATACTTCAGGTGCTCAATCGAAGGTGTCATTGTGGAGGAAATGATGCAAAAGGCAGTAGCATATTGGTCGCCTGAAGTGCTTGATGGATCTCCCGCTATCGTTTGGAGTTTAATACTTTGGCAGTCTGCTGCACAAATGGAGTGGTTTTTCAGTTATTGCTTTGCATAGTCTAATTCACCCAGCATGTTAGGCAGAGTAGATGTGCAGTCATTGGCAGTGTACTCCCACTTGGCGTGTGCACCTCTAGTGTCCACACTTTGAGATGGAAATTCCTCTAGTGAAGAAAATCCACTGCAGAGGAGGAATCTGTGGCTTTAGCATTAAAGTGTCTTTTTATGGTACTTACATCTGCTTAGGTGGAGAAACAGCTACTGCAGCAGCCACAACTCTACATTTGATGGAGATTCCAACTTCATCTTGGCAAAGAAGGAAAGGTCACCACAATGGCTAAACAATCATTAATGCCCACATGCATCAAACTCCCGTTTTGCGTTTCCAAATTTGCGAATTTTACCGAATCGCAAATATGGATTCGCAAAACGGGATGCATCATGGAAAGTGCAAAATATTTTCGATTCGGTAAAATTCGCAATTTTTACCGACTCGCAAATATTTTGTGACTTCAAAATTGCGAATTCGCAATTCCAATTGATTCCTATGGGCCAAAAGGCCCATAGGAATCAATGGAAATTGCGAATGGCACTTAGAAAATTTCATGGGTGCAGGGGGGGGTCCAAAGGACCCCCCCCTGCACCCCCGAAATGTAATTTGAAATGGATGTTTCACACACACATGTCCTAAGGACATGTGTGTCTGTAACATGACATCGTTTAAAATGTAAATTAGTACATTTTAAACATTTTTCGCAATTTACCACGAGGTTCAACCTCGTGGTAATTTGCACTTCCAAACCTTGTTCTCGCAATTTCATTTCTGAATGATGCATTGCATTTAAGGAATCGCAAATTTGCGATTCCTTAAATGCATTCGCATTCTGGAAAGTCGCAAAATCAGCGAATTCCATTCAGAAATGATGATGCATCTGAAAAAGCACTTTTGCATTCGCAAACGGCCGATTTTAAGGAATCGCACCGTTTGCGAATGCAAAAGTGCTTGATGCATGTGGGCATTAGTGCTTACTCTTTGAAGTATGCCAACTGATCTACAATGGGTTATGAATAGTATACATTCAACCATGTGGACTTTGATAGACAATATGCAGTTCTATTTACAAACCTGTAATTGCAATAAGTCTTTTCTAAGTAAAAGTTATCAAAATCTTTTTCCCACAGACAAATGTGCCATCGAAGCAAAATCAAGAGTCAATTGTGGCTACGGAGGAATCACCAAAGAGAGGTACAAAGAAAAAGGCTGCTGCTGAGAAGACGGCAAACCGTAAACCACCTGGTGCCCCAGCCATCTCCAAAAAAACGGTAGGGTGCTAAGAAGAAGAGTGTTTTTTCAATTTCTGGTCTGTTGTTAAACAGTTGCATCTACTTTGAAATATCAAAGTATTGACTAGTGTTGGACATAGAAGTCCCCTTCATTTGGGAGTACATGTCAAATCCAAATAAAAACTAATGGCACAATGCCCTCCACCATAGTTTCTATGTGGTACACTACGTACAGGAACGTCCGAGTTGGTTTTGCCTCTACTGACTTCCTTAAAGATTTTTCAGTCTCAGATCACAAATTTGATTGTTTCATGGCGATAACTAGTAGTGGTTTAAGGATCCGCCTTATTGAGTTTGTATCACCAAATATAAATAGATTTGACAGTGACAATTTGAGGCTCTGATAAGAGTGGGAATTGTAACAAATAGCTATAGCTGGCTGCTCCCACTAGTGACAGTGTAGATATCCATAGGAAGTTTAACAAAAGGGTTGCGTATATACAGATATCCTCAGTATCAATGAAGGGGGTATTTTCATCGAAAAAACAGCACTGTTATTTTTATTTGAATTTTTAAGGCATATATAAATTGGTATGTCATAGTAAGACACGTTTAGAGGTGGAGTCTGGGTTAATAATCTATTACTAAATCTCTGAATCATACCAAAAGATCTCAATTGGGGTTTGAATAATATACTTTTAACCACATGGATTTTGATAGGCCATCTGCAGTTTTATTATGAACCTCTCATTGCTAAATACCTTTCTTTAGTAAAAGATATTGAACTTGTTTTCCTCAGACTAAATCCCACTTACAGGCTTGTGTTGCCTTGCATCACCTTGTTTGCCTCATGGACAACGGAAGTCCTTTGCAAATCTGCCCCTAAGTGTCTAAATATTAAGCATTTGTATTTATTTGCTCTTTGATTTCTGCTATAAACATATCTTGTACTAGAACAACAATCATAGTGATTCACATCTACCTTTCCTGACCCTGAACCACAGCTTTAGAAAAATAGTTTTTTCTGCAAAATGTTGGATTTCCCACATTAAATTCTAACCGTAATTGGGTTTTGAAGCTGCTTTATGATAGGATATGTAAAAGTAATGATTTCATATATGGAGATTCCAACTTCATCTTGGCAGAGAAGGAAAGGTCACCACAATGGCTAAACAATCATTTAGTGCTTACTCTTTGAAGTATGCCAACTGATCTACAATGGGTTATGAATAATATACATTCAACCATGTGGACTTTGATAGACAATATGCAGTTCTATTTATGAAACTATAATTGCAATAAGTCTTTTCTAAGAAAAAGTTATCAAAACCTTTTTTCCACAGACAAATGTGCCATTGAAGCAAAATCAAGAGTCAATTGTGGCTACGGAGGAATCACCAAAGAGAGGTACAAAGAAAAAGGCTGCTGCTGAGAAGACGGCAAACCGTAAACCTCCTGGTGCCCCAGCCATCCCCAGAAAAATGGTAGGGTGCTAAGAAGAAGAGTGTTTTTTCAATTTCTGGTATGTTGTTAAACAGTTGCAGCTACTTTGAAATATCAAAGTATTGACTAGTGTTGGACAGAGAAGTCCCCTTCATTTGGGAGTACATGTAAAATCCACATAAAAACTACAGGCGCAATGCCCTTCACCATAGTTTCTATGTGGTACAATAAGTACAGGAACGTCCGAGTTGGTTTTGCCTCTACTGACTTCCTTAAAGATTTTTCAGTCTCAGATCACAAATTTGATTGTTTCATGGTGATAACTAGTAGTGGTTTAAGGATCTGCCTTATTGAGTTTGTATCACCAAATATAAATAGATTTGACAGTGACAATTTTAGGCTCTGATAAGAGTGGGAATTGTATCAAATAGCTATAGCCCGCTGCTCCCACTAGTGACAGTGTAGATATCCATTGGAAGTTTAACAAAAGGGTTGCGTATATACAGATATCCTCATTATCAATTAAGGGGGTATTTTCATCGAAAAAAACTGCACTGTTATTTTTATTTGAATTTTTAAGGCATATATAAATCGGTATGTCATAGTAAGACACGTTTAGAGGTGGAGTCTGGATTAATAATCTATTACTAAATCTCTGAATCATACCAAAAGATCTCAATTGGGGTTTGAATAATATACTTTTACCACATGGATTTTGATAGACGATCTGAAGTTTTATTAAGAACCTCTCATTGCTAAATACCTTTTTTTTAGTAAAAGATATTGAACTTGTTTTCCTCAGACTAAATCCCACTTAAAGGCTTGTGTTGCCTTGCATCACCTTGTTTGCATCATGGACAACGGAAGTCCTTTGCAAATCTGTCCCAAAGTGTCTAAATATTAAGCATTTGTATTCGTTAGCTCTTTGATTTCTGCTATAAACATATCTTGTACTAGAACAACAATCATAGTGATTCACATCTACCTTTCCCGAACCTGAACCACAGCTTTAGAAAACTAGTTTTTTCTGCAAAATGTTGGATTTCCCACATTAAATTCCAACCGTAATTGGGTTTTGAAGCTGCTTTATGATAGGATATGTAAAAAGTAATGATTTCATATATAGCAATTAACTAACCATGCATTGTATGCCACAGTGATATAAGACAAAATCATCCAAAAATTTGGTCAGATGACCTCAAGTAAATATTCATAAGATAGCAAATTTCAGCAATATAGTTTCGGAGAGAAAGATAATTTGAACATGGCAACATTTTAAAGAAAATAGAGAGTAAATAAACAGCAGTTCAATTGTGCTTTGTGGGATATGAGCAATAAGCCTAAAAAGTAAAGTGATGAGTGCCTCCGAATAGTAGATATATATAACCCACTACACCTTGCCTGGAACAGCTCATCTAACCTTTCTGACAGCCATATATTGTGGCACTTATTTGCTCAGCATATAACTTTACAGAATATTTTCAAAGTGAGGTGTACTTATCAGCAGTTTTTAATACAAAATATGATTACACTTATGTAGCTGACCTTTGGTTTCTTTTGGAGAAGGGAAATTAAAAAAAAACTGCAAGAGAATGGTTGATTTCACCCATTTACCTCTTGTTGCATAGCCTATTTATGGGGCAGTAGAAGGCTGATATTGCACCACATAAAATACTTTAGATGCTCAATCGAATGTGTCATTGTGTAGGAAATGATACAAAAAGTAGTAGAATATTGGTTGCCTGAAGTGAGTGATGGATCTCCCGCTATCGTTTGGAGTCAATACTTTGGCAGTCTGCTGTACAAATGGAGTGGATTTTCAGTTAATGCTTTGTAAAGTCTTATTCACCCAGCATGTTAGGCAGAGTAGATGTGCAGTCATTGGCAGTGTACTCCCACTTGGTGTGTGCACCTCTAGTGTCCACACTTTGAGATGGAAATTCCTCTAGTGAAGAAAATCCACTGCAGAGGTGGGAATCTGTGGATTTACCATTAAAGTGTCTTTTTTATGGTACTTACATCTGCTTAAGTGGGGAAACAGCTACTGCTGCAGCCACAACTCTACATTTGATGGAGATTCCAACTTCATCTTCACAGAGAAAGAAAGGTCACCACAATGGCTAAACAATCATTTAGTGATTACTCTCCGAAGTATGCCAACTGATCTACAATGGGTTATGAATAATATACATTCAACCATGTGGACATTGATAGACAATATGCAGTTCTATTTACGAACCTGTAATTGCAATAAGTTGTTTCTAAGTAAAAGTTATCAAAATCGTGTTTCCACAGACAAATGTGCCATTGAAGCAAAATCAAGAGTCAATTGTGGCTACGGAGGAATCACCAAAGAGAGGTACAAAGAAAAAGGCTGCTGCTGAGAAGACGGCAAACCGTAAACCATATGTTGCCTCAGCCATCTCCAAAAAAAAGGTAGGGTGCTAAGAAGAAGAGTGTTTTTTCAATTTCTGGTCTGTTGTTAAACAGTTGCAGCTACTTTGAAATATCAAAGTATTGACTAGTGTTGGACAGAGAAGTCCCCTTCATTTGGGAGTACATGTCAAATCCACATAAAAACTACTGCCACAATGCCCTCCGCCATAGTTTCTATGTGGTACAATAGGTACAGGAACTTCGAGTTGGTTTTGCCTCTACTGACTTCCTTAAAGGTTTTTCTGTCTCAGATCACAAATTCGATTTTTTCATGGTGATAACTAGTAGTGGATTAAGGATCCGCCTTATTGAGTTTGTATCACCAAATATAAATAGATTTGACAGTGACAATTTTAGGCTCTGATAAGAGTGGGAATTGTAACAAGTAGCTATAGCTCACTGCGCCCACTAGTGACAGTGTAGATATCCATAGGAAGTTTAACAAAAGGGTTGCGTATATACAGATATCTTCAGTATCAATTGGGGGTATTTTCATCGAGAAAAACTGCACAGTTATTTTTATTTGAATTTTTAATTTTTAAGGCATATATAAATTGGTATGTAATAGTAAGACTCGTTTAGAGGTGGAGTCTGGGTTAAGCTATTACTAAATCTCTGAATCATACCAAAAGATCTCAATTGGGGTTTGAATAATATACTTTTAACCACATGGATTTTGATAGACAATCTGCAATTTTATTATGAACCTCTCCTTGCTAAATACCTTTTTTTAGTAAAAGATATTGAACTTGTTTTCCTCAGACTAAATCCCACTTACAGGCTTGTGTTGCCTTGCATCACCTTGTTTGCCTCATGGACAACAAAAGTCCTTTGCAAATCTGTCCCAAAGTGTCTAAATATTAAGCTTTTGTATTTATCTGCTTTTTGATTTCTGCTATAAACATATCTTGTACTAGAACAACAATCATAGTGATTCACATCTACCTTTCCCGAACCTGAACCACAGCTTTAGAAAAATAGTTTTTTCTGCAAAATGTTGGATTTCCCACATTAAATTCCAACCGTAATTGGGTTTTGAAGCTGCTTTATGATAGGATATGTAACAAGTAATGATTTCATATATAGCAATTAGCTAACCATGCATTGTATGCCACAGTGATACAAGACAAAATCCTCAAAAAATTTGGTCAGGTGACCTCAAGTAAATATTCATAAGATAGCAAATTTCAGCAATATATTTTCGGAGAGAAAGATAATTTGAACATGGCAACATTTTAAAGATAATAGAGAGTAAATAAACAGCAGTTCAATGGGCTTTGTGGGATATGAGCAATAAGCCTAAAAAGTAAAGTGATGAGTGCCTCCGAATAGTAGATATATATAACCCACTGCACCTTGCCTGGAACAGCTCATCTAACCTTTCTGACAGCCATATATTGTGGCACTGATTTGCTCAGCATATAACTTTAAAGAATATGTTCAAAGTGAGGTGTACTTATCAGCAGATTTTAATGCAAAATATGATTACACTTATGTAGCTGAACTTTGGTTTCTTTTGGAGAAGGGAAATAAATACAATCTGCAAGAGAATGGTTGATTTCACCCATTTACCTCTTGTTGCATAGCCTATTTATGGTGCTGTAGATGGTTGATATTGCACCACATAAAATACTTTAGATGCTCAATTGAAGGTGTCATTGTGTTGGAAATCATACAAAAAGTAGTAGAATATTGGTCGCCTGAAGTGAGTGATGGATCTCCCGCTATCGTTTGGAGTCAATACTTTGGCAGTCTGCTGTACAAATGGAGTGGGTTTTCAGTTAATGCTTTGTAAAGTCTTATTCACCCAGCATGTTAGGCAGAGTAGATGTGCAGTCATTGGCAGTGTACTCCCACTTGGCGTGTGCACCTCTAGTGTCCACACTTTGAGATGGAAATTCCTCTAGTGAAGAAAATCCACTGCAGAGGTGAGAATCTGTGGATTTACCATTAAAGTGTCTTTTTTATGGTACTTACATCTGCTTAGGTGGAGAAACAGCTACTGCTGCAGCCACAACTCTACATTTGATGGAGATTCCAACTTCATCTTGGCAGAGAAGGAAAGGTCACCACAATAGCTAAACAATCATTTAGTGCTTACTCTCTGAAGTATGCCAACTGATCTACAATGGGTTATGAATAATATACATTCAACCATGTGGGCATTGATAGACAATATGCAGTTCTATTTACGAACCTGTAATTGCAATAAGTCGTTTCTAAGTAAAAGTTATCAAAATCGTGTTTCCACAGACAAATGTGCCATTGATGCAAAATCAAGAGTCAATTGTGGCTACGGAGGAATCACCAAAGAGAGGTACAAAGAAAAAGGCTGCTGCTGAGAAGACAGCAAACCGTAAACCATCTGGTGCCTCAGCCATCTCCAGAAAAAAGGTAGTGTGCTAAGAAGAAGAGTGTTTTTTCAATTTCTAGTCTGTTGTTAAACAGTTGGAGCTACTTTGAAATATCAAAGTATTGAAAAGTGTTGGACAGAGAAGTCCCCTTCATTTGGGAGTACATGTCAAATCCACATAAAAACTACTGGCACAATACCCTCCACCATAGTATCTATTTGTTACAGGAAGTACAGGAACTTCCGAGTTGGTTTTGCCTCTACTGACTTCCTTAAAGATTTTTCAGTCTCAGATCACAAATGTGATTGTTTCATGGTGATAACTAGTAGTGGTTTAAGGATCCGCCTTCTTGCGATTGTATCACCAAATGTGAATAGATTTGACAGAGACAATTTTAGGCTCTGATAAGAGTGGGAATTGTAACAAATAGCTATAGCTCGCTGCTCCCACTAGTGACAGTGTAGATATCCGTAGGAAGTTTAACAAGAGGGTTGCGTATATAAAGATATATTCAATATCAATTAAGGGGGTATGTTCATCGAAAAAAACTGCACTGTTATTTTTATTTGAATTTTTAAGGCTTATACAAATTGGAATGTCATAATAAGACATGTTTAGGGGTGGAGTCTCAATTAATAATCTATTACTAAATCTCTGAATCATACCAAAAGATCTCAATTGGAGTTTCAATAATATACATTCAACCACATGGATTTTGATAGACAATCTGCAGTTTTACTATGAACCTCTCATTGCTAAATACCATTTTTTAGTAAAAGATATTGAACTTGTTTTCCTCAGAATAAATCCCACTTACAGGCTTGTGTTGCCTTGCATCACCTTGTTTGCCTCATGGACAACGGAAGTCCTTTTCAAATCTGACCTAAAGTGTCTAAAACTAAGCACTTTTATTTATTTGCTCTTTGATTTCTGCTATAAACATATCTTGTACTAGAACAACAATCATAGTGATTCACATCTACCTTTCCTGAACCCGAACCACTGCTTTAGAAAAATAGTTTTTTCTGCAAAATGTTGGATTTCCCACATTAAATTCCAACCGTAATTGGGTTTTGAAGCTGCTTTATGGTAGGATATGTAAAAAGTAATGATTTCATATATAGCAATTAACTAACCATGCATTGTATGCCACAGTGATATAAGACAAAATCACCCAAAAATTTGGTCAGATGACCTCAAGTAAATATTCATAAGATCGCAAATCTCAGCCATATATTTTTGGAGAGAAAGATAATTTGAACCTGGTAACATTTTAAAGAGAATAGAGAGTAAATAAACAGCAATTCAACTGTGCTTTGTGGGATATGAGCAATAGGCCTAAAATGTAAAGTGATGAATGCCTCCGAATAGTAGATATATATAACCCACTACACCTTGCCTGGAACAGCTCATCTAACCTTTCTGACAGCCATATATTGTGGCACTTATTTGCTCAGCATATAACTTTACAGAATATTTTCAAAGTGAGGTGTACTTATCAGCAGTTTTTAATACAAACTATGATTAAACTTATGTAGCAGACCTTTGGTTTCTTTTGGAGAAGGGAAATAAATAAAATCTGTAAGGGAATGGTTGATTTCACCCATTTACCTCTTGTTGCATAGCCTATTTATGGTGCTGTAGAAGGCTGATATTGCACCACATAAAATACTTTAGATGCTCAATCGAAGGTGTCATTGTGGAGGAAATGATGCAAAAGGCAGTAGCATATTGGTCGCCTGAAGTGCGTGATGGATCTCCCGCTATCGTTTGGAGTCAAAACTTTGGCAGTCTGCTGCACAAATGGAGAGGATTTTCAGTTAATGCTTTGCATAGTCTAATTCACCCAGCATGGTAGGCAGAGTAGATGTGCAGTCATTGGCAGTGTACTCCCACTTGGCATGTGCACCTCTAGTGTCCACACTTTGAGATGGAAAGTCCTCTAGTGAAGAAAATCCACTGCAGAGGTGAGAATCTGTGGATTTACCATAAAAGTGTCTTTTTTATGGTACTTACATCTGCTTAGGTGGAGAAACAGCTACTGCTGCAGCCACAAATCTACATATGATGGAGATTCCAACTTCATCTTGGCAGAGAAGGAAAGGTCACCACAATGGCTAAAAAATCATTTAGTGCTTACTCTCTGAAGTATGCCAACTGATCTACAATGGGTTATGAATAATACACATTCAACCATGTGGACATTGATAGACAATATGCAGTTCTATTTACGAACCTGTAATTGCAAAAAGTCGTTTCTAAGTAAAAGTTATCAAAATCGTTTTTCCACAGACAAATGTGCCATTGAAGCAAAATCAAGAGTCAATTGTGGCTACGGAGGAATCACCAAAGAGAGGTACAAAGAAAAATTCTGCTGCTGAGAAGATGGCAAACCGTAAACCATCTGTTGCCTCAGCCATCTCCAAAAAAAAGGTAGGGTGCTAAGAAAAAGAGTGTTTTTTCAATTTCTGGTCTGTTGTTAAACAGTTGCAGCTACTTTGAAATATCAATGTATTGACTAGTGTTGGACAGAGGAGTCCCCTTCATTTGGGAGTATATGTCAAATCCACCTAAAAACTACTGGCACAATGCCCTCCACCATAGTTTCTATGTGGTACAATAGGTACAGGAACTTCGAGTTGGTTTTGCCTCTACTGACTTCCTTAAAGATTTTTCTGTCTCAGATCACAAATTCGATTGTTTCATGGTGATAACTAGTAGTGGTTTAAGGATCCGCCTTATTGAGTTTGTATCACCAAATATAAATAGATTTGACAGTGACAATTTTAGGCTCTGATAAGAGTGGGAATTGTAACAAGTAGCTATAGCTCGCTGCGCCCACTAGTGACAGTGTAGATATCCATAGGAAGTTTAACAAAAGGGTTGCGTATATACAGATATCTTCAGTATCAATTAAGGGGGTATTTTCATCGAAAAAAACTGCACTGTTATTTTTATTTGAATTTTTAAGGCTTATATAAATTGGTATGTCATAATAAGACACGTTTAGAGGTGGAGTCTGGATTAATAATCTATTACTAAATCTCTGAATCATACCAAAAGATCTCAATTGGGGTTTGAATAATATACTTTTAACCACATGGATTTTGATAGACAATCTGCAGTTTTTTTATGAACCTCTCCTTGCTAAATACCTTTTTTTAGTAAAAGATATTGAACTTGTTTTCCTCAGACTAAATCCCACTTACAGGCTTGTGTTGCCTTGCATCACCTTGTTTGCCTCATGGACATCAAAAGTCCTTTGCAAATCTGTCCCAAAGTGTCTAAATATTAAACATTTGTATTTATTTGCTCTTTGATTTCTGCTATAAACATATCTTGTACTAGAACAACAATCATAGTGATTCACATCTACCTTTCCCGAACCTGAACCACTGCTTTAGAAAAATAGTTTTTTCTGCAAAATGTTGGATTTCCCACATTAAATTCCAACCGCAATTGGGTTTTGAAGCTGCTTTATGATAGGATATGTAAAAAGTACTGATTTCATATATAGCAATTAACTAACCCTGCATTGTATGCCACAGTGATATAAGACAAAATCCTCAAAAAATGTGGTCATGTGACCTCAAGTAAATATTCATAAGATAGCAAATGTCAGCAATATATTTTCGGAGAGAAAGATAATTTGAACATGGCAACATTTTAAAGAAAATAGAGAGTAAATAAACAGTAGTTCAATTGTGCTTTGTGGGATATGATCAATAAGCGTAAAAAGTAAAGTGATGACTGCCTCCGAATAGTAGATATATATATAAACCACTGCACCTTGCCTGGAACAGCTCATCTAACCTTTCTGACAGCCATATATTGTGGCACTGATTTGCTCAGCATATAACTTTAAAGAATATGTTCAAAGTGTAGTGTACTTATCAGCAGTTTTTAATACAAAATATGATTACACTTATGTAGCAGACTTTTGGTTTCTTTTGGAGAAGGGAAATAAATACAATCTGCAAGAGAATGGTTGATTTCACCCATTTACCTCTTGTTGCATAGCCTATTTATGGGGCTGTAGATGGCTGATATTGCACCACATAAAATACTTCAGATGCTCAATCGAAGGTGTCATTGTGTTGGAAATTATACAAAAAGTAGTAGAATATTTGTCGCCTGAAGTGAGTGATGGATCTCCCGCTATCGTTTGGAGTCAATACTTTGGCAGTCTGCTGTACAAATGGAGTGGGTTTTCAGTTAATGCTTTGTAAAGTCTTATGCACCCAGCATGTTAGGCAGAGTAGATGTGCAGTCATTGGCAGCGTACTCCCACTTGGTGTGTGCACCTCTAGTGTCCACACTTTGAGATGGAAATTCCTCTAGTGAAGAAAATGCACTGCAGAGGTGGGAATCTTTGGATTTACCATTAAAGTGTCTTTTTTATGGTACTTACATCTTCGTAGGTGGAGAAACAGCTATTGCTGCAGCCACAACTCTACTTTTGATGGAGATTCCAACTTCATCTTGGCAGAGAAGGAAAGGTCACCACAATGGTTAAACAATCATTTAGTGCTTACTCTTCGAAGTATGCCAACTGATCTACAATGGGTTATGAATAATATACATTAAACCATGTGGACATTGATAGACAATATGCAGTTCTGTTTGTGAACCTGTAATTGCAATAAGTCTTTTCTAAGTAAAAGTTATCAACATTTTTTTTCCACAGACAAATGTGCCTTTGATGCAAAATCAAGAGTCAATTGTGGCTACGGAGGAATCACCAAAGAGAGGTACAAAGAAAAAGGCTGCTGAGAAGACGGCAAACCGTAAACCATCTGTTGCCTCAGCCATCCCCAAAAAAAAGGTAGGGTGCTAAGAAGAAGAGTGTTTTTTCAATTTCTGGTCTGTTGTTAAAAAGTTGCAGCTACTTTGAAATATCAAAGTATTGACTAGTGTTGGACAGAGAAGTCCCCTTCATTTGGGAGTACATGTCAAATCCACATAAAAACTACTGGCACAATGCCCTCCACCATAGTTTCTATGTGGTACAATAGGTACAGGAACTTCGAGTTGGTTTTGCCTCTACTGACTTCCTTAAAGATTTTTCTGTCTCAGATCACAAATTTGATTGTTTCATGGTGATAACTAGTAGTGGTTTAAGGATCCGCCTTATTGAGTTTGTATCACCAAATATAAATAGATTTGACAGTGACAATTTTAGGCTCTGATAAGAGTGGGAATTGTAACAAATAGCTATAGCTCTCTGCGCCCACTAGTGACAGTGTAGATATCCATAGGAAGTTTACCAAAAGGGTTGCGTATATACAGATATCTTCAGTATCAATTAAGGGGGTATTTTCATCGAAAAAAAACTGCACTGTTATTTTTATTTGAATTTTTAAGGCATATATAAATTGGTATGTCATAATAAGACACGTTTAGAGGTGGAGTCTGGATTAATAATCTATTACTAAATCTCTGAATCATAACAAAAGATCTCAATTGGGGTTTGAATAATATACTTTTAAACACATGGATTTTGATAGACAATCTGCAGTTTTATTATGAACCTCTCATTGCTAAAAACCTTTTTTTAGTAAAAGATATTGAACTTGTTTTCCTCAGACTAAATCCCACTTACAGGCTTGTGTTGCCTTGCATCACCTTGTTTGCATCATGGACAAAAAAAGTCCTTTGCAAATCTGTCCCAAAGTGTCTAAATATTAAGCATTTGTATTTATTTGTTCTTTGATTTCTTCTATAAACATATCTAGGACTAGAACAACAATCATAGAGATTCACATCTACCTTTCCTGAACCTGAACCACAGCTTTAGAAAAATAGTTTTTTCTGCAAAATGTTGGAATTCCCACATTAAATTCCAACCGTAATTGGGTTTTGAAGCTGCTGTATGATAGGATATGTAAAATGTAATGATTTCATATACAGCAATTAACTAACCATGCATTGTATGCCACAGTGATATAAGACAAAATCCCCCAAAAATTTGGATAGATGACCTCAAGTAAATATTCATAAGATCGCAAATTTCAGCAATATATTTTGGGAGAGAAAGATAATTTGAACATGGCAACATTTTAAAGAAAATAGAGAGTAAATAAAACAGCAGTTCGATTGTGCTTTGTGGGATATGAGCAATAAGTCTAAAAAGTAAAGTGATGACTGCCTCCGAATAGTAGATATATATAACCCACTAGACCTTGCCTAGAACAGCTCATCTAACCTTTCTGACAGCCATATATTGTGGCACTGATTTGCTCAGCATATAACTTTAAAGAATATTTTCAAAGTGAGGTGTACATATCAGCAGTTTTTAATACAAAATATGATTAAACATATGTAGCAGACCTTTGGTTTCTTTTGGAGAAGGGAAATAAATAAAATCTGCAAAGGAATAGTTGATTTCATCCATTTACCTCTTGTTGCATAGCCTATTTATGATGCTGTAGATGGCTGATATTGCACCACATAAAATACTTCAGATGCTCAATCGAAGGTGTCATTGTGGAGGAAATGATGCAAAAAGTAGTAGAATATTGGTCGCCTGAACTGAGTGATGGATCTCCCGCTATCGTTTGGAGTCAATACTTTGGCAGTCTGCTGTACAAACGGAGTGGATTTTCAGTTAATGCTTTGTAAAGTCTTATTCACCCAGCATGTTAGGCAGAGTAGATGTGCAGTCATTGGCAGTGTACTCCCACTTGGTGTGTGCACCTCTAGTGTCCACACTTTGAGATGGAAATTCCTCTAGTGAAGAAAATCCACTGCTGAGGTGGGAATCTGTGGATTTTCCATTAAAGTGTCTTTTTTATGGTAGTTACATCTGCTTAGGCGGAAAAACAGCTACTGCTGCAGCCACTACTCTACAATGGATGGAGATTCCAACTTCATCTTGGCAGAGAAGGAAAGGTCACCACAATGGCTAAACAATCATTTAGTGCTTATTTCCCGAAGTATGCACACTGATCTACAATGGGTTATGAATAATATACATTCAACCATGTGGACATTGATAGACAATATGCAGTTCTATTTACGAACCTGTAATTGCAATAAGTCTTTTCTAAGTAAAAGTTATCAAAATCGTGTTTCCACAGACAAATGTGCCATTGATGCAAAATCAAGAAACAATTGTGGCTACGGAGGAATCACCAAAGAGAGGTACAAAGAAAAAGGCTGCTGCTGAGAAGACAGCAAACAGTAAACCATCTGGTGCCTCAGCCATCTCCAGAAAAAAGGTAGTGTGCTAAGAAGAAGAGTGTTTTTTCAATTTCTAGTCTGTTGTTAAACATTTGGAGCTACTTTGAAATATCAAAGTATTGAAAAGTGTTGGACAGAGAAGTCCCCTACATTTGGGAGTACATGTCAAATCCACATAAAAACTACTGGCACAATACCCTCCACCATAGTATCTATTTGTTACAGGAAGTACAGGAACTTCCGAGTTGGTTTTGCCTCTACTGACTTCCTTAAAGATTTTTCAGTCTCAGATCACAAATGTGATTGTTTCATGGTGATAACTAGTAGTGGTTTAAGGATCCGCCTTCTTGCGATTGTATCACCAAATGTGAATAGATTTGACAGAGACAATTTTAGGCTCTGATAAGAGTGGGAATTGTAACAAATAGCTATAGCTCGCTGCTCCCACTAGTGACAGTGTAGATATCCGTAGGAAGTTTAACAAGAGGGTTGCGTATATAAAGATATATTCAATATCAATTAAGGGGGTATGTTCATCGAAAAAAACTGCACTGTTATTTTTATTTGAATTTTTAAGGCTTATACAAATTGGAATGTCATAATAAGACATGTTTAGGGGTGGAGTCTCAATTAATAATCTATTACTAAATCTCTGAATCATACCAAAAGATCTCAATTGGAGTTTCAATAATATACATTCAACCACATGGATTTTGATAGACAATCTGCAGTTTTACTATGAACCTCTCATTGCTAAATACCATTTTTTAGTAAAAGATATTGAACTTGTTTTCCTCAGAATAAATCCCACTTACAGGCTTGTGTTGCCTTGCATCACCTTGTTTGCCTTATGGACAACGGAAGTCCTTTTCAAATCTGACCTAAAGTGTCTAAAACTAAGCACTTTTATTTATTTGCTCTTTGATTTCTGCTATAAACATATCTTGTACTAGAACAACAATCATAGTGATTCACATCTACCTTTCCTGAACCCGAACCACTGCTTTAGAAAAATAGTTTTTTCTGCAAAATGTTGGATTTCCCACATTAAATTCCAACCGTAATTGGGTTTTGAAGCTGCTTTATGATAGGATATGTAAAAAGTAATGATTTCATATATAGCAATTAACTAACCATGCATTGTATGCCACAGTGATATAAGACAAAATCACCCAAAAATTTGGTCAGATGACCTCAAGTAAATATTCATAAGATCGCAAATCTCAGCCATATATTTTTGGAGAGAAAGATAATTTGAACATGGTAACATTTTAAAGAGAATAGAGAGTAAATAAACAGCAATTCAACTGTGCTTTGTGGGATATGAGCAATAAGCCTAAAATGTAAAGTGATGAATGCCTCCGAATAGTAGATATATATAACCCACTACACCTTGCCTGGAACAGCTCATCTAACCTTTCTGACAGCCATATATTGTGGCACTGATTTGCTCAGCATATAACTTTACAGAATATTTTCAAAGTGAGGTGTACTTATCAGCAGTTTTTAATACAAACTATGATTAAACTTATGTAGCAGACCTTTGGTTTCTTTTGGAGAAGGGAAATAAATAAAATCTGTAAGGGAATGGTTGATTTCACCCATTTACCTCTTGTTGCATAGCCTATTTATGGTGCTGTAGAAGGCTGATATTGCACCACATAAAATACTTTAGATGCTCAATCGAAGGTGTCAATGTGGAGGAAATGATGCAAAAGGCAGTAGCATATTGGTCGCCTGAAGTGAGTGATGGATCTCCCGCTATCGTTTGGAGTCAAAACTTTGGCAGTCTGCTGCACAAATGGAGAGGATTTTCAGTTAATGCTTTGCATAGTCTAATTCACCCAGCATGGTAGGCAGAGTAGATGTGCAGTCATTGGCAGTGTACTCCCACTTGGCATGTGCACCTCTAGTGTCCACACTTTGAGATGGAAAGTCCTCTAGTGAAGAAAATCCACTGCAGAGGTGAGAATCTGTGGATTTACCATAAAAGTGTCTTTTTTATGGTACTTACATCTGCTTAGGTGGAGAAACAGCTACTGCTGCAGCCACAAATCTACATATGATGGAGATTCCAACTTCATCTTGGCAGAGAAGGAAAGGTCACCACAATGGCTAAACAATCATTTAGTGCTTACTCTCTGAAGTATGCCAACTGATCTACAATGGGTTATGAATAATACACATTCAACCATGTGGACATTGATAGACAATATGCAGTTCTATTTACGAACCTGTAATTGCAATAAGTCGTTTCTAAGAAAAAAGTTATCTAAATCGTTTTTCCACAGACAAATGTGCCATTGAAGCAAAATCAAGAGTCAATTGTGGCTACGGAGGAATCACCAAAGAGAGGTACAAAGAAAAAGGCTGCTGCTGAGAAGACCGCAAACCGTAAACCACCTGGTGCCCCAGCCATCTCCAAAAAAACGGTAGGGTGCTAAGAAGAAGAGAGTTTTTTCAATTTCTGGTCTGTTGTTAAACAGTTGCAACTACTTTGGAATATCAAAGTATTGACTAGTGTTGGACAGAGAAGTCCCCTTCATTTGGGGGTACATGTCAAATCCACATAAAAATTACTGGTGCAATGCCCTCCACCATAGTTTCTATGTGGTACAATAAGTACAGGAACTTCCGAGTTGGTTTTGCCTCTACTGACTTCCTTAAAGATTTTTCAGTCTCAGATCACAAATTTGATTGTTTCATGGTGATAACTATTAGTGGTTTAAGGATCCGCCTTATTGAGTTTGTATCACCAAATATAAATAGATTTGACAGTGACAATTTTAGGCTCTGATAAGAGTGGGAATTGTAACAAATAGCTATAGCTTGCTGCTCCCACTAGTGACAGTGTAGATATCCATAGGAAGTTTAACAAAAGGGTTGCGTATATACAGATATCCTCAGTATCAATTAAGGGGGTATTTTCATCGGAAAAAAAACTGCACTGTTATTTTAATTTGAATTTTTAAGGCATATATAAATTGGTATGTCATAGTAAGACACGTTTAGAGGTGGAATCTGGGTTAATAATCTATTACTAAATCTCTGAATCATACCAAAAGATCTCAATTGGGGTTTGAATAATATACTTTCAACCACATGGATTTTGATAGACAATCTGCAGTTTTATTATGTACCTCTCATTGCTAAATACCTTTCTTTAGTAAAAGATATTAGTGAAGTGAAGTAGTGTGGCTCACTGGTTAGAGGCGGCAGACCCGAGAGCAGAAGACGGCCCGGGACCAGGGTTCGATTCCCGGTGCGGCAGGTTTCTGGACCAGGGTCAGCGGACTCGATAATTCTCTCGCCTCGGTGCCCACTCTGATCAGCGTTCACACTCGGCAACTCTGGGCATTAGCTTGCCTCATCTTCACTAACGGCCCCACCAGACCGCCGGGGATGCCTGGTCTCACCCTGGAGATACCCATTAAGGGACCATCTCTCAGGGAAGCCAGGAGGGGTTTCGCAGTGGTCGAAGCGCCTTGGGACCCTCCGGGTAAGTAGTGCGCTATATAAATGCCTATACATTTACATTTACATTTACATATTGAACTTGTTTTCCTCAGACTAAATCCCACTTACAGGCTGGTGTTGCCTTGCATCACCTTGTTTGCCTCATGGACAACAAAAGTCCTTTGCAAATCTGTCCCAAAATGTCTAAATATTAAGCATTTGTATTTTTTTGCTCTTTGATTTCTGCTATAAACATATCTTGTACTAGAACAACAATCATAGTGATTCACATCTACCTTTCCTGACCCTGAACCACAGCTTTAGAAAAATAGTTTTTTCTGCAAAATGTTGGATTTCCCACATTAAATTCTAACCGTAATTGGGTTTTGAAGCTGCTTTATGATAGGATATGTAAAAAGTAATGATTTCATATATAGCAATTAACTAACCATGCATTGTATGCAACAGTGATATAAGACAAAATCCTCAAAAAATTTGGTCAGATGACCTCAAGTAAATATTCATGAGATAGCAAATTTCAGAAATATATTTTTGGAGAGAAAGATAATTTGAACATGGCAACATTTTAAAGAAAATAGAGAGTAAATAAGCAGCAGTTCAATTGTGCTTTGTGGGATATGAGCAATAAGCCTAAAAAGTAACGTGATGAGTGCCTCCGAATAGTAGATATATATAACCCACTACACCTTGCCTAGAACAGCTCATCTAACCTTTCTGACAGCCATATATTGTGGCACTGATTTGCTCAGCATATAACTTTAAAGAATATGTTCAAAGTGAGGTGTACTTATCAGCAGTTTTTAATACAAAATATGATTACACTTATGTAGCTGACCTTTGGTTTCTTTTGGAGAAGGGAAATAAATACAATCTGCGAGAGAATGGTTGATTTCACCCATTTACCTCTTGTTGCATAGCCTATTTATGGGGCTGTAGATGGCTGATATTGCACCACCTAAAATACTTCAGGTGCTCAATCGAAGGTGTCATTGTGTTGGAAATCATACAAAAAGTAGTAGAATATTGGTCGCCTGAAGTGAGTGATGGATCTCCCGCTATCGTTTGGAGTCAATACTTTGGCAGTCTGCTGTACAAATGGAGTGGGTTTTCAGTTAATGCTTTGTAAAGTCTTATTCACCCAGCATGTTAGGCAGAGTAGATGTGCAGTCATTGGCAGTGTACTCCCACTTGGTGTGTGCACCTCTAGTGTCTACACTTTGAGATGGAAATTCCTCAAGTGAAGAAAATGCACTGCAGAGGTGGGAATCTTTGGATTTACCATTAAAGTGTCTTTTTTATGGTACTTACATCTTCGTAGGTGGAGAAACAGCTATTGCTGCAGCCACAACTCTACTTTTGATGGAGATTCCAACTTCATCTTGGCAGAGAAGGAAAGGTCACCACAATGGCTAAACAATCATTTAGTGCTTACTCTCCGAAGTATGCCAACTGATCTACAATGGGTTATGAATAATATACATTAAACCATGTGGACATTGATAGACAAAATGCAGTTCTGTTTGCGAACCTGTAATTGCAATAAGTCTTTTCTAAGTAAAAGTTATCAACATTTTTTTTCCACAGACAAATGTGCCATTGATGCAAAATCAAGAGTCAATTGTGGCTACGGAGGAATCACCAAAGAGAGGTACAAAGAAAAAGGCTGCTGCTGAGAAGACGGCAAACCGTAAACCATCTGTTGCCTCAGCCATCCCCAAAAAAAAGGTAGGGTGCTAAGAAGAAGAGTGTTTTTTCAATTTCTGGTCTGTTGTTAAAAAGTTGCAGCTACTTTGAAATATCAAAGTATTGACTAGTGTTGGACAGAGAAGTCCCCTTCATTTGGGAGTACATGTCAAATCCACATAAAAACTACTGGCACAATGCCCTCCACCAAAGTTTCTATGTGGTACAATAAGTACAGGAACTTCCGAGTTGGTTTTACCTCTACTGACTTCCTTAAAGATTTTTCTGTCTCAGATCACAAATTTGATTGTTTCATGGTGATAACTAGTAGTGGTTTAAGGATCCGCCTTATTGAGTTTGTATCACCAAATATAAATAGATTAGACAGTGACAATTTTAGGCTCTGATAAGAGTGGGAATTGTAGCAAATAGCTATAGCTTGCTGCTCCCACTAGTGACAGTATAGATATCCATAGGAAGTTTACCAAAAGGGTTGCGTATATACAGATATCTTCAGTATCAATTAAGGGGGTATTTTCATCGAAAAAAAACTGCACTGTTATTTTTATTTGAATTTTTAAGGCATATATAAATTGGTATGTCATAATAAGACACGTTTAGAGGTGGAGTCTGGATTAATAATCTATTACTAAATCTCTGAATCATACCAAAGATCTCAATTGGGGTTTGAATAATATACTTTTAAACATATGGATTTTGATAGACAATCTGCAGTTTTATTATGAACCTCTCATTGCTAAATACCTTTTTTTAGTAAAAGATATTGAACTTGTTTCCTCAGACTAAATCCCACTTACAGGCTTGTGTTGCCTTGCATCACCTTGTTTGCCTCATGGACAAAAAAAGTCCTTTGCAAATCTGTCCCAAAGTGTCTAAATATTAAGCATTTGTATTTATTTGCTCTTTGATTTCTGCTATAAACATATCTTGTACTAGAACAACAATCATAGTGATTCACATCTACCCTTCCCGAACCTGAACCACAGCTTTAGAAAAATAGTTTTTTCTGCAAAATGTTGGATTTCCCACATTAAATTCCAACCGTAATTGGGTTTTGAAGCTGCTTTATGATAGGATATGTAAAAAGTAATGATTTCATATATAGCAATTAACTAACCATGTATTGTATGCAACAGTGATATAAGACAAAATCCTCAAAAAATTTGGTCAGATGACCTCAAGTAAATATTCATGAGATAGCAAATTTCAGAAATATATTTTCGGAGAGAAAGATAATTTGAACATGGCAACATTTTAAAGAAAATAGAGAGTAAATAAGCAGCAGTTCAATTGTGCTTTGTGGGATATGAGCAATAAGCCTAAAAAGTAAAGTGATGAGTGCCTCCGAATAGTAGATATATATAACCCACTGCACCTTGCCTGGAACAGCTCATGTAACCTTTCTGACAGCCATATATTGTGGCACTGATTTGCTCAGCATATAACTTTAAAGAATATGTTCAAAGTGAGGTGTACTTATCAGCAGTTTTTAATACAAAATATGATTACACTTATGTAGCTGACCTTTGGTTTCTTTTGGAGAAGGGAAATAAATACAATCTGCAAGAGAATGGTTGATTTCACCCATTTACCTCTTGTTGCATAGCCTATTTATGGGGCAGTAGAAGGCTGATATTGCACCACATAAATAACTTTAGATGCTCAATCGAAGGTGTCATTGTGTTGGAAATGATACAAAAAGTAGTAGAATATTGGTCGCCTGAAGTGAGTGATGGATCTCCCGCTATCGTTTGGAGTCAATACTTTGGCAGTCTGTTGTACAAATGGAGTGGGATTTCAGTTAATGCTTTGTAAAGTCTTATTCACCCAGCATGTTAGGCAGAGTAGATGTGCAGTCATTGACAGTGTACTCCTACTTGGTGTGTGCACCTCTAGTGTCCACACTTTGAGATGGAAATTCCTCTAGTGAAGAAAATGCACTGCAAAGGTGTGAATCTGTGGATTTAGCATTAAAGTGTCTTTTTTATGGTACTTACATCTGCTTAGGTGGAGAAACAGCTACTGCTGCAGCCACAACTCTACATTTGATGGAGATTCCAACTTCATCTTGGCAGAGAAGGAAAGGTCACCACAATGGCTAAACAATCATTTAGTGCTTTCTCTTTGAAGTATGCCAACTGATCTACAATGGGTTATGAATAATATACATTCAACCATGTGGACTTTGATAGACAATATGCAGTTCTTTTTACGAACCTGTAATTGCAATAAGTCTTTTCTAAGTAAAAGTTATAAAAATCCTTTTTCCACAGACAAATGTGCCATCGAAGCAAAATCAAGAGTCAATTGTGGCTGCGGAGGAATCACCAAAGAGAGGTACAAAGAAAAAGGCTGCTGCTGAGAAGACGGCAAAACGTAAACCACCTGGTGCCCCAGCCATCTCCAAAAAAACGGTAGGGTGCTAAGAAGAAGAGTGTTTTTTCAATTTCTGGTATGTTGTTAAACAGTTGCTGCTACTTTGAAATATCAAAGTATTGACTAGTGTTGGACAGAGAAGTCCCTTTCATTTGGGAGTACATGTCAAATCCACATAAAAACTACTGGCGCAATGCCCTCCACCATAGTTTCTATGTGGTACAATAAGTACAGGAACTTCCAAGTTGGTTTTGACTCTACTGACTTCCTTAAAGATTTTTCAGTCTCAGATCACAAATTTGATTGTTTCATGGTGATAACTAGTAGTGGTTTAAGGATCCGCCTTATTGAGTTTGTATCACCAAATATAAATAGATTTGACAGTGACAATTTTAGGCTCCGATAAGAGTGGGAGTTGTAACAAATAGCTATAGCTCGCTGCTCCCACTAGTGACAGTGTAGATATCCATAGGAAGTTTAACAAAAGGATGGAGTATATACAGATATCCTCAGTATCAATTAAGGGGGTATTTTCATCGAAAAAAAACGCACTGTTATTTTTATTTGAATTTTTAAGGCATTTTATAAATTGGTATGTCATAGTAAGACACGTTTAGAGGTGGAGTCTGGGTTAGTAATCTATTACTAAATCTCTGAATCATACCAAAAGATCTCAATTGGGGTTTGAATATTATACTTTTAACCACATCGATTTGGATAGACAATCTGCAGTTTTATTATGAACCTCTCATTGCTAAATACCTTTCTTTAGTAAAAGATATTGAACTTGTTTTCCTCAGACTAAATCCCACTTACAGGCTTGTGTTGCCTTGCATCACCTTGCTTGCCTCATGGACATCGGAAGTCCTTTGCAAATCTGTCCCAAAGTGTCTAAATATTAAGCATTTGTATTTATTTGCTCTTTGATTTCTGCTATAAACATATCTTGTACTAGAACAACAATCATAGTGATTCACATCTACCTTTCCTGACCCTGAACCACAGCTTTAGAAAAATAGTTTTTTCTGCAAAATGTTGGATTTCCCACATTAAATTCCAACCGTAATTGGGTTTTGAAGCTGCTTTATGATAGGATATGTAAAAAGTCATGATTTCATATATAGCAATTAACTAACCATGCATTGTATGCCACAGTGATATAAGACAAAATCATCCAAACATTTGGTCAGATGACCTCAAGTAAATATTCATAAGATAGCAAATTTCAGCAATATATTTTCGGAGAGAAAGATAATTTGAACCTGGCAACATTTTAAAGAAAATAGAGAGTAAATAAATAGCAGTTCAATTGTGCTTTGTGGGATATGAGCAATAAGCCTAAAAAGTAACGTGATGACTGCCTCCGATTAGTAGATATATATAAACCACTACACCTTGCCTGGAACAGCTCATCTAACCTTTCTGACAGCCATATATTGTAGCACTGATTTGCTCAGCATATAACTTTAAAGAATATTTTCAAAGTGTAGTGTACTTATCAGCAGATTTTAATGCAAAATATAATTACACTTATGTAGCAGACTTTTGGTTTGTTTGGGAGAAGGGAAATAAATAAAATCTGCAAGGAATGGTTGATTTCACCCATTTACCTCTTGTTGCATAGCCTATTTATGGTGCTGTAGATGGCTGATATTGCACCACATAAAATACTTCAGGTGCTCAATCGAAGGTGTCATTGTGGAGGAAATGATGCAAAAGGCAGTAGCATATTGGTCGCCTGAAGTGCGTGATGGATCTCCCGCTATCGTTTGGAGTCAATACTTTGGCAGTCTGCTGCACACATGGAGTGGTTTTCCAGTTAATGCTTTGCATAGTCTAATTCACCCAGCATGTTAGGCAGAGTAGATGCGCAGTCATTGGCAGTGTACTCCCACTTGGCGTGTGCACCTCTAGTGTCCACACTTTGAGATGAAAATTCCTCTAGTAATGAAAATCCACTGCAGAGGTGGGAACCTGTGGATTTAGCATTAAAGTGTCTGTTTTATGGTACTTACATCTGCTTAGGTGGAGAAACAGCTACTGCTGCAGCCACAACTCTACATTTGATGGAGATTCCAACTTCATCTTGGCAGAGAAGGAAAGGTCACCACAATGGCTAAACAATCATTTAGTGCTTACTCTTTGAAGTATGCCAACTGATCTACAATGGGTTATGAATAATATACATTCAACCATGTGGACTTTGATAGACAATATGCAGTTCTATTTACGAACCTGTAATTGCAATAAGTCTTTTCTAAGTAAAAGTTATCAAAATCTTTTTTCCACAGAAAAATGTGCCATCGAAGCAAAATCAAGAGTCAATTGTGGCTACGGAGGAATCACCAAAGAGAGGTACAAAGAAAAAGGCTGCTGCTGAGAAGAAGGCAAACCGTAAACCACCTGGTGCCCCAGCCATCTCCAAAAAAACGGTAGGGTGCTAAGAAGAAGAGTGTTTTTTCAATTTCTGGTTTGTTGTTAAACAGTTGCAGCTACTTTGAAATATCAAAGTATTGACTAGTGTTGGACAGAGAAGTCCCCTTCATTTGGGAGTACATGTCAAATCCACATAAAAACTACTGGCGCAATGCCCTCCACCATAGTTTCTATGTGGTACAATAAGTACAGGTACTTACGAGTTGGTTTTTTCTTCTACTGACTTCCTTAAAGATTTTTCAGTCTCAGATCACAAATTTGATTGTTTCATGGTGATAAGTAGTAGTGGTTTAATGATCCGCCTTTTTGAGTTTGTATCACCACATATAAATAGATTTGACAGTGACAATTCTAGGCTCTGATAAGAGTGGGAATTGTAACAAATAGCTATAGCTCGCTGCTCCCACTAGTGACAGTGTAGATATCCATAGGAAGTTTAACACAAGGGTTGCGTATATACAGATATCCTCAGTTTATATTAAAGGGGTGTTTTCATCGAAAAAAACTGCACTGTTATTTTTATTTGAATTTTTAAGGCATATATAAATTGGTATGTCATAGTAAGACACGTTTAGAGGTGGAGTCTGGGTTAATAATCTTTTACTAAATCTCTGAATCATACCAAAAGATCACAATTGGGGTTTGAATAATATAATTTATCCAAATGGATTTTGATAGACAATCTGCAGTTTTATTATGAACCTCTCATTGCTAAATACCTTTCTTTAGTAAAAGATATTGAACTTGTTTTCCTCACACTATATCCCACTTACAGGCTTGTGTTGCCTTGCATCACCTTGTTTGCTTCATGGACAATGGAAGTCCTTTGCAAATCTGTCCCAAAGTGTCTAAATATTAAGCATTTGTATTTATTTGCTCTTTGATTTCTGCTATAAACAAATCTTGTACTAAAACAACAATCATAGTGATTCACATCTACCTTTCCTGACCCTGAACCACAGCTTTAGAAAAATAGTTTTTTCTGCAAAATGTTGGATTTCCCACATTAAATTCCAACCGTAATTGGGTTTTGAAGCTGCTTTATGATAGGATATGTAAAAAGTAATGACTTCATATATAGCAATTAGCTAACCATGCATTGTATGCCACAGTGATATAAGACAAAATCATCAAAAAAATCGGTCAGATGTCCGCAAGTAAATATTCATAAGATAACAAATTTCAGCAATAACTGCCAAATGGGGGGTCAAGGCGATTTCGTATGCTGATGATACGCAATTAGTCTTCCCCTATGCTGAGGTGTCAGAAGCAGCTTTTAGCAAAATAAAAGGCTGTCTTAGAGATGTAACCAGCTGGATGAACACTAACAAATTAAAATTGAACGCAAGCAAAACGGAGGTACTATTCTTTGGGAAAAGTACTCACCCCTCCCCAGATTTATGGTGGTCTTCCGAAATGGGCCCAGCACCAACCCCTGGAACCAATGCAAAAAATATGGGTGTAAGGTGGGACGAGACTCTCTCCTTTTCCTCCCACATACAACAAGTCACTACTGGATGCCACCAAAAACTCTGAAACCTCCTAAAATTTCTCTCCCCTCTACCAATTGATTGTTGAAAAATGGTGGTCCATGCGACAGTCACATCTAGACTGGATTATTCTAATGGCCTTAATCTTGGCCTCCCGAAATATCTGGTACAATGCCAGCAGAGCGTGCAGAATGCGGCTGCGAGATTGATAAAACACATTCCTTTTAAACATCATATCTCTCCGCATCTGCACAAGTTGCACTGGCTCCCAGTGGCCAGCAGAAGAAAATTCAAAGCGCTCACCCTGGCGTTTAGAGCACAAAAAGGGACATGTCCCAATTATCTAAAACTCCGACTTCCCCGTTACCATCAAGAGAGACACCTGCGATCGAACTCTCGGCTCCAACTAGCTGTACCACGAGTTAGAAGGGCTAGACTTGGGGGCATGTCTTTTTCTGTAGGCACGGCGAAACTCTGGAACTCCCTTCCCTCTGCCATCCAATCTGCCACGTCAGAAGCTAGTTTTAAGAAACTCCTAAAGACTTGGCTCTTTTTGCAGAAAGCTTAGTACTTCACCTTGCATTCCACTCTGCTGCTGTAGTTTCTTTTCAGCGCCGGGACACCTCCTTGTTGGACGAAATGCTGGACAATGCAAACATTCCCCCCCAGTCACAAGGATCTCTGATAAATCCATCATTCTTTTGCTCACCACACCACCCCAGTTTGAACCCAGCCATTTGCAAATCAGTCTTGATCCTGTTCCTTGTGGGAATAGTCCAGCCCAAACTGCCAAGCCAGGTCCTCCCTGGACTGGAAATAAGCATCCTGGGACTGGTTTCAGGGCATCACCCTTCATCAGCCAGGCTAGCTTGAATCCAGTGGTGTAGTGAGCACGGGACCCATGTAGGGGCATACCCTTCCCACTTAGGGCAACATATGAAAAAGAAACAATTGATTGAAGGAATGCTGGACAATGTAAACATTCACCCCCAGTCACGAGGATCTTGGTTGAAACCATCATTCGTTTGCTCACCACACCACCCCAGTTTGGACCCAGCCATATTCAAATCAGACTTGACCTGGTTTCTTGTGGGAACAGTCCACCCTGAACTGCTAAGCCAGGTCCTCCCTGGACTGGAAACAAGCATCCTGGGACCGCTTTCAGGGCATCACCCTTCATCAGCCAGGCTAGCTTGAATCCAGTGGTGTGGTGAGCACGGGCCCCACATCAGGGCATACCCTTCCACTTAGGGAGACATATGCAAAATAAACAATTGATGGATGGAATGCTGGACAATGAAACCATTCACCCCCAGTCACGAGAATCTGGGTGAAAACCGTCATTCTTTTGCTCACCACACCACCCCAGTTTGGACCCAGCCATATGGAAATCAGTATTGATCCTGTTCCTTTTAGGGAACAGTCCAGCTCGAACTTCCAAGTCACGTCCTCCCTGGACCGGAAACAAGCCTCCTGGGACCAGTTTCAGGGCATCACCATTTATCAGGATAGAGGTTAGATGAAAGAATGATAAATTAAGGTTCAATTAAGGGGATATTTTCATTAATATTTATTTGAATTAGAATGTAAAGGCCTATACAAATTTGTTTGTCATAATAAGTTGTGTTTAGCGGTACAGTCTGGATCGTGACAGCAAAGGTCTGTGACATCCAATGGGCAGACATTTTTTAAAATTAAAGAAGAAACTTGTTATGATAGTTTAATTAAAGGATAGCAAAAATAAAGATATCCTCTGTTTCAATAAAGGGGTATGTTCATAAAAAAAACTGCACAGGTATTATTATTGGAATTTAAAGGCATATAAAAATGTGTATGTCACAAAAAAAAGTGTTTAGGGGTTGAGTCTGTATAAATAATCAGTTACTTAATCTCGGAAGCATACCAGAAGATCTCAATTGTGTTTTATTAATAATATACATACAACCTTGTGAATTTTGGTAAACGATCTACAGTTTTATTTATGAACCTCTCACTGCAAAATGTCTCTTTTAGTAAAAAGTTATCAACGTGTTTTCCTCAGACAAATGTGACATTGATCCAAAATCAAGAGTCAATTGTGGCTACGGAGGAATCACCAAAGAGACGAACAATGAAAAAGAGTGTTGTTTCTTGTTGACAACTAGTTATCCCTAAAAATACCTGCCTTGTTGAGACTGTATACCGACATTTGAATATTTTTGACACTGACAGCTTTGGGTCCCCGAAAGAGAAGGACTTTTGGCATATTGCCATAGCTAGCTGCTCCCTCTAGAGACAGTGAAGATTTTGGTAGCCTGGGTAAATGAAAGGGTAGCGGATCGAAAATTAACTTCAGGTTCATTTCGGGTGGTAGGTATATTTAAAAAAAATATCTGCACAGTTAGAATTTAAAGTCATATACAAATTGGTTTGTCATAATAAGAAGTGTTTAGGGGTGCCGTTTTGGATGATGGTGCTAGCAAAATTCCTGGCATCCACAGAGCAGACAATATGGACACTAAAGAACAAACTTGATATGATAGTTGTCTCTAACATGAATAGTCTTGCCTGATGTTGCATGTGTAACTAGAAAAAAATGAACGTACTCATAATTAGAGCAATTAACCAAAAGCACATATGTGTATAGGACTTAGTACTAAAGAGTATGTCTTTACTTACTTTAACGTGGGTTTGGTGTTCAGTCCAAATCATTACAGCTTCCGGTTAATGAAATTGAAAATAGGGCATAATTCATTCTATTGTTAGTTTCTGGATAGAAATATAGAGTGAATGTTTCATTTGTATTCCCATCCTCAGTGTTTTCTGGCCAATGTAGTAGGGCACGTATGGAAGTATAATGGAGAAGTAGTACTTTACGTACTCTGACATGTCTTTGTAATTATGCCCCATAGACTCCACGTCTTTAATAATACCATTCTAAACAGGTGGGAAATACATGATAAAACTCAGTAATGTCTGGCTTCTTCCACTGACAGAATCAAAGGTAAGGTTTACACGCATGTCACGCAGTGCAGCAAGGCAACATACTGGCTGCATTGTGTTATATAGCGCCATCAATAAGGTGACATATTTACAAGGATATGGAGCATTTCTGTTGCCTACTTCTTCTTCCGCACCTTGTTCTGCCTGGCTTTAACTAGGGCTTTCTTACAAGGATGGGTGTCTGCATTACAGTAAGTCCTTTTTTTCTCCATGAAGGGACACTTTTCTGTGCAAAACCATTCTTCAAACGCATTGTCTTTTTTCAATGTTTAATGTGGAGTGGATCACACATAGCAAAAGAAAGTCATGAGGAGAAATGCATTCCTTTCTGTTAAGCCTCAACGGCATACTATTTTGATGCATTCCCCAGTTTAACACTATATGAAAATGTGCGAATGTGCCAGTATCTATGGGTGCATGTGTTTGATCACCCACACTCAATCTACGGTACACCCCACTGCCAAAAGATAACATAAAGCAGCAAAATGCGTGGCGTGGCTAACAAAATCCCACTGACAGGCTTGTGTTGCCTTGCATCACCTTGTTTGACTCAAGGGCAACACAAGTCCTTTACAAATCTGTCAAAAGAGTCTACAAACTGAGCCCTTGTATTTATTTGCTCTTTGATTTCTGCTATAAAAATATCTTGGACTTGAAAAACAATCATAGTGATTCACATCTACATTTCCTGAACCTGAACCACAGCTTTAGAAAAATAGTTTTTTCTGCAAAATGTTGGAATTCCGACATTAAATTCCAACCGTGATTGGGTTTTGAAGCTGCTTTATGACAGGATATGTGAAAAGTAATGATTTTATTGATAGCAATTAACTAACTATGCATTGTATGCCACAGTGATATAAGAGTTAATACAACAAAAATTTGGATAGATGACCTCAAGTAAATATTCATAAGATCGCAAATGTCAGCAATATCTTTTCGGATAGAAAGATAATTTGTGCATGGCAACATTTTAAAGAAAACAGAGAGTAAATAAAACAGCAGTTCAATTGTGCTTTGTGCGATATGAGCAATACGCCTAAAAAGAAAAGTGATGACTGCCGCCGAATAGTAGATATATATAAACCACTGCACCTTGCCTAAAACAGCTCATCTAACCTTTCTGACAGCCATATATTGTGGCACTGATTTGCTCAGCATATAACTTTAAAGAATATTTTCAAAGTGAGGTGTACTTATCAGCAGTTTCTGATACAAAATATGATTACACTTATGTAGCAGACTTTTGGTTTGTTTTGGAGAAGGGAAATGAATACCATCCGCAAGGGAATGGTTGATTTCACCCATGTACCTCTTGTTGCATAGCCTATTTATGTAGAAGGCTGATATTGCACCACATAAAATACTTCAGGTGCTCAATCGAAGGTGTCATTGTGGAGGAAATGATGCAAAAGGCAGTAGAATATTGGTCGCCTGAAGTGCGTGATGCATCTCCCGCTATCGTTTGGAGTCAATACTTTGGCAGTCTGTTGCACAAATGGAGTGGATTTTCAGTTAATGCTTTGCATAGTCTAATTCACCCAGCATGTTAGACAGAGTAGATGTGTAGTCATTGGCAGTGTACTCCCACTTGGCGTGTGCACCTCTAGTGTCCACACTTTGAGATGGAAATTCCTCTAGTGAAGAAAATCCACTGCAGAGGTGAGAATCTGTGGCTTTAGCATTAAAGTGTCTTTTTATGGTACTTACATCTGCTTAGGTTGAGAAACAGCTACTGCTGCAGCCACAACTCTACATTTGATGGAAATTCCAACTTCATCTTGGCAGAGAAGGAAAGGTCACCACAATAGCTAAACAATCATTTAGTGCTTAATCTCTGAAGTATGCCAACTGATCTACAATGGGTTATGAATAATATACATTCAACTATGTGGACATTGATAGAAATATGCAGTTCTATTTACAAACCTGTAATTGCAATAAGTCTTTTCTAAGTAAAAGTTATCAAAATCGTGTTTCCACAGACAAATGTGCCATTGAAGCAAAATCAAGAGTCAATTGTGGCTACGGAGGAATCACCAAAGAGAGGTACAAAGAAAAAGGCTGCTGCTGAGAAGACGGCAAACCGTAAACCATCTGTTGCCTCAGCCATCTCCAAAAAAAAGGTAGGGTGCTAAGAAGAAGAGTGTTTTTTCAATTTCTGGTCTGTTGTTAAACAGTTGCAGCTACTTTGAAATATCAAAGTATTGACTAGTGTTGGACAGAGAAGTCCCCTTCATTTGGTGGTACATGTCAAATCCACATAAAAACTACTGCCACAATGCCCTCCGCCATAGTTTCTATGTGGTACAATAGGTACAGTAACTTCCGAGTTGGTTTTGCCTCTACTGACTTCCTTAAAGAGTTTTCAGTCTCAGATCACAAATTCGATTGTTTCATGGTGATAACTAGTAGTGGTTTAAGGATCCGCCTTATTGAGTTTGTATCACCAAATATAAATAGATTTGACAGTGAGAATTTTAGGCTCTGATAAGAGTGGGAGTTGTAACAAATAGCTATAGCTCGCTGCTCCCACGAGTGACAGTGTAGATATCCATAGGAAGTTTAACAAAAGGGTTGCGTATATACAGATATCTTCAGTATCAATTGGGGGGTATTTTCATCGAAAAAAAACTGCATAGTTATTTTTATTTGAATTTTTAAGGCATATATAAATTGGTATGTCATAATAAGACACGTTTAGAGGTGGAGTCTGGATTAATAATCTATTACTAAATCTCTGAATCATACCAAAAGATCTCAATTGGGGTTTGAATAATATACTTTTAACCACATTGATTTTGATAGACAATCTGCAGTTTTATTAAGAACCTCTCATTGCTAAATACCTTTCTTTAGTAAAAGATATTGAACTTGTTTTCCTCAGACTAAATCCCACTTACAGGCTTGTGTTGCCTTGCATCACCTTGTTTGCCTCATGGACAACAAAAGTCCTTTGCAAATCTGTCAAAAGAGTCTAAAAACTGCCCCCTTGTATTTACTTGCTCTTTGATTTCTGCTATAAAAATATCTTGGACTTGAAAAACAATCATAGTGATTCACATCTACATTTCCTGAACCTGAACCACAGCTTTAGAAAAATAGTTTTTTCTGCAAAATGTTGGAATTCCGACATTAAATTCCAACCGTGATTGGGTTTTGAAGCTGCTTTATGACAGGATATGTGAAAAGTAATGATTTTATTGATAGCAATTAACTAACTATGCATTGTATGCCACAGTGATATAAGAGTTAATACAACAAAAATTTGGATAGATGACCTCAAGTAAATATTCATAAGATCGCAAATGTCAGCAATATCTTTTCGGATAGAAAGATAATTTGTGCATGGCAACATTTTAAAGAAAACAGAGAGTAAATAAAACAGCAGTTCAATTGTGCTTTGTGCGATATGAGCAATAAGCCTAAAAAGAAAAGTGATGACTGCCGCCGAATAGTAGATATATATAAACCACTGCACCTTGCCTGGAACAGCTCAACTAACCTTTCTGACAGCCATATATTGTGGCACTGATTTGCTCAGCATATAACTTTAAAGAATATTTTCAAAGTGAGGTGTACTTATCAGCAGTTTCTGATACAAAATATGATTACACTTATGTAGCAGACTTTTGGTTTGTTTTGGAGAAGGGAAATGAATACCATCCGCAAGGGAATGGTTGATTTCACCCATGTACCTCTTGTTGCATAGCCTATTTATGTAGATGGATGATATTGCACCACATAAAATACTTCAGGTGCTCAATCGAAGGTGTCATTGTGGAGGAAATGATGCAAAAGGCAGTAGAATATTGGTCGCCTGAAGTGCGTGATGCATCTCCCGCTATCGTTTGGAGTCAATACTTTGGCAGTCTGTTGCACAAATGGAGTGGATTTTCAGTTAATGCTTTGCATAGTCTAATTCACCCAGCATGTTAGACAGAGTAGATGTGTAGTCATTGGCAGTGTACTCCCACTTGGCGTGTGCACCTCTAGTGTCCACACTTTGAGATGGAAATTCCTCTAGTGAAGAAAATCCACTGCAGAGGTGAGAATCTGTGGCTTTAGCATTAAAGTGTCTTTTTATGGTACTTACATCTGCTTAGGTTGAGAAACAGCTACTGCTGCAGCCACAACTCTACATTTGATGGAAATTCCAACTTCATCTTGGCAGAGAAGGAAAGGTCACCACAATAGCTAAACAATCATTTAGTGCTTAATCTCTGAAGTATGCCAACTGATCTACAATGGGTTATGAATAATATACATTCAACTATGTGGACATTGATAGACAATATGCAGTTCTATTTACAAACCTGTAATTGCAATAAGTCTTTTCTAAGTAAAAGTTATCAAAATCGTGTTTCCACAGACAAATGTGCCATTGAAGCAAAATCAAGAGTCAATTGTGGCTACGGAGGAATCACCAAAGAGAGGTACAAAGAAAAAGGCTGCTGCTGAGAAGACGGCAAACCGTAAACCATCTGTTGCCTCAGCCATCTCCAAAAAAAAGGTAGGGTGCTAAGAAGAAGAGTGTTTTTTCAATTTCTGGTCTGTTGTTAAACAGTTGCAGCTACTTTGAAATATCAAAGTATTGACTAGTGTTGGACAGAGAAGTCCCCTTCATTTGGGGGTACATGTCAAATCCACATAAAAACTACTGCCACAATGCCCTCCGCCATAGTTTCTATGTGGTACAATAGGTACAGTAACTTCCGAGTTGGTTTTGCCTCTACTGACTTCCTTAAAGATTTTTCAGTCTCAGATCACAAATTCGATTGTTTCATGGTGATAACTAGTAGTGGTTTAAGGATCCGCCTTATTGAGTTTGTATCACCAAAAATAAATAGATTTGACAGTGACAATTTTAGGCTCTGATAAGAGTGGGAGTTGTAACAAATAGCTATAGCTCGCTGCTCCCACGAGTGACAGTGTAGATATCCATAGGAAGTTTAACAAAAGGGTTGCGTATATACAGATATCTTCAGTATCAATTGGGGGGTATTTTCATCGAAAAAAAACTGCATAGTTATTTTTATTTGAATTTTTAAGGCATATATAAATTGGTATGTCAAAATAAGACACGTTTAGAGGTGGAGTCTGGATTAATAATCTATTACTAAATCTCTGAATCATACCAAAAGATCTCAATTGGGGTTTGAATAATATACTTTTAACCACATTGATTTTGATAGACAATCTGCAGTTTTATTAAGAACCTCTCATTGCTAAATACCTTTCTTTAGTAAAAGATATTGAACTTGTTTTCCTCAGACTAAATCCCACTTACAGGCTTGTGTTGCCTTGCATCACCTTGTTTGCCTCATGGACAACAAAAGTCCTTTGCAAATCTGTCCCAAAGTGTCTAAATATTAAGCATTTGTATTTATTTGCTCTTTGATTTCTGCTATAAACATATCTTGTACTAAAACAACAATCATAGTGATTCACATCTACCTTTCCTGAACCTGAACCACAGCTTTAGAAAAATAGTTTTTTCTGCAAAAAGTTGGATTTCCCACATTAAATTCCAACTGTAATTGGGTTTTGAAGCTGCTTTATGATAGGATATGTAAAAAGTACTGATTTCATATATAGCAATTAACAAACCCTGCATTGTATGCCACAGTGATATAGGACAAAATCATCCAAACATTTGGTCAGATGTCCTCAACTAAATATTCATAAGATAGCAAATTTCAGCAATATGTTTTCAGAGAGAAAGATAATTTGAACATGGCAACATTTTAAAGAAAATAGAGAGTAAATAAACAGCAGTTCAATTGTGCTTTATGGGATATGAGCAATAAGCCTAAAAAGTAAAGTGATGACTGCCGCCGAATAGTAGATATATATAAACCACTGCACCTTGCCTGGAACAGCTCATCTAACCTTTCCGACAGCCATATATTGTGGCACTGATTTGCTCAGCATATAACTTTAAAGAATATTTTCAAAGTGTAGTGTACTTATCAGCAGATTTTAATGCAAAATATGATTACACTTATGTAGCAGACTTTTGGTTTGTTTTGGAGAAGGGCAATAAATAAAATCTGCAAGAGAATGGTTGATTTCATCCATTTACCTCTTGTTGCATAGCCTATTTATGGTGCTGTAGATGGCTGATATTGCACCACATAAAATACTTCAGGTGCTCAATCGAAGGTGTCATTGTGGAGGAAATGATGCAAAAGGCAGTAGAATATTGGTCGCCTGAAGTGCGTGATGCATCTCCCGCTATCGTTTGGAGTCAATACTTTGGCAGTCTGTTGCACAAATGGAGTGGATTTTCAGTTAATGCTTTGCATAGTCTAATTCACCCAGCATGTTAGACAGAGTAGATGTGTAGTCATTGGCAGTGTACTCCCACTTGGCGTGTGCACCTCTAGTGTCCACACTTTGAGATGGAAATTCCTCTAGTGAAGAAAATCCACTGCAGAGGTGAGAATCTGTGGCTTTAGCATTAAAGTGTCTTTTTATGGTACTTACATCTGCTTAGGTTGAGAAACAGCTACTGCTGCAGCCACAACTCTACATTTGATGGAAATTCCAACTTCATCTTGGCAGAGAAGGAAAGGTCACCACAATAGCTAAACAATCATTTAGTGCTTAATCTCTGAAGTATGCCAACTGATCTACAATGGGTTATGAATAATATACATTCAACTATGTGGACATTGATAGAAATATGCAGTTCTATTTACAAACCTGTAATTGCAATAAGTCTTTTCTAAGTAAAAGTTATCAAAATCGTGTTTCCACAGACAAATGTGCCATTGAAGCAAAATCAAGAGTCAATTGTGGCTACGGAGGAATCACCAAAGAGAGGTACAAAGAAAAAGGCTGCTGCTGAGAAGACGGCAAACCGTAAACCATCTGTTGCCTCAGCCATCTCCAAAAAAAAGGTAGGGTGCTAAGAAGAAGAGTGTTTTTTCAATTTCTGGTCTGTTGTTAAACAGTTGCAGCTACTTTGAAATATCAAAGTATTGACTAGTGTTGGACAGAGAAGTCCCCTTCATTTGGTGGTACATGTCAAATCCACATAAAAACTACTGCCACAATGCCCTCCGCCATAGTTTCTATGTGGTACAATAGGTACAGTAACTTCCGAGTTGGTTTTGCCTCTACTGACTTCCTTAAAGAGTTTTCAGTCTCAGATCACAAATTCGATTGTTTCATGGTGATAACTAGTAGTGGTTTAAGGATCCGCCTTATTGAGTTTGTATCACCAAATATAAATAGATTTGACAGTGAGAATTTTAGGCTCTGATAAGAGTGGGAGTTGTAACAAATAGCTATAGCTCGCTGCTCCCACGAGTGACAGTGTAGATATCCATAGGAAGTTTAACAAAAGGGTTGCGTATATACAGATATCTTCAGTATCAATTGGGGGGTATTTTCATCGAAAAAAAACTGCATAGTTATTTTTATTTGAATTTTTAAGGCATATATAAATTGGTATGTCATAATAAGACACGTTTAGAGGTGGAGTCTGGATTAATAATCTATTACTAAATCTCTGAATCATACCAAAAGATCTCAATTGGGGTTTGAATAATATACTTTTAACCACATTGATTTTGATAGACAATCTGCAGTTTTATTAAGAACCTCTCATTGCTAAATACCTTTCTTTAGTAAAAGATATTGAACTTGTTTTCCTCAGACTAAATCCCACTTACAGGCTTGTGTTGCCTTGCATCACCTTGTTTGCCTCATGGACAACAAAAGTCCTTTGCAAATCTGTCAAAAGAGTCTAAAAACTGCCCCCTTGTATTTACTTGCTCTTTGATTTCTGCTATAAAAATATCTTGGACTTGAAAAACAATCATAGTGATTCACATCTACATTTCCTGAACCTGAACCACAGCTTTAGAAAAATAGTTTTTTCTGCAAAATGTTGGAATTCCGACATTAAATTCCAACCGTGATTGGGTTTTGAAGCTGCTTTATGACAGGATATGTGAAAAGTAATGATTTTATTGATAGCAATTAACTAACTATGCATTGTATGCCACAGTGATATAAGAGTTAATACAACAAAAATTTGGATAGATGACCTCAAGTAAATATTCATAAGATCGCAAATGTCAGCAATATCTTTTCGGATAGAAAGATAATTTGTGCATGGCAACATTTTAAAGAAAACAGAGAGTAAATAAAACAGCAGTTCAATTGTGCTTTGTGCGATATGAGCAATACGCCTAAAAAGAAAAGTGATGACTGCCGCCGAATAGTAGATATATATAAACCACTGCACCTTGCCTGGAACAGCTCAACTAACCTTTCTGACAGCCATATATTGTGGCACTGATTTGCTCAGCATATAACTTTAAAGAATATTTTCAAAGTGAGGTGTACTTATCAGCAGTTTATAATACAAAATATGATTACACTTATGTAGCAGACTTTTGGTTTGTTTTGGAGAAGGGAAATGAATACCATCCGCAAGGGAATGGTTGATTTCACCCATGTACCTCTTGTTGCATAGCCTATTTATGTAGATGGATGATATTGCACCACATAAAATACTTCAGGTGCTCAATCGAAGGTGTCATTGTGGAGGAAATGATGCAAAAGGCAGTAGAATATTGGTCGCCTGAAGTGCGTGATGCATCTCCCGCTATCGTTTGGAGTCAATACTTTGGCAGTCTGTTGCACAAATGGAGTGGATTTTCAGTTAATGCTTTGCATAGTCTAATTCACCCAGCATGTTAGACAGAGTAGATGTGTAGTCATTGGCAGTGTACTCCCACTTGGCGTGTGCACCTCTAGTGTCCACACTTTGAGATGGAAATTCCTCTAGTGAAGAAAATCCACTGCAGAGGTGAGAATCTGTGGCTTTAGCATTAAAGTGTCTTTTTATGGTACTTACATCTGCTTAGGTTGAGAAACAGCTACTGCTGCAGCCACAACTCTACATTTGATGGAAATTCCAACTTCATCTTGGCAGAGAAGGAAAGGTCACCACAATAGCTAAACAATCATTTAGTGCTTAATCTCTGAAGTATGCCAACTGATCTACAATGGGTTATGAATAATATACATTCAACTATGTGGACATTGATAGACAATATGCAGTTCTATTTACAAACCTGTAATTGCAATAAGTCTTTTCTAAGTAAAAGTTATCAAAATCGTGTTTCCACAGACAAATGTGCCATTGAAGCAAAATCAAGAGTCAATTGTGGCTACGGAGGAATCACCAAAGAGAGGTACAAAGAAAAAGGCTGCTGCTGAGAAGACGGCAAACCGTAAACCATCTGTTGCCTCAGCCATCTCCAAAAAAAAGGTAGGGTGCTAAGAAGAAGAGTGTTTTTTCAATTTCTGGTCTGTTGTTAAACAGTTGCAGCTACTTTGAAATATCAAAGTATTGACTAGTGTTGGACAGAGAAGTCCCCTTCATTTGGGGGTACATGTCAAATCCACATAAAAACTACTGCCACAATGCCCTCCGCCATAGTTTCTATGTGGTACAATAGGTACAGTAACTTCCGAGTTGGTTTTGCCTCTACTGACTTCCTTAAAGATTTTTCAGTCTCAGATCACAAATTCGATTGTTTCATGGTGATAACTAGTAGTGGTTTAAGGATCCGCCTTATTGAGTTTGTATCACCAAAAATAAATAGATTTGACAGTGACAATTTTAGGCTCTGATAAGAGTGGGAGTTGTAACAAATAGCTATAGCTCGCTGCTCCCACGAGTGACAGTGTAGATATCCATAGGAAGTTTAACAAAAGGGTTGCGTATATACAGATATCTTCAGTATCAATTGGGGGGTATTTTCATCGAAAAAAAACTGCATAGTTATTTTTATTTGAATTTTTAAGGCATATATAAATTGGTATGTCAAAATAAGACACGTTTAGAGGTGGAGTCTGGATTAATAATCTATTACTAAATCTCTGAATCATACCAAAAGATCTCAATTGGGGTTTGAATAATATACTTTTAACCACATTGATTTTGATAGACAATCTGCAGTTTTATTAAGAACCTCTCATTGCTAAATACCTTTCTTTAGTAAAAGATATTGAACTTGTTTTCCTCAGACTAAATCCCACTTACAGGCTTGTGTTGCCTTGCATCACCTTGTTTGCCTCATGGACAACAAAAGTCCTTTGCAAATCTGTCCCAAAGTGTCTAAATATTAAGCATTTGTATTTATTTGCTCTTTGATTTCTGCTATAAACATATCTTGTACTAGAACAACAATCATAGTGATTCACATCTACCTTTCCTGACCCTGAACCACAGCTTTAGAAAAATAGTTTTTTCTGCAAAAAGTTGGATTTCCCACATTAAATTCCAACTGTAATTGGGTTTTGAAGCTGCTTTATGATAGGATATGTAAAAAGTACTGATTTCATATATAGCAATTAACTAACCATGCATTGTATGCCACAGTGATAGAAGACAAAATCATCAAAAAATTTGGTCAGATGACCTCAAGTAAATATTCATAAGATAGCAAATTTCAGCAATATGTTTTCAGAGAGAAAGATAATTTGAACATGGCAACATTTTAAAGAAAATAGAGAGTAAATAAACAGCAGTTCAATTGTGCTTTATGGGATATGAGCAATAAGCCTAAAAAGTAAAGTGATGAGTGCCTCCGAATAGTAGATATATATAAACCACTGCACCTTGCCTGGAACAGCTCATCTAACCTTTCCGACAGCCATATATTGTGGCACTGATTTGCTCAGCATATAACTTTAAAGAATATTTTCAAAGTGTAGTGTACTTATCAGCAGATTTTAATGCAAAATATGATTACAGTTATGTAGCAGACTTTTGGTTTGTTTTGGAGAAGGGCAATAAATAAAATCTGCAAGAGAATGGTTGATTTCATCCATTTACCTCTTGTTGCATAGCCTATTTATGGTGCTGTAGATGGCTGATATTGCACCACATAAAATACTTCAGGTGCTCAATCGAAGGTGTCATTGTGGAGGAAATGATGCAAGAGGCAGTAGCATATTGGTCGCCTGAAGTGCGTGATGGATCTCCCGCTATCGTTTGGAGTCAATACTTTGGCAGGCTGCTGTACAAATGGAGTGGATTTTCAGTTAATGCTTAGCATAGCCTAATTCACCCAGCATGGTAGGCAGAGTAGATGTGCAGTCATTGGCAGTGTACTCCCACTTGGCGTGTGCACCTCTAGTGTCCACACTTTGAGATGGAAATTTCTCTAGTGAAGAAAATCCACTGCAGAGGTGGGCATCTGTGGATTTACCAATAAAGTGTCTTTTTTATGGTACTTACATCTGCTTAGGTGGAGAAACAGCTACTGCTGCAGCCACAACTCTACATTTGATGGAGATTCCAACTTCATCTTGGCAGAGAAGGAAAGGTCACCACAATGGCTAAACAATCATTTAGTGCTTACTCTTTGAAGTATACCAACTGATCTACAATGGGTTATGAATAATATACATTCAACCATGTGGACTTTGATAGAAAATATGCAGTTCTATTTACGAACCTGTAATTGCAATAAGTCTTTTCTAAGTAAAAGTTATCAAAATCGTTTTTCCACAGACAAATGTGCCATTGATGCAAAATCAAGAGTCAATTGTGGCTACGGAGGAATCACCAAAGAGAGGTACAAAGAAAAATGCTGCTGCTGAGAAGACGGCAAACCGTAAACCATCTGTTGCCTCAGCCATCCCCAAAAAAAAGGTAGGGTGCTAAGAAGAAGAGTGTTTTTTCAATTTCTGGTCTGTTGTTAAACAGTTGCAGCTACTTTGAAATATCAAAGTATTGACTAGTGTTGGACAGAGAAGTCCCCTTCATTTGGGAGTACATGTCAAATCCACATAAAAACTACTGGCACAATGCCCTCCACCATAGTTTCTATGTGGTACAATGAGTACAGGAACTTCCGAGTTGGTTTTGCCTCTACTGACTTCCTTAAAGATTTTTCAGTCTCAGATCACACATTTGGTTGTTTCATGGTGATAACTAGTACTGGTTTAAGGATCCGCCTTATTGAGTTTGTATCACCAAATATGAATAGATTTGACAGTGACAATTTTAGGCTCTGATAAGAGTGGGAATTGTAACAAACAGCTATAGCTCGCTGCTCCCACTAGTGACAGTGTAGATTTCCATAGGAAGTTTAACAAAAGGGTTGCGTATATACAGATATCTTCAGTATCAATTAAGGGGGTATTTTCATCGAAAAAAACTGCACTGTTATTTTTATTTGAATTTTTAAGGCATATATAAATTGGTATGTCATAATAAGACACGTTTAGAGGTGGAGTCTGGATTAATAATCTATTACTAAATCTCTGAATCATACCAAAAGATCTCAATTGGGGTTTGAATAATATACTTTTAACCACATTGATTTTGATAGACAATCTGCAGTTTTATTATTAACCTCTCATTGCTAAATACCTTTTTTTAGTAAAAGATATTGAACTTGTTTTCCTCAGACTAAATCCCACTTACAGGCTTGTGTTGCCTTGCATCACCTTGTATGGCTGAGATACCCGCCACCCCCTCTCAACACAATCCCCAAGGATGGGAAACCGGAAACGGTTCTGAACTTTTGGAAGGCGGGAGGGAGTGACCCTCCCGGCCGTATTTATTAAAATATGAAACAAAATCCGAACATTAAAATAACAGTTTCATATTATGTACAATTTCATTTCCACATTACGATGTTTGGCTAACCTTAACAGATCTCTAATACAAAGGTTCTCCTAGCCGAACTAACATCCTACAAAACATTTGACTTGAAATTGTACATCCTAACGTTAAGGGCCAACGGCAAGGTCGTAACCGGTGTCAGATCCCTAAACCAGAAATACCACCCTCACTTGTGAGGGGAGCGACCGCACAGAGGCGTACCTCAAGTGCATCTACCAATTTCCCTTGGACTTGACGGGGGCCCCAATGAACTCGACGCCATTTAACGGTCGTCCGAGGACTCGTGTGAGGTGTCTAAAAGGTAGCGTAAACCCCCTCCCGAACCCCACACAACTTACCCATCTGCCGTCGCAGATGTCCTGGCCCCGGAAAATTCCCCAGGAGGGCCCGTAGCCCCTCCTATCCAGGAAGGGGCCTTGACCACCTTTCCTTTCCTTCCGGCGGCCTATCCTTAGACGGGACCGCCTCCCCGTTGAGGGGCCAATGGCCACCTCCCCCGAGCGCTCCCATCCGTAATGGGTGACGCCCCCCCATAGGGATCTTCCAATTACTGCTCACCGATCATGACCTTACCGCCACAGGCCGGATAGTTGACCGGCTATCCGGACCCCCCCAACCACTCCTGCCTAAAGGTCATGTTTTAAACTCTTTAACCAAGCTATGAGGTCTCCTATGAGTAACTCATTCCCCACCCGGGACAAATGAACCCCATCCCCCAAATACATACTGTCCCCTTTGATACAACCATGCGAAACAGAATGCAGTGTACTTGAACGAAACAATCTACTCACTTTGTTATTTATTTTCCTTACTGAATGATTCAGAGCAGAAACTGAAATGGCCCCCCGCCACACTTTTCGTGGGATCATATGGGACCATGCAATTGTGCACCCTGGACCTCTTCTTGCCAACCAACTTACTGTGGAAAGCATTGCCTCGAGAAGAAGTCGTCTACCAGTGGCCACCAAATCGTTGCCCCCAAGATGGACTATGATTATAGACGGCGGTGACCTTGTCCGCCCTAACAAACCCTCGAAAAAGGATTGAAACTGGTCAATACAGAGCCCGCCCTTTCCGTAGAAGGACACCCTGTACCCGTATTCCCCAGCCACGTGAATCATGTCACCTGCTTTGAATACGTCCGCGGCACGCCTCACGTATGAGTGGCCCACGACCCACACCTCCTTTTTCGCAGCCGGTGATGTCTGACCGCTGGTCCCCAGGTGTCGGGTCGACTGCACAGTCCACCCCGCCTCGTAGGCTTGCGCAACTGAAAACTAAACAAAAACAAGAAGCGTGAGTACATCATTACAGCTTCACAACATGTGCAACCGCACATACCTTTTATAACAGTTCGAGGACCAACGCCCCACACGTTTTACTTCTTCTACACTCAGACCCCTGACTGTAGCCTCAGTAGCAGCCCCTATCCGAAAGGAATGGGTCCCGAACTCGCCGGGGTTCAAGCCCGTGGCCGAAATCGACATCGCAAGCACCCGCTGGAACTGAAACCTCGTCAGTGGGGTGGCGTCAGCGTGTCTCAACAAGGTCCCCCCCCATGATGCCACCCTCTGCGCTAAATATTTCTCAACGCAAACAACAGGGCACATGGAAGACCCGGGATTCCTCTGTATGATTATGCAATCCCCAATCGCACCCTGATCGGTTTTGGACCTGACAAACGAGACAGTCATCGTCTCCCCCTTGACCTGAATGTGCTCTCGGCACAGTCCCCCCATCATATCCTGCTTGTTCTTCGCCACTAGTTCGCTTACCCGCATAGCTCCATGGAATGCTAGCGCAAAAGCGGCTCGGAATAACACTGTTTCATACTGGGATGAACACGTTGCAGGGAGTACGGATAATAACAGGGCCAACCTATCCAGACCTATCGGGTGCCTCTCATCTGCTCTGCGACCCTCAAGGCGTTGCCACCCACGTAGCGCTTTCTGTACCACGAAAGACGCTGTCGGTTCCTGGATCCCATGAGCCTTTGCCATAAAGGAAATGGCGGCCCGATGCCTCTGGGCCGTAGCTACTGATTTGCCTGCCTGATGTAAAGACAGCAAAAATTTTACGACAAGCTCTTCCTGGCCCCAAAACTCCCCCCTAGAAGAACCCAAAAAGGACCAATAGGAACGGAACGCCCCTTCATATGCCTTCCTTGTCCTGGGTGCTAAACTCTCTCCCACGAGGTTTTGTAGTTCGGGGCACCGAGAGACCAGAGAGCTTCGGGAAAGGGTGCCGCCACCGGGTCCGCTGTGGGCAGAAAACCCCAGAAGGCCTGCATACGGAAACGAGAAAGCGCATCAGCCGCTTGGTTCAGTACCCCCGGGACATGTCTTGCCCCTAAGAGCACATTCAACTGCATGCACAATAACACAATTTCTTTAAGCAGTCTCAGTATCCATTTGCAACGTGCTGCCTGACTATTGATACACTCAACCACGGTCATGTTGTCAGACCAAAACACCACAGAGTGATCCCGGAACCCCTCGGGCCAAGTTTTCAGGGCCACCAAAATAGGGAAAAGTTCGAGAAAAGCAATGTTACTCGTCAGTCCGCACTCGTGCCACCATGACGGCCATTTTTGAGCCGACCATTGTGTGCCGAATATGGCACCAAAACCTATACTCCCTGCCGAATCTGTCCACAGCCCCAGCTCCTCAGAGGACACCGCCGGTTTGTTCCAGACAATTCGACCATTGAAATGCGCCAGAAATGCCAACCAAATGCGCATGTCCTGGCGAACCTCTGCCGAGAGCCTTGTGCGGTGATGACCCTCCTTCAGGCCGACCATGGCTTGTGCAATCGAGCGGGAAAAAGGGCGGGCCATCGGCATTACTCTCAGGGCAAAATTCAACTGGCCCACCACCTGTTGCAATTGATGCAGTTTTACCTTAGTCTCACTAATACATGTTTCAAGGGATGCCCTGAATTTTAACACTTTTTCTCTTGGTAATCGAAAACAACCTTCTACCGAATCGAGCTCGATCCCCAGAAACTGGAGGGAAGTCGAGGGACCCACTGTCTTACCTGGCGCCAATGGCACACAAAAATGGTTCATTAAGACACAAAATTCATTTAAAGCCTGTCCACATTCTGGATCCCCGGCTGCCCCCAGGAACAGAAAGTCATCGAGATAATGCATAACATGTTGAAAACCCGTCTTCTTTGTGAAGACCCATTGCAGAAAACAACTGAACTTTTCAAAATAGGCACAAGATATAGAGCATCCCATTGGCATACATCTATCCAAGTAATAGCGACCCTGAAACATGAAACCAAGGAGACGCTGATCGTCTGGGTGTACCGGGAGCAACCGGAACGCTGACTCGATGTCTGATTTTGCCATCAGCGCCCCGGGCCCCAGGCGATTCAACATGGCGACGGCCTCATCGAAAGATGCGTACCGCACCGAACACACTTCCGGGTCTATCGCATCATTCACGGAAAGACCACGTGGGGCTGACAAGTTATGAATCAGCCGAAACTCACCCGGGTCCTTCTTGGGGACCACCCCTAGAGGGGAACAAACAAAGTTAGCAACCGGTGGCAAATCAAATGGACCGGCGACACAACCTCGAGTCACCTCCTTCCCAATCTTTGCCTGTACCACGGCCGTATGCTGCAAGACCGATAGTTGATTCTTACAGTTTGCTACACCCCTAAAATCCCCCACTGGGATGCGGAAACCATATGAAAACCCGTTTCGCAACACCCCAGCGGAAGCATGATCCGGGTATTCGTTGAGCCAAGGAATCATTGCCATGGTATCAATCGGAGTAGGTAAAGGCGCCCCTCGGACTATTTCAGACCTGTTTGGCGCTTCCCCTACCACCGTTATCACCCGTTTTGGCTCTGCACATGGACTCAGGATGGGATGGCTGCCCACACCCCCCACATTCATGTCTGAACTTGCATGACCCCTGGGGCCTCGTACATTTCCCTCTGTTAAAATTCCAACAAATCCCTCTTTTTCCCGCGTTGCCACTCGGCTTCGAGTGATACTCGTTACCTGCACCCGGCCGAAAGGGTGTCCCAGAGTATTGGCGGGAAGATTCACCCCCGTTACTCCCTGACAATGGTACTTTCAACATTCCTGAACTCTCCATTTTTTGCCATGAAACGGAGTCGTAACAATCCCAAGTCAGAATTGGGTCGTGTTCTTTAGCTTTTCTAAAAATATTGTCATAACAGAACCACTGATTGCCCCCGTATGCTACGGAATACTCCATGATCCGAGACTGATAAATAGGCAACTCGGTCAGCAACTCGGGCCTGCGCTCCCCCATGATGGAGGTAAAAATGCCCCATGCTCTGCCCCAAGTACCAATGTTTTCGTCGACCTTAAAGGCGGCCATTTTTGCGCGCCAAACACTCGGATGCATGAGCTCCTTTTGGCTCTTAACATGCTCCATCTCGTAATGATCGGTAAGCAAAGAAAAAATGTTCACATACTTATTTGCCCAAATCTTTTCCTTAATTTCCAGTGGAACATGCTGAGCCACCTTCTCCCTTCGTGAAGGTACAGACCCCTCCCCCGCGATCGGCAATGGACGCTTACCTGAACAAGATACTGCATTTGCCGCCGAACTTGGGCCTGTTGCATTTTCCGCCGCCGGAACTGGCGGGGTAACAGAAGATGGTGCCTTCGCAGCCTCTCTAGATTCCCGCAGTTGTCTCATTACTGCCCTGGCGTCGTCAGCCGTGGTGCCCTCGCCATCTTTTCCCAACCACGCTGCCAATTGCGCCGCTAACTCGGGAGGCATATCTTCCCCGGTCACGGGGGTGACCACTACGGGGATCGGATGCCCCTCCTTCGGAACCGGGGTTGGCTCCTCAAGTGGGGTATCGGGAACCGGGGTTTCCCCCCCAAGTGCCCCCTTCTGGACCTCTTGCCTCTCCCACCAGGGACTACTCCTGGTAAAGGTCGCTTCGGTCCTCCCTCCCCGTCCTTAGCCGCCATCTGCTTCTTCAAATCGGCTATCTCCTTCATGAGCATGCGGAGCATCTGATCGGTACCGACCCGCTTTCCGACTTTCTTGCCTGGCATTCTCACACGAGATATCTGTAAGACAAAAGAGAAAGATTACCACGCTCAAAATTGGCTCTTCGTTCCGTCTCGAGCTCACGTGCAGCGGGGAGGTGCAGCTTCAGAGCACAGGAACAAGAGGATGCTTTCTTGACTTGTTGCTCCTTTTATCCGTCTTCAGGGCGGGCGTAAAACCCGCCCCCGCCTGCCTCCGAGGGCGTGGCCGGCCGCGTCAGTGTCTAGGACAACCCACTCCAGGGCGGGAAAAAGGCGCGCCCCGGCTACGCCGCTTCGGGCATACCAGCCGAGACTCGCCTCCCGCCCAAGATGGCTTCCCGGGGGGATCGTGGTACTCCACCATACGTTCGGGGGGACCGAATGGTCGCCCCTTTCCATTTGCCTCATGGACAACAAAAGTCCTTTGCAAATCTGTCCCAAAGTGTCTAAATATTAAGCATTTGTATTTATTTGCTCTTTGATTTCTGCTATAAACATATCTTGTACTAGAACAACAACCATAGTGATTCACATCTACCTTTCCTGAACCTGAACCACAGCTTTAGAAAACTAGTTTTTTCTGCAAAAAGTTGGATTTCCCACATTAAATTCCAACTGTAATTGGGTTTTGAAGCTGCTTTATGATAGGATATGTAAAAAGTAATGATTTCATATATAGCAATTAACTAACCATGCATTGTATGCCACAGTGATATAAGACAAAATCATCAAAAAATTTGGTCAGATGTCCTCAAGTAAATATTCATAAGATAGAAAATTTCAGCAATATATTTTCAGAGAGAAAGATAATTTGAACATGGCAACATTTTAAAGAAAATAGAGAGTAAATAAACAGCAGTTCAACTGTGCTTTGTGGGATATGAGCAATAAGCCTAAAAAGTAAAGTGATGAGTGCCTCCGAATAGTAGATATAGATAAACCACTGCACCTCGCCTGGAACAGCTCATCTAACCTTTCTGACAGCCATATATTGTGGCACTGATTTGCTCAGCATATAACTGTAAAGAAAATTTTCAAAGTGAGGTGTACTTATCAGCAGATTTTAATGCAAAATATGATTACACTTATGTAGCAGACTATTGGTTTGTTTTGGAGAAGGGAAATAAATAAAATGTGCAAGGGAATGGTTGATTTCATCCATTTACCTCTTGTTGCATAGCCTATTTATGGTGCTGTAGATGGCTGATATTGCACCACATAAAATACTTCAGGTGCTCAATCGAAGGTGTCATTGTGGTGGAAATGATGCAAAAGGCAGTAGCATATTGGTCGCCTGAAGTGCTTGATGGATCTCCCGCTATCGTTTGGAGTCAATAATTTGGCAGTCTGCTGCACAAATGTAGTGGATTTTCAGTTAATGCTTTGCATAGTCTAATTCACCCAGCATGTTAGGCAGAGTAGATGTGCAGTCATTGGCAGTGTACTCCTACTTGGCGTGTGCACCTCTAGTGTCCACACTTTGAGATGGAAATTCCTCTAGTGAAGAAAATGCACTGCAGAGGTGGGGATCTGTGGATTTACCATTAAAGTGTCTTTTTTATGGTACTTACATCTACTTAGGTGGAGAAACAGCTGCTGCTGCAGCCACAACTCTACATTTGATGGAGATTCCAACTTCGTCTTGGCAGAGAAGGAAAGGTCACCACAATGGCTAAACAATCATTTATTGCTTACTCTCCGAAGTATGCCAACTGATCTACAATGGGTTATGAATAATATACATTCAACCATGTGGACATTGATAGACAATATGCAGTTCTATTTACAAACCTGTAATTGCAATAAGTCTTTTCTAGGTAAAAGTTATCAAAATCTTTTTTCAACAGACAAATGTGCCATTGATGCAAAATCAAGAGTCAATTGTGGCTACAGAGGAATCACCAAAGAGAGGTACAAAGAAAAAGGCTGCTGCTGAGAAGACGGCAAACCGTAAACCATCTGCTGCCTCAGCCATCTCCAAAAAAAAGGTAGGGTGCTAAGAAGAAGAGTGTTTTTTCAATTTCTGGTCTGTTGTTAAACAGTTGCAGCTACTTTGAAATATCAAAATATTGACTAATGTTGGACAGAGAAGTCCCCTTTATTTGGGAGTACATGTCAAATCCACATAAAAACTACTGGCACAATGCCCTCCACCATAGTTTCTATGTGGTATAATAAGTACAGGAACTTCGAGTTGGTTTTGCCTCTACTGACTTCCTTAAAGGTTTTTCTGTCTCAGATCACAAATTTGATTGTTTCATGGTGATAACTAGTAGTGGTTTAAGGATCCGCCTTATTGAGTTTGTATCACCAAATATAAATAGATTTGAAATTGACAATTTTAGGCTCTGATAAGAGTGGGAATTGTAACAAATAGCTATAGCTTGCTGCTCCCACTAGTGACAGTGTAGATATCCATAGGAAGTTTAACAAAAGGGTTGCGTATATACAGATATCTTCAGTATCAATTAAGGGGGTATTTTCATCGAAAAAAACTGCACTGTTATTTTTATTTGAATTTTTAAGGCATATATAAATTGGTATCTCATAATAAGACACGTTTAGAGGTGGAGTCTGGGTTAATAATCTATTACTAAATCTCTGAATCATACCAAAAGATCTCAATTGGGGTTTGAATATTATACTTTTAACCACATGGATTTTGATAGACAATCTGCAGTTTTATTATGAACCTCTCATTGCTAAATACCTTTTTTTAGTAAAAGATATTGAACTTGTTTTCCTCAGACTAAATCCCACTTACAGGCTTGTGTTGCCTTGCATCACCTTGTTTGCCTCATGGACAACAAAAGTCCTTTGCAAATCTGTCCCAAAGTGTCTAAATATTAAGCATTTGTATTTATTTGCTCTTTGATTTCTGCTATAAACATATCTTGTACTAGAACAACAATCATAGTGATTCACATCTACCTTTCCTGAACCTGAACCACAGCTTTAGAAAAATAGTTTTTTTCTGCAAAATGTTGGAATTCCCACATTAAATTCCAACCGTAATTGGGTTTTGAAGCTGCTTTATGATAGGATATGTAAAAAGTACTGATTTCATATATAGCAATTAACTAACCATGCATTGTATGCAACAGTGATATAAGACAAAATCCTCAAAAAATGTGGTCAGATGACCTCAAGTAAATATTCATAAGATAGCAAATTTCAGCAATATATTTTCAGAGAGAAAGATAATTTGAACATGGCAACATTTTAAAGAAAATAGAGAGTAAATAAACAGCAGTTCAACTGTGCTTTGTGGGATATGAGCAATAAGCCTAAAAAGTAAAGTGATGACTGCCTCCGAATAGTAGATATATATAAACCACTGCACCTTGCCTGGAACAGCTCATCTAACCTTTCTGACAGCCATATATTGTGGCACTGATTTGCTCAGCATATAACTTTAAAGAATATTTTCAAAGTGAGGTGTACTTATCAGCAGATTTTAATGCAAAATATGATTACACTTATGTAGCAGACTTTTGGTTTGTTTTCGAGAAAGGAAATAAATAAAATCTGCAAGAGAATGGTTGATTTCACCCATTTACCTCTTGTTGCATAGCCTATTTATGGTGCTGTAGATGGCTGATATTGCACCACATAAAATACTTCAGGTGCTCAATCGAAGGTGTCATTGTGGAGGAAATGATGCAAAAGGCAGTAGCATATTGGTCGCCTGAAGTGCGTGATTGATCTCCCGCTATCGTTTGGAGTCAATACTTTGGCAGTCTGCTGCACAAATGGAGTGGATTTTCAGTTAATGCTTTGCATAGTCTAATTCACCCAGCATGTTAGGCAGAGTAGATGTGCAGTCATTGGCAGTGTACTCCCACTTGGTGTGTGCACCTCTAGTGTCCACACTTTGAGATGGAAATTCCTCTAGTGAAGAAAATCCACTGCAGAGGTGGGAATCTGTGGATTTACCATTAAAGTGTCTTTTTATGGTACTTACATCTGCTTAGGTGGAGAAACAGCTACTGCTGCAGCCACAACTCAACATTTCATCGAGATTCCAACTTCATCTTGGCAGAGAAGGAAAGGTCACCACAATGGCTAAACAATCATATAGTGCTTACTCTCCGAAGTATGCCAACTGATCTACAATGGTTTATGAATAATATACATTCAACCATGTGGACATTGATAGACAATATGCAGTTCTATTTACGAACCTGTAATTGCAATAAGTTGTTTCTAAGTAAAAGTTATCAAAATCGTGTTTCCACAGACAAATGTGCCATTGAAGCAAAATCAAGAGTCAATTGTGGCTACGGAGGAATCACCAAAGAGAGGTACAAAGAAAAAGGCTGCTGCTGAGAAGACGGCAAACCGTAAACCATCTGTTGCTTCAGCCATCTCCAAAAAAAAGGTAGGGTGCTAAGAAGAAGAGTGTTTTTTCAATTTCTGGTCTGTTGTTAAACAGTTCCAGCTACTTTGAAATATCAAAGTATTGACTAGTGTTGGACAGAGAAGTCCCTTTCATTTGGGAGTAAATGTCAAATCCACATAAAAACTACTGCCACAATGCCCTCCGTCATAGTTTCTATGTGGTACAATAGGTACAGGAACTTCGAGTTGGTTTTGCCTCTACTGACTTCCTTAAAGGTTTTTCTGTCTCAGATCACAAATTCGATTGTTTCATGGTGATAACTAGTAGTGGTTTAAGGATCCGCCTTATTGAGTTTGTATCACCAAATATAAATAGATTTGACAGTGACAATTGTAGGCTCTGATAAGAGTGGGAATTGTAACAAATAGCTATAGCTCGCTGCGCCCACTAGTGACAGTGTAGATATCCATAGGAAGTTTAACAAAAGGGTTGCGTATATACAGATATCCTCAGTATCAATTAAGGGGGTATTTTCATCGAAAAAAACTGCACTGTTATTTTAATTTGAATTTTTAAGGCATATATAAATTGGTATGTCATAATAAGACACGTTTAGAGGTGGAGTCTGGGTTAATAATCTATTACTAAATCTCTGAATCATACCAAAAGATCTCAATTGGGGTTTGAATAATATACTTTTAACCACATGGATTTTGATAGACAATCTGCAGTTTTATTATGAACCTCTCATTGCTAAATACCTTTTTTTAGTAAAAGATATTGAACTTGTTTTCCTCAGACTAAATCCCACTTACAGGCTTTTGTTGCCTTGCATCACCTTGTTTGCCTCATGGACAACAAAAGTCCTTTGCAAATCTGTCCCAAAGTGTCTAAATATTAAGCATTTGTATTTATTTGCTCTTTGATTTCTGCTATAAACATATCTTGTACTAGAACAACAATCATAGTGATTCACATCTACCTTTCCTGACCCTGAACCACTGCTTTAGAAAAATAGTTTTTTCTGCAAAATGTTGGATTTCCCACATTAAATTCCAACCGTAATTGGGTTTTGAAGCTGCTTTATGATAGGCTATGTAAAAAGTAATGATTTCATATATAGCAATTAACTAACCATGCATTGTATGCCACAGTGATATAAGACAAAATCATCAAAAAATTTGGTCAGATGACCTCAAGTAAATATTCATAAGATAGCAAATTTCAGCAATATATTTTCGGAGAGAAAGATAATTTGAACATGGCAACATTTTAAAGAAAATAGAGAGTAAATAAGCAGCAGTTCAACTGTGCTTTGTGGGATATGAGCAATAAGCCTAAAAAGTAAAGTGATGAGTGCCTCCGAATAGTAGATATATATAACCCACTGCACCTTGCCTGGAACAGCTCATCTAACCTTTCTGACAGCCATATATTGTGGCACTGATTTGCTCAGCATATAACTTTAAGGAATATGTTCAAAGTGAGGTGTACTTATCAGCAGATTTTAATGCAAAATATGATTAAACATATGTAGCAGACCTTTGGTTTCTTTTGGAGAAGGGAAATTAAAAAAATCTGCAAGAGAATGGTTGATTTCACCCATTTACCTCTTGTTGCATAGCCTATTTATGGGGCTGTAGATGGCTGATATTGCACCACATAAAATACTTCAGATGCTCAATCGAAGGTGTCATTGTGTTGGAAATGATACAAAAAGTAGTAGAATATTGGTCGCCTGAAGTGAGTGATGGATCTCCCGCTATCGTTTGGAGTCAATACTTTGGCAGTCTGCTGTACAAATGGAGTGGGTTTTCAGTTAATGCTTTGTAAAGTCTTATTCACCCAGCATGTTAGGCAGAGTAGATGTGCAGTCATTGGCTGTGTACTCCCACTTGGTGTGTGCACCTCTAGTGTCCACACTTTGAGATGGAAATTCCTCTAGTGAAGAAAATCCACTGCTGAGGTGGGGATCTGTGGATTTACCATTACAGTGTCTTTTTTATGGTACTTACATCTGCTTAGGTGGAGAAACAGCTACTGCTGCAGCCACAACTCTACATTTGATGGAGATTCCAACTTCATCTTGGCAGAGAAGGAAAGGTCACCACAATGGCTAAACAATCATTTAGGGCTTACTCTTTGAAGTATGCCAACTGATCTACAATGGGTTATGAATAATATACATTCAACCATGTGGACATTGATAGACAATATGCAGTTCTATTTACGAACCTGTAATTGCAATAAGTCTTTTCTAAGTAAAAGTTATCAAAATCGTTTTTCCACAGACAAATGTGCCATTGATGCAAAATCAAGAGACAATTGTGGCTACGGAGGAATCACCAAAGAGAGGTACAAAGAAAAAGGCTGCTGCTGAGAAGACAGCAAACCGTAAACCATCTGGTGCCTCAGCCATCCCCCCAAAAAAGGTAGGGTGCTAAGAAGAAGAGTGTTTTTTCAATTTCTGGTCTGTTGTCAAACAGTTGCAGCTCCTTTGAAATATAAAAGTATTGACTAGTGTTGGACAGAGAAGTCCCCTTCATTTGGGAGTACATGTCAAATCCACATAAAAACTACTGGCACAATGCCCTCCACCATAGTTTCTATGTGGTACAATAAGTACAGGAACTTCGAGGTTGGTTTTGCCTCTACTGACTTCCTTAAATATTTTTCTGTCTCAGATCACAAATTTGATTGTTTTATGGTGATAACTAGTAGTAATTCTGTCTACCTGGTCGCTGTTGCTGTTCTTGATTGCCTCACAGGACTCAGCCTTTCAACCTCTACTGGAAGGCGGACTGCAAGTTTCTACGAGGGAGTGGAACCAGCAGGGCTGCGAGCACGTTGCTGGCGCAGGACTACCTGTCCCAGGAGCGCCAGCAACCACCCCCAATTGGGAGCAGCTGGGGCGCTCTCCCTGCCGGCTCCTCCCTCGCTCTAGGCGTGTTGAAAACCTCTTCGCCCCAGCCTACCTGTGGATTCTGTCTACCTGGTCGCTGTTGCTGTTCTTGATTGCCTCACAGGACTCAGCCTTTCAACCTCTACTGGAAGGCGGACTGCAAGTTTCTACGAGGGAGTGGAACCAGCAGGGCTGCGAGCACGTTGCTGGCGCAGGACTACCTGTCCCAGGAGCGCCAGCAACCACCCCCAATTGGGACCAGCTGGGGCGCTCTCCCTGCCGGCTCCTCCCTCGCTCTAGGCGTGTTGAAAACCTCTTCGCCCCAGCCTACCTGCGGATTCTGTCTACCTGGTCGCTGTTGCTGTTCTTGATTACCTCACAGGACTCAGCCTTTCAACCTCTACTGGAAGGCGGACTGCAAGTTTCTACGAGGGAGTGGAACCAGCAGGGCTGCGAGCACGTTGCTGGCGCAGGACTACCTGTCCCAGGAGCGCCAGCAACCACCCCCAATTGGGACCAGCTGGGGCGCTCTCCCTGCCGGCTCCTCCCTCGCTCTAGGCGTGTTGAAAACCTCTTCGCCCCAGCCTACCTGCGGATTCTGTCTACCTGGTCGCTGTTGCTGTTCTTGATTGCCTCACAGGACTCAGCCTTTCAACCTCTACTGGAAGGCGGACTGCAAGTTTCTACGAGGGAGTGGAACCAGCAGGGCTGCGAGCACGTTGCTGGCGCAGGACTACCTGTCCCAGGAGTGCCAGCAACCACCCCCAATTGGGACCAGCTGGGGCGCTCTCCCTGCCGGCTCCTCCCTCGCTCTAGGCGTGTTGAAAACCTCTTCGCCCCAGCCTACCTGCGGATTCTGTCTACCTGGTCGCTGTTGCTGTTCTTGATTGCCTCACAGGACTCAGCCTTTCAACCTCTACTGGAAGGCGGACTGCAAGTTTCTACGAGGGAGTGGAACCAGCAGGGCTGCGAGCACGTTGCTGGCGCAGGACTACCTGTCCCAGGAGCGCCAGCAACCACCCCCAATTGGGACCAGCTGGGGCGCTCTCCCTGCCGGCTCCTCCCTCGCTCTAGGCGTGTTGAAAACCTCTTCGCCCCAGCCTACCTGCGGATTCTGTCTACCTGGTCGCTGTTGCTGTTCTTGATTGCCTCACAGGACTCAGCCTTTCAACCTCTACTGGAAGGCGGACTGCAAATTTCTACGAGGGAGTGGAACCAGCAGGGCTGCGAGCACGTTGCTGGCGCAGGACTACCTGTCCCAGGAGCGCCAGCAACCACCCCCAATTGGGACCAGCTGGGGCGCTCTCCCTGCCGGCTCCTCCCTCGCTCTAGGCGTGTTGAAAACCTCTTCGCCCCAGCCTACCTGTGGATTCTGTCTACCTGGTCGCTGTTGCTGTTCTTGATTGCCTCACAGGACTCAGCCTTTCAACCTCTACTGGAAGGCGGACTGCAAGTTTCTACGAGGGAGTGGAACCAGCAGGGCTGCGAGCACGTTGCTGGCGCAGGACTACCTGTCCCAGGAGCGCCAGCAACCACCCCCAATTGGGACCAGCTGGGGCGCTCTCCCTGCCGGCTCCTCCCTCGCTCTAGGCGTGTTGAAAACCTCTTCGCCCCAGCCTACCCGTGGATTCTGTCTACCTGGTCGCTGTTGCTGTTCTTGATTGCCTCACAGGACTCAGCCTTTCAACCTCTACTGGAAGGCGGACTGCAAGTTTCTACGAGGGAGTGGAACCAGCAGGGCTGCAAGCACGTTGCTGGCGCAGGACTACCTGTCCCAGGAGCGCCAGCAACCACCCCCAATTGGGACCTGCTGGGGCGCTCTCCCTGCCGGCTCCTCCCTCCTCCCTCTACAGTTCAGTTGGCTTATCTGTAATTGAAGAGCCCCGCTACGCGGGAGCGCGCGGGAGGGCGCCGGGAGAAGCCCGGGACAAGGGCGGGACCGACTGTGACCGACAGAGACTGATAGAGGCTGGGCTGGGCCACATCCCTTCAGTTTCCCATTTATCCACATTGTGGTAGTATCCAGTATCTCTTTTATTGTTGCTAATCCATTGGACTCTATTGTGATCCACAGTAGTCCACTCCCCTCTCTTATAAGATGACTACTAAGAAATTAAGATCCGGGCGAGTGGTAGTCGGTAGAGCTTGTACTAAAACTAAATCCAACCCTTTGCGAAATAGAAATGGCCCGGCTCTACAAGTAAAGAGTACATGCCAATTATATTCTTTATGGGATAAGGGTAAAGATAAAGTGGATCGAGAAGAGGTCCTTATCGAAGATACTATTATTAGCACTAAAGAACAGATCCAAGATCCCCATATTAATAGAAGAGATAGTGCTTTACTGGGTGTTACCGCCCCTCTTCATTCCGACGTTTTAATTCATAAGAACCAAGAACATGATATAGTTTTCATTCCTGAAGCCCAAAATATGGCAACAAAAGTGGTAGATCAAGGTTCCCCAGTAATAGCAATAGTTCATAACTCTTCCCTCGTTTTAAACAACGATCAAAAAGGGTGTCCTAGTTCGTCTACCTCACTGCATATCCCTCTAGAGGACTATACCCTCCCTGATTTTGAGCCCCAGAGAGTTTTAATTCAGAATCTTATCTCTCGACAGGATACTATGGCCACTCCTGTGTTACATCTCTTTAGTAGCACACCCTCAAAAAATTCTGACTTTTCCACCCCTGAAATGAACTTTCTCGTTAGCCCTTCCCAAAAACAACTCCAAGATAATGAACGTCAAAATTTATATGTACGAGAAAATAATGTAATCTCTGATTCTTTAACTGCTCTAGAGCGCCTTATTTCATCTATATTAACGCTTTTGGAAAAACTAGTAAATGGGTCAGATAACGTATTTGATACGGTAACCTTGATCCTAAAGGCCCTCTTGAGTAATCATACAGGATTAAAAGATACTTCTTACCCAAAAATAATAACTTCTCCAAAAAATTTAACTAAGGAAGAACATAACGAAATAAAGGATAAAATAACTAGTGATCTGTCTTCCAAGTCCGTTCCCTTGGATAAGATAAATACGGACTATATAGTTCCGATTCCATCTCTCACCCAAGGGAACGAGATACCAATTAAAAACAATTGTGCTGTTCCTATTAGTCAAGAGATCAAGTTATCTCCATCCATGGAGTCTAATACCTTACCCCCCATTTTTCCCATCTTTTTCCCCCAAACTATTAAAGAAACACCAAATCAACCGGCTTTATCGGATAAAGTTTCTCTATTAGACGAGAACAAATCCGAAATAATAGTATCAAAAAAACAACGATGTAAAAAAAGAAAACCAAATCGTAGATTTTACAAAAAGAGGCAACGGAAAATTATTTTTGAAAATGATAAAGATTCTCCAGTGAATGATTCCAATCTTGTGGATTTGGATCCTAACTTATCTCATGAACAAGTGGTAAGTCCAAAGGTGATTTCCACAGTAATACAACAAGAATTATTTTGCCATATAAATCAGCAATATCCTGATGCTCAGCGTACTTCTTTAAATGATCAAAATTTAATCCCCGCCCTTGATTCAATTCCAAGAGTGACTCTTAATCCCTTGGCTATCCCTTTTTCACAAGTAGTTGCAACTGAAACCACATCTAACACAGGCACCAAGACTAGTGAAAATGTAGATACTCTCTTTCTTGATTTTATTCCCATCTTTGATCCAGATCTTATTTTAAATAGATCCGCTTTAGTTAAGTGTTTTCAGGAAATAGAGAGTTTAAAACTGATACAATCGGTAGACATAGATGTTGTAGCACTAATAAATTCGAAAAATGGAAAGATAGCACGTGTAAAATTCTACTCTAAATTGGTACTAAATCACATTTTACAGTGGGTAGAAGAATTTCAAATAAGAGGAATCGATGTCGATCCTTTTATACCTGTCAAAATAGACGGCCAAAATTGCCAAAGGTTGTTAAATAATCAGGGTCCAAATGCATATCTCTCAGGCAGTCTCCCAGTTAAGACTGAAGAGTTGAAAATACGTATATTAAAAAATAAGCGACAGGTGACAGTTAATAACCCGCTTCCGATAAAACAAGTTAGGGTAAAAGACGCAGATTTCGAGTGGAGTTGGCTACCCGCTATTCTCTCAGATAAATCTGGTCTTACATCTAGAATAAATTCAGATTTTTAGCGATAACCTAAAAATAATATCATGGAACATTGCTGGATTAACCCAGAGTTCGGAAAAGTTGTTATTTTTAAACTCTTTAGATGCAGATATCATCTGCTTACAGGAAACCTGGATGATAGGGACTTTGCCGGCTGTGAAAGACTATTATGTGTTGGACAGTAATGCCACTCCTTCTGTAAGAGGTCGAGCGAAAGGTGGGTTAGCTTGTTTGCTATCAAACAAAGTTAAATGGAACTATACCCACTTTATTGATCCGAATAAACTATTTCAGGCGATCACCTTAACAAATCTTGTTAATGATGGCTCCAATAAATCAGTCATAATAATAAATGCTTACGTACCGCCTGACCTAAGTCACAATAGCGGAATTAGAAAGATCTGTTCCTTTATACTCAATTCACAGGAATCCAGTCCCCCCCCCCTATATTATTTTGGTGGGTGACTTAAATGGTAAAATATCCAACGGAGCATTAGAGTTATTTAGAAATAAAGTAAAGGAGGAAATGTTCCAGATACCTAAGGCTATATTCCCAAAGAATATAAAAACAAATAAAAGAGGGAAATTAATCCTGGAGAGTTTAATCGAGGCAGATTGTATCATAGTCAATGGAAGGTTTCCTTCAGATAGCCCTGCCCATCTAACACATAAATCAGGGAATGGTGGTTCAATTTTGGACTATGTAATAGTCGATAGCACTTTTTTTAGCTCTCTGAAGGATTTGACAGTATTAGCTACAGATCTTAGTGATCATAATGTTTTAATGGTAAAATTAAACGTATCATCTTCTCAAAGAGATTTATGGAAGATTGGGGATGATCTTTTGAATTTCAATATTAAAAAAAGGAAGTGCCACTGGAACTCCGGGACTATTAAAAACCTGACCAATTTATTAGAACATACGGTAGATAACATAACCGTATGGGAAGGCAGAGAGCTACGTTGCTTTACGTCATTCCTGCAAACCTTAAAACTAAAAGCCCGAAAGCCTTTTTCTGTTAAGAAAACACCCAAAATTCCCTTTGATCTTCGTAATCTAAATAGAGAAATAAACAAACTGGTCAGGGCCCAATACCTTTTCCCCACTTTAGACCGTAGACAAAGAATTTTAATTCTGAGGCGAAGAAGAAATAGGTTGAAGGTTAGACTAAAACGTGAGAAAGAAGATGCGCTTTGGTGTAAACTTCGTGAAGCAGTTAAGAGTGGCCAATCTAAGACCTTTTGGTCACTGATCGGGGAGGGATGTGGGGTAAGATCCAGACCTTCCCCTATATCAATAAATGAGCAAACCTGGGTAGATTTTGTTCAGAGTTTATACAGCAGTAATGGTGAGGAGTTTGACTCTAATAAATTGCAGGAAGACTTATTCCCTTACGATCCTCCTTCTGAATTAGAAATTGCCGATGCAATTAAAACTCTTCGCTCGTCTGGTGCATTAGGACCAGATGAAATACCAATTTCAGTACTGAAAGCCCATAGTACCCTATGGGGAAAATTTTTATATCCAGTCTTTAAAGCTTGCTATAACAATGGCATCGTCCCATATTCTTGGAAAGGGAGTTTGTTAATCCCTATTTACAAAAAGGGTGTTAGGGATTTACCCCAAAATTATAGACAAATAGCACTCCTAGATGCCATAGGCAAGGTTTTCACCAAATGTTTATTGAACTCCATAAATGACTGGGTGACTATGTTCGCAATTCTCCCACTAGAGCAGACCGGTTTCAGAAAACAACACGGTACCCTGGATAATCTTACCGCTCTACAAATTTTGGTTGAAAAATACGTCACAGTCCGTAGAGGAGGTATATTATGGAGCTTTTATCGACTTCTCTACGGCCTTTGACAAAGTGGACAGAGTTTTGCTTTGGAATAAGTTAACAAAGATAGGGATGCCCCCCAGCTTACTGAAATTAGTTATTGCACTTCACACAGACACCTGGTGCAGAGTTTTAATGGGTGGTGAAAGAGGACTTTCTAGGATAATACCTACAAATAATGGGCTTAAACAGGGCTGCCTATTCTCCTTATACATCGCTGATCTTCCCAAAGCCATATTATCCATTAGCAATGGTATTGCACCTTTATTAGGGGGATCACCCATCGCATGCTTAATGTACGCTGATGATATCTTAATTCTGGATCTCACCCCAAAGGGATTGAATCATCGTCTAAAAGTTTTGAACTCCTACTCAGAATCTCATTTTTTAAAAATTAATAGTTCAAAAAGCAAAATAATGTGCTTCTGTGGAAGGAGAAAACCTAAATACGATGATTATTACTGGTCCATTGGGGGTGAAAGACTAGAAGTAGTTAAATCCTATCCCTTTCTCGGGAAGATAGTCACGAGCAATCTATCCGAAAAATCCCACATTGAGAACAGTAGTAGGAAAGCTCTTGCTCAAGGGAAGAGTCTCATCTCTTTATATAAAGCAACAGGTAGGAGGCACTTCTCTACATTGCTCGAGGTTTATCGGGCAAAAATTCCCGCATCCCTAATCTACGGATTGGAAATAGTGGATATGGCGTGCTGGAAATTTTTAGATTCTATTGAGGGAAGCATTTTACGTAATTATCCTCAGTAAATACTGCAAGCTCTACGTCTTCGTTAAGACAAGAATTTGGCCTGCGCAGTGCATGGTCTCAGGCAGTCGCGAGTGTGGCGCGTTGGGTTTTTAATATAGCTGAAGGAAAGCCAGGCACTCTGAGGTTCCAAATAAAGAATGAGTTACTGGGCACCTATAATGTCCATTCCTCCATCGTAAGGAACTTCAGACAGGCAATCATTCTATTACAGTTAGATGAACAAAGTTTTTTCTCATCATCAACTGCCCAATTAAAGTTATCCTTAAAGACCACGTCTTGGGAGTTGAGCTTTAGAGTAGATAGTAGGATCCGTAAAGACAAGCGAGGAATGTTTCCTTATGGCAACTTGTGTGAAATTAAAAAACTTCAGCCATACTTAGGTTGGAATCTTCCCCATGCAGTTAGGCGATTTATTCTTTTGTTAAGATATGATTTACTTCCATTGAACTGCCTTTTGTCAAAATGGCATGGCGGTATTGATATTTGTGATTTTTGTAAACTAAATTCCCAGGATTTATACCATGTTGTTTTTGTTTGTCCAGCCCTTATGGTATACAGGCGCAAATGGTTAAAACCTTTGTGTTTTCAGTTGGGAATTTTCACCGCGTATGATTTTATTGTAGCCATGTTTGATCCCCCAAATGAAATATTTTGTTTTAAATTGTTTTCTTTCTTTAAATGTTTTTTAACATTGTATTAATATTTACATTTATTTATGTAATTATAACCGTTTTTCTTTTCTGATAAACTGTTATGTGGATCTCTTAAGAGTTCCGACATCATAAATAAATAAACTTGAAACTTGAAACTAGTAGTGGTTTAAGGATCCGCCTGATTGAGTTTGTATCACAAAATATAAATAGATTTGACAGTGACAATTGTAGGCTCTGATAAGAGTGGGAATTGTAACAAATAGCTATAGCTCGCTGCGCCCACTAGTGACAGTGTAGATATCCATAGGAAGTTTAACAAAAGGGTTGCGTATATACAGATATCTTCAGTATCAATTGGGGGTATTTTCATAGAAAAAAACTGCACTGTTATTTTTATTTGAATTTTTAAGGCATATATAAATTGGTGTGTCATAATAAGACACCTTTAGAGGTGGAGTCTGGATTAATAATCTATTACTAAATCTCTGAATCATACCAAAAGATCTCAATTGGGGTTTGAATAATATACTTTTAACCACATGGATTTTGATAGACAATCTGCAGTTTTATTATGAACCTCTCATTGCTAAATACCTTTTTTTAGTAAAAGATATTGAACTTGTTTTCCGCAGACTAAATCCCACTTACAGGCTTGTGTTGCCTTGCATCACCTTGTTTGCCTCATTGACAACAAAAGTCCTTTGCAAATCTGTCCCAAAGATTCTAAATATTAAACATTTGTATTTATTTGCTCTTTGATTTCTGCTATAAACATATCTTGTACTAGAACAACAATCATAGTGATTCACATCTACCCTTCCCGAACCTGAACCACAGCTTTAGAAAAATAGTTTTTTCTGCAAAATGTTGGATTTCCCACATTACATTCCAACCGTAATTGGGTTTTGAAGCTGCTTTATGATAGGATATGTAAAAAGTAATGATTTCATATATAGCAATTAACTAACCATGCATTGTATGCAACAGTGATATAAGACAAAATCCTCAAAAATGTGGTCAGATGACCTCAAGTAAATATTCATAAGATAGCAAATTTCAGAAATATATTTTCGGAGAGAAAGATAATTTGAACATGGCAACATTTTAAAGAAAATAGAGAGTAAATAAACAGCAGTTCAATTGTGCTTTGTGGGATATGATCAATAAGCCTAAAAAGTAAAGTGATGACTGCCTCCGAATAGTAGATATATATAAACCACTGCACCTTGCCTGGAACAGCTCATCTAACCTTTCTGACAGCCATATATTGTGGCATTGATTTGCTCAGCATATAACTTTAAAGAATATTTTCAAAGTGTAGTGTACTTATCAGCAGATTTTAATGCAAAATATGATTACACTTATGTAGCTGACCTTTGGTTTCTTTTGGAGAAGGGAAATTAAAAAAATCTGCAAGAGAATGGTTGATTTCACCCATTTACCTCTTGTTGCATAGCCTATTTATGGGGCAGTAAAATGCTGATATTGCACCACATAAAATACTTCAGGTGCTCAATCGAAGGTGTCATTGTGGAGGAAATGATACAAAAAGTAGTAGAATATTGGTTGCCTGAAGTGAGTGATGGATCTCCCGCTATCGTTTGGAGTCAATACTTTGGCAGTCTGCTGCACAAATGGAGAGGATTTTCAGTTAATGCTTTGCATAGTCTAATTCACCCAGCATGTTAGGCAGAGTAGATGTTCAGTCATTGGCTGTGTTCTCCCACTTGGTGTGTGCACCTCTCGTGTCCACACTTTGAGATGGAAATTCCTCTAGTGAAGAAAATGCACTGCAGAGGTGGGAATCTGTGGATTTACCATTAAAGTGTCTTTTTTATGGTACTTACATCTTCTTAGGTGGAGAAACAGCTACTGCTGCAGCCACAACTCCACATTTGATGGAGATTCCAACTTCATCTTGGCAGAGAAGGAAAGGTCACCACAATGGCTAAACAATCATTTAGTGCTTACTCTCCGAAGTATGCCAACTGATCTACAATGGGTTATGAATAATATACATTCAACCATGTGGACATTGATAGACAATATGCAGTTCTATTTACGAACCTGTAATTGCAATAAGTCTTTTCTAAGTAAAAGTTATCAAAATCGTTTTTCCACAGACAAATGTGCCATTGATGCAAAATCAAGAGTCAATTGTGGCTACGGAGGAATCACCAAAGAGAGGTACAAAGAAAAAGGGTGCTGCTGAGAAGACGGCAAACCGTAAACCATCTGTTGCCTCAGCCATCTCCAAAAAAAAGGTAGGGTGCTAAGAAGAAGAGTGTTTTTTCAATTTCTGGTCTGTTGTTAAACAGTTGCAGCTACTTTGAAATATCAAAGTATTGACTAGTGTTGGACAGAGAAGTCCCTTTCATTTGGGAGTAAATGTCAAATCCACATAAAAACTACTGCCACAATGCCCTCCGTCATAGTTTCTATGTGGTACAATAGGTACAGGAACTTCGAGTTGGTTTTGCCTCTACTGACTTCCTTAAAGGTTTTTCTGTCTCAGATCACAAATTTGATTGTTTCATGGTGATAACTAGTAGTGGTTTAAGGCTCCGCCTTATTGAGTTTGTATCACCAAATATAAATAGATTTGACAGTGACAATTGTAGGCTCTGATAAGAGTGGGAATTGTAACAAATAGCTATAGCTCCCTGCGCCCACTAGTGACCGTGTAGATATCCATAGGAAGTTTAACAAAAGGGTTGCGTATATACAGATATCTTCAGTATCAATTGGGGGTATTTTCATAGAAATAAACTGCACTGTTATTTTTATTTGAATTTTTAAGGCATATATAAATTGGTATCTCATAATAAGACACGTTTAGAGGTGGAGTCTCGGTTAATAATCTATTACTAAATCTCTGAATCATACCAAAAGATCTCAATTGGGGTTTGAATAATATACTTTTAACCACATGGATTTTGATAGACAATCTGCAATTTCAATATGAACCTCTCCTTGCTAAATACCTTTTTTTAGTAAAAGATATTGAACTTGTTTTCCTCAGACTAAATCCCACTTACAGGCTTGTGTTGCCTTGCATCACCTTGGTGGCCTCATGGACATCGGAAGTCCTTTGCAAATCTGTCACAAAGTGTCTAAATATTAAGCTTTTGTATTTATTTGCTTTTTGATTTCTGCTATAAACATATCTTGTACTAGAACAACAATCATAGTGATTCACATCTACCTTTCCCGAACCTGAACCACAGCTTTAGAAAAATAGTTTTTTCTGCAAAATGTTGGATTTCCCACATTAAATTCCAACCGTAATTGGGTTTTGAAGCTGCTTTATGATAGGATATGTAAAAAGTAATGATTTCATATATAACAATTAACTAACCATGCATTGTATGCCACAGTGATATAAGACAAAATCCTCAAAAAATTTGGTCAGGTGACCTCAAGTAAATATTCATGAGATAGCAAATTTCAGCAATATATTTTCAGAGAGAAAGATAATTTGAACATGGCAACATTTTAAAGAAAATAGAGAGTAAATAAACAGCAGTTCAATTGTGCTTTGTGGGATATGAGCAATAAGCCTAAAAAGTAAAGTGATGAGTGCCTCCGAATAGTAGATATATATAACCCACTACACCTTGCCTGGAACAGCTCATGTAACCTTTCTGAAAGCCATATATTGTGGCATTGATTTGCTCAGCAAAGAACTTTAAAGAATATGTTCAAAGTGAGGTGTACTTATCGGCAGTTTTTAATACAAAATATGATTACACTTATGTAGCTGACCTTTGGTTTCTTTTGGAGAAGGGAAATTAAAAAAATCTGCAAGAGAATGGTTGATTTCACCCATTTACCTCTTGTTGCATAGCCTATTTATGGGGCAGTAGAAGGCTGATATTGCACCACATAAAATACTTTAGATGCTCAATCGAAGGTGTCATTGTGTTGGAAATGATACAAAAAGTAGTAGAATATTGGTCGCCTGAAGTGAGTGATGGATCTCCCGCTATCGTTTGGAGTCAATACTTTGGCAGTCTGCTGTACAAATGGAGTGGGTTTTCAGTTAATGCTTTGTAAAGTCTTATTCACCCAGCATGTTAGGCAGAGTAGATGTGCAGTCATTGACAGTGTACTCCTACTTGGTGTGTGCACCTCTAGTGTCCACACTTTGAGATGGAAATTCCTCTAGTGAAGAAAATGCACTGCAGAGCTGGGGATCTGTGGATTTACCATTAAAGTGTCTTTTTTATGGTACTTACATCTTCTTAGGTGGAGAAACAGCTACTGCTGCAGCCACAACTCTACATTTGATGGAGATTCCAACTTCATCTTGGCAGAGAAGGAAAGGTCACCACAATGGCTAAACAATCATTTAGTGCTTACTCTCCGAAGTATGCCAACTGATCTACAATGGGTTATGAATAATATACATTCAACCATGTGGACATTGATAGACAATATGCAGTTCTATTTACGAACCTGTAATTGCAATAAGTCTTTTCTAAGTAAAAGTTATCAAAATCGTTTTTCCACAGACAAATGTGCCATTGATGCAAAATCAAGAATCAATTGTGGCTACGGAGGAATCACCAAAGAGAGGTACAAAGAAAAAGGCTGCTGCTGAGAAGACGGCAAACCGTAAACCATCTGTTGCCTCAGCCATCCCCCAAAAAAAGGTAGGGTGCTAAGAAGAAGAGTGTTTTTTCAATTTCTGGTCTGTTGTTAAACAGTTGCAGCTACTTTGAAATATCAAAGTATTGACTAGTGTTGGACAGAGAAGTCCCCTTCATTTGGGAGTACATGTCAAATCCACAGAAAAACTACTGGCACAATGCCCTCCACCATAGTTTTTATGTGGTACAATAAGTACAGGAACTTCCGAGTTGGTTTTGCCTCTACTGACTTCCTTAAAGGTTTTTCTGTCTCAGATCACAAATGTGATTGTTTTATGGTGATAACTAGTAGTGGTTTAAGGATCCGCCTTATTGAGTTTGTATCACCAAATATAAATAGATTTGACAGTGACAATTTTAGGCTCTGATAAGAGTGGGAATTGTAACAAGTAGCTATAGCTCACTGCGCCCACTAGTGACAGTGTAGATATCCATAGGTAGTTTAACAAAAGGGTTGCGTATATACAGATATCCTCAGTATCAATTAAGGGGGTGTTTTCATTGAAAAAAACTGCACTGTTATTTGTATTTGAATTTTTAAGGCATATATAAATTGGTATGTCATAGTAAGACACGTTTAGAGGTGGAGTCTCGGTTAATAATCTATTACTAAATCTCTGAATCATACCAAACGATCTCAATTGGGGTTTGACTAATATACTTTTAACCACTTGGATTTTGATAGACAATCTGCAGTTTTATTATGAACCTCTCATTGCTAAATACCTTTCTTTAGTAAAAGATATTGAACTTGTTTTCCTCAAACTAAATCCCACTTACAGGCTTGTGTTGCCTTGCATCACCTTGTTTGCCTCATGGACAACGGAAGTCCTTTGCAAATCTGTCCCAAAGTGTCTAAATATTAAGCATTTGTATTTATTTGCTTTTTGATTTCTGCTATAAACATATCTTGTACTAGAACAACAATCATAGTGATTCACATCTACCTTTCCTGACCTAGAACCACAGCTTTAGAAAAATAGTTTTTTCTGCAAAATGTTGGATTTCCCACATTAAATTCCAACCCTAATTGGGTTTTGAAGCTGCTTTATGATAGGATATGTAAAAATTAATGATTTCATATACAGCAATTAACTAACCATGCATTGTATGCCACTGTGATATAAGACAAAATCATCAAAAAATTCGGTCAGATGTCCTCAAGTAAATATTCATAAGATAGTAAATTTCAGAAATATATTTTCGGAGAGAAAGATAATTTGAACATGGCAACATTTTAAAGAAAATAGAGAGTAAATAAATAGCAGTTCAATTGTGCTTTGTGGGATATGAGCAATAAGCCTAAAAAGTAATGTGATGACTACCTCCGAATAGTAGATATATATAAACCACTGCACCTTGCCTGGAACAGCTCATCTAACCTTTCTGACAGCCATATATTGTGGCACTGATTTGCTCAGCATATAACTTTAAGGAATATTTTCAAAGTGTAGTGTACTTATCAGCAGTTTCTGATACAAAATATGATTACACTTATGTAGCCTACTTTTGGTTTGTTTTGGAGAAGGGAAATAAATAAAATCTGCAAGGGAATGGTTGATATCACCCATTTACCTCTTGTTGCATAGCTTATTCATGGTGCTGTAGATGGCTGATATTGCACCACATAAAATACATCAGGTGCTCAATCGAAGGTGTCATTGTGGAGGAAATTATGCAAAAGGCAGTAGCATATTGGACGCCTGAAATGCATGATGGATCTCCCGCTATCGTTTGGAGTCAATACTTTGGCAGTCAGCTGCACAAATGGAGTGGTTTTTCAGTTAATGCTTTGCATAGTCTAATTCACCCAGCATGTTAGGCAGAGTAGATGTGCAGTCATTGGCAGTGTACTCCCACTTGGCGTGTGCACCTCTAGTGTCCACACTTTGAGATGGAAATTCCTCTAGTGAAGAAAATCCACTGCAGAGGTGGGAATCTGTGGATTTAGCATTAAAGTGTCTTTTTATGGTACTTACATCTGCTTAGGTTGAGAAACAGCTACTGCTGCAGCCACAACTCTACATTTGATGGAGATTCCAACCTCATCTTGGCAGAGAAGGAAAGGCCACCACAATGGTTGTACAATCATTAAGTGCTTAATCTCTGAAGTATGCCAACTAATCAACAATGTGTTATGAATAATATACATACAAACCATGTGGACTTTGCTAGACAATAGGCAGTCTTATTTATGAACCTATAATTGCAATGAGTCTTTTCTTAGTAAAAGTTATCAAAATCGTTTTTCCACAGACAAATGTGCCATCTAAGCAAAATCAAGAGTCAATTGCGGCTATGGAGGAATCACCAAAGAAAGGTACAATGAAAAAGGCTGCTCCTGAGAAGACAGCAAAGGGTAAACCATCTGGTGCTTCAGTCATCTCTAGAAAAAAGGTAGGGTGCTACGCAGAAGAGTGTTTTTTCAATTTCTAGTTTGTTGTTAAACAGTTGCAGCTACTTTGAAATATCAAAGTATTGACTAGTGTTGGACAGAAAAGTCCCCTTCTTTTGGGAGTACATGTCAAATCCACATAAAAACTACTGGCACAATGCCCTCCACCATAGTATCTACGCGGTACAGGAAGCACAGGCACTTCCAAGTTGGTTTCACCTCTATTGACTTCCTTAAAGTTTTTTCAGTCTCAAATCACAAATGTGATTGTTTCATGGTGATAATTAGTAGCGGTTTAAGAATCTGCCTTATTGAGATTGTATCACCAAATATAAATACTACAGTTTGGACCAGGCATATCTAAATCAGTCTTGTCCGTGTTCCTTTTGGGCACAGTCTGGCCCAATCTGACAAACCATATCCTCTCTGGACCAGCAACAAGCAACCTTGGATCAGTTTCAGGGAATCACTATTGATCAGCATAGAGGGTAGCTGAAAGAATAATACATTTAGGTTCATTTAAAAAATCCTCACATTCATTTTAATTAGAATTTAAAGGCATATACATATCGGGTATGACATAATAAGTTGTGTTTAGGGGTATAATCTTTATGGTGAGAGCAAAGGTCTATGACATCCAGTGGGTAGACATTTTTTAAATTAAAGAACAAACTTGTTATGATAGTTTAATTAAAGGGAAGCAAACATAAAGATATCTTCAGTTTCAATTAAGAAAACTGCACAGTTTTTTTTGTTGGAATTTAAATGGCATAAACAAATAAGTATGTCATAATAAGAAGTGTTTAGGGGTGGAGTCTGGATAAATAATATGTTACTTAATCTCTGAAGCATACCAGAAGATATCAATTGTGTTATGTATATTGTACATACAACCTTGTGGATTTTGATGGACAATATACAGTTTTATTTACAAACCTGTAATTGCAATAAGTCTTTTCTTAGTAAAAGTTATCAAAAGTGTTTTACCACAGACAATTGGTTCTATGGAGAAATTACCAAAGAGAGGTGCAATGAAAAAGGCTGCTGCTGCAAAGACAGCAAATCGTAAACCATCCAGTGCTTCAGCCACCTCCAGCAAAACGGTAGGGTGCTAAGAAGAAAAGTGTGTATTCAATTACTGTTTTGTTGTTAAACAGTTGCAGCTACTTTGAAATACCAATGTATTGACTAATGTTGGACAGTGAAGTCCCCTTCTTTTGGGAGTACAAGCCAAATCCACATAAAAACTACTGACACAATTTCTGGTGTGTTATTACACTTTTGAGGCTATGTTGAAATATCAAATTATTGACTAAAGTTGGACAGTGAATTACCCCTATATCTGGAGTAGCCAAAACCACATAAGAAACTATATAAACAATGACCTCCAACATTCTATCTGTGTGGTACATTATAGTTTGACTTTGATTACTTCGGTGTTGCTTTCACCTTTATAGGCTTCTTTCAAGGTTTTTGGGGTCTTAGATCAAATATGGGATTGTTTCATGTTAACAACTAGTTGTGGATATATTTTGCTGCCCTAATGAGACTGTATCACAACATGTAAGTTTTTTTGACAGTGACAGTTTTAGGCCCTGAGAAGAATGGGACTTGTGGCATATAGCCAAAGAGAAATGCAGATTCATTTAACAGGTTATTTTCATAAAACATCTGCACATTTAATCTAATTAGAATTTAATGGCATATACACATTGGTCTGTCATAATACGTTGTGTATAGGGGTGCAGTCTGGATAGTGCCAGCAAAAGTCTATGCTACTACGCTGGATGGTGCCAGCAATACTCATTTTGGTATTCACAGAAGGCACTTCCTCATGTTGGTATTCACAGAAGTTAGGAGTCCTAACTTTAGGACACCTAAATGCCTTCTGTGGATACGGAAAGTCATAAAGTTGCAATTTTTTTCAGTTTGGGAGTCCTAAAGTTAGGACTCCTAACTTCTGTGAATACCGAAATGAGTAAGTGCCTTCTGTGAATACCAAAATGAGTAAGTGCCTTCTGTGAATACCAAAATGAGTAAGTGCCTTCTGTGAATACCAATATGGTAGTACGGTTAGGATTTTGTCTTCAGTTAGTTCTGTGAATCGGGCCCAATGACACCCAAGGGGCAGACATTTTTAAAACTAAAGAACAAACTTGTGGTATACCAGTAGCTCAGAAAGATAAATCTGCTAATAATTACATAATTTCTGGAGATTGATTTCTCTGTTAGCATAATTCATAAAAACTATAGCATACATCCTCTGATTCAGCTTTATTAAAACATTCAAACAACACAGCAAATCAACTTGGTAAATGTTGGTCAACTGATTGAAATATTCTGTATTTGTTTTGTAGTGTAGTTCCTATATTCCCAATAGTCTCTGTGCATTGGAATAATATTTCCTCTAAATGTGACGTAGGACTTATGTCTACTAGGTCGCTATCGAATATATTAGACTTAATTGAGAGTGCCGGCTAGCTCAGAGGTCACTAGAAACTTTCTCGAATAAACAAGAAGGGATTAGTTTCTGACAACCGCATACACATGACAACTTTGTTTCCCCAAGATAAAAATGATCTTCAGAGTCGTGGAAACAATAGATATATATTTTACTCAGTCAATCGTGCATGCTTGGTTTCATCAGAGGTGCAGAGAAAATAGATAGACGGACGTTTTCAATAAAAGGATTTATTGAACTTTCTTCTTTCTCAAGCATAGGAAGTGAACTGCTACAATCGTAAAACTGGTTGTAAAATATAATGCATACAGTAGAAAGAGTAGAATAAAATAATACTGTAAGAGCATTTTATGGTTCCTAAACCATAAATAAATAAATACATTAGTAACAGAGGCTAAAAGTACTCAACTGGTGTTTCTAAAATATGCCTAACCCGATGTAGCTAACCTAAGCTTAGTACAAGGGAGGAAGTAAGTGAGGTGTGGAATAAATATAGTATTCTTTTGCCAAAAATCTGTTAAAGATTTCTCTTAAGGTCTAATCAGCTCCGTGCCTTGATTTGGAATGGAAAAGGTCAGGCTCAGGACTCGATTTCCCAAAACCCCGCAAGGGGATCTTGGAAACACTGGAGCTGGATTTCTCGGCAGGAGAAAAGACAGCGTCTCGCTCAGTGCATCTGCTGGAGGGTCGGCTTCCTTTAGCACTTGTAGTAGCAGGATGCGTCCGGCAAGTAGATAGTTGAACTGCTCCACACCACCGTGTGTTTGCTAAGGCACGTGTGGGATCATTTATTCCTTGAAGTTGCCGAGTTTGACATAAAGTTGGACATAACAACGTCATAAAAGAGTCTCAGTTCTTTGAAAACTCCGTGAGTTCTTGGACAAGTCAGTTCTCGAGTAAGAAGAAGTCCCTAGCTGCTGAAGCCGAGTTTTCAAGAAATCGTTGTAGATTTTCGAAACCAGTGGAAGTAGCCCTGCCATATTTGGACAGCATGAGCTATTTCTAAATATGGTTATGATTCTTATGCCTATATAAGTTCATAGTGATTTATACCTATATAAGGGCATGAATCGGGAAAATTACAATAGGGTCCTAAAATGGTACACCACAGTTTATTGTGACTAGACAAGTAACAAAAGTCTGAGTCCTCTACAAAATGGAGCTGTTTCAGATTATGTTAAGGTTACAAGTAATGTACATCAGTTGTCAATATCAGAAATGCATTTTTAAGATAGTCATGTTTTTTACCTGAAGGAGAAATTCCATGTTTTATTTGTAAAACCTCCAAATGATAGAAAGAGGGGAAGCAGTGAATATCACTCTACAATGCAAGAGCTACAAAACACTTATGAGATACTTGGATCCATGGCTGCTACAAAGAGTATAGGACTTCACAGCTTTGAATGTTGAGTCATTCGACTACCGTCATGGAACTGGAAATATTCAGTTCTATTGCTGCATTGTTTTACCTGAATATATATGAATATAATTTCTTGTCCAGTTTGCATCTTTCTCAAATTTATCAAACGATACTGAAGGAAAACATTACTCATAGTCCACAGCTGTGAAATACTTTTATCCTGTGTTAAGCTGCTCTACTGCATGAACTCGCCCTTGGTCTGCACATATTTCCAGCTTCCATGACTAATGCATAGATTGTGATACTAAATTAGGAGAAAGAAAGACTTTACTAGTGACAGACAAACAGCATGCTTATACATTCAAAGCTAATGTTAATCATGAATATACATCCCATACAGTAGCCATGCCTTGTTTTAATAATTTTCCATTCAGAAAATACACATGTATTTTACTAATACATTGTAGGACCTCTGTGGACCACACTGTTACTTATATATCTACAGTTTCATCAGCTCTATCAATAACTACTTTCAACAAGAGTAATGACAGTTTCTGTGATCAAAATACCAATGGGTGTGTATTAAAATTGAGAATTCATTCCTAAGGGAGTGTTGCAGGGATTCTGCGTAGTCACAGAAGTATGCTTGAGCTCACACAACCTTAGTAGGTAGGGCCTGAGTCATTGTACAATCCAAGCACCCATTAGCCCGGAACTAACTACTATAGTGACTGACTTTCTCGTCTACTCACCTGTAGAGGAACAAGTGATCAGACACTCTAGGACAGAGTACTCCCGACTCTCTCATTGATCGCAGTGAAAGGACACACTTTTTTGCACAAACATTCATTCTTCTCCACAATAAGATCCTAGAGAGACAAAAGAGAAGTTAGAAATGTTATTTTATAACTATCCCACTATAGTATGCATTATACATACAACAGTAAGCACACAAATATGATCAGCATGGTAAATAATCCATAAATCATAAAAGGAGCTGTCATTTTATAAAAACAGAGCTGCCTAATACCCCTCCCTTTCTACTGAAGTACAGGGATTATGTATCGGAAGAGCTCTGGGAGGTAACATCCGAAACAATGCCTTAGGATGCAGAAATGAATGTTCTACATCTCGGGTGTAGTTGTGATCTCTGCCTTTGGAAGCACCTCTCCAATTGTGTTGTTGCCAATCTGTTGCATACCTATATGCTAAAAGTACGTGTTCCCAAACAACAGCTGTATTTGCTTGTTTTGTCTAGGTGCTAGGACCTGCGCAGGACAGAATAACAAGGGGCAGTTTGTTTGAGCCTGTCTACAGTGCGCTGACTAAATCCCAAGGAAAGAGCAGAACGCAAAACAGCAGTAGATTTCATTTGAATGTACAATGCGGAAACAAGGCAAAATACGTTCGTATAGTAACGTGTGCAAAGCAGAGAGCTGCCTAAACCGTGCTCATGCTAACATAGAAAGAACAACAATGGGCCTGCATGGGACATTTGACAGGAGTTATATAATTGGACTATAAAAGTATATAACTTTGTTTATTTTATTTAATTTCTATTTGCAACTCTTTCTGAAATACTAGGGACACTAGATTACCTTACAGTCCCTGCACGTAAACCAATTCCTTGTTTTATAAACCTTAGTAATAGCCATTCACTATGGAGTTCTAAATATGCAAAAATACATATTCTATATTAGTTAATGACTCAAACAAAAAAGAAGTGCGGCTCATTCACAGAAAAACATGTATGTGTATGGGATATATTCTTGAAGAATACATTCATAGATACTTTTACATGTGTTTGTTGTTAGGTCGAAATAGTTAAGCTCCCTGATAAAGAAATTGTAAAAAGGCAAAATTCACTCTATTTTTATTTTTTTCATACAAATATAGAGTAAATGTTTCATTTGTATTTCTGTCTTGAGTGTTTTGGTGTCAATGCAATGTAAAAGGGCATGTATACAACAGTACCAGAGAGGAACTACTTTCATTATTCTAACATGTCTTTGTAATTAGGTCCTATAAAGTCCACATCTTTATTATTTAATATTATATTTTTTAACAGGGAGCAATGCATTTGAGAATTAGAGAATAATTTTGGCTTCTTTCACTGACAGAATCAATTGTCTCGATTTGCAAACATTTCACGCAGTGCATCAAGGAAAAGTACGGGCTGCATTGCGTGATATAGAAACATCAATAATGCGTCATGTTTTCAAAGATATGGTGCAGTTTTGCTGCCAATTTGTTTTTGTTCACAGTGTGCAGCCTGGAACAAATGAACATCACAGTAACTAATGTTTTTCTGCATGAAGGGACCCCTTTCTGAGCAAAGCCAATATTTAAAGTGTAATGCGAAGTATATCACACGTAGCAAAAGGATGTCACAAAGAGAATTAAATGTATTTCTTGATGATAAGCCTGGGCTGCTTACAATTTCAGCGCATTTCCAGATTTAAAACTCTATGTAAATGTGAGTATTGTCTGACACGAGGTTCTCGCACAAAATCCCCAAAACAAGTTTTTCAGGTGCCTCGAAGTAAATATTGAGAAGCTAGCAAATTTCAACAATATCTTTACGCAGAGAAAACATATTCTAGTTTGGTAAAATCTTAAAGATGGTAAGGTTTAAATAAAGCAGCTGAGCAAATTGTGTTTTGTGGGATATGAACAATGGTCTTAAAATATAAAGGGATGAGTTCCTATGAATATAATATATACGTCACCCACTACACATTGCCCATAACAGTCCATCTCACTTTTCTGCCATTCAATGTGGCACTGCTTTGCTCAGTATATAACTGTAAAGTATTTGTCCATTGTAAATAGTAATTTTCGCAGATTTCAAAAAACAAACCATGATGACACTTATGCAATAGACTTTTGTTCTCATTTGGAGAAGTAAAGTAAATATTATCTGCAGCGAAATGGTTGATTTCTTGTATGGATGTCTTGTTGCTTAGTCAATTCGGGGTGCTTCAGATGGATGAAAATCCACCACATGAAAGGCTCCAGCTGCTCCATCCATGTTGCCATTATTGAGGACATTATGATAAAAGTGGTCACGTATTTGTCGCCTGATGAGAGTGATGAATCGGCCAGTATGCCTGTGAGAGTCATTATTGTGTCCGTCTGCTGCACTCAGGGGTTGGACTTTCAGTTTAAGCTTTTATAGTCTACTTTACCGAATAGACATTTTGTCATTGGCAGTGATAGAGCGCGGGCTCACCTGCTCAACATACTCACCTAGGCCCAAATAACTATGTATATATTAAACAGGTAAACCTACACACTCTATTCAATTGGGGTTTTTACCATTTGTTTTTATTTTTACCATTTATCTTACCAATCCAAGTCACTGATACCTAAGTCCTAAAGGATCAAGGGATTTAGAGAGACATAGATAGCAATAATAACAGTAGAAAATCCTGCGTAGCAGCGGCCATTTTAGTGCAAGCGGATTATAGTTAGTAGAAGCACATTGACAAGCTCCCCCTAGATACCTGTTATGTTGTGTAATGCAATAATAATAAGACAAAAAAAATGTTAATTAGTACATTAATGTTATTACGAGAAGGTTGAGTACGAGCAAGTCACTTTGCGTGTAAAACCTTGCTCCATCAGCAGTGTGAGTGCACCTCAACTGTCCACACTTTGAGATGTAACTTATTCTAGCAAAGAAAATCCACTGGTAGAGGAGGGCATTTGTGGGTTCTCCATTGAAGTGTCTTTGTCCACGGTGCTTACATCTGTTTAGATGGAGAAACAGCTACTTCTGCAGCAACAACTCGACATTTGATGGAGATTCCAAATTCTTCTTGGCAGAGAAGGAAAATGCACCACAATAGTGGGTCAAATATCTGGCACTCAATCTCTGAAGTATGGCAACTGATCTACAATTAGGTTATGAATAATATACATATAACCTTGTGGATTTTAATAGACAATCTGCAGTTTTATTTATGAACTTGGAATTGCAAAAAGTATTTTCTTAGTAAAAGTTATCAAAAGCGTTTTTGTGCCATTGAACCAAAATCAAGTGTCAATTGTGGCTATGGGGGAATCACCAAAGAGAGGTGGAATCAAAAAGGCTGCTGCTGCGAAGACAGCCAACCGTAAACCATCTGGTGCTTCAGCCATCTCCAGCAAAACGGTAGGGTGCTAAGAAAAAGGATGATTGTGTTTTCAATTTCTGGTGTGTTGTTAAACAGTTGCGACTACATTGACATATCAAAGTATTGATTAGTGTTGGGCAGTGAAGTCCCCTTCTTTTGGGAGTACATGCCAAATCCACATAAAAAACTACTGACACAATGCCTTCCACCATAGTATCTATGTGGTACAAAAAGTGCAGAGAAATTTAGGAGCTGGTACCACCTCTGCTGGCTTCTTCAAAGTTTTTTCCGTCTCAGGTCACAAATATGATAGTTTCATGGTGACAACTAATAGTGGTTTAAAAATCTGTCTTATTGAGATTGTATCACATAAAAGAAATAGGTTTGACAGTGACAATTAAAGGCTCGGATAAGAGTGAGGCTTGTGGCAAATAGTGATAGCTAGCTGTTGCCAATAGTGACAGTGTAGATATCCGTAGGCTGTTTAACGAAAAGGTAGCAAAAATAAAGATGTCTTCAGGTTCGATTAAGGGGTTATGGCCATAGGAACTGCACAGTTATGTTTTTGAGAATTTAAAGGCATATACAAATTGGTATGTCATAAAAAAAAGTTTTTTTCAGTCTCAGGTCACAAATGTGATAGTTTCATTGTGATAACTAGTAGTGGTTTAAAAATCCGCCTTATTGAGATTGTATCACCAAATTTAAATAGATTTGACAGTGACAATTTCAGGCTCTGATAAGAGTAGGACTTGTGGCAAATAGCTATAGCTCACTGTTCCCACTAGTGAAGTGTAGATATCCATAGGAAGTTTAGCCAAAGTGTTGCTAAATAAAGATGTCTTCAGTTTCAATTAAGGGGGTGTGTTCATGAAAAAAGGCACTGTTATTTTTTTGGGCATTTACAAATTAGTATGTTATAATAAGGGGTGGAGTCTGGATTAATAATATGATACTTAATCTCTGAAGCATTCTAGAAGATGTAAAGTGGGTTATGAATAATATACATACAACCCCATGGATTTTAGTAGACAATCCACAGTTTTATTTATGAAGCTCTCATTGCTAAATGCCCTATTTTTGAAAAAGTTATTGAACTTGTTTTCCTCAGACAAATATGCCATTGAACCAAAATCAAAAGTCAATTGTGGCTACGGAGGAATCACCAAAGAGACAAACAATGAAAAAGGCTGCTGCAAAGAAGACAGCAAACTGTAAACCATGTGCCCTATCCGGCTGAATGGTAAGGTGCTAAAAAGAAGGATGTTTTTACTTTTCTTTTCCGGTTTGTTATTCAACAGTTGAGGCTATATTGAAATATTAAAGTATTGACTAGAGTTAGACAAGGAAGTCCACCTCTTTTTGAACTACATTGCAATCCATATAATACATTTAGAGCATTATAAAAACTATTTGGCACCATGTCACAATTGTACACCTATATACAAAATACAAAGTCATGTTACCTACTATGGTTTTTCCAAATGAATACATCATTTGTTGCCATCCCATTCATGAGCTAGCTGCATACATTTATCAAACCACACACTAAAGTGTGGGTTTTTGAGTTCCATTACTAATGTTGCAGTCTCTGCACGTGAACCAGTTCCATGTTGTAATTTACTATGGAGTTCTAATGAGGAGGACAAACATATTCAGTATCTGTTAGTGACGCAAACATATAACAAGTGGAGCCAATTCACAATAGCATATATGTGTGTAGGACAAAGTACTTAAGAGTACGTTTTTACATACTTTTGCATCTGTTTGTTTTTTGGTCCAAATCATCCAGCTCACTTATGATGAAATTGGAAATAGGGCACAAATCATTCTATTCCAGTTTTTTAAAAAATTTTGTTATACAAATATAGAGTGATTATTTAATTTTCATTCCTGTCTTGAGTTGTTTGGGCCCAATGTAGAAAGGAATGTATAAAACAGCACCATAGAAGTACTGCTTTTTGTATTCTAACATGTCTTTGTTATTAAGTCACAAAGAGTCCACGGGCCGGATGTATGACCCTTTTTTGTGGCTGCAAGCGGGAGATCCTCCCAATTGAGGCCTCAAAACAGGGTAATAGCATGTACAAATGCTATTTTGGGAGTTACTGTGGCCCAAAATAGCATTTGTGACTCACACTATTAGGAAGGGGCATCCTTCCTAGTAGTAAGTCAACATACTATGTACTAATGATTTAGCTGTGATTTATTATTGACTCTATCTAGTAATTTATAGCCATTTCTTTCATCTTAAGTGTGATTCCTTAAGTTATTTCAACTGTGGATATGAGGTTCATTGTTAAGTTATATTTCGATTCAAAATTTATTGTAAACAGTCAACACATTGTGTCTGCCAAACCCAAGGTCTTGATTACAAATTTGGTGGTGCTGTGGCGAGGCCCGTAGTCCAACACTATGAGTAGAACGTGGCTTTTCTTTTGCCGATCCCACAGTTGTGCCCTGAAAAGGCACCACAGTGGGACAAGCAAAAGCAGCTCCTGCATGGCATCGCAAATGTTGTACCCATCTGCATGCATAACCAAGGAGGGTACAACACAGGGGCCTTTCCATGGTGGCAAAAGGTATAATATGCTCAGCGAGACCGCAGCAATCCTGCTAAGCATATAGCTTTTCCCCTCTGCAGCACCACTGCCAGCGAGCTGGCCGTTGCGGTGCAGCGGTAGCTCTCCCACCGCCCGATTTACAAATTGGGTGGGCAGAAGACTGCTACTGCTGCCCCACCATGAGTCTGGCCGTTTATCACTGCCTGGCTTGCAATCAGGCCTCAAGACTTTAAAAGTCATTTAGTGGTGGGCCTGTAAAGAAACTTCTCTCAAATTCTGGCAGCTCCACCGCCCACCATGTTGACATTACAGCTTTCCTATTTCAAGTGGATAATCATGGCAATATGCTTGCCAAATATGACATGGTATACGCCAAGTGAAATAAATACCTGGAAACAGGCCGAATGCATAACCAGCCCACAGACGATTTAGTAGGAAATCATCTTATCATTATCCAACATTATGACCTCAGGAAAACAATTGGCATACAAAGGAAAGTGTCTCAGCACTGGGCTAGCTAACCTCGCTAACTTTAAAGAATACAAAGCGAGTAAAAAGCAGTGTCGCTTGGTGGAGCAACAGCATAGGAGAAAAAAATGATCAATGTCAGAATCACTACTGAAAGCAGACAGAAGATCGCATAAAAATACTGTCTGGCAGCTGAAACAATCATCATGACGACAAGTGGAAACGCATCTATGCATTGTTGCTCACAGTAAGAGCAGGGAATTTTGGAGGTATGTCAACAACCTCAATGGTGGAAGATACAAACACAATGCGGTACCCGCCATAGAATGGGCCGCCCATGCAACAAGGGTATATGTCGATCAGGATAAATCAAGGATAAAACCTGCGGTAGCCGAAAACTATAGCCCAGAAGGACATGAGAATGAGGCTCTCATTCTCAATGAAAAAGAAATCCTGAATACATTGTAAGGCATAAGGAAGGACAGGGCTCCAGGTCCCAAAGGGCTACCGGGAAGTGTTTTTAATGAAGATCAGGGCTTTCCCCCCCCCCATATGCATTGACTATTCAACTACTGCTACAAAACCTCAGGAGTACCAGAAACTTGGAAAGGCTTCATTCTACAACTGATCTGTAAGAAAGGCAACGCCTCACAGCATTACAGAATCGTTTCTCTACTAGACGTTGATGGGAAGGCATATGCAAAAGTGCTTTTGAAAGAGCTGGAGGCAAGGATAATAGACAAGCAAATAATACCACAATACCAGACAGGGTTTCGGCCAAACTCATCAGTCAATGGAGAACGCCATTGCATTATCATACTTGGCAACTAAGGCTATAGAGGGCGTAACCCCACCACTTTATGCCTGCTTTGTCGACTATAGTGCTGCTTTTGATGGCATCGACCGCAACATATTCTGGGCAAAGCTTGTGAAGTGGGGTATACCGAGGAAACGACTAGCGGCTATTATGTCCCTCCAAACGGGTACAAGGGTCCTCACTAAGCTCACACAGACAAATGCAACCGCAAAGATCTACAAAAACAAAGGGAAAAAACAGGGCTGTGTGATCGCACCAAAACAGTTTAACCCTTTATACTGCAGACTTGGGAATTGCACTCTTAAAAACCAACATATTTCCACCCAAATTGGGTCACCTCAGAATGCCCATCACGCAATACGCGGACGACCTTGTCATCCTGGACAAAACCAGAATAGGCATGAAAAGGGCTCTAGAGACTCTTCATCTTTATAACATGGAAACAAACTCCAAACGAATGAAAATAAAACCAAAGTATGGGTCTTTGGACATAAACCAAAAAAATCCCTGCTGAGCTCGTACATCGGCCATTAAGAATTGCCACCACAAACAAATATACCCACCTGGAAATACAATTCTCAGATACTGGTAGAACAACACTCCAGGCTAAAACACTGGAGGCAAAAGTGGCCAAGGTCATACATGCCCTATGCAAAATACACCAGAAGCTTGTGAGCCATTCAAGGGAGGGCATCCAAAGAGTAATACAAGCTAAGCTATTCCAACAATCAGCTATGGCCATCTGGTTTTCCCGGGCTTATTGTCCAATAAATTGGAGTATTTGTATAACATGGCTTTTAGAAAGGTCTTCAGGCTGCCATTCTTGAGAAGGCATACACTTGAGTTTAATTTACCATCAATGGATATATAGTGCAAAAATATATAGTGAAGCTGTACCATTGTCAAGACTACTGTAGCACTTGTGCAGGTGACAGGGGCAAAAAGGACAAAGAGCAGACCCTTCAGAAATATGAAGAAATATCCCTGTTGGGTGCGATGGCAATCTGTTCCAAAAATTGTTACTAAACAATGTGTGGATCTAATAAAAGATTCCGAAAGAAACAAGTGGGGGGGTCAAAGGGGAATTTTTAACGACCACGGTAGCTCAAACCCCTATGCCTACTGAAAAAACAAACAAGAGATACCTGGTCCAAATGATTGCTTGTGTGTTGTGTCGCGCAAAAAAAACGCTAGACCAACATGTCATCACTATGATAATGCTGGGTTGGAAAAAATTCCCATCAGCCCACCATCATGGTGGAGTATCGTCGTGTGGGATACATATCATAAATAAAAGATTCACCTATGGTCAATAGTGGCTGCAACACGAGCTGCCCAATTTCTGGTTGGTGGTCTAGTGTTTCTAGTCTTGCGGCCGTCAGGATGCCCAATGCACACGTTCCATTAAGGAATGGCGCACTTCAACTGTGAACGCTGAGGAAGTGTCTCCTCTGCGCTCAGGACCTCTGTAAGGAGTTTTTTGTTACAAGTGTGACATGAGTAGCGTCCGCTTGTTTCTGTAATTTAGTCTTCAAAATAATTTATCATTTGGAGGTCAAAACGCATGCGCAACGAGGGAGTGTTCGAGTTAGGTCAGCGTCACAGTGACTAAGTCTGTCTTGAACTTTTCAACTCTAAAGTGAGGTAACGTGTATACACTGGTAAATTCTGCCAGGTGTGGAAGAAAGAAAACGACTGAACCAAGGTACAGCGACATTCAGCTTGTACTAAGAGAACTTCATAGTGGAAAATAAATGTCAGTGATTGATTGTTTCAGATATAGAGAAATGTGAGGTTTCATACTTGGAAGAAGGGTTGATTGAAAACATAATGGAACTAAACAAAGTCGATCCAAGAATACAATTCACCTTTGAGATGCATGAAAAAACTATCAACTATCTGGATGTTACTATAATGAAAAAAGACAATAAATTTGAGACTACCTTAATCTCAAAAAAAACTGACCGTAATAACCTATTGGCATACCAGAGCTTCAACCCTCAATTACTTAGGCATCATTTACCATACTCGCAACTGTTGCGAGTTAAAAGGATCGTTTCAGACCCAGAGGAATTCACCAAACAGTCAGAAAAAATGGTTCAAAGTTTTAAACTGAGGGGATACCCGGATGTGATATTGAAAGAAGCCATAACGCGTGTCAACAGTTGCGACAGAAAGACTCTACTGTCAGCAACAAAAACAGTCGAGGACCCTAAAATAACATGTGCAGCAAGTTTTCCACTGTTACTCCACAATACCAACGTATTATTAAAAAACATTGGCCACTTTTACAAACAGAATCAGACTTCAAGGAGATCTTCAGTGAAATACACATTTTTGCTTTCAAAAGAGGAAGAAATTTGGGTGAAATAATCAAGCAACCTCCAAGTTTACCTTATGCACAGAAATTTAAAGGAAATATTCCATGCAGAAATTGTGGAAACTGCAATAACATTCTACAAGGTAACACCATCACCCATCCCATGCAGGGCAACAAAATCAGTTTGAAAGTGAACGCTACATGCAATACGACTAATATCATTTACATGATTAAATGCCCATGCGGCAAGGCCTATATAGGTCAGGCTGAGCGTAAGTTAAATGTATGACTGAATGAACATAAAAGCAGTATCAGAACAAGGGCATTAAAATGAGTCGTGGCAACTCATTTCATTGAAGCTAACCACCAGGTTAGTCAGATCAAAACTTGTGTTTTGGAAATAGTGGAGAAACGAGCAGATAGAGACAATAAAAAAACACTGTTAAAGCGGGAGAACTATTGGATATACAACCAACAGACTCTGAAGCCCAATGGGATGAATGAAAGGACAGAATTCATCTGCTATTTATAAATATTGTATATTCATATAGCATGTCAATTCAGGAGTTGAACATCCCTATCATAGAACAATTGATGTATAGTGCAGACGTTGAACATTTGTTTTAGTATGTTTTCCATTCATTTGGTTTAGTAAATGTGAGTCACTCAATTGACATTTTGTTTTAATGCATACCCGTGTTTTACTGCGGTTCAAATCTTTATTGTTCACCTTGAGGAAATTACTGGGCTCATGTGGTTATACCGCCCCAGTTATTATTAGCAGCGCGTAAGCTCATATCCTGTGATATTTAATTTAATAAAATGAACTTTGAATGCAATTTACATTTCACCATTGTTGTTCATATCTTTATTGTCTCCACATGGGCAACACTCAGTCCGTGCAGTTACACTGTCCTTTTAACAAAAATGAAGCGCGTAAGCCTATATTTCAAACCCAACCCCTACCCAACGTCACACGCCGATTAAACCCTGCGAGGGAACTCTTGGCAGTTACCCGGTTTCACTGTCCGGATTCGAGGCTTTAACGGATATAGGCTTTAACAGATAGAGCATTCCTAAGTGGTAAGCATAAGATGAAGCAGATTGAAGCACGATTCAAGCGCGTAGCGTATTTTTACTGACTGTTATAGTGAAAAGATCGTAGACTTAAGAATTAGGATGCCCTGATTCCGACTGGTAGTCCATGTAGACTAACTACTTGTAGCCACGCGCTAGCACTCGATTCAAGAGCCTAGAATGGGAGACTTTTCTAGATATGTTTAGTACACCTGATGGTGGTACAATGCGATATTACCTACTGTTTTGTGTAAAATGGTTAAACTGTCGTGCATTCTAGTATTAAATAGATACAGGTTTATAAACTCATAGCGCCTAGCGCACACTAGAACATAAAGTTGTTGAACAGTTATTTGAATAGATGGTAAACATCAATAGCATTAATCTTTGACATCATGTTTAAGTGTTTTGGCATAATATTTAAACTATAGGTAGAATTTCAGTAATTTTATTTTATTCTTGCAGATTTCCCTGATGAAGGCATTCATGCCGAAATGCATTGGAATGATGAAATTATGGAATTATATATAAGAATGTAGTCTTGACAATAAGAACATAATTCTACATATCGAATTGAAAGCAAAATCAAATATGAGTCGTATTCATGACGTATGAATAAAATACTTTTAAGATATACACTACAGTGTTTAATACTTTATTTGGAAGAACTTTTTCTGCAGTATTATAGCACACTCCTGTGCCCCAGGACACACTCACACATCCAGTGTTGGTGCAACCCTTTTGAATCTAGACATTACTCCATTGCAGGGAGTAATCCTGAGGAACACAAACTAATTGGAACAAATTCCCAAAAAACAACTCGTAGTGCGCAGTCACATCATAGAATACTTGGAAGAAAGACAGTGAGCTTGTTAAGGAAATTAAAACGAAAACTATTTTGGGCATTATAATTTTGACATTCAACTGAAAGCAGTCTCATAATAAAAGAAGGGTAAATATCAGTCCTGAATCCAAATTAGAATTTTGAAGTCGGTAGATTAGGATGCTTATGTTTTCTTGTCATCCCTTGCAGGTGTTGCTGTGACAAGCATTACCAGGCCACTGAAGAGAGTAGCTATGGCCTTGGGTCAAATGGGTAAGTATTGTGTAGAGACTCAGTAATATACAATAGGTCAAACAAGGTTGCTAGTTGTTTACCAGTTGTGTCAATCACACAGGTGCTGATAAACACGTCGCCCAGAATTACCTTGACCAGAGCAGGAGAGGACTTTGTTCTCCAACGCCAAGGCTGTAGGACCATCTTTGACTCCTGTGGTCTGGGTCTGAAATCTGACAGATTGAAGTGCCAGAATTACCACCTCAGTCGAGATGGTTGAAGAGTTGGACCTAAAGGCTTTAACAGAGGTCCTAGAAGGATTACAAAATCAGTTAACTTAATCAGCAGAAGAATATAGGAGTTTGAGGGAAGAAGTTAGAAGATCCCACCAAGAGACTCAACAAATTAGGCAGAAAATGGAAGAACTATTAGCAGTTACCTCTCCTTTGCCTGGGTTAGAAACGAACCATAGGTCAGCAGCAGAAGCCACAACTCAGGTCATACACTCTGTAGCGCCAGTTGTTCCTTTGGCCAGTCCTGAGAGATTCAGTGGGGACCATCAAAAGGCTCAGATATTTCTCACTCAGTGTACCTTACATTTTCTGTGTAGATCGGTGATGTTTAAGGAGGATCAGGTAAAGGTTGCATTCATGCTGTCTTACATGAGCGGCGATGCTGCCGCTTGGTCCATGCCCTTAATATCGAGTGATGACCCTGCCCTGTTTGATTTTGAGCTTTTTAGAAATAGAGTTCTTATGAATTTTTGACAGAAGAACGGCCAACCAAGCTACCGACAATTAACTGTTTGACTTAAAACAAGGAAATCGTAATTTAGGGGCCTACATTGCTCAGTTTAATAAATTAATCTTAGAGACAGACTGACCTGAATGCAAAAGCTCAGCAATTTTCTTTTGTGGACTAAAAGAAAAATTGAAATACGCCCTAGCTCAGATACCCAAGAGACCGCAAGAAATTTCGGCACTAATAGATTTGGTCCTTCAAATCAATCATCGTCTCTATGAAAGAAGATCTGAAAAGAAAAAATAGTTTTGTTCTTTCGTTCCTCAGTTGGACCGAGCCAAGTCAGATGGAAATAAGCCTGACACAACCTCTGCAGAAGATCCAATGTAGATTGGATCATCGGAGGCCCTTTCTCGAAAGAAGAACAGGAAAAGAGCCGATCAAAAATTTGTGCATGTACTGTGGTGTTTCCGGACATTTTGTGAAAGACTGCTCTAAGAAACCTAAGACCAGCTTTGAGTTAAAAGACAGATCCCACCAGTAGAGGAAGTTGCCCTGGTGGGAAATGTAGAAGAGTAAACTCCAGAACCTCAGCAGCTAGTGAACACCCTGCAATCAGCAGCACCACATCTAGTGGTGTCATTTACCATCCAATTCGGCTCCAAGGAAGTGAATGGGGTGTCTGTCATGATTGACCCAGGAGCCACGGGCAACTTTTGTGACTTGAGATATTCCAAAGAATCAGAGATCCGATCCGTAAAAAAGTAAGCATCAAGAAAGAGTCAGAGCCGTGGATTGAACCAACCTCACTTCAGGGCCCATAACAAAGGAGACAGAAACTCTGGAATTGATCGGATTGCAGGGGCATCGCGAATATATTAGATTCAAATTCAAATTCTTTATTTTGGCTTAAATGCCATAAAAGAACAGTGCATATATTACATTACATTTCATTGGGTAAAACATTTCACTACATATTAAAAACATTGATTAAAATAATACAATTCATGTTGGAAGATGATTGGAGCGGAAAGGATACAATCATAAATCATAGGATGGACCATCACATCGGTTCCAAGCAGATCAGTTCAGTTACAATTGATGCCCCATTTTTTTCCTTTGGAAGAAAATAGAAAGTAAAAATCTACTGACACTAAATGTTATCTGTTGCGATGTATTTGTTGTTAGGATTCTCAGAGCCTGTGAACATGACCTCAGGCCTAGCAGTAAGCATATTGGTTTAATCCATCTCTTTCTGGCCTGGGCATAATAAGGGCAGAAAAGGAGAATGTGCTGCTCGTTTTCAATCTGGTTATGTTCACACATAGGGCAAATTTCGTCCATTGCTAAGGACGATGGATCACGATTCCTAGCCCAACGAGCCAAAGTTGTTTTAATTAAAAGGTTTCCATATCTGAATTTTAAAAATAAAGTGTTGGCAAGTGGGGGCTCTATTTCATCCATAAAAATCTCGTAAAGAGGTTCGTCCTTGAAATTTAAGAACTTTGAGACTAGGGTCCCACTAGTTGTGTTGCTTACAGTCCTATTTACTATAAAGATCCAAAAGGCCCTTTTTAAAATTAGTTTGGGGTTGGCGGGTAATTGCTCGGGGTTCTCCCAGAAGTGTTTCAATCCTATATTACTGAGCCAAGCCTTAACGTGCCGCAGCCATGGGATAGCAGTCTGGCTGTCAAGTGCCATGATTTCTTTTAGCCCGTCTCTATAATCTTGGAATTTGGGGACATGCCATAATCTAACCCACAGCATTAAAGGTCGAATCAGAACTTGGTGGTCAGTTCTTTTGAAGTTTAGGTCCAATTCCAAGGGTAATAGTGGGGTACCTCTCGGAACCCTTACCAAACTTCGCATAAAGTTGCTGTCTAGGACACTGAAAGACTCCTTGGACCCAGGGCCCCATATTTCTGCATTGTAAAGGACTGATGATTGGACCTTGAATTTAAATAGTTCCATCACTTGGGACACCGCTTTACTGGTGCTCAGGCTTTGCTCCCTGAGAATTGGTTTAACATTCTGGGCAAAGATTAGTTTACTTTTATCCATTTGAGCTTTCCAAGTAAAGTTTGAATCTAGTGTCACCCCTAAATATGAGAAGTGGGGCACTGATTCCAACTTAACTCCTTTCAGTGTTAAGCAGCCCTTGTCCGGTTTAATCGGATTTAGGGCCATACATTTGGTCTTCTTCCCATTGATCTCTAACCCCTTTTGGCTACAATATTCGCTGAAGGTGTCCAATAATGTCTGTAAACCATTTTTTGTTTGGGAAATCAGAATAGTATTGTCAGCAAATAATAAGGATGTTACCTTTTCGCCGTTCAGTTTAGGGGAGTCATTTTTACATCCCTCTAAAAATGGGAAAAGAGCGTAGGAGCCAGAACGCAGCCCTGGCGGACTCCACGTTCGATGGGGATTTTTTTGGTTAGTTCGCCATTTGGGCCCCATCTAATTCTCGCAAAATTCCCTTAGTGTAACTCTTTAATCTGAACGACAAGGTTATTTGGCAAGCCTGCTGCACTCAAAGTTTTCCATAAGAAATTGCGAGGCACCAGATCAAATGCTGCCCTTAAATCAACAAAGGCAACATATAGGTGGCACCTTTTGATCATTACGTACATCCAATAGAGGCAGCAGAATCTAAAGATCTGGTCTATTGTGCTGACTTTTGATCTGAATCCAGCTTGTTATTTGGTTAAAATTGTATTTTCCTCCAGCCAATCGCTCACACGTAGTAAAATATGTCGTGAGTAGATTTTCTGTAGGATGTCCATTAGACTTATTGGGCGATAATTACAGGGGTCCATCCTATCTCCTTTTTTAAAAATTAAAACAATTTCCGCTCCCTTCCAACTTTCAGGGAATTCTAAAGTGCAAGATAGTTTGTTGCACAAATAATTAATATATGGTGCCCATACTTTTAGGTCATGCTTATATAGGTCCCCCGGGATCTTATCCAGACCTGGGGCTTTCCCAGATTTAATTTGGGTTATTGCCAGCTCTGTTTCCCCTAAGGTAAAGACCAATTGGTCTGCTGGGGGTTCGTGGCTTGCCACTTTCATGTCCATATGTGGGTCGTCATATTTTTTATATAAATTCATAAAATGGGTAACCCAAGTTTGCTCATCCAGAAAAACATCTTTTACCACCCTGCCTACATGGTTCCCATTTGCGACCAGCCTCCAGAAAGCCACATTATCATATGATCTGGCGGCTAGCAACAAATCAGCCCATTTCTCTTCCTCCCATGCTATCTTTGAGGCCCTTTGGACAGACTTGTAGTTATTCCTTGCTTTTTGTACATCTATTGGAGACTGGGTCTTTATTGCAATTAATAATTCCCTCTTTGACTCTCTGCAGGATCTATCATACCATGGCTTACTATGGGACAGATTCTGGGTCTTTTGCTGGATTTTTTTGGGCATTTTGGTGACTAGTAATCTTAGGTCAGCAAAACATTTCTGGTGTATTGACAAAAAGGACATTTTGGTTTCATCCTCAGGCGTTACGGCTAGGTAAGGTCCGAATGTCCCAGCAAAAAGTGAATATATTTCACTGAGGATGTCACTGTGGTCCAGTATGAATGGCCATTTCAGAGATCTTCTGTTGTTGCTGATGTGGATCTCAGAATTATCAGCACCACTTTCCTCAGATGTAAATTGCTGAACCATATCGTTAAACAGTGAAGCATCTAAAGTCAAGTTTAAGGGGAAATGATCGCTTTCGAACCGTTCCATTACTTCAAGGTCCAAAAGATGTGGCCAGAGGGGGATAGAAGCAATCACAAAATCTAAATTATTTTTGTAATTATTCCTAGTAAATGTTGGTTTCTTTGAGCTATCGGATGGTAACCGTCCATTACAAGCCCTAAGAAAGTGTTCCGTGCATAAACTAATCAGCTGGAGACCAAGTGTTGAACATTTAACCGATTTAACATTCTCCAGAGTGGGGATTTTGTTTGCCTGGTCGTCCTCATCGAATATTTCGCTAACACCCAATACTGGCTCAAAATTGCAGTTTAAATCACCAGCCAGGATAACAAAATCCTCCCTGGGGTCTAATCCACTCAGAAAGCAATTCTAATTTTGAGAGGGTTGGTGATTCTTTTGAAGAGGGTAAGGGCCTATTGTAGACATTTACTAGAAATAAGTTCTTCTCGTTACAAACTGTGATCTTTAGAGCTAGTATATCTACAGAATTTGTAGCTATCTCCTCAATTTTTGCCCTTAAGTTTATTTTCACCCAGATCAGAAGTCCCCCTGATGGCCTTCCGCTTCTAGAGGGGATCGCACCAATTCCGTAGGTCTTGTACCCCACCCTATGGGGCGTCTCCACTGCCCAGGTTTCCTGTATTAAACAGAGGTCAAAAGACTCTATATAGTTCGCCCACTCCGGGTCCCTCAAGTTTTTTGCAATTCCAGCAATATTCCAACAAACCAATTTAACCGGCATCTCAGGAGGACATGGCCTCTCAGGGAAAGCCCTTGGCGTCTCTTCATAGCTAATGGGAATCACAGGTTGTATTACCAATGGTGTTACCTCTAGGAATGTCTTTTTGCTCGAAATGGTTATGGGTAATACCAGTTCTTCTAGAATGTTTACATCATGGGGTACGTTTACATCATGGGGTACAGTTTTATCCAACCAAGAAGACACAGGATTCACCAGTACATCAGGTATGTTGGCAGCACCCACATCACCAAGACTCATAGATTCTGACCCCTCACCCCCCGAATCAAGAAACATCAGTCGCAATCATCTAGACCGCTAAAAATATCAAACCTATTAGAAGTTTCTAGTGGTGTGAAGGGTTTTAAGTGGTCCATCCTTCCTTTCTGGGAGTTGTGTATTTTGGCCGGTACGTAGTTCCATCCCATGGAGTCTGGGGCTGTCACAGGGCAGGGAGCATAGTACAAGTTCCTTGTGTTCTGTAATATAGAGGGGTACAGGGCATATTGGTTTTTTCCAGCATTCTGTACAATTGGATGATTAATTGGCTGAGTTTGGGGCATATACTGTAATGGTTGGTGCTGGGATGGAACACCACTTATCTTGGGTAAAAGTATGTTAGTGGTTTAGGGATTATTGTGTTATTTGAGCTACCTGGCTGCCAGTTTAGTATAAATTGGACAGCATTAGGATCCCTAAAGTTCACGACCACCACATCACCGTTAATATCTTTAGGTCTACCCCCCAGCCATTGGAGACGTCGAACATGGACAATCTCACCATTAATATGATTCGCAATTGGCCTATATAAACTCAGCCAATGCATAATCTTATTCTTTAGTTGTGCGAAACCCTCTCTCTTATTTTGTCCCAGCACAGGCACCCCTGTTAGGATGACCACATAGGGTACTGCTTCTGGCGGGAGTTCAGGCAAGGGTGTCTTTCTAGGTTTCCCCCAGGTATGTCTGGTTTCCCCCACCTCCCTTGATGAATTCCCTGGGAGACTGTTAGAGGTATTATCAGTGGTTTTGTTTGCAACATTAACCGCCTGTTGTTCTTGGATTTTTTGTTGGGTCAGTTTAGGGGGTAAATTAGGTTGTGCAGACGCTATGATTGTATTCCCCATGGGTTTGGAGGTAGATGCTGATGTGGAAGGAATGGTGATAGGGATAGTTAAGGGTGGTTGGACCGGTGCTAATCTATTTGGTGATGCATTATTTGTTAATAAACTAGTTGCATTGTTTAAACCATTATTAAGTACAACGTCCTTACTTCCCAAGGCATACTCAATTTTACACAGTCTACATTCTACTTCCAGCAACCTCTCCAGAATAGATGCAGAATAAGATTTAATCAGACTCTCTATGCTAAGTAATGTGACAAGGCCCTTATCCTCAATAGGCACATTAACAGCCACACTAACGTCCATACTGTCCTCTTTGTCAGCTAACAATTTTTGTAAGGGTGAAGATGTGACATGAGTCCCCTCCATATCTGCTTGTGGAATACTGGGTTTCTTCACAATATTAGTGGCTTTTTTTCCAAAATCAGAGCAACTCAACTTAGATTGTAGCAGGTCCCCCCTTTTCCGTCGTTTTTTATTCGGCGGCGGACCATAGTTTTTTGGCAGGGGGGTGTTTTTTTTTACCCTGTTACGGAGTAGTTTCGCAGGAGGCAAAGCATTTCCCTTCGTTATACTTTGACTACTAATATGAAGAGTTGAGGGTAAACCATTTGTATCCGTCTTTGGCGGGGTAATTGTTGTGAGCGCTATCACACTCCGGTCCAAGGGCTGGCTATCCAAAATATTTACCGACTCATTAGCTGTTACATCAATGTCAGTCTCGGTAGAGCAAGTGGCGGGAAGTGATGCCAGTGAAACTGACCTATTCTTTATACTTTCTACGGAACGGCGGCGTTCCGCACGCCGCTCCGCCATAGCAATTTCCCTGGAGATGTCAGAGAAGGATTTGGTAAAATAGTTGTTGAGGGTTCCATTTAACAGTACACCCTGTTTGTCTGTCACCAGCTGGTCAGAATTTCTAGAAGACATTTATAAAAAAGGTCCAACAAGGCTAACAGGTCAAACCTGGTTATAGACAACTTCAATAATAAGCAGTACCTGTCGATCAAGGGGACGAGCCCAGTCCAGTCTCCTCGGTTCTCTGAGGGTGTCGGAGGGTCCGCCCTTAATCCGGGCTTTGTCCCGGGATAAGTCCCGCACACACGTCCCGCTCACGCGTGGCGGCAGCAGGTTATATGCAGGAAGTTAGCTGAAGGGGAGGGGTTACGGGAAGAGGCGGCAGGTGTGCCTGATGATCCTCGCACAGCCCGGTGGGCCTCGCAGTCTCGTCCTCAAGGAGAATCCCTGGTGCAGCGTCACCTCTGCAAAGGCAGCTTCCCAGCAGCAACGTCCGTGGTCAGAATTCAAAGAAACTAAAGGCAGATTCCCAGCAGTAAGGTCCGTGTTAACAAGCTCCTCGGCGAGCAGCTCCCGCGGAGTGGGGGCCGCAAGGAGTTTTCAAGCCGGTCACAGAGGGGAGGGGTCACGGGAAGAAGCGGCAGGTGTGCCTGATGATCCTCGCACAGCCTGGTGGGCCTCGCAGTCCCGTCCTCAAGGGGATCCCCTGGCGCAGCGTCACCTCTGCAAAGGCGGCTTCCCAGCAGCAAGGTCCGTGGTCAGAATTCAAAGAAACTAAAGGCAGCTTCCCAGCAGCAAGGTCCGTGTTAACAAGCTCCTCGGCGAGCGGCACTAATATATTAGATTCAATTTGATTGATGCCCCCCAATTCCAGTTAATGTTAGGGTTGCCTTGGCTGACCGAGCATAATACGGAAATAGATTGGGAGAAAAGAACTGTGAAGATGACTTCTAAGCATTGCAAGGAAAACTGTTTTTCGAGTTTTGATTCTAAAATGGAAGGTTCGCTAGCTACAGAATTGGCCCGACTTACCAATCAAATATGTGTTATAGATTCGAAGGAAATTCCAAAAGAATACCAGGATCTGGCCAGCGCCTTCAATAAGGAAAATACGGAGAAACTTCCCCCACATTGTGAATACGACTGCAAAATCGACTTTGAACCTGGGGCCACCCTATCATGCAGTTCTATATAAGCATTGACTGAGGCGGAAAATGTGTATCTTAAGGAATCCCTGGACAAGTATCTGAAAATTGGTTTCATGAGGCCATCTCAATCCCCTGCGTCTTCGCCACTCTTCTTTTGGCTCAAGAAGGATGAAACTCTGCGCGCATGTATTGATTACAGAGCATTGAACCTGGTTACCATCAAGAACGGGTACCCTCTACCTTTAATTTCCCAGTTGCTGGATCAAATCATGAGAGCCAAGGTGTTTACTAAACTAATCTAAGGGGGGCCTATCACCTGGTGAGAGTCACAGAAGGAGACGAATAGAAAACAGCGTTTCAAATGAAATACGGTCTTTTTGAATACCAGGTGATGCCTTATGGGTTGAGTAATGCACCAGCTGATTTTCAGCATCTAGTAAATGATGTTTTACGAGAACATTTGGATCGAGTGTCAGTCGTTTACCTCGACAACATACTGATTTTTTCAAACAATATTGAGGACCATGTTAAGCATGTGAGAGCCATGTTGCAGACATTATTGGAGAACCATCTTTTTGTTAAATTGGAAAAAGTATTTTTTTCACGCCAAACAAGTGGAATTCCTTGGTTTCATTTTATCCGCTGAAGGAGTGACCATGGATCCGTCTAAAGTACAAGTCATTCTGGACTGGGCCTCGCCGCGAAATGTGAAAGATATTCAAAGCTTTATTGGCTTTGCCAATTTTTACAGGAGATGTATTCCTAATTTTTATGCCAAGGTCTCCCCATCACCCAACTCTTAAAGAAAGGTAGGAAGTTTGAGTGGTCTGAGAAAGCGTAGGATGCATTTCAGTTTCTTAAGAAGCCCTTTGTTACTGCTCCAATCCTAATGCATCCAGATCCGAACAGGCTTTTTTTGTGGAGACGGACGCTTCGGATTACGCTACGGGTGGAATTGTGTCCCAAAGAAACAAACTACCAGGGCAACTTCATCCGGTGACCTATAGATCCAGGAAGCTGCCGGAACTGGAGATCAATTACTCCATTGCAGACAAAGAGCTGTAAGCGGTAAAGGAAGATTTTCAGGATTGGCCCCATTATTTGTTGTGGGCCAGACACTGTGTGACTGTGTATACAGATCATAGCAACCTAAAATTTTAAAAATCAGCCAAAACCCCCACTCCACGTCATTTGAGATGTTCCTTGTACTTTTCAGAATTCAATTTTGTGATAACGTACAAACCAGGGGCGAAGAATGGGGAGGCCGATGCTCTGTCAAGGATGAACGTATGTGACGAAGCTAGAATTTTCACTGAGGACCCTATCATCACTGCGGAGCTATTCATCTGGAAGACTTTGCCCATGAAATCCGTGAAGGTAGCCCAGTTCAGAATCTAGAAGATTGGGTTGGTGATGACACGAGGAAAACTATCAAGGATGGTCCACCATACTTTGAAGGAGTTTTGTATCTGCCAACTAAAGACTTGCAGGAAAAGGCTCTGAAGAGCTGTTATGATGATTGCTTGGCGGGTCATAAGGGGGCAAAAAAGACCTTGAATCTGCTGAAAAGATTCTTTTGGTGGCCTGGCATTATGGCTCAGGTGGGACAGTATGTTTCAAAGTGTGAGATATGCATAAAAGGGAAACCAAGCAGACAGGCTGCACAAGGGCTATTGCAGCCTCTGCCTAATGCACCCCATCCTTGGCACATTATGTCTTTGGATTTGATAGTTGCTCTTCCACCTAGTCAAGGTTTCACAGTCATACTGGTTTTAGTCGACTAATTTTCAAAAATGAGTCACTTTATTCCATTTAAAGAAGGTTCCCACAGCACCACAGCTAGTTGAGACATTCAATCAGCATGTAGTCAGACCCCAAGCTATTCCCCAGGTAATCATCTCAGATAGGGTAGCACAATTTGTGTCAACGTTTAGGAAAACATTCATGCACAACCTAGGAGTAGACACATGGTATTCCACCAGTTTCTATCCTGAAACCGACGGACAGACGGAGAGAGTAAATCAGGTGTTAGAACAGTACCTGAGGCTCTATTTGTTGGAACAGGAAGGAAACTGGTCGCAATTGTTATGGATGGCAGAGTTTGCTTATAAAAATGCTGTGCATGACTCCACAGGATACACACCATTCTATTCGAACACTAGAAGACACCCTAGCTTAACTATTTGGAAGACAGAGGAAGTAGTAATAGCAGTTAAGGATTTGCTATTGGAATTGGAGAATTCTTACAAAAAGGCACAGAACATTTTACAGAGAGCTAAGGAATCTTACAAAGGAGATTGGGTCCTAAGTTTGAGGTTGGAAAACAGGTTTGGTTGTTCACTAAACATTTGAGATTAAAGGGAACAAGGAATTTCCAGCCCTGATTCATTGGTCAGTTCAAGGTTTTGAAAATAATCAAACCATTGGTAGACAAACTACACCTCCCAAGACACTTAAAAATTCACCCAGCTTTCCACATTTCACTCTGAAGAAGAATCCCTCTAATGCAAGATTAAAAGAAGAGTACATAGAATCCTAGATTCGAAAATCTCTAAAAACAAATTGTACTATTTGGTTAAATGGAAGGGTTTCAGCCCAGAGAAAAGATCCTGGGAGCCTGTTTCTAATATCCACACCCCCAGATTAATTAAGAACTTCCACAAAAGCCACCCTTCGAAACCTAAAATGGGAGGACCCCTTTTGGAGGGAGGTACTGTCAAGACTACTGTAGAACTTGCACAGGTGACAGGGGTAAAAAAGGACAAATAGTAGACACTTCAGAAATATGAAGAAATATCCCTGTTGGATGCAACATCAATCTGTTCTAAAACTTGTTCCTAAACACTGTGGGCCTCATTTATAAAAGCCTTGCGCCACCGGTGCGTCACTTTTACCCGTGTTAAAAGTGACGCACCGGCGGCGCAAGACCTTCATAAATCTGTCCCTGTGTGAGGCTAATAAAAGATTTGCCTAGTCTCAATGTCGGCTGCAATACGAGCCACCCAATTTCTGTTTGGCGGTATAGTGTATCTAGTCTCGTGGCTGTCAGGATGCCCAATGCGCGCGTTCCGTTAAGGAATGGTGCACCTCAACTGTCAACGCCGAGGAAGCGTCTCTTCAGCGCTCAGCAACTCTGTGAGGAGATTTTTGTTACAAGTGTGACGCGAGTAGCGTCCGCTTGTTTCTGGTATTTAGTCTTCAAGAGAATTATTCATATGGACATCAAAACGCATGCGCAATGAGTGAGTGTTCCAGTCAGAACAGCGTCACAGTGGCTAAGTCTGTCTTGAACTTTTCAACTCTAAAGTAAGGTAATGTGTACACATTGGTAAATTCTGCCAGGTGTGGAAGAAAGAAAATGACTGAACCATGGTACTGTGACATTCAGCTTGTTGTAAGAGAACGCCGTAGTGGAAAATACATCTCAGTAATAGATTGTCTCAGATATAGAGAAATGTGAGGTATCATACTTGGAAGAAAGACAGTGAGCTTGTTAAGGAAATTAAAACGAAAACTATTTTGGACATTATAATTTTGACTCAAAGTAGCCTTATATTAAAAGAAGGGTAAATATCAGTCCTGAATCCAAATTAGAATTTTGAAGTAGGTAGATTAGGATGCTTATGTTTTCTTGTCATTCCTTGCAGGTGTAGCTGTGACTTGCATTACCACGCCACTGAAGAGAGTAGCTAAGGCCTTGGGTCAAATGGGTAAATATTGTGTAGAGACTCAGTAATATACAATAGGTCAAACAAGGTTGCTAGTTGTTTACCAGTTGTGTCCATCACACAGGTGCTGATAAAGACGTCGCCCAGCATTACCTTGACCAGAGCAGGAGAGGACTTTGTTCTCCAACGCCAAGGCTGTAGGACCATCTTTGACTCCTGTGGTCTGGGTCTGAAATCTAACAGATTGAAGTGCCAGAATTACCACCTCAGTCGAGATGGTTGAAGAATTGGACCTAAAGGCTTTATCAGAGGTCCTAGAAGGATTACAAAATCAGTTAACTCAATCAGCAGAATATAGGAGTTTGAGGGAAGAAGTTAGAAGATCCCAACAAGAGACTCAACAAATTAGGCAGAAAATAGAAGAACTATTAGCAGTTACCTCTCGTTTGCCTGGGTTAGAAACAAACCGTAGGTCAGCAGCAGAAGCCACAACTCAGGTCATACACTCTGTAGCGCCAGTGGTTCCTTTGGCCAGTCCTGAGATATTCAGTGGGGACCATCAAAAGGCTCAGATATTTCTCACTCAGTGAACCTTACATTTTCTGTGTAGATTGGTGATGTTTAAGGAGGATCAGGTAAAGGCTGCATTCATGCTGTCCTACATGAGCGTCGATGCTGCCGCTTGGTCCATGCCCTTAATATCGAGTGATGACCCTGCCCTGTTTGATTTTCAGCTTTTTAAAAATAGAGTTCTTATGAATTTTTGACAGAAGAACGGCTAACCATGCTACCGACAATAAACGATTTGACTTAAAACAAGGAAATCGTGATTTAGGGGCCTACATTTCTCAGTTTAATAAATTAATCGTAGAGACAGACTAACCTGAATGCAAAAGCTCATTAATATTCTTTTGTGGACTAAAAGAAAAATTGAAATACGCCCTAGCTCAGATACCCAAGAGACCGCAAGAAATTTCGGCACTAATAGATTTGGTCCTTCAAATTAATCATCGTCTCTATGAAAGAAGATCTGAAAAGAGAAAATAGTTTTGTTCTTTCGTTCCTCAGTTGGACCGAGCCAAGTCAGATTGAAATAAGCCTGACACAACCTCTGCAGAAGAACCAATGTAGATTGGATCATCGGAGGCCCTCTCTCGAAAGAAGAACGGGAAAAGAGCTGATCAAAAATTTGTGCATGTACTGTGGTGTTTCCGTTCGTTTTGTGAAAGACTGCTCTAGGAAACCTAAGACCAGCTTTGAGTTAAAAGACAGATCCCACCAGTAGAGGAAGTTGCCCTGGTGGGAAATGTCGAAGAGTAAACTCCAGAACCTCAGAAGCTAGTAAACACCCTGCAATCAGCTGCACCACATCTAGTAGTGTCATTTACCATCCAATTCGGCTCCAAGGAAGTGAAAGGGGTGTCTGCCATGATTGGCCCAGGAGCCACGGGCAACTTTTGTGACTTGAGATATTGCATAGAATCAGAAATCCGATCCGTAAAAAAGAAGCATCGAGAAAGGGTCAGAGCCGTGGATGGAACCAACCTCACTTCAGGGCCCATAACAAAGGAGACAGAAACTCTGGAATGCCCCCCCAATTCCAGTTAATGTTAGGGTTGCCTTGGCTGACCGAGCATAATAAGGAAATAGATTGGGAGAAAAGAACTGTGAAGATGACTTCTAAGCATTGCAAGGAAAACAGTTTTTCGAGTTTTGATCATAAAATGGAAGTTTCGCTAGCTACAGAATTGGCCCGACTTACCAATAAAATATGTCTTATTGATTCGAAGGAATACCAGGATCTGGCCGGCACCTTCAATAAGGAAAATGATGAGAAACTTTCCCCGCATTGTGAATACGACTGCAAAATCGAGTTGGAACCTGGGGCCACCCTACCATGCAGTCCTATATACGCATTGACTGAGGCGGAAAATGTGTCTCTTAAGGAATACCTGGACAAGTATCTGAAAATTGGTTTCATGAGGCCATCTCAATCCCCTGCGTCTTCGCCACTCTTCCTTTGGCACAAGAAGGATGAAACTCTGCGCGCATGTATTGATTACAGAGCATTGAACCTGGTAACCATCAAGAACCAGTACCCTTTACCTTTAATTTCCCAGTTGCTGGATCAAATCATGAGAGCCAAGGTGTTTACTAAACTAATCTAAGAGGGGCCTATCACCTGGTGAGAGTCACAGAAGGAGACGAATGGAAAACAGCATTTCGAACGAAATACGGTCTTTTTGAATACCAGGTGATGCCTTATGGGTTGAGTAATGCACCAGCTGATTTTCAGCATCTAGTAAATGATGTTTTACGAGAACATTTGGATCGAGTGTCAGTCGTTTACCTCGACAACATACTGATTTTTTCAAACAATATTGAGGACCATGTTAAGCATTTGAGAGCCATGTTGCAGACATTATTGGAGAACCATCTGTTTGTTAAATTGGAAAAAGTATTTTTAGAACGTCGTATTGGAAAATAAATATCAGTAATAGATTGTTTCAGATATAGAGAAATGTGAGGTATCATACTTTGAAGAAAGACAGTGAGATTGTTAAGGAAATTAAAACGAAAACTATTGTTGACATTATAATTTTGACATTCAACTCAAAGTAGCCTTATAATAAAAGAAGGGTAAATATCAGTCCTGAATCCAAATTAGAATTGTGAAGTAGGTAGATTAGAATGCTTTTTTTTCTTGTCATACCTTGCAGGTGTTGCTGTGACATGCATTACCAGGCCACTGAAGAGAGTAGCTATATCCTTGGGTCAAATAGGTAAATATTGTGTAGAGACTAAGTAATATACAATAGGTCAAACAAGGTTGTTAGTTGTTTACAAGTTGTATCCATCACACAGGTGCTGATAAAGACGTCGCCCAGAATTACCCTGACCAGAGCAGGAGAGGACTTTGTTCGCCAACGAAAAGGCTGTCTCTCTGTTTTTCCCATTCCTCTTTCCCCCGGCTTTGTTGTGACCCTGAGGTTGTATCTTCGGGTGGATGTAGAGGCGGTGGGGCAGTGGGACCATCATCTACTCCTGTGGTCTGGATCTGAAATATAACAACCATCATTGTGATCAAGGGAAGCCTGGGCACCTACAGGGAAGCACTTCAGATACTGTTCACGGACAAAACTAGTCGCTGGGCTAGGTATCTTGTTTCAGCTAATAACACACTGAGCCTGTCAGCTGACCACACAATGGTATTTCAACTGCCAACGGCTAGTTTAAAAAACCTGTTAAACAACATGGAAAATCATTTAAAGGAACCAGGACATAGAAAGGATCAGAGCTATCCGTGGCGGGGAGGGCCTGAACAAATCAAATGAAGTGATTCTATGCCAACCATACCTGAAAGCCGGTTTGGGCAGACAAGCTCTTAATAATGTTCTGAAGACCAGGCTGCTAACTCTACCAATAAAGGACTACAGGGCACATTGGAAAACCACACTAGCTGGAAACAGTTTATGTTGCTTGTGTCAATAGCACACAGAATCTGCAGAGAATGTCATCTGTTGTTGTCCAGCTTTGGTAAACCTGAGGCGTAAATACTTAAGGACAATATTTAACCTGAAGAAAGTGACAACATGCAAGGAGGCTTTAACGTACATATATACTACCACAGTACCAATGGAATTGTATGTGCAGCAAGTTTGTTGCCATTGCTGGAAAGACAAGAAATAAATAACAATCTATATGCCATCTGTTGCTGAGCATTAACATCACTGCACGCTATGGCCATTAGTGTTCTTGTACTAAGTCCACAGGTTAAGATCATTGCTATTTTCACTGAGCAGTAATATCACTGCACGACATGGCCATTAGTGATCTTGCATTAAGCCCAAACAGTTAAGATGAACCAGCATTAGGGCACTGACTAATCAACAGATGTATAAGTCACTTGCTGTTTTTTCTTTAAAAAATAACCTCATTTTAGATGTCTTTTACTAACTTATTGTTTTCATTATGAAAGTAACATGCATTGTATTTGTAAATGATGTTAGGTAATCATACAATAAAGTATTCATTCATTCATGACATGGTTTCACCCTTCTATTAGGTGCCAAGGTCAAGCTAAAACTCTTGCCCAATTTAGAAAGAGACATTCACTGTCAAATTGGCGTTGAATATTCTGCAATATAAAGACACACAGTTAGTACATCCATGCCTGTGGATTGTCTGCTGGAGAATGACCTGGAACTTACCACCTGGAAGCAGGTGAAGCTCAGGTCACACTTGCAGATGTTGGAGTTGCCTGAGTGGATGTGCCTGACCACACGGTTCATGGTAGCTCAAGAGAGTGATCAGGAGGACTAGATCCTGGAAGAATGGCCCACTGCTGAAACTCCATTGGTCAGGAAGAAAGCTGACCATATGTGTAATGCTCCAGAACCTACAGGGCAGCATGTGAACAAAATGTGGAACCTACCTGAGTCGTCCAATTGGCAACAGGATGAAGGTCCTATCCATGAGGATTTCTGTAGGGAGTGCAATACTTTTGTGGGTCTTCAACAATATGCTGAGATACAGGCAGCTGATGACCCCGTTGGCAAGCAGCTGATTTATTTGAAGGATGAATTCCTGTATGGTGAGCCTAATGCCCCTGAGCCTAGTGCAACTTGTTTGTGGCACCCGAGTGCTTCAGGATCTTCTTACTAGGTCTGGCTCATAAGGTGCCTCTGGCACTTAATTTGGGACAAGACATGACCTTTGACAGGCTTGTCACCTACCTTTATTGGCATCAGATGAGTTCTCTAGCTCTAGTCTCACCTGCCAGGTCAGTTGCAAGTCAGGGGGAAATTACAAGCTCCCCCTGCAACATTTTTCTGGCATTTGAACACCCTGGTTAACTTCAACAGTGTAGACCTGCTGGACACCAAGACAGCCATGGGCAAAAGATTTGTTCTGATCGTGGTAGACAATGCCAGCCGGCACCTGGAAACTATCCCTCCAAGGACTGTGACTGTGCCCTCTGTGGCCAGGGCACTTATGAGGATGTTTACCAGTGTCAGTTTCCCACGGAGGTGTTAACTGACTAGGGTACCAAATTCATGCTTGGTTACATGAAGGCCATGTGGAAGGAGTGTAGGGTAACCTCTCTACTCCTTACCACCCAATGGTCTACCCAAACCCATGTGATGTAAGTGGGACATCCTACTGTCATGTATTCTGTTCACCTACAGGGAGTTAACACAGAAGGGGGTTGGATTCAGCCTTTTTGAACTTCGGTACGGACACCCAGTAAGAGGACCTCTCAGCTTAGTAAAGAAAATCTGTGAGCAAACTCCCAAGAAGCCAGCCAAGCATGTAGATTGTTACAAGGTGGCATTTAGCAACAAGAAGACCCGCTTCTGCAAACTCACATAGGAGAATCTGGAAGCTACCCTGGAGGACATGAAATGCTGGTATGACCAGAATTCCACTCTAGTTGAGTTTAAGTCTGTTCACAACTTGTGAGCGATGATGTCTGTGAAGCCCCGGGCACTGCCAAATCATTATTCTGGACCTTATGGGGTGAAGGAGCGCAAGAGTAATTTCACTTACTTGGCAGACCTCAAGACTGCCACAACCTCTTTAAGGGTCCTTTATGACAATTGGTTACATCCCAGTGACCAGAGGTGGAAGACAATGCAAAGGAAAGCCTTTGCTAGGATTGTGGCACTGACAAATATAAGTTAATACCTGTTAGTCACTTATTTCTGGGTTTTAGACAGACCAGTGGCCCCTCATGTGGTAAATGCAAATGAGAGGTTAGAATCCCAAACCGTTGTGGTGGTCCATCTCTCCACTGGGTATAGACAATACACAATACTGGAACAGGCAAAGCCAATGCTGATGGTCTTACCAGGTCCCTGACCATGTCATGAGCATGTCATATGTGACGTCATCAGCAAGACATTGCAGGGGTGTAAGTTATAGTTAGCTCAACTAACTATAATGGCTGAATTTCCCTGGTTTTGTATGAGTGAAATGTCCCACTACCTATAAAATCCCCAAAACCTGTGTTTTTTTCAGTGAATTTCTAAGGTTTTTCGAATGGGAATTTCTAACTATAAAGTCCCTAAACCCAATGTTTTTTCAGTGAATTTCAAAGGTAATGTAAATGCTTATTACTAACTATAACATCCCTGAAACCTATAGTTCTTTCAGTGAATGTCTAAGGTGAGGGTAATCTGAAGAGCCCAGTCTTGAGGTCCTTCCTGAACGTGAGCAGTGTAGGGCATTGCTGGAGGTGGAAGGGAAGTTGTTCCAGGTCTTGGTTTTGTAGATGTGTGGCATGGTGGCCTGAGAAAGATTGGATGATCAGAGGTTTCATAGAAGGAGAAGTGGTTGTTTAGGTATGCTGGTCTGATGTTGTGGAGGGCCTTATATGCATGTGTGAGGAGCTTGAAGGTTATTCTTCTTTTGATGGTGAGCCAGAGGAGGTCACAGGAGTGTTGGGTGATGTGGTTGTGGCGGGGGATGTCTAGGTTCAGACTGGCTGCAGCGTTCTGGACTGTCTGTAGTTTGAAGAGAAGTTTCTTGTTCATTCCGGAAAAGAGGGCATTGCCTTAGTCCAGTCTGTAGTGATGAAGGCGTGTCAGGACAATTTTTCTGGATAAATAGGAGATCCACTCTGAACATTTTCAGGAGGGTGAATAGGGTGTTGAGGCAGGCCACGGATATGGGGTTGAGCTGGCGGTTTAAAGTGAGTGATGATTTCAGTATGATGCAAAGGTTCATTGCATGGTCTGTTGGGATGGGGGGGGTTCTGAGGGTGGGAGGCCACCCGATTTCATCACATGCTAAGGGAGTAGAGCAAAGGATGAAGACTTCTATTTTCTCTGAGTTGAGTTTCAGGCAGCACTTCTTCTTCCAGGTGGCAACAGATGATGTGCCTGGTGATGGGTTCCTTGGTGAGGGGAAAGGATGAGCTGAGTGTCTTCAGAGCTGGAGATGAGGTTGAGCCCATGGTTTCTGACGTTTGGTTGCGTGGGGGGCCAAGTAGATGTTGAAGAGGTTGGGGCTGAGTGAATATCCCTTGTGTACTCCACCACTGTTTTTGTTGGTTCTGAGAGGTAGAGCGAGAATCTGACTCGCTGAATTCTACCTGTGAGAAATGAGCGCATCCATTCAAGGGCCTTCCCGTGGTTGCTAGGGTCGTGGAGTCTGGTTGCTAGTGTGCGGTGGGACATGGTGTCAAAGGCAGGTGAGAAGTACAGGAGGATAAGGCCTGCCATTTTGCCCTGGTCGAGTAGAACACTAATGTTATCAGTGGTGGCAAGTCGGGCAGTCTGGTGCTGTGTTTGCTGAAAAGATCTGGATTGGGAGATGTACACAACGTTGTTGGCTTTAATGAAGTTTGGTAGCTGGGTGTTGACGCCCTTTTTAATACCGTAGCTGAAATTGGAAACAACAAGATGGGCCTGAAATTCATGAGGTCACTCGGGTATGTAGAGGGTTTTTTCAGGAGGGGGTTGATTTCAGCATGTTTCCAGTCATTGGAGAATGTGACAGTCTTGTGGGAACAGTTGATTGTCCGGCGTAGTTGGGTGAGATGGATGTGGCAGCTCTGTGGAAAATGTAGAAGGGACAGAGATCTGAGGGTGCTCCAGAGTGGATGGTCCTCATGGTCTTTAAGGTGTCATGAGTGGGGTCCAAGTAATTAGGGTTTTCTGGGTGGCGGCACTGGTGGCTGAAGAGATGCAGCGGTCCCATTTTTTTATGTTTTCGTGGAGAATCTTAATCTTGAGGTGACAAAACGTGCTGAGACTGTTAAAAAGGTCTTGGAAGTGAGGGGCATCTAGTGTTTTGCTGCCTCGTTTGGCAAATTCCTGAATGATGGAGAAGAGTTCTTTGTAGTTGCGGCATTTGAGAGGATTCTGTGTTGGAGGAAGTACTTCTTTGTGGATTAGATGAGTTGGTAGGGTGCTATGGTGGCTGTTCTGTAGTTGGTGTATTTTTCTGGTGTTTTGCTGTTCTTCCATTTCTTTTTGAGCCGTCAGCAGGATCACTTTGATTCTTGGAGTGCAGGGGCAATGAGGTCGGCTATGGTGTCACTGAAGGGAGCGCAGGGGCCAGGTGGCCTAAAGGTGAGATTTCCTGGATCTGGAAGTAGATACATTCCTTAGGGATCGTAGGGTCAACCGGGTCAGTGGTTGTCATACAAAGGGTGAAAGACCACTGACTCATTGTCAGTGAAATTGCTCTCCCTCCCTCACAGCTCCACCATTAAGTGAGGTCTTCCTCATGTGTTGTTGTTCGAGTCCCTCCTCCCCCATTTCCTACCTGTGCCTCATCTCCTTTCTCTCAATCCACTCCGTTTCCACTCGCATCACCCATTTCTCTTTTTCTGCACTTTTCTGCTTGGCTGCACTTTTCTGCTTGTTGCCTTATTACTCTTTCATTTTCTTTTATGTTCTGCTTTCTGACTTATTCCTCTTTTATTTCCTTGTATTTCCTTTCTTTCCTTTATTCCTTTCAGTCCCTCTTTCCCGCCCACTTTTTCTGCCGCTGCTGCCCCTGACGCCCCTCCCCCCTACCACGTCCAGCACGACCAGCCCAATCCAGCTCCCCTCCCCACTCCGCCTCCCAGCTGCCCAGCCCTCCTTGACTCCTACTTAATGGCTGCTGCTGCGTGACTGTGACCAGCACCAGGAACTCTGGAACTCCGCAATGCCAACGGTATGACCCAGTGACACTCCAATCACTCAACCCAGGCAGCAATAACAACTGCAAGCTAGCATCACTAGTCGTCACCCTTGGACCCTTCTACTTTCACCACTGCAGGCTCACCTACAGCACTGTCAAGAACAAGGACCCAGCACAACCCACCCACAAGAACATAACTGAACTGAAGACCCTGCAATGCATCCTCCTCAATGTCCGATCTCTCCACAAACACGCCACCGAAATCTGGGACCTCCTCGACAGCACCAACCTGGACATAGCTTTCTTCACTGAAATTTGGACCCACACCACCTCGGGACCGGACATCACCATCGCGATTCCCCAAGGATACAAGTTCTCATGGAAGGATTGCCCCAACCACGTGGGAAGAGGAATCACCATCATCCACAAATCTACCCTCCTCTTGAACACATTCCCGACGAGCCCTCAGACCTGAAGGAATACATTCACTTCAAGATACTTATCAGCCCTACCACCTTCTCTGACGAACCCTCATCTACTGACCCCCGGAACCAGCGGAGCTTTCGCCAATTCTATCACGGACATCGTCTCCCCGCAAGCCATCGCATCAACCAATGAACCCTGCTGCGTGACCTCATTTTCCTCCTTGACAACCAACTGGACCCCAACACCGCACCCCTCCTGGACAACCCCCACAACATTGGACTCCACCACATCGTAACCAAACCCATGCACTCAGCAGGACACACCCTCGACCCGCTCTTCACAACAGGAAACTCTATCACCTTCAGCCACACCACAAACCTCCATGTACTGACGATCGATGCATCCACTTCACATTCAGAACACCCACCATTCACAGACATCAGCCCCTGCTCCCACAAAGAAACTGGACCAAACTGATGACCAGCTCACCTCCTCACTCAGCAACTCCACCCCAAACATAGCAGAAAACAATAACCCCAACACCGCAGCCTGAACCCTGCACAGATGGATTGCCGACAGCAGCAACACCATATCCCCTCTTAAGAAAAACAACAACACCCATGCCAAGAAAGCAAGATGGTTTACCACCAAACCTTGATAGTCCAGACACAATTGCCGCCACCTTGAAAAGGCCTGGAGGAACACCAAATCCACAGAGGGGCACAATGACATTAGATCTGCCACCAATGCCCATCACCAACTCATCAGAAAAAGGAGGAAAAAAGTGATTGAAGACAGAATATTCACACTTGCACAGGACAGCAAAGAACTCTTCATCATCATCAAGGAGTTCGCCCAACCGACTTACGAGTCTATTGAGATCCCTCCCTCACAAGTCCTCTGCGACAAACTCAGCACTTTCTTCCACCACAAAATCAAGGGCATCTACGACAACTTCGACGAAGACAACCAACACACTGAACCCTTACCAACTACCCCCAACACCCGGAACCCAGCAATTGACAAATGGACATCCCTCACCACCGAAGACACATTGAAGACAATGAAGTAAATCCACACCAGGGCCCCCACAGACCCCTGCCCTCACCACATGTCCAACAGAGCCATCGACACCATTGCATCCATGCTCTGCCACACCATCAACCGCTTCCTGGCGATCGCCTTGTTCCCTGACAACGGAAACACGCTGAGGTTAATTCCCTCCTAAATAAACCCTCAGTGGATCCCACTGACCTAAAGAACTACAAACCGATCTCCCTGCTCCTGTTTCCAGCAAAGGTCATCGAGAAAGCCATCAACAGCCAACTCGCCCCATTCATTGAAGAGCCAAACATCCTCAACCCCTCCCAATCCGGCTTCAGAAGAAAAACACAGTACAGAAACTGCCCTCCTCACGCAACAGACGACATCTGCACCCTACTGGGCAAAGGCGAAACAGTAGCCCTCATCCTCCTCAACCTCTCAGCAGCGTTCAACACAGTTTCTCACCGCACCCTAATACGCAGAATCCACAATGCAGGGATCCAAGACAAGGCCCTCGACTGGATCCGCTCCTTCATCTCCGGCAGAAAAGAGCGGGTCAGTCTCCCCACTTCCTCTTGAACCCTAAATCTAACCACCTGTGACGTTCCTCAACCCTGTGCTCTTCAACATCTACATGGCTCCACTCACCCCAATCGTCAGAACCTATAGACTCACATTGTGTCATACGCAGACGACACCCAACTTATCCTCTCACTATCCAACGAACCCAACACTGCCAGACACAACTTTTGAGAAGGCATGGAAGCTGTCGCCAAATAGATGAAAAACAGCTGCCTACAACTAAACACCCAAAAAACAGAAGTACTCATAATGGGCCCAAACCCTGATGCCCAGACCTACACTGTAGTAATGGACTCCAGACTGGTTGAGGTATTTCATGAAGATTTATTATAAGTTGTTAAGTAGCCTGGAATAAGCCCCAACAGGAGCAGCCAGCAGGCAGCTCAGCCCTATCATAACTTTGGCTTATCTTTAACCAGCACCCAATATTCCGTAGTGCATCACAGTACAGTGCAGAGGCATTCGACTTGAAGGGCATGAAGTTGGTTAAGGCATACATAGGAATAGGCAATATGTAAGATACAACAGACACTTAGTGCCCCCCTCAGTAGCCCACCCACCCCCATGCACCATGCACTCAACCTGAAATCACCCCGGACTACGAGCTCAAAATGGACCCCCAGATCAACTCCCTCAGCCTCCTATGTGATACCTTCAAATGGATCCCCCTCAAACACAGAAAGACCGTCACTCACAACCCTATGATCAGCCCTGCTCTCCTACACCGTGGTCCCCCAGACCAATAGGACCACATTGGGAGGGCTCTCCTTCTCCTTGCTCTCGGGCAGAGCCTGGAATCCCTTCCTCTCCACCTCAGACAGACAACATCGCTCTTCATCTTCGCAAGAAACCTCAAAACCTGGCTCTTTGACAGACCCCCTCCTTGATGGCCTGGAACCTGCACCCCTCCCAGCCCCAGCACCTTGAGACCCTTACAGGTGAGTAGTCACTCTTACCAAATGACTGATTGATTGATTGATTTGTGGATGATGGCGATGCTTCCACCTGGCAGGCGGTGCCATTTTTTCTCAGGTTCTTGTATCCGTTGGGAATGGCAATTGCGATGTCGGTTGTGGAGTTGGCGTTGGTCCGGGTGACATCAGGCCTGTGGGTGTTGAGGAGGTCCCAGATTTATATGGCCAGCCTGGGAATGGAGTGCACATTGAGTTCAGTGGTTTGTATGCAATAACATCCAGTAGGCTAGGTGGTGCTGCTGGGGACCAGAGAGGGTGAAGGTGCAGCGCAGTGTCGGTAGGAGATTGGGCCTTAGGTGCCACTCAGCATTGAAAGCTGGCACTTGTTGCTATGTTTGGGATTAAGAGCGCAGAGCGTGCTGGAGTTATAACAGAGTTGGGTTGGAGGACCAGGGTCTCTGGCCATAGTCATCTCACAGACTGGCGCAGATGCGCTTGCTTTTGGTGTGCCTTCAGCGCACCAGCAGCACAGCCACAGTGAAGCCACCATTAGGAAGGGGTTGGGAAAGGTGGGAGGGGAAAGGACATGCTGGAGGGGGGGAACCATAAAAATGGGGAGAAGAGGGCAAAAAGAGAAAAGAGATAACAAAAAGAGAAAAAAGAGAGCAAAGCGCGAAAGAGGAGGAGCCAGAAAAAAAGCCAAGAGAGGAGGAACAGCAGCAGAGCAGAGTGCTCGCCAACTGGACCACCAGGGGTGAGGTACAAGTAGGAGCCTGTGGGTGGAGGCAGGCCTCAAATCTTTGGCAACATGAAGAACCTAGGGCTCACAGAGCAGCACTTACTGGTCGAGCTGCACAGGTGTGGAGCTTACCAGGTCAAATGTTGCAGAAACATTATCAATGATTTTATAGAGGATGTCAGGACTGATGTAATATGCGGTGTAATTAGCAGCGCATATCCTATTCTAAGATAATATCTATTGCCCTGTGTTGTTTTGGTTAATTACAGAGATTTTTATGTATAGTGACTTACAGAGATGGTACTGTATGGGTGAATGAGTGAGTGGCTGTTTGAGTGAATAGATGGGTTAGTGAGTGGGTGTATGAGCAGGTGTATAGGCAAGTGGGTGGCTGTGTAAGTTGCTGCATGGGTGAGTGAGAGGGTGTGTGTGTGGCTCTAAGGATAAGTAAGTATGTGTGTGATTGGCTGTATGGTATGTGAATAGGTGCATGAGAGATTGTGCTGTGTGGGTGTGGGTGTGTGAATGGTTCTCTGGATATTGCCATCAAATATGTCATCAGTGATGTAATTTGGGATGTCATCAGTGATTTCTTGAGTGCTGTCATTGACCATGTCATGGGTGATATAATATTTGAGGTCATATGCAGTGAATTGCCAGGGAATAAGTTAGAGTTAGCTCAGCGAACTTAACTATACCTGCTGAATTTCATTGCTTTTAGTATAAGATGAAATCTTAGCCTAACTATAATGTAACCTTTATTTTTTTGGGTGAATACTTATACACATGAGAGAAAGACAATATGTTTTTATAATTATCACAATTATGAAATTGTAATTCATTGACTAGTATTGTAATGTGATGCAATTGAATGTGTACTTTGCTCTGTGGGCCTATCTACTTTATTATGCTTGAATCTGAGTACCTTTGATTTACTGATGGAGTCTTTAATCACCTTTTGTTAAAGTGATGATGTATATAAATATATTGGATGATAATGCATGTCAAGTGGCCAAGACCAGAGTGAGGTTAAAAATGCATTATACTTTATTTTCCACTGTATAAACACTGGCTGAAGTATTCGGATTGGACAGGCTTGTTTTTCCACTAAATCATGTGGTTATACCTATGCAATTAACAGAGGTGAGGCCCGCACATGAGCCCCTGCCCACCCAGCACAGTGTTTCCAGCATTCAGAATTGGTCAGGAGAACACTCTTTAGCTGCATATCTGAATTCCCTATAACCTTGAGAGGAGCCCCCAATATTTAGCAAGACCAACTACGAGGGTGGGAGCATTGCCTATATCATGCTCTGCTTATTTTGTGACTACGCTGAACAGGGCCGGACTGAGAACCTAAAAACTGGCCCTGGCAAAGTGCTCGGCCGGCCCCCAGAGGATGCGACTGAGCTCTTTTCCAGGGCCGGTTTTTGGCCGACTTTTGTTACAGGGCCGAGTTTGCAGCTATGCTGCAAAAACGGCCCTGTAACAAAAACGGCCCCCAGGGCCCAAAACCGGCCCCCACCCTTGCAGCGCACCGGGGGATTGCCCGGTGCCCGCAGCGGCCAGTCCGGGCCTGACACTGAAGTGGACAGGGTGCACGGGGGCAACTTTCCCTGTTTGCATGTTTGGTTTCTTGACAGCAACATTGTAAAGAGTCAGAGCTTTTTTTTTTTAACTTTGTCCATTTTTTTTAACTGCCTGGCGGTAGTACCACAAGCAATACAATACCTAATGAGCAGGACACACTTTTTAATTATTAACAGAAAGTGAATGTGCTGGAGAAACATTAGTGCAAAGGTATTTGGAAGTTGCACACATTCCTCGTGGACTGCACATCTTCTTCATTCCTACACTGTAAATGTAAATGTAAATTGATACTTGTATAGCACACTACTCACCCGCAAGGGTCTCAAGGCGCTTGTACGAATACCGCTGTGGAACCCGTTCTGGCACCCGTTCTGGCTTTCCCTGTGAGGCGTCCACTCCTGGGCACCCCCAGGGTGAAGGCCAGGCATCCTTAGCGTTGTGGAGGCCGTTGTGGAGATTATGCAAGCTATTGCCCAGAGTTGCAGAGTGGGACTCTATGATTAGAATCGGCACCGAGGCGAGAATTATCAGGTCCATGGAATTTTTTAGCCCAAGACCCGCAGAGGCAGGGAATTGAACCCTGGTCCCGGGCTAGACCTCTACATCAGGGTCTGCCACTCTAACCATTGAGCCACACTTCTCCATTACTTTCCCACAACTAATTAATGAATTGGCAAAAAATCCATGTTCCCAAGAGATTCTCAAAATATTTATCAACTAAGCATGACAGGATCATAAAGAATTTGTAGATCAAATCAACAAACTATTATTGAAGATCAAAGTTGAATCAGATCAGGAGTTGGTGATGAGTATAGTCAAAGTAGTCGAAGAACATATTCAAATCTATGAGAAGGATGATATCCAGGGATCCTATCTAACGTAATCAACAAAAGTTTCAATTGAGTAGAACAACTATGAATCCGGATATATCCTCACTTTTGCAAAGAAATTTGATAAAGCCAACTTGCAAGACTTAATACCTTGCAATTGATGGACATGAGAACAGGGGGCACTATCACTGCTGTCGGCTCTGATCAAGATTTAAATGATGAATTGGTACCAACAAAAAAGAATAGGATTCCGTATTCTGAGTAATACAGATTCCTCAAACAGAACAAAAATGCATAACTAAAAGGCAGAGCTAGAAAAAAACTAAGCAAACAACTATGACAATGAAGGAAACGTCGCTGAGAATACTGTGAGAACTTGTGGGGGAGGAAGAAAGAAACAATAATGGATGGTGCAGATACAGTAAATCAGTTGAGGGTAATAAACCTCTCAATTTGTGAATTGACAGACACTGAAGTGACAGTGACTGCACCAAAATTCTGATGGATTCATTCAAATTTGTGTGTAAATTGAAGGTACATAATATGCACGCACTTAAAAAAAATCTTTTTGGCCCACTTATCAGAAATCAAATCTATTTATTGATGACATTGAAATGCTACACAGTCTATATGATATGATCTGAGCAATCCAATCGGTGCAAATTTGACAAGTGACCGCATTGATCCCTTTGACCCCATGCTTCTGGTGGTTTTACCTAGAGAGTTTGAGATAAGGGCAGACTAACAACTAAGTTCACCCAACCTTCTAAATGTTTACCACAAACACCTAGGACCAACATCAATATCTTTTGTGACTCAAGCCCTCATTATAATGTTGGTGGTCCCAAGTTGTTCATCCGGATTATGAGCTGGCGGGCAGAGGCATTAGTCGGAGGGACCAACCGCTGCCTTTCCGACACGCTCAAGGTACCACCACATGGATTACAATGCCAGTTTCCCAGTGTCTTTTCATGGCGGTCAAAACACCATGAAATAGTAGTCAGAAAGGGACTTTCAGGGCCCCTTGGAGTTATGTCATATGGCATAAAGGTTGAGAGAAAGGTAGTTAACAACAAACATAATTATGTAGTGCATACATGTCATGCATTTTGTGTGATGGTAAACATTTCTCAGTATTACAAGAAAGAATTAAGGTAGAGAAACTTTACATAGAAGCGGCAATGAAAGTCTATACAGCTAAAACAAGGTAGTCCAATCCTCAGCCGAAAGAGTCCAGTATGAATGCTGCCAGTGAGAGGATCCATTTTTGTTCTTCTTTGTTGAGGAGTTGCCCAATGTCTGCACCTCTCGGAGGGGGTTTCACCACTTTGATGACAGTCCATCTGATATCATCCTCAGTGTGTTCAGTACTTGTAAAGTGTTTGACAAGAGGGACATTAGACGTTTGGCACTGGAGCTGCTGCAATGTTGGTAGATACTAACCTGCACTTTTTGAGTGGTTTGCCCTATGTAGATCTTAGAGAATTGTTTCAACTGAGCCTTGATGTTACCAAATGTAAATTCTTTGCATTCAATTGTGTATTTACAAACAAGGCAATTATGGTATTTGGCATGTCCAGACAGGGGCTCGAGACTCCAGCGTTCATTTATTGTTGCAGCAGATTTGGGAGGGGGCTGTGCCGTCATGACTAGATGGTCCTTTATGTTCCTACTTTTGCATATTGAAAACAATGGACGTTCAAGTTTGAGGTCACCTGCGTTGAGGGCCCCTAAATGTTTCAAAATGCTCTTTGCACAGTGTGGGAAACAGGTGAAAAGGTTTTGACACAGACCAGCCTGTTTTGTGGGGCTTAGATTTGGGGGAATGGAGACATTCCCTTGGGCAATACCATGCCCTTTTAAATGAGGTGCTGATGAGTCTGCCTGGGTACTCTTTTGCCATGAGTTTGTTGGATAAAAAGGTTGCCACACGGAAGTAACTTTCCTTGAGGGAACAGTTTCTCCGGATGTGTATAAATCGTGAGTAGGGTCGTGAGTCAAGCAGAGCTTGAGGGTGATTGCTTTCATGCCTTAATAGTGTATTGTTCTCTGTTGTTTTTCTGTATAGACTTGTGATTAAATCTCCATTTCTATTTTGGATGTTGAGGTCAAGGAAGGAATCTCATTTCTGTTGTTTGAGAGAGTTACCTTCAGGCCCTGACAATTGTTGATAAGCCAGTGTAGGAAATGTATGAGGTATCTTCAGTGTAATGCCAAATGAGGAAGATATTGTTGATGTACCATTTCAACAGGGAAATACCTGTAGGAAAGGGTTCCATCAAGTGAGAATTCTCATCACCTCTAGATGGTCCATTTTGAGTATAGCCATGTTAGGAGCAAAGACAGCCACCATTGATGTGCTCTTGACCTGTTGGTAATATTGGTCATCAGCGAGAAAAATGTTTCTTGTAAGGCATAATTCTGGCAGTTGTATGATGAAGATGGTAGATGGTAGATGTTGAGTACCCGTTCAATCACTAATAGTCCTTCTGTCTGGTGGATATTTGTATGAAGCAATTTGACATCCAATATTCATTTTGACTCAAAAAAAACCTGCGTTCTGACCTCACCAGTAATTTAGACAATTAATTGTTGGAGTTTTTTGTGGGATTGGTTTGCAGCTTACAGTAATGATCAGTGTTGGATAACTGCCTTTATCGGCAGGTTTAATAATCAGAGCTTGGTTGGTTTTAAGATTGGTAAGGGCTTTTTTCCTATTGAGCGATACGTTGTAACGTATGAATCGCCGAGTAGTCCCAAGCTGCGAGACATCATTAACAACCATTTTTTCAAAGGATAATACCTCTCCTGGGATCATATTAGAAACTGGGGAGAATGTAGATGGAGGACATAAGGGGGTGTTGGATGTTTTAACTGGTGTAGGGTCGAGAAGGTAATATGTGTGCAGTCGGATTTTGCGAAAGAACCTTAGTAGTTCTCTCTGTAAGTTCAAGCAATTAGGGTGGGCAGTAGGTATGTAGGCGAGTCCCTTGCTGAGTAATAATTGTTAGGGATCTCTGAGGGTGTGTCTTGATAAATTAAAGGTAGATATGGCCATTGAGTTGTGCAGATCACCAGGGGTTGCTTCGTTTTTCACCATTGATAAAACTTCTGAAGGGTCTGGCTTTCCCCTGCAGTATTGAACAAACACTGCAGCTGTTTTACTCTGCCTTGTTTCGGAGGGTGTGCTTGCTTGCCTAAAAAAGGTTGGTTTGGGGACCTGGTTGAGGTACTTGGGCCTTTCCCCTTGTCAGAGTTATCAGAGGACTCAGCAGATGTGTCCAAGAAACCTTTTGACACAGGAAGAGCAGGACACACTGGAAGAAAGGGAGATACGGTTGCCCTGAAGGTTTCGGTTGTAGGTTGGGACGTATTATGGTTCCATGCCTCCTTTGATCCCACCTCAAGTGGAACACACCACACGTAGGGCTTTAAGGGTTAAGTTGGTTTGACAGTATTTCTGGTAAATAAATGGCCATCCACCGCACAAGCCACATGTAAGTGGTGAGGCTTTGGGCTAGTAAACAAAAAAGTGAAACATTTTCAAGTACATAAAACTATCCTTTTACCTGCATAATTTTATATGAGATGGCATCCATAGCATTTGATCTGATCCCGTATGCGCACCGTAATCAAAGTGGAATATTCAAAGATCACTCTGAATGTGAGTTAAGTACAAACAACTGTGGCATTATTACAAGCCTATCAATATATTGGGCGAGTGGACTTTTTTATAGTCACGGTTACATTTAAGAAAAAACTATCAGAATTCGGATGAATTTTACTTTTGTGTTTCTGATTTGACTTACTTTCGCTTTGTCGTATGCCTTGACAAGGTCTATGAGAAGACAAAACACGTGTTGGCAGTTTTGTCTGGATGTAACATCAAAATAAGAAAAATAAAATGACTTACATATTTTGGAGATACATTGCTTGATGAGGACTGTGCTTTATTAGTAGAACCTAATGTCTTTGGATTGGTCTATTTGTGTTAAGGAAATTAGCGGATGAAATACTGATTCTACAAATTGAAGGCAGCAACTTTGGCCATATTTGTCACTAAAGCGTGTGCTGAAAACCTCTTTCTATTTTGTTATTCATGCATGTATACATCCTTGTGGTGTATAGAGGGCACTTTTGGGTAGTAGGTGCCAGAAAGATAGAACAAGCACCCCGACAACAGTAAAAATTGCTATTTTGTAAAACAAATTGTTCAACACTAAAAAATGTGTGCACTAAATTTTGTTCTGTAGATGTGCGATTCCATCCCTATAAAAACCAGTTTGTCAAGTCAGTTGAAACGACCTGCAGGCCTTGTGTTTTGAGGGTTGGTGTATGCCCTGTTTAGATAGAACTTTCTGTTTTCTCTACAGTGTATTATTTAATATCCTTTTTAACTTCAAGAGTTTTCCTATTTCGTTCTAATCAGTGTATTTTTTTGTCTACTGTTTTCTGTACTTGTGTCAACAGTTTTTGTGCATTCATCAACATGACTGTTGTCTTTAATTTGTTTCTCTAAGCCCTCAATGTCTCCAGTGAGTTTCTCTAGTGTCTCAGTAACTCTATCAATCCAAGCACCATCCAGTTCCGGGAGCAAGTAGTGCTAAAGTAGCTGAAATGTGTCACATATTTATTATTATCAGTAAACACTCCAGGTATATTTCCAACCTGCAGGCTTACTGGTATAATCTTAGCCTTGAGATATTCTGTTAGCATGCGGATCAGAGGTTGTAGCCTGATATATTTCTTTTTACATTTCTCTAACTGTTCAGTCAGGGAAGCTTTTGTGTTTGGTAGTGTTTCTGCAGACTCAGTAACTAAAGAGGGTCCCTCAAGTAGTTTCTTGATATATTCATCAGAATACAGTGGGGCATGGTCTGACATAGCACTGTGTGTTCAGAGGGAAAACAGGGTGTGAAGCAAGTTGGGAAAAAAGAGGAAGACATTAAAGTGACCCACTTCGAAAAGGGGAAATAGAGTTTAGAACCTTTGCAATCCAGCAATTGCTCTCAACATGTTATTAGAAACAAAGGAGGCCAATTGTAATGGTCAGGGACTTTGCTTCTCCTATTTGTCCAAGACAAGGATAAATAGGAGACGAGCGAATAAATAAAGACTAAGCATCAGTACTATATTAATGCTGTCCAGCTGGACAGGGTTAGTTTAAAATTCCATATATTTGCAGCAGAATAAAGTGGGGACACAATCCTGCGTCCAGCAAGGTACATATAAAACAGAAAAAAACAAAGACTCAGGCAGTACAATTGCTTGTGGGGATGTTTCTACACAACTAAGAGACAATTAGCCTTCGCTAAACCACTCTGTGGTAAATTCTTCACATCACAGTGTAAGCCATTTCCTCACTTAACTAGCCCCTACCAAGAGATGGAAAGCTTTGCACATATTACTGTTACCACCATCAGTCTCACAACCTTATGCTCCGAGCACCCGTTCTTTCACTTATCAGCCTTGATTTTAGAATTACGCCTCAACTTCGGGCACCCGCCGGTTCTCGCAAGTTCAATGTTCACAATAGTACATTCTACACTATTTGACAGGTCACGCCTTCATTCCTAACAGGTATAATTACCTGACCGTACCTACTGCAAGCACTATGTTGTTTCGTTGTTTTCTTCACTTTTATGTACATTGACTACTGTTATACTGCTGCGGCTCAGCCTTAGTGTCTGTGTGAGAGAATGTTGGTGAATGGAATGTTCATGTGTGTGAGGGTCATTTGGGGATGGGCAGAGCAGCAGAGAGGCTGCTTCAGATAGGGCTCTCTTCCCTATAACATCTACTTGAATAAAGATACATGAAGATACTACCTGAAATGGACTCTTCTTTTAGAACAACATATGTTGGTGACGGTCTGCGTGTTCCACCTCAAGAACTACTGAAACTTGCATCCTCAAGAAACTTCAAAGTAGAGAACCTCTTAAAACTACAATTTAGGTATTTTAGGAAATCTGTCACCCCTGAGCCCCAACAGTGACCACTCCATCGGTCACCCACAACCCAAAGGTGCAAGTTCCAACTGCTAGATGCTAATTCCTGCTTCCTGCCAGCTGTCTTGCTTCTTGCCTCTTCTGCTGCCTCCCTGTCCTTCTGCTTTGGAGGAGTTGTCCCTGACTTGCTTCCTTAGAACTTCTTTCTTTCCCGCAATGCGAATGTGCCAGCTCCACTTGAAATTCGATTTTTACCCCATCCTGCTACATTGGGAGAGTGCCCCCCATGGATGGAGTTTCCCAGTGCAGTGACTGATTCTTGCCTTCTTCTGTTAGTTGCTGACAAGTTGTCCAGGGACCTGCAATGCCACAGCTTTAAAAGAGGATTGTTGTTCTTGTTGATATTCAATGGGAACTTCAGTTGAGAAGTGCTATTCATTTGTCTTGTTTTTGGAGCAGCAATCAGCGGGAGGTATTTACTCCTTGTTTGTCACTTTTATGTGTTTTTTTTCAGTTTTGGCTGAACCCTTGTTCAAGGTGCCACACAGTGTTTTTTTCGTTTTGACTGGACCCTTGTTCGATGCGCCATACATTTTAAAACAAACCGTCACCTACCTGAAATATTTTTAGTGGCAGCGCGAGCCTAGTTTTCACAGCTCGAGGCTCGATTAGGTGGTTAGCGCAAGCCCTGTTTCCAGCTGCTCGCGATGTGTGGATTATCTTTCATGTTGGACTGCTTGTACGTAAAAGGAGCCTCCCAGCATTCATCACGTCGATGTGACGCCATTTTGTTTTACGTCATACCAACTACATTGAGCAACATCAGTCTCTACGGCGTAAGGCATTTCTCCACAGTGTTTTCTACCAAGGTACTTCCTAACTCCTAATTGTAGCTTTAATTTGCTAGTAGCCCAGTTTTCAATGGAGCAAATGTAAAGGATTTCATCTCGCCACTACGAAGGGGAGTCTCATCTCCTGCAGCCATGTCCTCTATTGATGTGCAGTTGTGTTCTATTTTTTTCACCGTTGAGTTCCTTAGTTGTAGTCTGAGATGAAGTTCAATCTCATTTGTGGAGGTGCTTTTGTTTTATGCATGAAGAAATTGGTGAGGCATCCTTTTCCTGATTTTTTTGGTCTTTCCAGCATTTTTCTTTACAACGTACAATGTCCTGATGCTCCTTCCTGAGACTATAATTTGAAACTGGATCTTATGTACTCACATATAGGAGGTGTTTTAGCTTAGCCTGCAATGTATTAATGTACTACTGAGTACCATGCATTATCATTTTTTTTCCACCTGCTGTCATTATGTCCTATGCCAGATACATGTTGTTGTGCTATGCTAATTAATGTGCTTATTTGTTAATTCTTTATTCTTGTTTCAAGTTTTCCTAAGGTCCTTGGAGTTATGTTTGTCATGATTTGTGTAATGTGTTTTTGGTTGCTTCTGGTATTTTGTTTCCCACTCTACGTGGTTATGGGTTAGTGTAACTTGCTGAAAGCAGGATTGGATCCCCACTTTATTCTGCTACAAATACATGGAATATTAAACTAACCCTGTCTGGCTGAACAGCATTAATATAGTACTGATTCTTAGTCTATATTTATTCCCTCTTCTCCTATTTGTACTTGTCAAAGGACCTGAACATTACATTTGGGTTCACTTGTTTCTAATAACACATAAATAATTTCTAAGTAAACATATTTGTGTGTTTGAAGAATACTTTTATATATATATTTTTTTTAATTTACATTATTAAATATATTTGTGTTTTAATATTTAACATATTCATATATTTCTTTTAATATTTTCACATTTTTGTTGTTGATATTTTAGTTGTTTCTAATGTTGAATTGACTGTAGTGGGAATAGTAATTTAATCTCTATGCATTCCAACACTTAACTTACTGTTACACTCACAGGAGTGGTAATATTAATTTTTATCCCTCACCTATCCAACACCTGCCTTACTGTTTCAAATTTTGGAGTGGGAATAGGATATTTACCCCTCCGATATCCAAAACTTTCCCTACTGTTGCACTCACTGGAGTGGGAATAGTATTTTCTACCCTCCCGCTAGTCAACACTTTCCCTACTGTTGCATTAACTGGAGTGGGAAAGTTTAAATATTTTTAAATAGTTTAACGTTTTAATTAATAATAGGATTTTTTTTAACCTGAATCTAATGTCATTGGGATATGTATCCTATTACCCTCCTTCCTGCCCTGGCAAAAATATTGGAGAAATTAATTATTACTGAACTGATGAAGTACATTGACTCACCGGAAATCTTATATTGTTCCCAGATTGGATTCCTTGCTGGTCACAGCACAGAATCTGTTGTCATTACAGCCATTGACTGCATTCAGTTGCAGGTAGACCAAGTGGTGTTGATTCTGCTTGATTTATTAGCAGTATTCAACACCTTCTCCCCTGTGTGCAGGGTCCAACATTTGCGGGAATGGGGGGTCACAGGAAAAGTCTTGCAGCTTCTCCAGACCTTTTTAAAAGATAGAATGCACACAGTCAGTTGTGGAGGCTTCAGAACAAAAAGGCTTGCTCCCCCATATAGAGTCCCTCAGGGTTCTTTGCTCAGCCCTACTCTTTTTAATCTATATGGGGCCTCTCTGGCCGAACTTGTGATATCCTATGGATTTCAGGTGCTCTCCTACACAGACAACACCCAAATCATTGTTTCTATCACTGATGACCTACATCTAGTTGCAAACAAGTTCAATACATGCATGTCTAACATCCTATGTTGTGTAAAGGGCAATTCTCTAAAGATTTATACAGACAAGACCGAGGTACTACTTTTTGGAAAACAGAACTCCTCTGGTGTAAAGCCTGATGGCCAATAGAATGCAAGCCTCTACCGGCCCCAATAAAAACAGCAAAGAATCTGGGGGTAATCATTGATGAGGGTCTGACTTTCGATGCCCAAGTCAATTGTACAGTTGGCAAATTTGTCTCTATTCTAAGAACACTCAGAAAGGTGCTTCTACTCATTCCCTAAGAATTATATCGGCCTACTATCATCGTACTGATTACCTCTTGTCTTGATTACTATAATGCTCTCTACCTCAATGTCATTGCTAAATCACTGAATAAGCTGCCGGTGGTACAGAATGCAGCAGCAAGACTGATTCTAAACATTCCCAAACATCAGTCTGCCTGAGCAAGGGATCCGTTCCCTACACTGGCTCCCTATCAAGGAACGTATTTTATTCAAGGTCTTCAGCACAATATATAAAGCCATGCATAGCAATGGTTTGTCCCAGCTCAAATCCTTGTTTCAATGGTATCCTCCAAGGAGAACTTTGCGATCATCCATGCAGCACAAACTGGTCTCACCCAGATTTCACAGATCCAGAAGGGGCGGCTGCTCCTTTTCGTTTGCCGCTGACAAGCTCCGTAACTCACCCCACTGCCATTGCCAAAGCAAGGCCTCTTCCATTTTTCAGGAAGCTCCTGAAAACATGGCTATTCTCCTCTTAAGCTGCAGTTGCATTTCTCTCCTTTGCTGTGTCTGCCCAGCGCCTGACATCTTTGGATATAGTGCACTTTACAAATACTATCCTATCCTATCCTACACAGCACGGCTCCCTAAAAGACTGATAATATTGTACACTTGGAACAACAGCCCTGAGGACTTTGCCTTGCATCGAAAAGGATTAATGAGTGGACTCCCTGCAAGCAGCAGGTTAAAAGAGCTTTCCTGCACCGTCTTCCTCTAGAAGTTTGCAGCCTCGAGTGCGTCCAGTGCTTTTAAGGATTTGCCCAGGTGCATTGAGAGAACTTTAGTTCAAACTTCCAGGGACCATCTCAGACCTTCTAGAATAGATGCTTATATTAGTGTTTTGGAAACTTTCAACCTTCAAGAGGAACTTCAGGAAGAAGTTCCACACGTTTGGGGAAGATTCAAGGAACTTTTGGAAAAAGCTTCATAATTGTACTGGCACAACATCGAGAGTCAAGCCGACTGCCTTCAACCGCAACACAGTCTGGATTTCAGGTTCATCCCGCTGAAAGCTCTGGAACTTCAGACTTCTAGGATTTGACTGGGTCCTAACTGGAACTCAATCAGATGATGTTGCATCAAAATTTGCCTACTGTAGAGAATGGCAAGATGTTGAGAGACAATCCTCCAGAAAAGTTTCTAAGTGTGAAGGTTTGCCTCAAACTTTGACTTTGTCAAACCAAGTGCAACCAGATGTCCCAGGTTGGTGCTATATGTTTATAAGCACTATAAAATGGAAATCTATAAAACAAAAGTCATATCTCTGGTTCCCCATATTGGACTTTTATTGTTTTGATGTCATTTAAACGATAAAAATTGTTCCTATTTTTTATATTGGTGTGAGATTCTTTTTGTGTTGTGTCTTACTTATTAAGGTATTAGTGTTTTTAAATGCTTTACATATCTAACTCCTGAGTTAAGCTTGCCTGCTTGCAGCAAGATACCGAAGGATGAGCCAGGGGTTAAATATTTTGAGACCTTGTCTGGACCTTAAGTGGAGTGGGTGATCTTATTACTAGTGGTAGGTGCACACCTACCCCTACTAGTAATCCATCCTCCATACCTATCTATCTATCGGAAATATAATCCTATTTGAGAACCAATATTTCAAACAAATAAAAGGCACAGTTATGGGCACCTGCTTCACCCCCAGCTATGCCAATTTAGTGTTGGGCTGGTAGAAGGAATAGGTGCTCTTGGCCACCAATTTTGAACACTGGACGGATAAGGTAGTAATGTAGGTATGATACATCGATGATGTATTTTTTTCTAGAGTTACCAAGAAGATGAATTAAAGCAGTGTGTAGCAGCTTTGAAACAGAATTACTTGATCATGCAACTTACAATGAACTACACAAAAGAAACTATTGTTTTTCTAGATCTGAAGCTCACTGTTATAAATCAAGCCCTGGACAGAATTGTTTAAAAAAATGGAGCAGGGAATTCAAGTCTGGATGCACTGAGTAACAATCCACCAAACTTTAGTATTCTGTTCAGTCAATTTCCTGAACTGTAGCTCAGAACAGGATAACCAAAGAACCAAAATGAGAGGATCTCAAGATTTAAACTAAGGTAATACTCAAATGTAATTTTGGAATTAGCCAATGTTCGAGCAGATAGGGAAGAGACTATATTGAATCCCACTACACAGAAGACCAGTACTGAGAATTAGCCAATTTGCTTCATCACAAAGGTCACAAAGTAATCATATAAACTTCAACAGATACTGCAGAATAAACCAAGATATTTTATGGCATGAGCCAATTTGGGAAAGACAAGGTTTGGGTTCACCCATCTTTGACTTTTCATGTAAAGACATCCCTTAAATACCTATTAGTCCACAATTTGCTGTCACCCTAGTAAAACAACTGGCTAAAAACAGGAAGAGGTGATCAAACTAAATTAACTGTGTAAAACATGCAAATACAGCATCAATGCACAGGAGATGGTATTAGCACATACACAAAATGTAGCGTGTAGTGAAGCAGATCACATATAAAACAGATGTTGTTGTGTATGTCATTGTCTTCCCTTGTGGCAAGTGGTACATCTGTTCAACTCTTTTACCAGTAAAAAAGCACATGCGAGCAATAACCAGCAATAATCAGAGCTACAGTACTACTAAACAGTTCATTAAAACTCATGAGGAAGATTTGATAAAGGTTAAATACTTTGAAATTGAACCAGTTTCAAAGTACCCAAGAGGACGGATTACTTTTTTTTCCCTCAGAAGATTAGAATCCACATTCATCCTGGAAGTCGGATGCCTTGCACTCACAGGGATGAACATGTATGAAGAATAATTTCTTCATCTGTAACAAATATGAATACAAAAGTTAAAAGTTAGCTTCTTGAACAGTGTTTAGAAATACGATCTGTTCATTTGAGAAATTAGTTGATTTTGAATAGTTATGTACTGTATTAACACATTTTTCTTCTTTTTTGTTGTATATTTTATATGTTCAGATGGACAATTGTGCAATTAAGGAAAGGACTTCCTGTTGAAATTAACTCAATTGTATTATGGGAGGATACAAACAAATTGGAAGGCTTCTCTCAAGCAATGATTAATAAGCACTATAAGAAGAATGAACTGATTTGCGCTTATTAACGAATAATTATCCAGTTGAATTTGTTTGATAATGAATTATTCTTGCAGTGAAACATTATTGAAGGTGGCTATAAGATTTGAACCTGGGAAATATGTTAATACAACAGGTTCCTAACTGCAATTGTAATGCCATGCAAATTGATATGCACTTTACTATGTTGATTAATTCACCATGTATGGTAAATTTAGATAGTCCGTGAGCCTTGATAAAGCCTTTTTAACTTTTTTGATGTATTGACTTTCATGGAATTATTTTCAAATTTTAGACTGTGTCACATGAGAGAAAGATAAAATGCCTTCATATCTATCACAAGTATAATAACGGAAACATAATTTTACTTAGTGGTTTTGTATGTTGATGCAATTCAATGTGCATTTTATTATGTATACCTATATGTTTTGAATCTGAGTACCTCTCATTTACTGCTAAAGTCTATTTTCACTTTTATGTTAATGTGATGGCATATATAAATGCATTGAATAACATTACAGGTCGTGTGACCAAGACCAACGTGTTTTCAAAATGTGTCATACTTTATTTTCTGTCTAATAAACATTGGCTACAGTATTCCGGTTGGAATGTGAATTGGTGTCTACAAAATGCGCTTCCCCGAAGCCATTGTCAAATATTTTAGATTTTCTTTTTTACATGATTACTTGACCTCCGACATTAACAAGTTGACACAAAAATATTATTTAGTAATGTTTCTAAAAAATAGAAGACAGCGGCTATCAGAAGTGGTCTATTTCAAGTGCAATTACCATAAAAGACTTAGGGACTGATTACGATGGCTGAAAGACCGCCATCAGGAGGCTGTCATTTGCTGTCCATCCAACATCATAATGCGGTTTTCCACTCGCCGTATTACGATGGTGGGCGTAAGTGTGGCAGTCGGAAAGACTGATCGCCACGTTACAGGTCGGCGGATTTAAGCTGACTGCCTGTCAAAATGACTGCTCATCCTTGCATTGCAGCGGTGCCTGCCATGTACCACAGTAGGGATTCTGATATCCCTTTCTGTCTTTTGTTTTGCAGTGGTAAACCCGCCGTGAATCGGCTGGGGAGAATAGAATTGGGTCCTGTAGCGGTACCCTCTTTATCCCTGGGGCTGGGACATGTGCCTGGGGTGCACCTATGGTGCAACCCTACATATCGCAGCACCATGTGGCAGGCACCTCATGGTGCCTGCCATGTAGTTCAGGAATATGTAACCTGTCTTTCTTTTGCACTGTGGTGCGTGCGGCAGACTGCAGTACCCACTGAAACACAAAAAACATAGGCAATGGGACCGCCTCAGTGGCGGTCACATTGTCATGAATACTGTGGGACTGCCGCGTTTTAGATGGGTGGTCCCAGATACGAAACAATGGTGCAATGACTAAAGCCTTTCATAATAAGCACCCAAGAAACTAACATGAGTGATGATGCACACTTCAACACACATTTTACTGAAATCAATGTCAGTGTTATTGAGCTTAACACCATCATTTGCGCATCAGCAGTGGTGCTTTGATCTTATTCTGGATTTTCAGTTACTGATTCTGTGATATACTCGCCTAAAGAGCCTCTGTTGGACAAGCATAACTAAAACACCTTAAAAAGATCATCAATAAAAATACAAATTAAGCCCAGACATGAGCATTGCCACCTTGCATCAAGCATATGCTGCAACCCTGACCACAAACAGGCATGATTATAATCCACTGCGTTCCAAAGCTCAAATCACATGTTCACAGTTTCTTCAGATATGAAAACACATGATGTGCACATGTACAATGACAATCCATGTTCCCAGAGCACACTTACGACAAAAATAAGTTATACATACCAAACTGATCTTAAAAATGCAACAATCCTTTGGTATGGCAAATGCCTTCAAAAAAAGGGGTTAGTAGACGATTGGTGGGGAATCCAAAATGCTAATAATTATGATCCGGTGATCCGTAATCCCCACAACAGAGGCAGTGCGTCCTCAGACACCACCGTAGGGATCACAATGCCAGTTTCTCTTTGCCTTTTTATGGTGATCGAAACATTATGATTTTCCCCACCCCCAGCCTCCTCATGGCAGTGATCCCACCAAGAAAAGGCTGGAAGAGGGGAAACAAACAGGGCCCTACAAGGCCCATATGCCCCCATTGCCAGGGGGATGCATTCATGGGGGCACAACATGTGCTGCACTGTTTGCTTGCACCCCAAGTTCCAGTACAGCATGGAATTTACAGTCCATGCCGTGCTGGAACTGCTGTTTTAAGGGCACCACCGTGGGAATGGCAAAACAAAATCCTGAAAGACACGAGTTGAATCTGGCAGGCAGGCCAAGTATGGCTTTGGCTGTGCTGTGCGAGTGCAAAGCTGGCACAGCATTGCCAAAGTCATACTCAGGCCCTTAAAGTGTTATAATTAAATACAAAATAACTTAAATAAAGCACTACACACCAGTTCATAAATAAAAACAACGTAAATTTAATTAATAACAGTTTTATCATTTTAAAAGCTCTTCTAATTCTAACATTTTAAATTAATAATATATATTTTTAAATATTAATCAATCTTTTACCAATTTTTGGAAGTTCCTGCCTACCTTTATCCCCTATAAACCCAACATCCCACTCTTTAATGTAATCTAATGCTATGGTTTTATATTAATAATAATAATTAAAAAAAATCAATCTTTTACCAATTTTTTCAAATTACTCCCAACCCTTATCCCCTATAAACCCAGCATCCTGCTCTTATAAAATTATTAATTACCACACCAACAAAATTGTACTGTTTCGAATATGTATAACATACATTTACACACAGTAAATCGATAAACATTTATATTATTTTCCTAATAAAATTTTTTAAATACAAATTATTTATATAAACTATTTTTAACAAAACAAATCGAACGCTTTATACAATGATAATTCTGACATCGATATGCTTATCCTCAATATTTTACAGCACACCTAATTTCGATATTTTTGACTTCGATCGTACGAACCAAAATATTTTCATAGCACAATATTTTGTGCACAATATTATTGTGACATGATATTTGGTTTCAATATTTTGTCTGAATAGCCGGAGAGGTCTATTCCAACACCAAAATTGACACCTGACAGTATGACACTGAGGGCCTTATAATAACAAGGCTGGTGTCCCTATATCTAATTCCTGCAGCTGTTCATCCAAATCCACATCTTCATTGTGAAGTAATATTTGTGTTTGCTTCTTATGTTCCCCCATTTGCATTCTATATTTTCATGTATCTGGGTGTGCACATTTTACATTTACAAATTGTGCTGCATTTAGTATTGATTGCCCATGTACAACATATAAAATGTACTCAGTTAGTAGGTGACTATTCATATATGTAAATGTATGTTTTAGTGTGATTTATAATGTGTGATAGAATTTAGAGAAGGTGCAACAGCATTTGTTCATGCTTAGTCTTGCATTTTACATCCTTCCCCACAAGATATGCTCTTTTCACAAAAATACTACTACTACTACTACTACTACTACTACTAATAATAATAATAATAATAATAATAATAATCATAATAATCATAATAATAATAATCATAATAATCATAATAACCGAATAATAATATTAACAGTGTGTTTAAAGCCGGTATAGACATGTATGATGTAGAGAGGAGTCATTCAGCTGTGAACATCCCTAGTAAAAGAGCTCTTTGGAGCAGTAGACCATTATGAGATAACGAAAACAACGTACAGCCACTAACTAAACAACAAGGAAGCCTGTGTAAAGATTCATCAGGCAATGGAACCAATGAACCTGGAATTCAACGGATGCTTGTCTGTGTAAAGGAAATGGTTGTGTGATAACACATCATGAATTGCTGATGTACAGCAAATCTGTATAGCACCTTGGCACATCCAGATGAATCAAGCAGCATTGTGTAGAGTGTGCTTTGTGAAACTCAGAAGGCTTTTCAAACTTATTTATGGATGTGTTATTAAACTGGCTCCCATACATTTACCTCTTTGCTGGCATAGAGATGCCTCAAGCAGAAAAGGTCCGGGTGTGGGAACAAAGTTTGTGACCTAACTCAAAGCACATACTTCATTGGATTCTAAAATTGATACTGTTATGTGCCACCTTTGGTAAAGATACTGTGCTGCATCTTCTTGTCTCAGGTCCATTCTTTCTCTAGCACGTGGAAGTTCAGAATCCGTATCTTAAGACATCTTCACCGATATCCTGGATGCAATAATGGAACAAGTACTTTGCCACATTTACTTCTCAATCAAGAGGGAAGTGTTAGCACACTTTTATCAGTTAGGCATAAATTAATATGGCGGTTGGACGAGTGTCCAGCCAACATCGAGTCAGAAGGGAAACTGACAGACAAGAGTGAGTGGTTCCATCTGATGCATTTGGATGCAACTGCACATAAGGCAGTTGGAAACATCCATTTTCTTATTGTGGCTTGTGCAGGGCCGCAGAACAACCTGCACTGGAAAAATGTATTTTTGCAAACATCCATGCATCTAGTGAAAGGCACCACATTGATGTTTGGGGGGCACCAAGTCCTCATAGCTGAGGCCGCAGAGACGGGGCCCTGCTTTATTTTATTTTATTTTAAATTTGTGGATTTAAACCTATGCCCGGAGGCATTGACGTAAATAATTAATTTACTCTCTTAATTTCTATGCAAGGTAAGTACTTAATCAATAATAACTCAGATCGGAAGAAAAAAGACAGAGTCCGTGGTGTTAGAGTTCTTAGGGGTTTTATTCCTCAAAAAGGAATGGTCATGGCCAGGATATCATGTTCTGACCACCACAGGGGTGTCAGAAGGGATAGAGCGCTCCATTTTATTAACAGTACATAGCTTATATACTTAATTCATGCCATAAGCAACAGTGCAGGAGGCGTAACAGCTGAGAGAAGACAAGATAACAGTATACACGTGGTACAAGTGCGTAATCAAGAGGCGTGAACTAGAGGTGTGTGCTAGAAACGTCACAGGTAGGTGTCACGAGAGGGGCGGCACTAACAGAAATGTTGCAATGTCAGCAGAAATCGGAAGCTTGGATGCGCGCGCAGCTGCATGACGTGTGATTGACGTGAAGCTGGAGGGTGCAGGGGACTTGACATTTACACTGACGGAAAGAGACAGAAGTCTGGCATGTCAGATCAACTTGTGCTTCTATCATATCTGGTATCTGATGTTTAGGAACTAAGCTATCTGGGCGGAAAGGTCTCTAGGGCAGAAGCTATTCTATACTTGCTGTGAGTGCGTGTATAAGCGCCTGAGTGTCTGTATGAGAAGTGTGGGGGCATGGGCTTTCCCTGGGAGCATGGCAACGAGGGCTATGAATTACTTGAATTACTTGCACAGAGACAGGCCGGCCCTTTGGCTCTGCAGCTGAGGGGAATGTTTACTGAAACTGGCAGGCAGGAATGTATTTTCGGGGAGCGGAACAGATAACTCGAAGGTTATAGTCGATCTTGGCAGGCAGCAGGCTGAGCTGAGCGCGAGGGGCCGTGCTGAAAGTAAGTCAGAGTTCACGGGTACAGAGGCAGCCTGGGCAGAGGCCCTTGGAGTCAGAAGCCAGAAAAGAGGCTCGGTGGCAGAAATTCAGGGCCTACTCAGCCAGAGCTGAAAAACGTAGAAGTACACAACAAAAAGACGTTGGCATAGCATACTTAGGAACGGACCATTCAACCCATTCATGGTGGGCCTGAAAGAGGACATGTTAACGTTGGACGCAAATGTATTTGCGTCTTCGTAGCTGGTACAGGAGGGAAGTTACATGCACTTGAACTCGTACATGGAGACGGTGGGGTACGCGCTAGGGAACACATCTTGACCATAAAATTTATATTTCCTCATTCCCTCCTTGTTCCCTACGGACCCTTCATGAGATATTAATCATCATAAATTGATCAGTTTGTTCTTGCAACATCATTTGCTCATCTTTCTTTCTTTGACGGTTTGAGAGGAAACTGGAATGTTCAATGCATGATGTGGCACACAGTCCACATATCGCCGGTCCACACTGTAGGCACAGGCAGCAGCTGAATACTATGACAAGGCCGAAACCTAGGAGGGATAGGATCTTCCATCCCCAGGCAGTTAACGTTGTCCAGAACCAACCGGACCAAGTCCAGGTGCCTGGATTCTGATGTATCTGATTTGCAATTTTATGCAGACGGGTAATAGCTTGATAAACAGATGGCGCATTTTGTGGGATGAAAACGCAGCAACTTGACCCGATGACCTTACAGGCTCCACCTCTATCTGCCAAGATGACGTCAATAACAAGACGATTTTGAAGGACAACAACCCTTATAGCAGATTGCTCCTCTGTTAAGTTACCTAAGGCGGAGGCAGTTTCATGTACTACAGCTTCAAGTGTTCTAGTTAATCTACGTATTAGTTTACTGTTTTGGACAGGTCCTAGAAAGAAAAAGAATCCTTTATTAAAATCAGTGTACTGTTCCCATGCCGTTTCTGTGTAGTCGACAGGTGGGACATCTCTTCTGGGTCTATTCTTTACTAGATTTGTATTTCTGTGGTAATCAGGAGGGGCTAGAAAAACAGGTGGCAGAAGGAATGCAATATAACAGGTACCATCCCAATCTGGAGGCAAACGTATGTATGCAGTATGACCACAAACAAAATAGGAATGATTGATAGCTTTAAAGGACGATTTACCATGGTCACTGAATTCGACCACAGTAGTGCATTTACTATGACCTAAGTGTACTGAACCTTTCTTTCGGACACATAATTCACCAGTGACTGGTAATACTAGCATATGGGGCAGAACTGGTTCAGCTTCGGATTCAACAGTAAGGATCATAAGACTAATTGTGTAGCTACCTAATCCATATACTTCATTTTCTAGATCAGTTCCTATTCGAGTAGGGAGTCCCTCCTTATCAGGGTAACAGACGTCGAGCAGGACTAAGTTCAAGTTTCCCCAAACCCAGCCTCCATCGAAAACAGCAATATCAGGATCTAAGGAATTAATTATTTTAAACCATGCCCCACATGAACCATTGTGAGTAAACGGGTACGGAAAGAGGGGCAGAGCTCCCTTGTAATTCTGGTAGGGAGGGAGTCGGCCACATATCCAGCAGTCTGTAGCATTGTTCGTCTGATGGGAGTGGTGTAACATACTAATGAATGTATTGTTGCGCAGCGCAAGTCTGTAAGAGAGCTCGTGTGCAGGTAGTTCACTAAAAGTGTGTTCAGCAGAGACATTGTAAACAGATTGTTCACGCTTGAAAATAGGCCAGTAGATGGGTAGCAGAAAGCTGGCAACAATAACTAAAATACTTAGAATAAACATGATTAATAGTGTCACTATACAGTGACTACGGAGTGATTTACAATATGCACCTTTTTTAACTTGTCTCTCTCTCTCTCTATCTCGATCTAGGGAATACATGTCAGAAACTATTTAACCGATTCACCTAGGGGAGGACTTAAACAATTAAACTGTCTGACTTGCTAGATCGGAGTTTCATACGGTATTCTTCTTGGGGAGTTTTTTCTCGTTCGGATACTGTAAAGTCTTTTTTCTCTACACAGTCTTTGGTGGGGGTGGACGAGTCAGAGTCCTGTTTCAGTTTATCTTTCAGTTCATTGCAAAGCTTAATATGACTCGTGTGGACCCACCCCTTTCTTCCTTCCAACTTGACGGCGGTCCTGGTCGTAAGGAGGACGATCTTCGGGGCTTTCCAGCGGGGCTCCAACGGGCTTTTCCGGTCGAAGTTCCGGACGAGAACTATGTCCCCCGGGCGGACCTCATGTGGCTTTACATCAGTGTTGTCAGGAAAGGCTGCAGCAACCTGTGAACGACATGATTGGAGTGCAGACATCAAGGAGGCAAGGTAATCTGTCAACATATTACAATCAACAGCAGTGATTTTTTTCGGAATGGGCGTCCCCCACATATTCGGTGGTCTGCCAAAAACCACTTCGTACGGGGATAGCCCTGATCTCGAGTGGGCGACCATCCTCATGTAGAATAGTGCCACGGGCAGGGCGACTATCCAGTCGACCCCTTTTTCCTGACATATCTTTGCAAGGCGGATTTTTAGTGTCTGGTTATGCCTTTCTACAAGGCCTGCTGCTTCAGGATGTCGGACACAATGGAACTTCCACTGGTAACCTAACAATAAAGAAACCTGCTTCATTAACTCGGACGAGAATGGCTGTCCATTATCTGAATACACGACACGGGGCAAACCGTACCGTGGGAAGAATTCACGAACCAGCTGCCGGGCAGTGGTCGGAGCAGTGTAATCTGATACTGGGTAAGCTTCTGTCCAACGGGACAGTGCACAAACAATTACAAGGACATACTTGAATCCTCGACAACTGTTCATCTGGATATAATCCATCTGGAGGACTTCAAAAGGGTGATCGGGAGGATGAAATCCACCTTGCTCTACAGGAATGCTTTTACCTGGATTCAACTGACAACAGATCATGCAAGTACGCACTTTCTGTTTTGCTGCTGCTCGTAAGTGTTTATTGCTCCAGAGATTTTGTAAACTGTCTAACATCGCTTTCTCTCCTAGATGTGCCGGGCTATGTGCTGTATTAATCATGACTTGAACCATAGAGTCAGGGAGAAACCATGTAGATTTTCCCTTCGTCATCCAACCTTGATCTGTCTGGATCCCTCCTAGTTCAGTCCATTTCTTTATTTCATCTGGGGTAGCATGTGCCTGAATGTCAATTACATCTAGAGCGGGATCCTTGACTGCCATACACTTTGTCGGTACTATTGTCTTTGTCACATCAGTAATCTGGGTGTGAGTCAGTGCTGTATGTTTTGCTGTCTGGTCTGCCAGGTCGTTACCCTGGGAAACAGAATCTGTAACTTTAGTATGTGCTTTACACTTCATGACTGATATGCCCGAGGGCAAATGTATTGCTTCTAACAGTGCTTGAATGAGGGGACCATGTTGTATCTTGGCCCCATGAGAGGTCAGGAAACCTCGTTCCTCGTTCTTGCCAGAGGACTCCGAAGTCGTGTACAACTCCGAATGCAGAACGGGAATCTGTGTATATGTTAACATTTCTGTTCTTGGCTAGAATACAAGCTCGGGTCAGAGCGATGAGCTCTGCTGCTTGAGCAGACAGTGTGTCAATACGATGCGTTTCTTTAACTTCAGTTTTAGTGGTCACGGCATACGCAGCCACTAATTCTCCTGTACTTGTTCTCATGCATGAACCGTCCACATAAAGTGTCAGGTCTGGATTTGTCAGTGGTACATCTGTTAAGTCTCGTCGTGGCTTTGTTACTGCATTAATGATTTCTATACAATCATGCGGGGCTGGGTCTGTCATAACGGTAGGTAACAGTGTGGCTGGGTTCAGGATGCTGCAGCGTCTGATTTCTATGTGTGGCTGAAACAGCGTTAATTCATAACCTGTCAGTCGTGCTATAGTCAAGTGCTGAGTCTGGGTTCTGTTTAACAAAACCTCTACAGAGTGTGGTACTTGAACTGTTAACTGATGACCTAAAACAATTGAGTCGCTTTGTCTGATTGCTAACGCTGTTGCTGCTACTGACTTTAAGCACGCAGGGAGTGCCTGGGCTACTGAATCCAATGTACTTGAGAAATAAGCGCAAGGCTTATGTGAACCTGCTTGATCTTGGGTGAGGACAGACAATGCTGTACCATCACGTTCTGTAACAAAAAGTGTAAACGGTTTGCCGTAACATGGTGTCGCTAAAACTGGTGCTTGGCATAATGCTTTCTTTAATTCTTCAAAAGCTTGTGTATGTTCTTGAGTCCAAGGGAGGGCAGTCGAAGTCGCTGCCTCCTGTGTCGTTAATTGAATGAGTGGCTTGGCTAGAAATGCATATTGAGGAATCCATTGTCTGCAGTACGAGGTGAGGCCTATGAAGGCCCGCACTTCCTTTTGTGTCTGGGGTTGCGGCATATTTACAATTAACTGAATGCGATCGGGAGTGAGCTGTCTCCCCACTTTGGACAGCAAGTGACCCAAGTACACAACTTGCTGAACACAGAATTGTAGCTTTGAAGGGGACACCTTGTGTCCCTTGTCTGCCAGGAAATGTAAAACTGTCAGTGATGCTTGTTCGCATTCGGGCTCACTTCGTGCGGTGATCAGTAGATCATCGACGTATTGCAGTAAAGCGGTGTTAACTGGCATTTGAATACAATCTAGTTGTCTTTTCAGTGCTTGACTATAGATGCTGGGGCTTTCTGTGAATCCTTGAGGTGCGCGCGAAAATTTGAAGCTGCGTCCATTTAAACTGAATCCGAAGAGATATTGGCTCTCTGGATCAATAGGCACGCTGAAGAAGGCGTTCTTGAGGTCAATTACAGTAAAGAACGTTGCTTCTGAATCAATGGCAGTCAATAAGGAAGAGATGTCGGGGACCACAGGGTATTGTGGTATAATGCATTTATTTAATTCTCGAAGATCAATCACCAGCCGATATACTGGCGGTGCATTGGGATCAGTACGTTTAAGAATCGGAATGATGGGTGAATTACAGACATTGGAGTCGGTCTCTACGACCACTCCCTGGGCAATGAGCTCTTCAATGATTTTCAGTAAAGCCACTACAGCATCGGGTGGTAACTTGTATTGTCTGATTCGTGGTAGAACCATACCTGCCTTGAGTGTAACACGGTATGGTGTAATGTGCATACAACCTACATCAGTTGGGCCTTTTGCCCACAAGTAATCTGGTACATTTTTCAATCTGACATCGAATTCTCGCAAAACATAATGACCCTTGAAATCCCGTAGAAAGAGTCTAACTCCCTCCGGGGAACAGCATATTATAGCTCCTAGAGCCTTCAATGTTTTAATTCCTAACAGATTTTCTGGACATGATTTCGTGAGTAATAAGTCTGTAACACGTGATAATGGACCCACAGCCAGGGGAACAGGTTCAGATACCTCGTTTACAATAGGCTGTCCTGAAAAACCCAGGGAAACATTCTGTGAGCCTGAGAGGGGTGCCCCTGGAACTTCATCATGGCTGATGGTGGTGCGACTTGCCCCTGTGTCAATTAAAAACTTTCTGTCTTTTCCCAATACGTGACTGTGTACATAAGGACCTTCTTGATCTACAGGAATCTCAATAAGAGGCAAGCCACCTTCCCTCTCTAGGCTGTTTCATGTATATCGGGAATATTCGGGATATGCAGACTGGGCATACTGGTACATCTGTTGTGAAACTTGCTGAGACGCGGCAATGGGCTGTGGCTGTGGTACCGCTACTGTCTGTGCTGGAGTTGAAGAAGCATGCATAGGCTGTGTATTCTGTGTATTCTGTGAAGACTGATGCTGGTTATGGTCTTGTCTAGGCGGATGCGGTCTTTCTTTAGTTTTACCTGTCGCTATGTTATGTTTCAGAACCGGGCATTCATGTACGTAGTGACCTGGCTGCTTGCAGTAGTTACATGTCCCTTTAACGGGAGCTGTAGGGTGACTTGTCTGGGTCCCACCTTTTCTGTGACCATCAGCTGGGACCGTCTGAGCTACTAACATTTTCATCTTAGTGTCTTTCATACGTTTCTGTTCCTGATCTTGCTCTTCTCTAATTCTGTTCTGGTGATATTGTAACATCTGTAACATCTGTGATGGCGTGTTCGCTTGCCATGTACTCTCGACCTTGTATACACGGTTTTTAACTAACGGTAGGGAATTCTCGACTAACTTTGATACAAAAAGATGCGGATATGACTCGCTACTTGGTTTGAGGCCACTGTTAATAATAAAACATTTCTCGAATCTTGAATAGAAGTCACTAGTATCTTCATCATGTTTCTGTTTACAGGACGAGATGGCGTCCCAATCTTCCTTTCTGGTTGTCAATAATCTGGGCAGGACCTGTACTATCAAACCTGGTAATGCTTTAGTTTTGTCCCCAAGGCCTACCCCTGGGACCCGTTTTCTTTCTTCTTCCTCTATTTCTGCCCATGCAATCTTTGTGTCCCCCACCTCCCATTCCTTTTCCTTCAATTTCTCGAAGATACCCGTGGGCAATAATACTTTCAACATTTTCATGATGTCATCATACGTGTAATCCCCCATCAGTAACATGTCTTTAAGCTCTCTGTGAAAACCTGCAGGGTCTTTATCATGGCACGGGACTAGTTTCTTCATTTCTAACAGTTCTAGCTTGGTCAATGGCGTGTGTACATACACGCGCTTCAAGACACGATCCTCACCCATAACAGGGTGCACTTCTCGTAAGGGGTTCTGACTTTCAACGCCACTCAGGCGTTGTATGTGATACATTTTCCTTTCTGGGGGCGGGGCGGGAACATATTCAGAGCTTACAAAGGTATTATATCTGTGTCGTTGTTCTAGAACTATTTGAATTAATTTGGTGCTTAAACCTCTCCATCTATCCATGAGTAGTGCTTCTAGTGTTTCGTGTAAGGGACCTGGATCAGAATAATGTTTTCGGTATTTGATGAGGAGGTGCTGAATCATGTATACACCTGCTAATTTCTGTTCGTCGGGGGAGAGGTTCAGAAATGTCTGCGCTACCGTGTCATCATTATATATGTCTGCATTTTCGGCCCATGATACAGCTGATCGGGCTAGTTCTTGTTCATCCATAGAATTGAGTACGTGGTACCCAACTCGATCTCGAAGCCTTTTATCAGTTTCCTGGAACTGATGCTCGGCAGAATTCGGATTTGTCAAGGCAGAGAAGAAAACTCTCTTGCTTTCTGGACGGATTCCCTTCCTAAGGTAATTTCCCTTACCTACATATGCTATAGTATCTGCAGCTTTTTCTGGTTCTTCAGATTCTTCTTCCTCCTCGGAGGGAGCTTTGTCTTTCTCTTTTTCGTGTATCTCTATTACTGTCTTCCTTATTTTCTTGTACATGCTAGCTATGCAATTCTGTCTATCGTGTTTTCCTTCCGATATATTTTGACCCCACTTTTGGAGTGCCTCTATTTCATCCTGATCTGTCTCAGGCCTATCTCGTTCTCTTATTAGACAGTTTATGAAAAATCGTAATATCTGTGCTTGAATGTCAACTTTCTGTTTCTCCATGGCATCCTTGATGCTGTCAGGGTCTTTCCCTGTCTGAACAAACTCGTATATTCTATCTAGACGTTCCTTCATACCTACATAACATAGCAAGATATCAGTAGCAGATCTTAACCGTAGTGATGCCAATATCATTAGGTCGTCTTTTCCGGGTACTGGATCATATCTGCAAACGGACATGTTTTCCTTGAATGCATCAAGGTGGGGGGACTGGAACGTGAGAGGACTCTGTGTGTCCCTGAAATTGAATCTGCGTGTTAACGGCGGGGTCCGAGGACCCGCAGTCGCACCTCCTGAGGCGGACGCTTGGGCATTATCTCCCTGGGGAGTCTGGATCTGAACTTGAATTTGTCGTTTAGTAGGATCAGGTTGGATTTGCTTCGGTAGGTTAATCTTGGGTGCGGGAAGTGGCGGAGCTGGCGGAACGGGGGAGGTCTGTCGTGGTACTGGCGGAGCATGATTTGGGGGCGGGGTGCCACCCTCGTCCCTGTCAGTAGGCAGGGCGCGGACAGGCAGATTGGTGTAAGCGGGAGCTACATCTTCTAGATAGGAATTCAGGAATATATCTTTAGTGGTCCTATGAGTTACTTTAGTTGGAACCAGTGGTGGCGGTAGATTTTTCGGTATTTCTGAAATGGCGTCAGGTGTACCCTCGGCCATAAGATACATGCCGTTTACTTGGCTATTTCGGATGCGATCTATTTATTCTGTTTTTACTCGGATTCCTTCAGTAACTAATTCGTTTTCTTGAGCTCTATCTGATTCTTTAAGTCTGTCTTCTCTACGGAGTGCTCTTTCAGCACGTTTATGTGATTCCTTACGCCAGAATTCTATGGCGTCTTTCTGAGATTGTCTGGCTTTCTTTTTCCGTAATGCCTCTTCTACCTTCATGATGCACTCGGCATCCCATGTTCCATTAACTGGCCATCTGTGTCTCTCGTCTAGGTGTTTTGTATAATCGGTCCATAATTCTAGATACAATATGGCATCTATGCCATGCTTATTATACATAAAGTTACCTGGAGTGTCCCTAGGGGGGATAGGAATTTCTTCCTCTAGTATCCCTTTCCTAGTTCCTATCTGCTTTAACTTGTTGAAAAACGGCATTTTGCCTACTCGATACTGAATGCGCGATCCTTGATACTTAATTCTGAATATAACTGGTTTATACAAGAAAACACACAATAATGCACATAAAACGGTCACATTCATACCACAACATTAATCACATGAAAAGACATTTGAGACATAGATGACTACCCCCTATACCGGATGTACTGCTAAACAGTACAGATACACTGGTGTAACAGTGCAGAAATTCAGAAATTCGGAATTACTAGATATACTGCTAAACAGTACAGATACACTGCCTAAAAACAGTGCAGACCGGACTTGTGTACCCAAACCCGTCTAGATACGTCCCAGCAATGGTACTCACCGGGAAGCACGGAAAACAGAAGGCCTCGGAAAACTCGACTCGAAACTTCGGAAAACTTCGGGAAACTTCGGAAAACTTCGGAAACCTGGTGGGCCTCTTGACACCTCGGACCTTGTTTCTTTCGACTAGGCTCTGGTCGGGATCCTCCGCACTCCTCACCGCCTCGTCTGGGCACTGATCGCAGTCTTCGTCACCTCCGTGGGTCAGAGGGAGATGCAGGAAATCCTGCCGGTACGCGTATGGTCCATCTAACTGATGGCAGGGGACAGAGCTTGCAATGCGCCAACCGGCGCGTGAGGTGGGGGAGGGGTCCTTATTCGGGCGCCAAATGACGTAAATAATTAATTTACTCTCTTAATTTCTATGCAAGGTAAGTACTTAATCAATAATAACTCAGATCGGAAGAAAAAAGACAGAGTCCGTGGTGTTAGAGTTCTTAGGGGTTTTATTCCTCAAAAAGGAATGGTCATGGCCAGGATATCATGTTCTGACCACCACAGGGGTGTCAGAAGGGATAGAGCGCTCCATTTTATTAACAGTACATAGCTTATATACTTAATTCATGCCATAAGCAACAGTGCAGGAGGCGTAACAGCTGAGAGAAGACAAGATAACAGTATACACGTGGTACAAGTGCGTAATCAAGAGGCGTGAACTAGAGGTGTGTGCTAGAAACGTCACAGGTAGGTGTCACGAGAGGGGCGGCACTAACAGAAATGTTGCAATGTCAGCAGAAATCGGAAGCTTGGATGCGCGCGCAGCTGCATGACGTGTGATTGACGTGAAGCTGGAGGGTGCAGGGGACTTGACATTTACACTGACGGAAAGAGACAGAAGTCTGGCATGTCAGATCAACTTGTGCTTCTATCATATCTGGTATCTGATGTTTAGGAACTAAGCTATCTGGGCGGAAAGGTCTCTAGGGCAGAAGCTATTCTATACTTGCTGTGAGTGCGTGTATAAGCGCCTGAGTGTCTGTATGAGAAGTGTGGGGGCATGGGCTTTCCCTGGGAGCATGGCAACGAGGGCTATGAATTACTTGAATTACTTGCACAGAGACAGGCCGGCCCTTTGGCTCTGCAGCTGAGGGGAATGTTTACTGAAACTGGCAGGCAGGAATGTATTTTCGGGGAGCGGAACAGATAACTCGAAGGTTATAGTCGATCTTGGCAGGCAGCAGGCTGAGCTGAGCGCGAGGGGCCGTGCTGAAAGTAAGTCAGAGTTCACGGGTACAGAGGCAGCCTGGGCAGAGGCCCTTGGAGTCAGAAGCCAGAAAAGAGGCTCGGTGGCAGAAATTCAGGGCCTACTCAGCCAGAGCTGAAAAACGTAGAAGTACACAACAAAAAGACGTTGGCATAGCATACTTAGGAACGGACCATTCAACCCATTCATGGTGGGCCTGAAAGAGGACATGTTAACGTTGGACGCAAATGTATTTGCGTCTTCGTAGCTGGTACAGGAGGGAAGTTACATGCACTTGAACTCGTACATGGAGACGGTGGGGTACGCGCTAGGGAACACATCTTGACCATAAAATGTATATTTCCTCAGCATCTTGACGCTTACCATTGACTATAACTGGGCCACCAAAATAAAACAAATCTTGGCTAGACAGCCAAGTTTTCATAGTTTTCCTGAAACTTGATAGAGCTGTAGCTGTTTTCAAATCCTGAGGGAGATAGTTTCAATTCATAGCAGTGAAAATGACCAGGTTTCTGCCTTCCCGGGGGACAGTTTGATTTGGTGGGGAGAGGGGGCTACCACGTTTTTTTTGGGCTAGAGCAAAGAGTCCTGCCAGGTGAGTATCATCTAATCCTTTCTTTCAAATATGTCGGACCTAGTCCATGGAGCACCTTGAAAGCAATACAAAGGCCCTGGCAAATGATCTGCTTCTTTACGGGAAGCCAATGTTCCCAACTGTCTTTAAAAATTCAAACTGCAACAATTGAGCAATTTCCTTAATAATGTATGGGGTCTAAAAGGAAGCTGAGATGAATATGTTTACTTGCTGGATGAATGTTAATCTATCATCGATGAAGACACAAAGGTTTTGACTTTCGTAACTTGTGACAGAAGAAAGCAACACTCATCTGGCCACCAAGTAGGGGTCTAGAAGGATGTTGTTCCCACAGAGGATGACTTCTGTCTTTGAAGAGTTAAATCTAAGACAGTTTTGGCCCATCCAATGGCTGACTGCACTTATGCAATTCTGAAAGTTGTTACACATATATGGGTCCTCTTTAGGAAGCAAAACTACAATCTGGGTGTCTTCAGCAAAGAAAACGAATGACAACTCAAAGAACTTGATCAGGGTTGCCAGTGGTGTAATATACAATTGAAACAAAGTTGGGCTCAGCGATGAGACCCCGGTTGAACCCCACATGGTAACTATAAGAGCTCAGATGTTTAAACCCTTGGATGCGTCGGATGGCCGAGGGCCGTCCAACGTTCCGGTGGGCGTGTGCGGAGGACGTCTGGGGGCCGTCCGAACCACGCCCACCTTTTATTTCGCCTGCATAGCGGCAGGATTTCCGCTGCGGTTAAAGGGTTAAACCTCTTAAATGAAAAGAATGAAGCAATGCCAGGCTACAGCCTCCATCTCTGGGCTCAGTCAATAAATAGGTCATGTGCTGCAGAGAGGATGAGCAGGGTAAGGGCAGCATTGCAACCCTCATCCCCTGAGGCCCGAATTTCCTCATGGACCACAGTCAGCACATACGCCATGCTGTGACCACTTCAGAAGCCAAACTCTGTATCAAGCAGCAAGTGATTATTTTCCAAGAACATGGCGAGCTGCAAGTTCATGGCCTTTTCAACTAGCTTGGCTCAGGAGAGGACCCTGGAGATTGACTGATAGCTATTCGGGTCCAACACATTAAGTTGGGATTCATCGCCAGTGGTGGAACTGAAGCATTTTCCACTGTTTAGGAAACACTCTTGCACTAAACATGAAATTAACGATCCTGGTCGAGTAGGGGGCCAGTGAATCAGGTGCTAGGTGAATAAACTTAGGCAGACATGTGAACGAGTGAGATTCAGATTTTGTACTAGGAAGGGCCAACTTAACTTGTTCCTCAGACAGAAGAGCAAAGTAATTGAAGGAGACCCTACGAGGGTCTACTGCCCGGATATTGATAATGTTCTATGCTTTAGCAGTACTAGAGTAAAATCCATTAAAGATTACCTCCACTTTCTGTTGAAAAAATATTGCTATCTCATTGCAGAAAGCATGAATACTCCCTGCTATTTTCCTGGTAGTTGGCCTAGAAAGTTTAGTAAGATTCCTGATCCAAATAGCAAATTTAGTGCAATTGTCACAGGGCCCGAGATTGTAGATGGAGGGGAGCCTCCCCAGATCTTTAGGATGCTTCTGGGTGGTAAGGCAACAGGTTTACTGCACTGTGAGTTAGAGCAATGCTTTTATAAAAAAAAACACGACTGAAAACACCGTATGGGGAATAGCAGGCAAGAAAAGCAATATTGACATTTTTCAAAGTCCAAAAAATTAAATTCTTATGTACAATTGTATAACTCGTCCTTCTTGCCCCAATTGAAAACCGATAGAAACTTGTATGCATGGAAGAGATTGGGGATTACGTCTCTGGGAGATTTATTGGAAGGAGATAAGATTCTGGAATTTGATATATTGCAGGAAAGATTTGGAATTCCAGGTAGTCACTGGCTGCTGTATGGTCAAATTGCTCGTACGATTGGGGCTATTATAGATGACATCCCGGTAATTGAGACCCTACGTAGAGGCTGCAAGAAGATCAAGACTATTTACAATTGTTTAGTAGAACGAATTCGGGATGATATAGAGAAGGTGGAGTCTAATTGGGCATTAAAACTGGGGGATCCAGATGACCTTCGAGCACAACACTATAAGACTAATTTTAATTTGTACCATACACCTGCTAAACTATACTCCTGGGGTATAAGGGATAAAGACAGCTGCCCCAGATGCAATGAAAGTCATGCTGATATAACACACATATAACATATAATGAGTAACTACTCGTACCAACTGTGGTGAACTACTTTTTACCCGTCCATCTACATGCACTACATGTACCAGAGTGCCAAGGGAAGACCCTGGAGGAGAGGCTAGTGGTGTGCGATTCATCTTGGTTTTACCTAAACAGCTCCTGTGAGCCCTGAGCTGACGAGCTCTTGGAGACGCAACTGCGCGCCGGAGAGGCATCAGGGCCTGTGACGGTTACTTGGCGGCCTTCTCATCCACCCCAAACACTGCTCTGCTGACGAGGGAAACTGTCCTGAAACCCGGGCCATGTCTCGGGTCCAGAGAACTTGGGTATAATGAGTAACTACTCGTACCAACTGTGGTGAACTACTTTTTACTCGTCCATCTACATGCACTACATGTACCAGAGTGCCAAGGGGCGACCTGGAGGAGACGCTAGTGGTGTGCGATCCATCTTGGTTGTACTTAAACGGCTCCCGTGAGCCCTGAGCTGACGAGCTCTTGGAGACGCACCTGCGTGCCAGAGGCATCAGGGCCTGTGACGGTTACTTGGCGGCCTTCTCATCCACCCCAAACACTGCTCTGCTGACGAGGGAAACTGTCCCGAAACCCGGGCCATGTCTCGGGTCCAGTGAACTTGGGGATAATGAGTAACTACTCGTACCAACTGTGGTAAACTACTTTTTACTCGTCCATCTACATGCACTACATCTACCAGAGTGCCAAGGGGCGACCCAGAGGAGAGGCTAGTGGTGTGCGATCCATCTTGGTTGTACTTAAATGGCTCCTGTGAGCCCTGAGCTGACGAGCTCTTGGAGACGCACCTGCGCGCCGGAGAGGCATCAGGGCCTGTGACGGTTACTTAGCGACCTTCTCATTCACCCCAAACACTGCCCTGCTGACCAGGGAAACTGTCCAGAAACCCGGGCCATGTCTCGGGTCCAGAGAACTTGGGGATAATGAGTAACTACTTGTAACAACTGTGGTGAACTACTTTTTACTCGTCCATCTACATGCACTACATGTACCAGAGTGCCAAGGGGCGACCCGGAGGAGAGGCTAGTGGTGTGCGATCCATTTTGGTTGTACTTAAACGGCACCCGGGAGCCCTGAGCTGACGAGCTCTTGGAGACGCACCTGCGCGCCGGAGAGGCATCAGGGCCTGTGACGGTTACTTGGCGGCCTTCTCATGCACCCCAAACACTGCTCTGCTGACGAGGGAAACTGTCCCGAAACCCGGGCCATTTCTCGGGTCCAGAGAACTTGGTGATAATGAGTAACTACTCGTACCAACTGTGGTGAACTACTTTTTACTCATCCATCTACATGCACTACATGTACCAGAGTGCCAAGGGGCGACCCGGAGGGGAGGCTAGTGGTGTGCTATCCATCTTGGTTGTACTTAAACGGCTCCCTTGAGCCCTGAGCTGACGAGCTCTTGGAGACGCACCTGCGCGCCGGAGAGGCATCAGGGCCTGTGACGGTTACTTGGCGGCCTTCTCATCCACCCCAAACACTGCTCTGCTGACAAAGGAAACTGTCCCGAAATCCGGGCCATGTCTTGGGTCCAGAGAACTTGGGGATAATGAGTAACTACTCGTACCAACTGTGGTAAACTACTTTTTACTCGTCCATCTACATGCACAAAATGTACCAGAGTGCCAAAGGGTGACCCGGAGGAGAGGCTAGTGGTGTGCGATCCATCTTGGTTGTACTTAAACGGCTCCCGTGAGCCCTGAGCTGACGAGCTCTTGGAGACGCACCTGCGCTCCGGAGAGGCATCAGGGCCTGTGAGGGTTACTTGGCGGCCTTCTCATCCACCCCAAACACTGCTCTGCTGACGAGGGAAACTGTCCCAAAACCCGGGCCATGTCTCGGGTCCAGAGAACTTGGGGATGATGAGTAACTACTCGTACCAACTGTGGTGAACTACTTTTTACTCGTCCATCTACATGCACTACATGTACCAGAGTGCCAAGGGGCGACCCGGAGGAGAGGCTAGTGGTGTGCGATCCATCTTGGTTGTATTTAAATGGCTCCCGTGAGCCCTGAGCTGACGAGCTCTTGGAGACGCACCTGCGCGCCGGAGAGGCATCAGGGCCTGTGACGGTTACTTGGCGGCCTTCTCATCCACCCCAAACACTGCTCTGCTGACGAGGGAAACTGTCCCGAAACCCGGGCCATGTCTCGGGTCCAGAAAACTTGGGGATAATAAGTAACTGCTCGTACCAACTGTGGTGAACTACATTTTACCCGTCCATCTACATGCACTACATGTACCAGAGTGCCAAGGGAAGACCCTGGAGGAGAGGCTAGTGGTGTGCGATCCATCTTGGTTTTACCTAAACAGCTCCCGTGAGCCCTGAGCTGACGAGCTCTTGGAGACGCAACTGCGCGCCGGAGAGGCATCAGGGCCTGTGACGGTTACTTGGCGGCCTTCTCATCCACCCCAAACACTGCTCTGCTGACGAGGGAAACTGTCCCGAAACCCGGGCCATGTCTCGGGTCCAGAGAACTTGGGTATAATGAGTAACTACTCGTACCAACTGTGGTGAACTACTTTTTACTCGTCCATCTACATGCACTACATGTACCAGAGTGCCAAGGGGCGACCTGGAGGAGACGCTAGTGGTGTGCGATCCATCTTGGTTGTACTTAAACGGCTCCCGTGAGCCTTGAGCTGACGAGCTCTTGGAGACGCACCTGCGCGCCAGAGAGGCATCAGGGCCTGTGACGGTTACTTGGCGGCCTTCTCATCCACCCCAAACACTGCTCTGCTGACGAGGGAAACTGTCCCGAAACCCGGGCCATGTCTCGGGTCCAGTGAACTTGGGTATAATGAGTAACTACTCGTACCAACTGTGGTTAAACTACTTTTTACTCGTCCATCTACATGCACTACATCTACCAGAGTGCCAAGGGGCGACCCGGAGGAGAGGCTAATGGTGTGCGATCCATCTTGGTTGTACTTAAATGGCTCCTGTGAGCCCTGAGCTGACGAGCTCTTGGAGACGCACCTGCACGCCGGAGAGGCATCAGGGCCTGTGACGGTTACTTAGCGACCTTCTCATTCACCCCAAACACTGCTCTGCTGACCAGGGAAACTGTCCAGAAACCCGGGCCATGTCTCGGGTCCAGAGAACTTGGGGATAATGAGTAACTACTTGTACCAACTGTGGTGAACTACTTTTTACTCGTCCATCTACATGCACTACATGTACCAGAGTGCCAAGGGGCGACCCGGAGGAGAGGCTAGTGGTGTGCGATCCATTTTGGTTGTACTTAAACGGCACCCGGGAGCCCTGAGCTGACGAGCTCTTGGAGACGCACCTGCGCGCCGGAGAGGCATCAGGGCCTGTGACGGTTACTTGGCGGCCTTCTCATCCACCCCAAACACTGCTCTGCTGACGAGGGAAACTGTCCCGAAACCCGGGCCATGTCTCGGGTCCAGAGAACTTGGTGATAATGAGTAACTACTCGTACCAACTGTGGTGAACTACTTTTTACTCATCCATCTACATGCACTACATGTACCAGAGTGCCAAGGGGCGACCCGGAGGGGAGGCTAGTGGTGTGCTATCCATCTTGGTTGTACTTAAACGGCTCCCTTGAGCCCTGAGCTGACGAGCTCTTGGAGACGCACCTGCACGCCGGAGAGGCATCAGGGCCTGTGACGGTTACTTGGCGGCCTTCTCATCCACCCCAAACACTGCTCTGCTGACAAAGGAAACTGTCCCGAAATCCGGGCCATGTCTTGGGTCCAGAGAACTTGGGGATAATGAGTAACTACTCGTACCAACTGTGGTGAACTACTTTTTACTCGTCCATCTACATGCACACCACATACCAGAGTGCCAAAGGGTGACCCGGAGGAGAGGCTAGTGGTGTGCGATCCATCTTGGTTGTACTTAAATGGCCCCGTGAGCCCTGAGCTGACGAGCTCTTGGAGACGCACCTGCGCTCCGGAGAGGCATCAGGGCCTGTGAGGGTTACTTGGCGGCCTTCTCATCCACCCCAAACACTGCTCTGCTGACGAGGGAAACTGTCCCAAAACCCGGGCCATGTCTCGGGTCCAGAGAACTTGGGGATAATGAGTAACTACTCGTACCAACTGTGGTGAACTACTTTTTACTTGTCCATCTACATTCACTACATGTACCAGAGTGCCAAGGGGCGACCCGGAGGAGAGGCTAGTGGTGTGCGATCCATCTTGGTTGCATTTAAATGGCTCCCGTGAGCCCTGAGCTGACGAGCTCTTGGAGACGCACCTGCGCGCCGGAGAGGCATCAGGGCCTGTGACGGTTACTTGGCGGCCTTCTCATCCACCCTAAACACTGCTCTGCTGACGAGGGAAACTGTCCCAAAACCCGGGCCATGTCTCAGGTCCGGAGAACTTGGGGATAATGAGTAACTACTCGTACCAACTGTGGTGAACTACTTTTTACTCGTCCATCTACATGCACTACATGTACCAGAGTGCCAAGGGGCGACCCGGAGGAGAGGCTAGTGGTGTGCGATCCATCTTGGTTGTACTTAAACGTCTCCCGTGAGCCCTGAGCTGATGAGCTCTTGGAGACGCACCTGCGTGCCGGAGAGCCATCAGGGCCTGTGACGGTTACTTGGCGGCCTTCTCATCCACCCCAAACAGTGCTCTGCTGATGAGGGAAACTGTCCCGAAACCCGGGCCATGTCTCGGGTCCAGAAAACTTGGGGATAATAAGTAACTGCTCGTACCAACTGTGGTGAACTACTTTTTACTCATCCATCTACATGCACTACATGTACCAGAGTGACAAGGGGCGACCCGGAGGAGAGGCTATTGGTGTGCGATCCATCTTGGTTGTACTTAAACGGCTCCTGGGAGCCCTGAGCTGACGAGCTCTTGGAGACGCACCTGCGCGCCGGAGAGGCATCAGGGCCTGTGACGGTTACTTGGCGGCCTTCTCATCCACCCCAAACACTGCTCTGCTGACGAGGGAAACTGTCCGGAAACCCGGGCCATGTCTCGGGTCCAGAGAACTTGGTGATAATGAGTAACTACTCGTACCAACTGTGGTGAACTACTTTTTACTCATCCATCTACATGCACTACATGTACCAGAGTGCCAAGGGGCGACCCGGAGGAGAGGCTAGTGGTGTGCTATCCATCTTGGTTGTACTTAAACGGCTCCCTTGAGCCCTGAGCTGAGGAGCTCTTGGAGACGCACCTGCGCGCCGGAGAGGCATCAGGGCCTGTGACGGTTACTTGGCGGCCTTCTCATCCACCCCAAACACTGCTCTGCTGACAAAGGAAACTGTCCCGAAATCCGGGCCATGTCTTGGGTCCAGAGAACTTGGGGATAATGAGTAACTACTCGTACCAACTGTGGTGAACTACTTTTTACTCGTCCATCTACATGCACAACATGTACCAGAGTGCCAAGGGGTGACCCGGAGGAGAGGCTAGTGGTGTGCGATCCATCTTGGTTGTACTTAAACGGCTCCCGTGACCCCTGAGCTGACGAGCTCTTGGAGACGCACCTACGCTCCGGAGAGGAATCAGGGTCTGTGAGGGTTACTTGGCGGCCTTCTCATCCACCCCAAACACTGCTCTGCTGACGAGGGAAACTGTCCCAAAACCCGGGCCATGTCTCGGGTCCAGAGAACTTGGGGATAATGAGTAACTACTCGTACCAACTGTGGTGAACTACTTTTTACTCGTCCATCTACATGCACTACATGTATCAGAGTGCCAAGGGGCGACCCGGAGGATAGGCTAGTGGTGTGCGATCCATCTTGGTTGTACTTAAACGGCTCCCGTGAGCCCTGAGCTGACGAGCTCTTGGAGATGCACCTGCACGCCGGAGAGGCATCAGGGCCTGTGACGGTTACTTGGCGGCCTTCTCATCCACCCCAAACAGTGCTCTGCTGATGAGGGAAACTGTCCCGAAACACAGGCCATGTCTCGGGTCCAGAGAACTTGGGGATAATGAGTAACTACTCGTACCAACTGTGGTGAACTACTTTTTACTCGTCCATCTACATGCACTACATGTACCAGAGTGCCAAGGGGCGACCCGGAGGAGAGGCTAGAGGTGTGCGATCCATCTTGGTTATAACACACATGTAAGCATGGGCGAATTTTGCAAATCTGGCGTTCGCGTAAATTGTGTATTCGCGAATTCGCAATCCGCAAAATCCGCGAACTCTCGCGAATTTGCTTATTTTTTTTGTGTTTGCAAGGGTTTGTGCCAGTTTGCGAGGGTTTTGTACCAGTTCGCAATTGCAAACTTACTTGTCAGCTCGCAATGGTCGCAACTATGTTGTTTCCACGTCTGGTTCATCATCGCAGGTTCACAGCACCCTCTGTTTTACCACTGCCACCCTCTGGTTCACCCATGCCACCCTCTGGTACATCACTGCCACCCTCTGGTTCCTCACTGTAGATTATGGGGGGAAAGCAAGCACACCTGCCCTGCTTCAACTGACACAAACTAATTTGGGGTTGATTTATTAATGTGTCACTGAATTTAAACTTCCAGTCTTGCACCTGCTTCCTTATCTGTAATTTGCTTTCTGTTGCAGTGCAGTTTTTTTTCCCAGGACCTTTGTGGCCTACTTGTAGCTATTCTATGAGCCTGCTGTGAAGGTCAGAGCAGGGTCATAGAATAGTTGCAAGTAGGCAACTGAACTCTGGAGGGGCCACTCAGGAAGCACTACAGGGAATGGTTACTAATGATGAGTTTGAACTTTTGCACCTGCTGAGTGCTTTCAGTTTTGCAAAACTCGTTTTTCTGCAATTTCGCGGGATTCGCGGGGTGGGAATATGCGCGAGATCGAATTCGGAAGCCGCAAATTCGTGCGAATATGCGATTTGTTTTTTTGCGGCGTGTTACTTCGCAAGGTTTCAAGCATTTTAGCGAGCCGCTTGTAGCGCAACGTCGCGAAGTTACCCTCACGGTCATTCACGGGCGCGGCCATCTTGTTTGCATGATGTATTTCCGTTTCCGGGCGCGATGTGTAATCTCGCAAAGTGTGCGGCTCGCTAGTACAATTTTGCGTGTGATCGTGAGGAAAATCTCGCTCGAACTTACCCACGCGGTCGTGAACGGGCGCGGCCATATTTTTTCTCAATCATTGCTATGGTTCTGGGCATGCTTTCTGTATCATCTCTGAATCTCTGCCATCCTTTGCTTGTTTGAATTTTTTTTTAATCTATTTTACTTATTATCTTTCCCTCTATTATTCTAGCTCTACATTTTTTTGTTTTCTGCTACTTTCGGTTAATTTTAAACTACTTTTTTAAACTCTTTTCTTTTCTTCTTCCCTATTCTATTTCTTCTTTATTATTTAGCTTCCTTTCTGCCCAGACCATGGTAAAGGGAGTCGGAAAGCATCCTGAGAAGGGGAAGGGTCCCGCACCCCGTGCCCAGCTCCCGTGCAGGCATTTGAGGGGGGGAGACAGTCACAGCCCAGGAGATCTTCAGCACGGAGGAGGTGGCCGCATTATTTTTTTATGTTCAGCGCCGCCTCCCCAGGACCATCATGGCAGGCGGCAAGCTCGCTAGCGGGTACGGGATCCGGGAGCGCCGGAAGCGGTAGGAGAAGGTGTGCCGGACCATGTACCAACACTCTCAGGTCCGGCGCACCTACAACCAGGCCACCCACCGTTGGACGGATCTCCTGGACCGGGAACGCGATCTGCTCGACCTGCTCGGCCTTGAGATCCCCGGGCTTGGTGAGTAGTAGTAGCTAATTCTTTACTACTCTGTTTTCTCCTGCTCTGTGTGTTATTATCTTGCAAATTTTTGTTTTTTACCAAGAGCAATAATGCTGCTGATTACATTGTAGGTAAATTATATTTCAAAATCTTCTGTGCATTTCAGGTGCACTGCTCTCCTCCTCAGTAGCGCTGCTACTATGCTTATTTGTTTTCGATTTTGTGTTCATTTCATTGGCCTGTGAAATTATGCATGAGTGTAGTTTAAAGAACTGCGTAATGCTAGTCACTAAGGGTCAGATTTTTAATTACCGGCGCATCCCTGCAAAGTAGCAGGGATGCGCCCGTAATTGTGCGCCACTCCACCACCACCCATGGTGCACCATTTTTACAATGCGGCGCACCATGGGCCCAAAACGTAATCGAAGCGTTACGCTTCTGTGCGGTAAAGGCGGCGCATTGCTGGAGTTGCGTTGCAATGATGGCGCAGCTCCAGCAATGCTCTTGGGTGCCCTATCTCCCCAATACTGCGTCAAGCCGTACGTCTGCGTCAAGCAGGCGCAGAGTTTGAGTCATGCATCATTGTCCTCAAAGTGACTGATTGAAATCTTGTAGATTTCCCTCAGCCACTTTTAGGATTCTTTCCTGCGCAGCAACGCCCTCTCTTGCGCCGGAACGCCCCCTGATGACGCAGGGCTTTACAACGTGATGCATCTCCCATATGCGTCAGGTTATTAATATACGCCGCACCATGGCGCCTCTTTTGTTCTGCCGCTGCGTCACAAAAGTCACACAACAATGGAGCAAAAGAGCTGCAAGGGGCTTCTAAATCAGCCCCTACAGACTCAAGTTCAGTTCTTCCTTTGTACACCTGGCAATAAGAAGAAATAGTGGTGGTGAATTGATAGTTTGAGTATTTTAATGACTGGTTAATGTAGTAGGAAACTTTTTAGTGTTGTCGCTGATCAGCAATCACGATGGACTTTGTCTGTCACTTCGCGTGCTGCGGACTGCTGCCTGCCAGTCCTAGGCGAATCTTTTTAGTAGTTTGTTTAGTGAGTTACATTACTTTCCAAGTTGACGGTCCGCAAATCAAGCAATACTAATATCGTAGTAGACCACATGAGATAGGTCAATATATCCTGTGGAATACTTGTCCATTTGCTATTTCGCCAAAATATTTTGTTATTGTTCTTTTGAAATGTTTGATTTGGTTGACAAATATCATCCATGTTTTCTGGTCTTTCTTTCTTTCATGTTGTACATCAGCTCCCCCCAGGGGCAAGAGGGCATTGGAGGAGGCTGCTGCTGAACAAGGCCAGGATCGGTCAGGCGAGGGCTCCTTTGCTGGCCCCGGTAAGTTTTAATTTTAATATAGAGTACCTATTTTTTCCTACCGTTTCTCATTCAATTTTTTCTAAATCGTCTTTGATCTTCTTGTAGACTGTATCTAAATTCTTATCCTGCCTCGACTATGACTCCCTGTGGTATTACTAGATTATTCTTATTAGTCTGTCTGTGTAGCTAACTAAGATTGCACATTTGGCAATTGCATTGGACTCCCATTCTAGTCAGCAATAGCTCTATGCACTGAGTGCAGTCCTCTGGGATTGTCCATAATGTCTTTTCAAGTCTTCTAAATGTTTATGCCTTGCCAATTGCCAACAATAAAAATGTGAATGACCACCAAGAAAGAATAAGATACTACTTTACTTTTGGTTTGGATAGGAGGACAATCCATTCTACTACTGTTGCAGGGACAGATCTGCACAAACAGAATAATGGACACTAAATAGTGCATTGTTTATCAATTATAATAGGCGCAGGTAGACTTTCCACATACCTCAGTGATATCAGACTTTGAAGAACCCCCAATCTCCTTACTGACTAGATAGTGTGGCAGAGTTATTTAGCTCCCGAATTCATCAATGATTGATCCACAATGATGATTATCCAACGCAGGACAAGAGTACGGAGTCAGAGTCCAGAAGTGTCAGAGGCACGGACTCATGCGTGCAAATTGCAAAACCTTTTGCTCATTCACTCATGACCAAAAGTCACAGAGTCTATTTAAGTTTTAAAGCTTTATTACAGTAAAAATATTTATTAAAATCAAGCTTGTCATAAAACATAAACGGTTGATTAAAAATGGAAAAGTGCTTATACTCATTTTTTATTTCCCACATTTATTGTGGGCGAGGCGAGCCCTCACCTGGTTTGAACTTTCATTTTTCTTTTTGGTGCTGAATCATTGGTCCCTTCGTCCGAATGATTTGTTCTTAGAAGTGAAGCTTCTGTCTGTTATGAAGAAAATGGTGCGTGTTAAAAAGCAAACATTCATCAGTTGTGCCAAATAATGCTGCAAGACAACACCCTTCCCTGGAAAAAGGGACATTTTTACTTTAAAGTAGACAGTCACAAATTATTAGATTGGTTTCTGTATTCACATTTCTTCATTCCTAGACAAAATACTAGTGAGTGGTGTATGTCTATGACATGCAACATTTTTAAATGTACTTTGTAGGTGGAATATCTGGTGCTGGGCCCAGCGCGGAGGTGGAGGGAAGCTCTGGGGAGGAGGCAGAGCAAGTGCCGGACTAAACTGCTGTGTGGGTTGCTACAGTAGTGGCGGGCAGTGGTAAGCTCTTATATTCCTTACTTATTGAGATTGCAGACTGCAGAGTGTGCTGCTCCCCGTGAGAAAACGTAAGGTTTGTTAAGATGAGAGACATGAAGAGGAATGATTGACATTTAGGGGCCTATTATGATGGCGGACGGACCTGAGTCCGTCCGCCACCATAGAGTAGGAGGGACTGTCCACAGAGGCAGCTGTGGTCCCTCCGTGGTAATTAGGATGTGATTGCCACTCTGGCGGTCACATCCTGTATTTTTATCATTGCGGCGGGTGCTGCTTGAAGCAGCACCCGCCGCAGTGATAAAAAAGTAAGTTGTGCATTTGCATGCACAAAGCGGCAGGCACCGCGCGGTGCATGCCGCTTTGTGCAGGTAAATGCAGGGGGTACCATAGGTACCCCCCATGTGTACCCCCCACCCTCCTTCACCTCTGGGGGCCCACAACAGGCCCCCAAACAAAATCCGTAAGCCTTTGCATGTCGGAAATGCCGCCGTGTAAAGGCATGTTCCTCCAGACATCCTAATATGGCTGGCGGTGTCTGATAGACACCGCCAGCCATGTTAGTGCTTTTCCGCCACGGACGGGAGGCGACCACGGCGGAAAACCTGCAGACTGAAAAACGATCCCCCTGCCATCCTAATCTGGCAGGGGGTCTTTTTCAGTCCGCTGCGGATATCCCGCATCCTAATCTGCCCCATAGTTTGAATGGATGGATGCCTGGATCATGGTACCATCTGACTCTTAGATAGCATATGTGTATCTTGAGAGAGTAGACGGTCACTGGATGAACTAAGTGTTACTTTGAAGAGCATGTAACACCGCACCCGCACGTCCGTCCCAGTGTAGGAAAGGCAAGGAAAAGAAGTTGTAATTTTGTCCGAATACTACCATGAATAGTAGCAGAAGTTTGTATTGCAAGCACAGCATATATCCAGCTATTACGATGGCCACTCACTACCTCTGTTAATAAGTTTAGTAGAACTCGGTCATTCATGTGTGGATGTATCACTGTTCACTCAATAAAAAGCAAAGCACCTAAAGTCATCCCATATGTAAGTAAATACATACCATGTGCAGTGATAGATAATCAGATTATTTATCTTCTTCATTTTCCTTTTCTAGTATTCATTGGCACTGTAGGGTGAAAGTTAAATTAATTAAGCAGTAGCCCTTGTAACAGAGTATTCTCAGTGCCACCAGCATTAGAAAAGTAAGAGCATCACCACCTGCATGTACTGGAATGGTACAGTAACGCAAGTCTGTCTCACTCATCATGGCGGGCGTCTGTTTTTTCTCAGGTGCAAGTTGACTGCGCTGGCATTATGCCGGCTTAGAAAAGGGGGTGGTGATGAACAGAGTGTCTGAATTAAGCAGACCACTCTTACCCAGTCCAAAGATCAGGGCTTGATCCATCACCGTTATTTATCTCACTGCACCACCCCAGCTCAGAGCCTGGCTATATGCAAATCAGTCTGTCCCAAGCATTATGCTGGCTTGCAGAAGTTAACGTACCAATTTTGCTAAACAAGAGAGAAGAAGGAGAATAAGACTGGTGTACAGTCATAGTTGACTCTAATGGAGTGAGTCCATAGTGCTCGTAGAATTGATTCCTTAAACTCCCACTAATGTCAGAGCAAGGGTGAAGAAGTGGGAGGTTAGATAGATACTGGCCACATTAGTTATGTACTGCACTTGCAAGTTGCTAGTTCTACTGTGACACAACTTTCTGCTGAATCATTTTTTGTTAATCTTAAAGAGCATTGGTTACAGACTATGTCTTTCTTTCTTCATATAGATGCTCCTTCCAAACTAACCCGGAAGGAGATGGCTAGACGGGCCCGGCAACGGAGGGTGGAGGCCACTGTCGCTGTATATCGCCGGCTGGTGGCCCAGGAGGAGGGGGGCACGCAGTCTACCAGAACATCTACCAGGACAGCTGCATCCTCCTCCGCGCTCCCTGGGTCACCCAGTCAGCGCAGGTCTCCAGCGGTACGGAGCCGGGGTACCGCAGCCACCCGCCACCGCCGAGCAAAGAAATCAGCTGCCCCCCACAGCAGATGCAAGAAATGCATGCACCGCCTTTCCCTGGGGGTTTCCTACCTCGAGCAGGAGCTGCTCAACACGAAAACCCTGATCGAGACCCTCCGCAAGGAGCATTCCGACCTGGCCCGGAAATTCAACTGCAGCAGCCAGCAGTAGGAGGAGACTGTCCCTTGCCCCTTTTATAAAGACTTCTGGGGGGTGGGAATTGGGAGTTGGGTTTTTTCACTTTTTTGGAATTTTCACGGACATTCGTTGGGGTTAGGGAGTGGGGGTGGGTTGTGTCTTGTGGGAGATTATTTTTGTCAGGGATATAAATATATTTTAAACTTTATCTTAGCATACGTGTTTTTTTACTGCTTTTGAGGCTGGTGGGTGGGGGTTTAACAGTAACTTTGTTTTGGTGAAACTTAAGTGGCATCTTGATTCAAGTTATGTAATTAATTGCCCAAATGTTTTCGAAACTAAGTGCCTCTCACAGAGTAAGTGAATTCAATAGTCCTAGGACTTTACTAGTACTAGCATCAGTCTCTCGTATCTCCTAATACTCCATTATACTCCCCCAAAACGCTTATCTTACCTTTAATTTGTGTTTGGAAATAGGGCTAGGCACAGGGCTGGCTGCACGGCAAATGGCGATTAAGGTTGGCAATCCTGGGTGGGTGAAATGTCATCATTGCGTTGGTACTAGTGGTGTTACACAGTGGCAGTTGCAGCATCTGAACAAAAAGAAAATGAAACCTTGTTTGTCCTTACCGTAGCATTAGAACGGTACAATAGAGAATATAGCAGGTGACAGTACACTAGAACAGTGCCACAATGTAGCCTAACAAATGGTAAAGTATTGAAAGTATAACTAGTACTTGTGTTGAATTTCTTTGACATTGGCTACTACTACAAGAAATAGTACTGAAGGTGAAGGACACAGCAGCGTAATAATTTGCCACTTCTAGGAGGAGGATGTTCTTGATAACCTATCAAGGTGATGGCGCACATGAAAATCTGCTTTCATTTGCCAATAGAGACTGTGAAGCTGAGTAAGAATAGAATATATCCTCGGATTCCTTCACCAGGCTGTTGCTATATTATCAACAGCCAGCGATAATTATCGCTGGCCGTGCTTAGCGATAATTATATTATTGCAGGCTATTTCTGGAATGTATCGCCCTGGTAACGCGTTCTTAACAACGCGTTACTCTAGGGCAATAAAAATTCTAGGGATAGCGGCTGTTTTCGCCAAAATCTAATGTGTGTTAAAATCATGTAATATTGTGATGTAAACATCAGTGATATTTGCAAGGTAGTCCATCAGGGGTACGATCAGTAACGCCCACTTTGCATCTTATTGGAGATGCAAAGGAGGCATTGGGAATAAGGCTGCTAACATGCGATTATGCATGTTAGCACCCTCTCGAAAATAGGGTGGTGGTTTTATCTCCGCTTTTGGACTTTGTAGTAAAAAATGTAGAAGACCCCCAATCAGATCTCAAAAAACGAGGCCTGGTAGAAAACTGGTGACAAAACGTACTTTGAAAGTAAAAGTAGGCCCAAATCCCCCCTTACCCACTGTGGATTGTATTCAAACCACTTGCAAGCAAGCAAAAATATCCATACCCAGCATTGTTCCAAGACTCGCAAACCCCCCCAGAAAACAGCCCCCCACCCAAACACATGCAATACAAATACTCCTAACCCTAACGAGCCGTAAGTTAAGAATAGTGGCAAATGCTTTCTTTAACTATGCCAAATCCCCCCTTTCCCACCATGGATTTTCTTCAAATCACTTGCAACCAAAATTACACATTCCCACTAGTACTCTAAGACACAAGACCTCAGTTGCAAAAATCTAGTACACCCCGAAACACCTGCAATCCAGCTGCTAGGGCTAACCCTAACGAACCCTAAGTTACAAAAAGTGCCAAAAGGCTTTTTCGCATGGATTTTCTCCCAACTAGTTTTATCCGGTATTAGACCTTCCCAGCAATGCCCCAAGACCCACCAACCCACCCGCAAAAGAGCAAAACACCCCCGAACAGCCAAAAAGCAAAAATGGAAAATCTCATACTTACAATATTTTTCGGCCTTCTGTCCAAACGTGCTGTGCAGCTAGGTCATAACTCCCATTTTCCACCATGGATTTCCTGAAAAGCAAATGCAATCAAAATTAGACTGTGCCAGCAGTGCTCCCCGACCCCAAAACCCACCCACAAACACCCGGAACCCCCCAAAGAGCACCTCAAAGACAAGCAAGTCAGCAAAAACGCAAAAAAAATGTTGCCTCCGATTTGGTCCAAACCACTTTAATCCCGTATTAGAGCTTCCCAGCAATGGCCCAAGAGCCGTCAACCCAGGTGAAAACAAGTAGAAGACCCCCAAACAGCCAAAAAGCAAAAGTACAAAAATGGGGACTTAGTCATTTTCATGGCAATTTCCAAAATCACTCCGCGTGCGCTCTGCAGCTAGGCCCTAACTCCCCTCTGCCACCATGGATTTGCTTCAAACCTCTTGCAATCAAACGTATCCATACCCAGCAGTGCTCCCATACCCCGAAACCCACCCACAAACACCAGTAAGCCCCCAAACAGGCCCCCAAAAACGCTACATTGAGCGAAATGTCAGAAATAGCAAAAACTTTTTCCTCATGGATTTTGTCAAAACCACTTCTATCCGGTATTAGACCTTCCCAGCAATGCCCGAAGACCCACTAACCCACCCGCAAAAAAGAACAACACCCCCAAACAGCCAAAAAGCCAAAATGGAAAATCTCATACTTACAATATTTTACGGCCTTCTGTCCGAACGCGCTGTGCAACTAGGTCATAACTCCCGTTTTCCACCATGGATTTCCTGAAAAGCAAATGCTATCAAAATCAGACAGTGCCAGCAGTGCTCCCAGACCTCAATCCACCCACAAACATCCGGAACCCCCCCAAAGAGTACCACCTCAAAGACAATCAGGTCAGCAAAAACGCAAAAAAAATTGCCTCCGATTTGGTCCAAACCACTTTTATCCGGTATTAGAGCTTCCCAGCAATGGCCCCAGAGCCGTCAACCCAGGCGTAAACAAGTAGACGACCCCCAAACAGCCAAAAGGCAAAAATACAAAAATGGGGACCTAGTCATTTTCATGGCAATTTCCAAAATCACTCTGCGCGCGCTCTGCAGCTAGGCCCTAACTTCCCTCTGCCACCATGGATTTGCTTCAAACCTCTTGCAATCAAAAGTAACCAACCCCAGCAGTGCTCCCAGACCATGAAACCCACCCACAAACACCAGGAATCCCCCCAAACAGGCCCCCGAAAACATGATAGTGAGCAAAAAGTAAAAAACGATTTCAAGTCTGATTTGGTCAAAACCAGTTTTATTCGGTATAGACCTTCCCAGCAATGCCCCAAGACACGCCAACTCACCTGCAAAGAAGTAGAACACCCCCACAAGTGCAGAGTCTTTCTTCATTGGGCGTAATCCAGCCCTCTGCTTTGAGGGAAATAGGAGTCTGGAGGAGGAGGATAGAGGAGCATGTTCTTGTGAACTTGTGAACCTAAGGAATGCAGACTGCGTCACCTTCAAATCAATAAGCAAATAAGTGAAGACAGTTCTGCTGATGGGATTGTTTTTGTGATTAGGTGATTAAAGTTTTAATTATATTAACTGTGCAAAACAAAGAAAGACAGACACACAGGAATAAAGTGAATAAGGACGAAAAAGAAAGTTATTGATTCATTGGCTCATTTTCAGGGCTTGGTGTCAGGGAATAGGAGTTTGTCCTCATACTCTGCGGATCCAGGCAGGAGTAGGTCAGTGTCACCTAACAGAGAAGAAATTCCCTCATCTAAGTTGCGGTCCTCCTCGTCTTCATCCGGCGTGTGTTCTCGTACTTTGTAATCTGGTGGTATGAGGTGCTGATTCATCTTTATCATTGTTAACCTCTACACATTTTTGGGCGAGAGGCGGGTCCGTTTGCAAGTTACAATGCCATCAGCAGCACTGAAAACACGTTCAGAAGACATGCTTGCGAGTGGTCAAGACAAGTAGTTTATAGCCAGGTTGGAGATCTGTGCCCACAATTCTTTTTTCCCATGCCAATACGCCAATGAGTCAGCATTAACATAGACCTCTGTTGAATCATTCAGAAAGTCCTGCACCATCGACTTAAGGTTCTCCACGGTTCCTCCACTTTGCTTACTTTTTGCTGGGACCTTTTGAGAACCAAACCCAAGCAGAGTTAGCCAATCCTCTTCTTCACCCAATGTTACTGTTGTGTCTGGTGCAGATGATCCGGTTGCCGGTGTCTTTAAGAGCTGAGAGGTCACTTCTGCCACAGCCACAGGTGCAGAAGTGGATTCTTTTGACTGGGGATGGCCTGCTGATGCTGCCTTTTCCTTCAATTTTCTGCCGTTCTCTTTCAAACCTCATGGCGGACAAGGCTAGCCAATGTTTGTACTTTGTAACATCTTCGTCACCAAAAGCAAAGAAAGCTCTGCCTGCCAGTGCCTTTTTGTAGCATGGATCCAGAATAGTAGCACAATGTAATGCTGTTCTGAGTGGATCATTTGAAGATGTTCATCGCCAAGTAGGCGCTCTAATAATTTCTCTGCCAAAACAAAAGCTTCTTGCTTTTCTTCATCTTTTTGAAACATAGAAGACACCGCCTTCAGTTGGTGCTCCAGCATGCGCAACAATGGGATAGCTTTTCCCAAATTACAGTCCTCCCTGCTGACTGCACGTGTGAAGACCTCGAAAGGACGAAGCATGTCTGTCAGGCTTTTAACTAGCTTCCATTGCGCCGCATCTAGCCTCAGGTACTTCTGAGCTGTACCCAGTGTTAAGAAATACTGAATGAGTACCGTAACCTGCTCATACAGACGCTCAAGCATGTAGAAGGTTGAGTTCCAACGTGTTGGCACCTCCTGGATGAGTGCTTTCACTGGCATTCGACGTTCATGTAGCAGGCCCCTCAGATGCATCCGGGCCTTAAAAGAATGGCTGAAATGGTTGCACATTCTTCGTCAGGTGATCACTAACTCACACACTGGACTGTCTTCACTCAACCAGGTTTATACAGTGCGCCAAACACAGCACTCTGAAATAGTTCCCAGATCCATGGCCTTAACTACATTGGCGCCATTATCAGTGGAAACATAACCAATCTTGCTTTTTTTGGGGACAGCCAGTGAAAGACCTTTGTGTTAAACTCATTCAAAATGTTTTCTGCTGTATGACGTTTCTCCAAGCCAAACATGGCTAGTGTTGTATGTTTCCGAGCAACTTTAAAAACTTGGTCCGGGTCAACACCTGTGTTTAGCTTTGCTTTAACCCCTGAAAAAGAGACCGAGTGTGCAGTGATGTACATGTAATCAGTGCTTGCGCCACTGGTCCACATGTCTGTTGTCAGATGTATAGTGTGAATAGCACTCTTCTGCAAAGCTGCCCCAATCACCTCCAGCACATCTTCATGTAGTGCTGGAACCGCAACTCTGGCAAAATAGAACCGGCTAGGAACCTTCCATTTAGGGCTAAGCTCTGCCACTAATTCTAGAAAACCAACCCCTTCTACAAAAGAAAAAGGAAGAAGGTCCAGAGCTAGCATTTTAGCCAGCTTAGTGTTATACAGACGCGTCAGTGGGTGGTTGCGTTCATATGTCGCTTCTGAAAACAACATGGTTCTTATGGTGGGCTGGACCATTTTACGGGATGATGATGACTTCTTCGACCCAGTTACGCTCGCTGATGAACTTTTTCGCATTGGTGTCTCACTCTCTCCCACACTCTTAGTGTGGCTCACAGGGGGTGTGCTGCTGACAGGAGTACTGGGTGTAAGTGAAGTGTTTGACGCTTCTTCCTCCTTGTCATCATCAGATGAAACATCAACGTTTTGTTGACTTCCAATTCGGGCTTCCTTGATCTCCTTTTGGTGCGCAAACCATTGGACAGCGTGCTGTCGCTCAAGATGACCTCTCTGGCCTCCGGTACCATAGTTGGAACCAAACTTACCACGACTAACTGCAAACTTACAAATGCTACAAATGGCTATGTTTTCCTTTTTTGGGCAAACACTAAAGAAGCCCCAAACTGCGGACTTGAAATGTCTGTGGGGGCCGGAGGAAGCGATACTGGTGGTGGTCATGCTGCTAATGCCAGATGAAGTGGAGGATGTGTGTTGCCGAACTTTACTACGTTGTGCACTTGCACCACCACTAATTGAGGTCGAGGTGGATGGAGGTCCCTTCTGGCGAGAAAGAAATATGGAAGCGGTAGGTGGTGGTGTACTAGTTAACTCCAATGATGGTGGTGTTCCCATTGCCTCCTCGTCAACAACATCATCACGCTCAGCAGCTTTTCGTGCTAGGGTCAAAATGTCTGTTTGCTGCATGCCCGCTGAGGCTGGAGTGAAGCCTATGATGACTGCGTCATCGTCATGAGAGTCTTCATAAGCAGGAGTATACGCCACGTCTTGTTGAGCGTCATCACACTCCATAACTATGAGAGTTTCGGGGACCTTCCTTTTACGCTTAGCTAACTTTGTCAGATCATGGTGTGCCTCACTCTCAGACGGAAGTGGTCGTTCCCAATTTAGATCTGTATCATCAGAAGGAGGTGGACTTGAAGAGCATGTAGACACCATCCTTGATCTTTTCCTTGCTAAGTATGTGGAAGACAATGAATGATCAGGAGTGTCTTCCTCAAATGATACCTCAGCTTGAATGTCGCTTTCCTGATTTGTCCCTAACTCTGGAGGTACAGCTATTGTGGGCACTTGTGCCCCTCCATGCACCTCTGCTTGCCCATCTCCTTGCGCTGCCTCTCCTTCCTTCCACATGTAATTGGGCTTGTACTTGCACATGTGGTTGTTGTTGCGGGTTTGGTTGTTCAACACTCGTCAGATGAGTTACAACAACCTGTGTTGATTGAGGGACATTGCTGCTACTTTCTTGCGATGAGCCAACATCACTGGTCGATGGTGATTGAACAAGTAGACTGGCTGCCTCTGCAGGACTCAAGGGCTTTGACTTAAGTTGGCAAGGTGGTGGTGGCACTGAGTTCAATGGAGCGGGGGTGCTGCTCCCTCTTTGGTCCCCAGCAGATCCCGCTGCTGCTGCAGGCGTACTTTTTATTTTATTCCCAAAAAATGTGGCGGGCGGCACACCAGTCTCCTTGATAACTTGCTTCTTCTGCTCCTTACTGGCAACTTTCTTGCTAGAGGAGCTACGGGGAACTTTTTTTGGGACCATCTTCTTCAGAGGTCAGAACAGCAGGCCGCAGTTGCACGAGTTGCAGAGTTGTCTGTGGCCAGACGTGACGCCACGTGATGTTATGCTGCACACACACACACCGCTGCAGGACTTCTTCCTGGCACTGGTGGTTCTCTTGAGTCTTGTGCTCCTAAGCAATGGAAGACAGATGAACATCAGGTCAGTTATACACCCTAAAACATCGAAAACCACATAAAAATCAGCACAATCCCATGCAATCCATGCCCTCAATGATGTTTAAATTCAAGACACCCCACAGAAAGACTAGGCCCATGCACCACTCACTACCCCTGGGCATAATGGATGAAAGCTAGGCAAAATGGGTGCAGGCCTGAGAACACTGCCTGCATTCAAAATGGCACCTTTCCTCCCAGTACATGGCCAGGGCCTGCCTGTACTAGCATTCAAAATGGCCCCCATCCACATGGCCAGTTCAATGAACACCCCAAAAAATTGAAAAACACACAAAAATCAGCACAATCCCATGCCATCCATGATGTTTACATTAAAGAGACCCCACAGAAAGACTCAGTCCATGCACCACTCACTAGCCCTGGGCAAAAGGCCCCAACAGCAGCCCAAAAAATCGTAAACCACAGAAAAATCAGCACAATCCCATGCCATCCATGCCCTCAATGATGTTTAAATTCAAGACACCCCACAGAAAGACTAGGCCCATGCACCACTCACTACCCCTGGGCATAATGGATGAAAGCTAGGCAAAATGGGTGCAGGCCTGAGAACACTGCCTGCATTCAAAATTGCCCCTTACCTTTCAGCACATGGCCAGGGCCTGCCTGTACCAGCACTCAAAATGGCCCCCACCCACATGGCCAGTCCCCATGAACACCCCAAAAAATCAAAAAACACACAAAAATCAGCACAATCCCATGCCATCCATGATGTTTACATTAAAGAAACTCCACAGAAAGACTCAGTCCATGCACCACTCACTAGCCCTGGGCAAAAGGCCCCAACAGCAGCCCAAAAAATCGAAAACCACATAAAAATCAGCACAATCCCATGCCATCCTTGCCCTCAATGATGTTTAAATTCAAGACACCCCACAGAAAGAGTAGGCCCATGCACCACTCACTACCCCTGGGCATAATGGATGAAAGCTAGGCAAAATGGATGCAGGCCTGAGAACACTGCCTACATTCTAAATGGCCCCGCCTCCCAGCACATGGCCAGGGCCTGCCTGTACCAGCACTAAAAATTGCCCCCACCCACATGGCCAGTCCACATGAACACCCCAAAAAATCGAAAAACACAAAAAAATCACCACAATCCCATGCCATCCATGCCCTCCATGATGTTTACATTAAAGAGACTCCACAGAAAGAGTCAGTCCATGCACCACTCACTAGCCCTGGGCAAAAGGCCCAACAGCAGCCCAAAAAATCAAAAAACACAGAAAAATCAGCACAATCCCATGCCATCCATGCCCTCCATGATGTTTACATTAAAGAGACCCCACAGAAAGACTCAGTCCATGCACCACTCACTAGCCCTGGGCAAAAGGCCCCAACAGCAGCCCAAAAAATCGAAAACCACATAAAAATCAGCACAATCCCATGCCATCCTTGCCCTCAATGATGTTTAAATTCAAGACACCCCACAGAAAGAGTAGGCCCATGCCCCACTCACTACCCCTGGGCATAATGGATGAAAGCTAGGCAAAATGGATGCAGGCCTGAGAACACTGCCTACATTCAAAATGGCCCCGCCTCCCAGCACATGGCCAGGCCCTGCCTGTACCAGCACTAAAAATTGCCCCCACCCACATGGCCAGTCCCCATGAACTCCCCAAAAAATCAAAAAACACAAAAAAATCACCACAATCCTATGCCATCCATGCCCTCCATGATGTTTACATTAAAGAGACTCCACAGAAAGAGTCAGTCCATGCACCACTCACTAGCCCTGGGCAAAAGGCCCAACAGCAGCCCAAAAAATCAAAAAACACAGAAAAATCAGCACAATCCCATGCCATCCATGCCCTCCATGATGTTTACATTAAAGAGACCCCACAGAAAGACTCAGTCCATGCACCATTCACTACCCCTGGGCAAAAGGCCCCAACAACAGCCCAAAAATCGAAAATTCCAAAATTGTATTCGCAGCAACTGTAATGCCCCAAACAAACTTGCTTGTGAAATTTCTAATCTAAAAGTGATCCAAAGAAAGTCAAAAAGGCCTCAAATCCAAATAACCAGCAGCATCCACAAAAAGTGATTCTTCCAGGACAAGATCCGAATGAAAGTGACCAGCACATGAAGAAAGCACCTGGAGGAGCCTGCTGGACAGGAACATTAAGTACGAGACTGTGGGGACTACCTTCCTCCCACCCCCCCCCCCCAAAATGGACTCCTTGCAAAAAAAAGTTCAGGCAAATGTCAACCTGAGGAGTTATTCTAATAAAAATCATCATTTTCAGAAGGTTTATGCTGCTTGTTGGTGGATTTCTTGTGAAGAATAGCAAATTCTATAATTTCGGGAGTGCGAGATTGTTGCTGCCCGCCGCATATACATGTTCGCAATTGCGAACTCTCGCGATGCGTGCTGTGCAAGGTGGCAAGCCGCGATTACGTAATCGCGGTCGCCAAACTCCGCGGAATCCCGCAGCAAGATCCAAAATGGCGCAGCACTCGCAAAATATCGAGAAAAACAACTCGGCAAACGCTGAATGACAGTAAGTGAACGCTGCGCGCCGCTATATTGTATCACCAAGCACAAAAATACGCTGCGTGCGAATTTACGGATTTTCGACAAATTCGCGAGAGTTTGCGGATTTCGAATTTTCCGAAAATCTGCGAAATCCGCGAGCGGAATGGATTTTACGCCCATGCTTAAACACATGTTCTTTTCTTGCAATCGTATGGACTCTGTTAAAAGTGAGATATCAAAATTTTGGGAGGGGCTGCTAGGTCATGTCATCGACCTATCCCCTACACTACTGCTTCTTGGTATCGACTCTAAGTTGGGCCTGGGAGATGATGAAAGGGCATTACTGTTTTTATCTGTCGCTGTACTTCGAATTTTAATCTCTGCAGCTTGGAAGGATGCGATTGCCCCGTCCTTTCAGACGTGGCTATCCAGATTTTTGGGAATTCATAATATTGAGCCAAGCCTGTACAAATTTAAAGGCAATAGGAAATGCGAGAACGACAAGCGTCTTTGTGCCCCGTTAACAAACTGGAGGGCTGCCAGAGTATGAAACTGTTGCTTTATAACCATATAACCCTATAACCCGATAGGTCTTTTAATGATATGTCTTTTTACCATTAATCTATTATTCCTCCCGCCAAGGTTTTAATGTAGAATTTGTGTAAATATATCAACTACTGTTTTGTGCTTTGATTATATATGTATTCCTCCCTTGTACCATATCCCAATAAAAATATATTTAAATAAAAATAAAAAAAAGAAAGTTTAGTAAGAGTCGGCAGTATCAAATATGTATTGGTATTTGAATGGAATAGTGTCTGGAGAGTCAGTAAGTAAGACGTGTTCATGCAAGCTTTTACAACGCATACCTTTACAACGCAGGCAGTAGAACAAATGCATCATTATCACACGTTCCATTAAAATGCATGTCTTTACAACGACTTGACTCAGGGAAGCACTGGACTTTGGAATAGTATATTTTACTATTCAAAATCCAGTCTGCACAACAGAAGGGAAGGCGTTGGATTTAAAATCCAACAATGTGTTCCCTAAATCAAGTCATTGTTACGACTGAGGGGCATATTATCAACAGCCAGCGATAATTATCGCTTGCCGTGCTTAGCGATAATTATATTATTGCAGGCTATTTCTGGAATGTATCGCCCTGGTAACGCGTTCTTAACAACGCGTTACTCTAGGGCAATAAAAATTCTAGGGATAGCGGCTGTTTTTGCCAAAATCTAATGTGTGTTAAAATCATGTAATATTGTGATGTAAACATCAGTGATATTTGCAAGGTAGTCCATCAGGGGTACGATCAGTAACGCCCACTTTGCATCTCATTGGAGATGCAAAGGAGGCATTGGGAATAAGGCTGCTAACATGCGATTATGCATGTTAGCACCCTCTTGTAAATAGGGTGGTGGTTTTATCTCCGCTTTTGGGCTTTGAGGTAAAAAAAAGCGGAGATAAAGCCCTTGCAAATATGCCCCTTGCTTTGTAATGGAACGTGTGGTAACGCCACGTTTGCTGTAGTGTTGTTTTGTAACGGTACTACCTAGTTATATCTACATTGTAAACACTGTTTCCCATTATGTACTATTACTACAAATAAGAAGTGTGTGAAATTTGTAATTACACAAAAGTTCAGCAAAATTATACACAGTTATTCAAGATGAAGCTGTAATTCCACGCTATATTCAGCATGGAATGTGCACTTTTTGGAGCGAGGACGCATTTCACAAAAGCATTGAAAACAACAGCTGCTCTCATTCTGTTTTTCACACGAATTTGTGGTAAAAGTTTACTATGAATGGTGCATTTTGTTGACAGACATGAAGACAAATTCCCATAATTACATAAATTACGACAGTGTAAAGATTCACGGGCTCTGTTCCTTTCATGACAGATATCAAACTCAAAACAATATGGGAATGTAATTGCTCTATATTTATTATTTCCGTGTGAACTAACGAATCCTTTGGTGCAAGGCAGACCTCCCTCGCCTGACTGGCTGACTAGGAGAACACTATGGACATAATGTCTGTCACAGTTGTAGCAATGTGACCCAAAACCTGGTAAATCCCTCCAGTCTGTCTTGTGCTGGAACATATAATTCCAAGACTTGACCCTCAACTTTTGTTCTTATTGGCCTCCTGGAAACCGCAGCTACATATTTAAAAAAATTACCCTGTTAAGGGTTTGGTCGCAGACCTCCCTCTCCCCGATTGGCTGGTAGAAGAAAATGTTGTGTATGATGACTGTCAGATTGTTGTCACTTTTTTATTTAAAAAACAAAGACTCAACTGGAAAATATTAAAAGCAAGACAATTTGAAATGGTGAATTAAATCACAATTGGGAAGGGGAACAAAAGAAGGGAGACCACAACGTAATGGCAGGGTGAAGTACAATAAACTATAATTCCGTAAGTAGTTAAGAAGCGCTACAGTACATGATTATACAATGACCGTAAGACACAAAGTGAGCACTGGGAGTGCTAGTGAAGGTGGACGGCGCAGTGACGTAAGGGTGTCAAGGACAGCGTGAACGGCGATAACAGGTATGGTTAAGGTGGCCAAAATGTGTACGTTTTTTAAATTTTATTTATAACCTTTATTTCGGCACAATAGAGCCATAAAAGATACAGAAAAACAATCATTTCATAATACAGTGTCTGCATAGAGGAATAAATGATTTTAGGGATGGCATGGGTACGGTTAGGAAATCAATACAATACAATCTTTATAAAGTAGTTAAATAGGCATCAGATTTATAAAAAACACATAAAACATTACTTAAGATTATTCTCACCAGTTCCAAAATTACTGATGACTTTAAAATTTGTGAATATATATAGGCAAATTTATAAGCACATAATAGCAGCAACATTAAGTTCAAGTACAAAAAGGTGTTTACATCACAGTTCCATTTATAGATTCAGGCCCATCATGTTGCGAACAAATGTTAATGTTAATGTTAATGTTAGAAGATTTCTAGAGCGCATGGCTGCCCGTAAGCATCCCAGCGCTGAACAGAAGTACAGGCGGAATCAAGAGGGGAAGCTTACGGGAACAGCCAGGTCTTCAGAAATTTTCTGAATGCCAGAAGATTAGGGTGTACACGGAGATCAGGGGGGAGGGAGTTCCACAATTTGGAGGCGTTGTAAGAGAAGCGCCGACCTCCTGATCGTGCTCTCTTGATCCTAGGTGGCAGAGTTAGGTGGGCATTAGAAGATTGGAGGGATCTGGAGGTGGTGTATGGAGTAACCAGATCTTTGAGGATGGGTGAGGCTTTCTCTTTGAGAATTTTGTGCGTTAGACAGAGCACCTTAAACTTCCCTCTTTCCAAGACGGGCAACCAGTGTAGCGCTCTAATGGCCGGCTTGGCCGAGCAACGACTCTTGGTGTTGATAGGAATCCGTGCGGCCGCATACTGCACCACCTGGAGTTTAGTTGTTACTTTCCGTGGTGCTCCAAGGTACAGTGCATTTCCATAATCCAACCTTGACAAAATGAGGCCCTGGATCAGGAGTTTCCTCGATTGGAAAGGAAGCAGCGGTAGAATCTTCCGGGCGGAGTGCAAGAGACCATAGCAAACTCCAGCCGTTTTCCTTGCTTGGGTATGCATGGTAAGATTTTGGTCCAGCCATAGTCTGAGGCTTTTAATCTTGGATTTGGGGGTTGGAGGCCTGCCCATGCATGGGGGCCAGAGAGAGTCCGGACGGAAGTGGGACTGATTCCCCATCACCAGTATCTCAGTCTTGTCACTATTAAGTTTCAAATGTCCATCCAGCTGGCTATGTCTCTCAGGCAGGAATAAAGGTCGATGGTAAGATTTTCCTGCTGACTAAGAGAGACAACCAGCTGGGTGTCATCCGCATACGTCAGAAGTTTGATACCATATGGGGTGACAATCTTTTCGAGAGGGGACATGTATACGTTGAAGAGCGTGGGGCTCAAGGACGAGCCCTGTGGCACTCCACAACGTATATGGGTCTCTTTGGAGATGCGACTACCCTCTATCACCTGGAATGAACGGCAGTGAAGAAAGGATTTCAACCAGGACAAGCTGATACCTGTGATTCCAAGATCTCTAAGCCGCTGAGCCAGGATCTGGTGGTTGACCGTGTCGAAGGCCGCGCTTAGGTCCAGGAGGATCACTGCCACTGATCCTCCTGCATCCATGATCTTCCTGGCCTCTTCGACCACAGTCACCATTGCTGTTTCTGTATCCTGGCCAGGGCGAAAGCCTGTCTGTGAAGATTTAAGTAGTTCGTTCGATTCCAGGTAATTAGACAGCTGGGCATTGATGAATTTTTCTGTCAACTTACTAATACACGGAAGGAGAGAGATAGGCCTAAAATTGGATAGATTGAGGGGGTCTAGATTGGGTTTTTTAAGTAGGGCTCTAACCTTCACCTTCTTCTAACTAGGGGGCACTATTCCATCTGCTAGAGAGGCATTAATTAAGTTTACCATTGGCGCAAGAATGGTAGATGCTGCTTGCTTTAAGATTTTAACTGGGGCGGGGTCAGACGGGGAGCCACTCTTAAGTGATTGGAGAATGGGGGACAAAGTGTCCTTACTTCTGGGAGAGAATGTGTCAAGTCCCGTATTGAGGTTCTGGACCTGCATTGGGGACATAGATGAGGGGTCCGTAGGGGTGAGTTGCTGAAGAATATTTTGAATCTTTTGATCAAAATAAGTGGCCAACTCATTACAATGATTGTCTGATAGGTCAGTCGAGCATATGGGCTCTGGTGTTTTTAAAAGTTGTTTTACAATTCGGAAAGTCTCCCTCGACGAGCAAGATGCAGCACTAATTTTCTCCTGGAAAAAAGCTGTTTGGGCATTTTTCAGGGCTTTTTTGTAGTTAAGAATAGCCAGTTTATAATCCCTCTTGCTATTGGGGTCGAAATCTTTCCGCCACACTCTTTTCGGCCTTTTACAGAGCTTTTTCAGAAGGCAAGTCTCCTGGGTAAACCATGGAGAGGAAATTTTTTTACGGGGTTTCAGGTACGGTTTTTTTGGGAGGATCGTTTTGAGAGAATTTTCGATCCAAGAAGAAAACTCTGCATCCGCTATTACGGGGTCAGTTTCATGGTTTGGCTTGGAAAGTTCCAAGACCTGCTTCCATTTTTCGGTGTCTAGTTTGGCCCAGGGACAAGCCGGTCTACCGGGAGGTTGGTTAGGAGGAGAGATGGTCCGAATCTCCCACCTAAAGGGGATAAGCAGGTGATCCGACCAAGGCAGAGGGATCGGAACATTTATTTTAGGATCATCAATGTTACATAAAATAGGATCAAGTAAATGTCTAAGAGTATGCGTAGGTTGGTCGCTCTGTAGGTGGAGTTGATGAGTAGCCAGGTCTAAAAGCAATTCTGAGGCGGTGTTATCATTGCTATTGTCGAAATGATTATTGAGATCCCCTAAGATTAACAAATTGGGTAAGGTGCTAGTCATAGCCGTGGATAATTCCAAGAGGGAGCTACAAAATTGTCCCAGGGCCCCTGGTGGACGGTAGATGAGGACTCCTGAAAGGGAGTTACAAGGGGACAATTGAATGCTAAAGTGTACATTTTCACAGTCAGTCCAATAGGGGGCTGTCATGAAATCTGCATGAAAATTGGTCCTTGTGAATAATAGCTATCTCTCCTCCCCTTCACTTCATTCGGTCCAAGTCTTGCACAAGATAGCCATGAGGTAGCGCCTGTACGACATCATAATCTGACTCTGGAGCGAGCCATGTTTCAGTAAGAAACAGAATCTCAAATTGCTCCTCCTCTAGTAGCATATGGAGTTCTTGAGCGTGTTTGGGCAGGGATCTGCAATTTAACAAGGCCATATTAATGATTGTCAGGGGGGCCTGACTTGTCATTGCTGGAGTAAGTTTAAATGGGCAATGATGACAATGGACACAAGAGCTCTCACCTTTAATGATATGAGTGCAAGAAGGCTGGAGGGGCTGGTTTAGTTGAAGCAGGGAGTCTCTGGAGTATGATAGCCTTGATTGAGTAGGAAACTCCAGCGTATCTGGCCCTAGGCTCGTTCTGGCGCGGATGGGCGCAGACGGGCTTGCCTTAGGCGCGCCTTCGGCACGCTGTCGGCACGCCTGCTGCGCTCGTCCGCTGCGCTTCTGCCAAAAGCACATCATTTATAGTAGAGGGAGGGCGCTATGGGGGGGGGCGTGGCCTCAAAGGGGCGTGGCCTCGGTGCACGCTGGCAATGGCATCAGCAAGTGTTTTTTTGGCAAATTCCGTGCCAGCGTTAAGATCCGCTGCGCGGGTTGACAAGCTCTGGGTTACTGCCCCAGGAACCAGCCGAGGTGAGGTAAGTTAAAAGCACAATTTTAGACAAAGTGACACTCAAAATTTAAAAAGCACACGTAACGCTCCCGGCTTCTGCCTCAGGAGTACAGTTCTGGTCAGGCGCTAGTTCTCAGCGCCTTTTAAGCATGGGCGGGGGGCGTGGCCTCAAAGGGGTGTGGCCTCGGTGCACGCCGGCAATGGCGTCAGCAAGCTTATTGCAAATAGAAATCTGCTAACACCAAAAACAATCACCTGCCTAGTATCAGTCTTAATAATCCTATTCGGCTCCTAGTTTGAGCGCACTCCTAAAGTAAGGCAGAGAGGCTTAATCCTTTTTTTCCTAGCCGTCTCGTAAGCTGGGCGAAAAAAGAGGATGCTCGACTCATCTTCTTTTGTATTACTTTGGCACAAGGTACATAGCTCACTAGTCTTTATTTCACAGGTGCTTGTCCACCTGGCTATGGTCGTGTTGGTTTTCAACATTCCATACCTAAATTCCATATATAAAGTTTTGGCCAAAGGTGGTTAAATCTCGTCTAAGAATTCTTCAAAACAAGGAATATCCTTAAAAACAAGAAAATTACTTATCAAGGTTCCACCTACTTGGTCATTTGACAAGCTATGTACCATGTATACCCAAAAGGTCGTTTTCAGCAATTTTTTAGAATTTTGCGTCAAACTAAAAGGATTTTCCCAAAACTGTGTCAACCCAATTCTATTTAACCATGTTTTATCCAAATATTGGAATTATTCGAATCTAATCTCATTATTTCTTGGAGTCCATTTCTGTAATCTACTAGCTCTGGTGTACACCAGATCTCACCCATAGTGATAATGGTCTCAAGATGGCATAATGATCCGTGCGCTTCATGTTTAAGTCTAGCAACTTCAGGAGAGTCCTATAGAATTTGTTTTTGCTATTCATGAAAAGATTCCTACATAATGGTCCCCATATTTCTGCCCCATATAACGCTGCAGACTGGGCCTTAAAAATAAAAACTTCAAGTGAGGGAGAAACTGCCTTACTAAGGCTCGCCCCGTGTTTTTTTACAATAGGCAGAATATTCTGTGTAAGTTTAATTTTCTTTTTTCTACTTGGGTTTTCCACAAAAGTTTTCAATCTAATGAAACTCTCAAGTAAGTAAAATTCTGTACAGATTCTAGTTTTTGATCATTTAAAAACAGATTCCTCCTAAATGTTTTATGAGGGTTTATGGCCATATATTTAGTCTTGTTAGTAATAGTCTCTAGGCCTTTCTTGTTTTAAGATGTTTGAAATTAATTTAGAAGTGATTGCAGACCTCTGGGTGATTGAGAAATCAATATATTATTGTCTGCAAATAAAAGGGCCGGAACCCTTTCTACATTCAATTTTGGTGAATCGTTATTGCCGCCCTCTAAGTTAGATGAGATGGCATTGACAAACATTGAAAATAAAGTGGGAGCCAGCACACATACTTGGCGGACTCCTCGCTAAATTGGGATGGCTTTTGTTAGTTTGCCATTTGGCCCCCATCTTACTCTCCCATAATTGTTTTCATGCAACCTAATGATCTGTTGGAGAAGACAGACCGGAAGCCCTTGAGAATGTAAAGACTCCCATAAAAGCTCACATGAGACGAGATAAAAAGCAGCCCTGAGGTCTACAAATGCAATGTAAAGATGCCCTTTCCTTATATGAACATATTTCCAACATAAACAACAAAATCTGAAAACTTGGTCAATAGTACTTATTCTGGGCCTACAGCCAGATTGGAACTTAGTGAGTACAGAACTTTCTTCCATCCATATATTCATACGTGTTAAAATAAGCCTTGCATAGATTTTTTGTAAAATATCCATTAAACTAATGGGGTGATAGTTAGATGATTCATTCCTGTCGCCCTTTTTAAAAATTAGAACGATTTCCGCACCCCTCCAGCTATAAGGAAAATCTACACCTGCTCCTAAAGCATTGCACAAAAAATTAATATAAGGCGCCCAGACGTTAATTTCATGCTTATATAAATCGCCCGGGATTTTATCCAATCCTGGTGCCTTTCCATTTTAACTACATTAATTACTAACACTGTTTCCTCTATTTCAATCTCTAATTTAATTACACTGGGGCTGGACCATAATGTATCCTTTTCCAAAACCCCAATATGTTCTGGAGCCCTATATAACTGTGAGAAATGTTCGACCCATTTAATTTCATCAAGAAACACGTCCTTAACCACTCTTCCTGTATGGTTCCCATTCGCCATCAATCTCAAAAACCGCACTTGGTCCTTGATCTTAGCTGCCATTAGCAATTCGGACCAACTTTCCTCATCCCAATTTGTTCTTGCCTTCGCTTGAACCTTCTTATATTCTTTTCTGGCCGCCTTGATCTCCTCAGGAGACTTGCTTTTTATTACTTCTATGAGTCTAGCCTTGCCATTACGGCAATCCTTGCCATACCAGGGTTTCCTACTTGATATACTATTTATATTTTGATTGATTTTTTTGGGTATTTTAGTTACCAATGGTATTAATGATTTAAAAAACCCAATATGTATACTACCCTCTAATGGTGTGCTAATATTTGTAAGTTATATACAGTATTTATGTACAAAGCATTCAGATAAAAAGGTTGACCACAATAGGGCCTGAGTTCTAGGCTGGGTAGTCAACGGTGTTTCAACCTGAATGATTGCAGTTCATAATCAGGACAATGGTCACTAGTTTGAGGGTAGTGGTCTATAGGAGAAGGAAGGAGAGAATGGGTCAACACCTGAGTGGTCCGAGGAAGAGGGGACAATAGATAAGATAGGTGGGAGGGGACAATAGATGAGATAAGTAGAAATTACCTAGTGAAGAGAGTCCATGGCAGGGATGCGAATGATCCAGAAGTAATCAAGATCTGCGAGGCGTCAGGGATACATGTAAGTTCTGTTGGGGAATAGACAGGGTAAGGGGACTGTCAGAGTGTCTGGTTGGCCACTAGTAAGAAACAAGGATTCAAACAGTATGTATATAATTTCTGAGATACTTTTTCCATATGCATGGTCGGCATAATATGAGGAACCAGGGATGCGCCTTGTTAGTGTGGATGATGGATCTGAAAAAATGGGGCAGGAGGACAGAGTCAAGCCAGCTTGAAAAATGGGCTGTGTTACCGATCGTGTGGGTCGGTAATGTCCAACTTGTGTCAACACTTAAGGCTGAAGTCAGGGGGAGATCAGCTGCCAAGCTGGAGGCTGATTTCACTGCAGTGGGGGCTGATTTTGTTGATGGAGATCTGGGTGTGCTTTGAAATAAACAATGCAAAACAAATGTCGTTCAGCATACGCAGGTCCCCATCAACAAAATCAGCCCCCAGCTCGGCAGCATTCCAAAACACCCGGTAGCCAGTCTGGCCCTGACGGCGTAGCGCAATGGCAAAGGGATTTCAGTCGTTGTGGCAGAGGAATGAAACCTCTGCGCTGCCGTCTGGTCAAGGACAAATAAAGCATCCGAGGACACTGCTGTGAAAGGAACGGAGGGGGAAAAAGCAGGATTAGGGTCACGTGACGTGAGTCAGGAAGGGCGGAACACTAGACAGGGGAAAGGAAAGCAAGGCAAGGAGCCCTGGGGGGACCAAGGAGTGTCAATTAAAGAAGGAAGTGCACCGTGTGTACCAGGTCCGAGGCTGCACTTCGATTATAAAGTCATTAACGATTAAGGAAAAATAAATATGTGCGTCATATTGTTAATTAATGAGACTCGTAATAGACATATTGCATGTGTACAGTACAAACAAGTAGAACGAGAATATTAGTTGTGACAGCACAAAAACATCAGTTGAACGAAGGAGAAATAGAAATATTAGATGTGAACACAGTAATTGTAAAGGTAAAAACATTATGATGATGGAACCCTTTTATTCATTCAGACATTGCATGTGGCTAAGGTAACCACAACAATATGTTACTGCCCAGAAGGTGGAACAGTGCCTACTAATGAGTGACTGGTCACACGGTGATAGAACAGTGAATCACGTGAAGGTGTAGAGACCACACTGGAAGCCATTGGATACGGCCAATTGAACGAATCAAAGTAGACAAGAAAGTTACGCAGATAAAATTGCATAGATGAAAATTATGTTACTTGAAGGTTAAACAACAATTAAGAATGCATAGGGTGATCTAATGATAACATGATAGCACAGGAGGGCCTATAATACATGATATAATGATTGGTATCTACCCATGAGCCCAGTGTAGCGAGTACTGAACTGGGAGAAGAAAAAGGGGCCCAGAAACAGGTGATAGGTACAAGTAGCTGTAATGACCATGTAACATTCATCAAGGGTGTTGAGACCATTTTCAACGGAATTGCAGCGTGCAATCCATCTACATTCGCATTTGTTCAATAACAACTGTAGGTTGCCAACCCTGAGTGGAAGCGTGGGGTTGGTCAATCACTAACCAGGTGAAGTCTGTTTCGGAGTGTTTTTTCTCTCTGTAATGGCTGACGAAGGGAGCTGTTTCGACATTGGATCTAATATGGGTTTGGTGTTGGAAGATACACTATTTAACCATCTAGGTGGATTGGCCTATTGGTAAAGTTGTTAAGTTTGCAAGTATGTCCTGAGATTACAAATTCCTTTGTGCTGTAGGTGAAGTTACATGCTGTACAAGATTGGCATTTATAGTGACCCCGGGTTGGTGGTGGACCCCACAGGGAGGTGACTGAGCTTTTTTATCAGTCTTAGGCCAGGTGGCATGGATCAATGTGTCTGCTATGTTGCTAACCCTTTTATAGGTGAACAAGGTAGGTTCTTTAAAAGGTGCATAGTTATGTAATATTGGCCAGTTTCTTTTTATAACCCTGCTTACCAAGTTGCTAGAAGGGCTGTATGTTGAGACGGATGGGATGTGTGACTTGGTTCATTTAGGTGAGGGAGAGAGTAGGACCGCCCTGTGGCAATACCTTGCCCTTTTATATGCACAGTATACAATTTGTTTCGGGTAGCCTTTGGCGATCAAATTTTGCAAAGAATGGCTGCTTCCTTAAAGTGTTCCTTGCGCCATTTACAATTTCGGCAGATACAAAGAAATTGACTGTAGGGTAAGCCATCCCTAAGGCCTCTAGGATGATAGCCTGCGTAAATCAGGAGAGTGTAACGCTCTGTAGGTTTGCGGTAAAGAGCAGTGCCAATGGTGCCATCCTCCGCATGTAGGGTGAGGTCGAGGAAGGGTAGGTCATTGGTTCTAATATCAGACGTGAATTTGAGGTGGGTTTGTCAATTATTAAGCGAGGTTATGAAGGATGCTAGGTCCTCATGTGTGCCATGCAAGAGAATATCATCGATGTAGCGACGCTAGAGGTTGATTTTAATGAGGAATGGATTATGCGTAGATAGAGGGAGGGTGGTTTTGAGATAGTGGACATAGAGGATAACAAAGTTCATGATAAAGCAAGCCCCCATGGCTACAACTTTGATTTGTAAATAGAATGTTTCTTTGTAGAGGAAATCGTTTTTTGTGAGTGCAATACGTAGTAGATCAATGAGAAAATCGGTAGTCATGAGAACTGGTCTGAGACGTGAATCAAGGAGTTGTGCAATGACAGAGAGGCCTTCAGTGTGGGGAATGTTGGTGTATAATGCCTCGATATCTAGGCCTATCATGGGGTCATTATCGTCATCAAATAGTGTGTCCTCAATAATGTTGATGAGATGTGTGCTATCCCTCACAAAGGTATCAGTCGGTTGGACAAATTCCTTAAGAAAATAATCAATGTATTTGCCAAGGGGTTCCAGAATTGAACCACAACTGGACACTATCGGCCATCCATGGGGGGTTAGTTGTGTTTTTGTGCACCTTGGGTAGTAAATAAATGACTGGAGTGCGTGGATGTGGGTTGTTAAGGAAGGCGGGTTCTTTTTTAGTGATAATGGCAGAGTCTAGGGCATGTGTCGGGATTGATTGGATTTGCTTCTGAATTTCAGAGAGGGGTTCTCCGGGTAAAGGTCAGAAGAGAGAGGTATTTTTCAACTGGCGTAGGATCTCGTTGTCATCATTTTCCATGTCCATGATCACTATACCTCCACCCTTGTCTGCGGGTTTGAAAACTATGTGTTGATTCTCAAGTAAATGGTCTAAGGCCTGTTTCTTTTTGTGGATATGTTGTATAGGAAAAATTCCGAATGGGATTGTAATTCCTTAACCTCATGCAAAACTGATCTCTCGAAGGCCAGGATTTTCTGGTGGCATCATAGATGCATAAGGGAGAAAGGTAGAGGCTGGGTGGAACTGTCTTTCATATGGGACATTAGCATCTGGTTTGTCAGAGAAGAATTGTTTGAAGCGAATACGTCACAAGAAAAGGAGTTAATCCTCTTGTAGTTTGAAGAAGTTGCTGTGTTCTGTCGGGACAAAGGAAAGGACCTTGCTGAGGAGTGAAATCTCTTCTGAGAATAGTGTATGCCTGGAGAGATTGAAAATGGGGATGGGTGAGGCATTAGGTGTATGCTGGTCTGTAAACATATCCAAATTGTTTTGTGTGGTGGGTAGTTGATTTGTGGTATGTTGCCGATGTGCCTCAATGTCCATTGAGGGAAGCATGGTGTCATCCGTGTTGGTTGGCATTTGTGCTAGTTCAGCTCATGTATGGTGATGGGAGGGGCCGCGGTCGCCTTCAGACCGCGGCGGAAAAGCACTAACATGGCTGGCGGTGTCTATCAGACACCGCCAGCCATATTAGGATGGAGGGAATCACATGCTTTTCCGTGGCGGCTTTTCTGCCGTGGAAAAGCATACAGACATTCACTTTAAGGGCCCGTTGCGGGCCCCCTGGGTGAAGGGGGTGTTGGGGGTGCACATGGGGGGTACCTATTGTACCCCCCTGCCTTTGCGTGCACGAAGCGGCAGGCACTGTGCGGTGCCTGCCGCTTTGTGCATGCAAATGCCCTGCTTTCATTTTTACATTGCGGCGGGTGCTGCTGGAAGCAGCACCCGCCGCAATGTAAAAAATAGAGGATGTGACCGCCAGGGTGGAGGACACATCCTAATTGCCATGGAGGGACCACCGCTGCACATGCGGACAGTCCCTCTTATTCAGGGGTGGCGGACGGACGCAAGCCTGTCCACCATCATAATAGGGCCCTTATTTTGGTAATCTGAAGTCCTCAGGACTGAGGTCCCATACTGAGAAAGGAGGTTGGACATACTCTTGTACCCACCTATGGGAGGATCTGGGAAGACGGGTGCCACCCATTCCCTTTGTCCAGTTTAGCGCCAGAGCAGGGACTGAGTGCCCCTGCAACTGGATTGAACTGGGGTATGCACAGGGACAACAGGTGTGCCCCCAGCACTGTCAGCACTGTCTGAAAAGCATTCTCTGAAAGCACCCACCTAGCCCCAATATACCAAAGCCTATCTGGAAGGTGGTTACACCTCCCTGTGACAGGAAACCTATTGTCTAGGCCTCTCCTGCCAGAATTTTGTCCAGCAGCAGGAGGTCAGACTCATCTCTATGGCTGCAGCATGCATTTTGTGATGCTGGGGCTCTTGTAAACTAATACCGGTTAGGGCAGTGTGTACATGTCTTCTCCCTCTAGAAGAGTGGATTTCTTCCCCAGCCACCAGGACTGGCAAGGGGGGTAGGATTCCAAAGTGTTTCACACCAAACACAACATGTTTCCATGCAGCCATTCCAAAGTTAGCATTAACCACAAGGTTATAATGCACTTAAGAGTATATGGTCTGGCGGCATTTCAGAAAAGCTACAGGGAATAGATTCCGAAAGCTGCAGAGGGGCCCTGCTCATGCACGGGCATGCTCTCACACAAACCCAAGCACTCTGCCTTCAGGATTGATAAGGCCTGCCATAGGAGTGACTTATAGGTTTATATGTGTCAGTGATAAAAGGTACATATAGGTAACCTGCATCTTAGTAAGGGGTGCATGTACCACCTTACCCAGGCTGCAGTAGCAGTCCTGTGGTGCCATTTTGGAAGGCTTCCCAGGGGTGGCATAATACATGCTGCAGCCCCTGGTAGGCCTCTGGGGTACCTATGCCCTTAGTACCTAAGGTACCATATACTAGGGACTAACAGGGTAATCCAGTAACCAATCTGGAGTGTACCTAAAGTACAAGCAATCATTTTAGAGAGGAAGCAGCTAGGCTGGGGTCCTGGTTAGCAGAGCCCCAGCCAGACTAAAGTAAAACAACAGTGAAACACCATCAAAAAGTGGGGGTAACCATAGTAAGCAGATGCATCTCTCCTACACCAGGGCCTTCTCCAGTGCCTGAGTCCTCTATAGAGGTGTTAGAATAGTCCAAGAAGGTGATGGCTTGATTGTTCCTGTATCTGCCGCAATCTTTGCTTCTCGGTGGTTGGTAAGGTGTATTGAAGAATGTATCAAGTGAGTAGCGATATGTAGTGTCCTTGTTGTAGTTTTTTATATCTTTTTATGTTTTGGATATCTTTTTGTTCGGCTCAAAGGTGTGGAATGTAGTGATGGTGCTGTTTACCCTGTCCAATAAGGCCTTGGCGTCCGGATTGGTTGTGTCAGAGAGGATTCATTTCCCAAGTTCTGCAATCTCTTCCAGTTCCTTGCAGCTGTGTTCTATGGCTGTGTCTATGCCCAACACCATCCAGTGTCTGGAGCAGGAAGTGGCAAGGTAGCTGAAGCCTGTATGGAATTTAGGGTCTTGTGTAAAGATGTCCGCAACGTTACTTATTTGAAGACCAAGTGGTATGGTGTCAGATTTGAGGTATTCTGTTAGCATGCGTGCGTGGAGGGCTATGCAAATTTGTTTTTTCTTTATGTTCTCGAGTTTCTCCAATAGAACCCTTTAGGAATTAAGGGCTGCTGTGAGGGGGTGGATGTGTGCAAAAGTAAAGAAGGACCATTCAAGTAGCGTTGGATGTAGTCATTCGTGTAGGCTGGCTTCTCCCTTGAGGACATAGGGCCCGATGTAGGTAAATCCCATTTACCGATTTTGAAATACCGAATTTTACCGATTCGGTATTTCAAAATCGGTAAATGGGATGTAGGTCCCAACATCTGGATTCGTTACCGAATCCTTAACAATTCATTAATTACCGATTCGGTAAATACCAAATCGGCAATGCCCATTCATTCCTATGGGCTTTGAAGCCCATAGGAATGATTAGGCATTACCGATTCGGTATTTACCGAATCGGTAATTAATGAATTCACAAGGGTGCAGGGGGTGTCACTTTGACACCCTCTAGCACCCCCAAAACAGGCATGTGTGCAATGTGGCACACAGACATGTCCTAAGTGAGGAAATAGAAATTTTATGTGGCCAGTGTGTCCCCTACATGTACCCTATGTATATGTACATGTACCCCATGTATGTCCATGTCACCATGCAATTCCCTTCTCATGCCTGTAATAATAATGCCTCTGCATTTCCGTCCAATGTTAACATATCAGTTACCAAGCCCTCCATGAAAGAAACGTTAATTCTGCACTGAGGCCTATGTTTCCAATGCATTTACATGGTGCACGTTTAAAAGTCGAGATAAACTCGTTTTTGTGGCTCAGCTGAGCCAGGACCTGAATTCAGGCTCCATGCCTCCTGACACTCTGAAAGCTGCAGTTTAGCTATGTATCCCTGACCTCTCACATACTTCCTGCTCAGCCGAGAGGTGCCCAACTCGGCCTGCCAAGACAGTATTTTGCCTACAGTTATCTGCCCTGCTCCACAGAAACACATTCCTGCTTAATGAAAAAGGTAAACATATTCCGCCTGCAGAAGATAGGGCCTAGCCTTTCTGTCTCCATTCAAGTGATTTACAGAACTCGCATCCATAGAAGGCCCATGGCCCCCATGCAATGCACAAAGAAATATATGCACACACTAGCATTTAGTGATGAGCAGCCTTTGCTCGAGCGACCTTTAAGTCAGATAATACATCCTCCAAACTCAAGATATCAGATAATACCAGAAGTGCAGGTCGTCCTGACATCCAAGACTCCTCTACTAGCACGAAAGTCAGCTCCCCCCAGCTTACCCCAGTTACACGTCAATTCCACGTCATGACCAAGTTTGCGCACACAAGTAGGGTAAAGGTTCCTGCTGACTATGCAGACCCCCTCTATGTATCCACCCATCTATGACACACCTATGACTCATCAAGTGAACACCCACGTGTACGCCTTCTTACACGCCCTTTTCACGCCCATGTGCTCTTATCTCTCTCTTTCACTTGCTCCGCCTGGAGCGCTCTGCCTTCTCTATGCAAGTTAATGTATGTTTTAAGTATAAATAAAGAACTCTGTGAATAAAGTTCAGATGACGATCCTTCCTGATCCCTAGTGGTGATGGAACCCGATTCTCCCTTAACTCGAGTTACTGAAATAAAGCCCTTTTGAATCGGACACCACAGACTCTGCCTCTCATTATATGCATGATCCTTGTTAATGTATAGAAATTCCGACAGGGTAATTATTTATTTACCTCTGTTAGCATGCGTGCGTGGAGGGCTATGCAAATTTGTTTTTTCTTTATGTTCTCGAGTTTCTCCAATAGAACCCTTTAGGAATTAAGGGCTGCTGTGAGGGGGTGGATGTGTGCAAAAGTAAAGAAGGACCATTCAAGTAGCGTTGGATGTAGTCATTCGTGTAGGCTGGCTTCTCCCTTGAGGACATAGGGCCCGATGTAGGTAAATCCCATTTACCGATTTTGAAATACCGAATTTTACCGATTCGGTATTTCAAAATCGGTAAATGGGATGTAGGTCCCAACATCTGGATTCGTTACCGAATCCTTAACAATTCATTAATTACCGATTCGGTAAATACCGAATCGGCAATGCCCATTCATTCCTATGGGCTTTGAAGCCCATAGGAATGATTAGGCATTACCGATTCGGTATTTACCGAATCGGTAATTAATGAATTCACAAGGGTGCAGGGGGTGTCACTTTGACACCCTCTACCACCCCCAAAACGGGCATGTGTGCAATGTGGCACACAGACATGTCCTAAGGGCACTTCTGTCTGTCACATGGCACATGTGTACATGCACAGATGTGCATGGACACAGGAATCGGTATTTTACCATGGATTTGTATTCCATGGTAAAATACCAATTCTGTAAGCCATGTGCCAATGGAATATTGGCTACCCACATAGCATTTTCGGTAATTTTACCGAATCGGAACCTATTACCGATTCGGTAATAATAACGATTCGGTAAAATTACTGATTATGTGCACCTACATCTCCCTAGCCCTTTACCGATTGGAAACGGACGAAAATCGGTATTTTCGGCCGATTCCGATCGGTAAAGGGCTACCTACATTTGGCCCATAATGTGTGCATTAATCACACATAATGTGAAACCTTAATGTGTGAGTTTAAGTAGAAAAAAACTCTTGCAACCCAGCAGTTGCTCAATGCCAGAGGGCAAATTAACAGAGTAAGGCCCGTTAAGTTAGGTGAGACAGGGCGCAGTTTGCAACAAAAAAACAATGTCTCAAATGGAAAATATTCAAAGCACGCCCAGTGCTCACTCTTTGTGTTATGGTCATTGTATAATCATGTACTGCAGAGCTTCTTAACTACTTACGGAATTATAGTTTATTTCACTTCACTCTACCATTAGGTTGTGGTCTCCCTTCTTTTGTTCCCCTTCCCAATTGTGCTTTAATTCACAGTTTCAAATTGTCTTGCTTTTAATATTTTCCAGGTGAGACATTGTGTTTTGTTGCAAACTGTGCCTTGTCTCACCTGGGTTAACGAGCCTTACTCCTGTTAATTGTTCCTCACTTTTTTATTAAAGACACAGTATTTTACTCCTGACTCCCTCAGGCAGATCCACATCCAAAGCGTGACCCCCAATCTGTGTTCCAGTAGATATTTGCTGTGTGGTGTGTAGTTTTTGGGTGCAGGGTTGACTGGCACCAAGGAGTACCTACACATCCCAATCATGTCTGAACACTAGAGGCACCGGGAATATCAGGCCATGCATGAACCCTGACATGTTCCATCATCTAGAATCACCTGCAAATGTCAATGTATGGGTGAAACAATCAAAGGTCTTTCCTTTTCTGAAAAAAAAATTCAAGAACTTTAGGCAACTGGTAAAAGGCTACCATCCAATATTTGTAAAGAGAAGAAAATGTCACCCTCCAGAGGGGGGTGGGCCTAATGTAAGGGACTGGAATACGTAGAACTTGTAACCGTGTGAGGATCACAATGACATAGCCACATATTTGGTCTCTTCCTGTCAGTTATGCTAGGCCCAGCCTAACATGTGGGATACTATTCTTTTTTGGTAGATGTGTGAGATCTCTTGATGGTGTTTCTCACACATTCTTGAAATTAGATAAAATGTTTTCTTAAATACTGATTAACCAGTGCAGGAAATTATTGATAAGACAAAATGGTGGGATTCTGGAATGACACCCTCCCCAAGGATCACATAGGTGTCTTGTGTTCAGATATGACTTCAGTTGGTAGATATCACAAAGTGTAGGGCAACCATAGACCCAAGTGCTTTGTACACTGGTGTGGAGTTAAGTCCTGTTGGATTTTTTCTTATGATAAGAAAATATTCAAACAGCGTAACTTTCCTATCTAGGGTGTAGGTATCCTTGTTTCTGAACCTCAGTGGTTTGCATTTTTTTTTATACTAAGTGTGACTTCACCCAAGACCTTGTGATTTGATGAAAATGATTTACCTATAGAAATAATATATATAGGAAGGCTTTTAACCGGCGTATTTATTCCATTGGTCATACAGAATTTGGCAATGGGTAAGCCCTCTTCAGCCATTGGCAAACTTTATTGTGACAACAGCTTTCTATCCACGTAATAAACAGAGCCCTGCGGAGTTATTAGTTTGAGGTATGTGGTAGGCAACCTCAAATAAAAAACAAAATTCTTGTCAGAGTGGACCACAAAAGAACTAAATAAACCCTACATAACCCCCTGGTAGCTTGGCACTAAACAGTGAAATTTTACTTTGAGGAAATGTGTAAAGTGTTTATGCAGCACTCAAATAGTACTAAAGTGCAAATACAAGACAAGTAACATCTCTATTCATTTTTGAATAATTTAACGAAATGTAATAAATAAAATGACACTCATATGACAAAAATCAAATAAGAGTAGAGCCGGTGACAAGAGATTTTAAAGTTTTACCTGAAAATAGCACCAAAAAACACAAATCGATTTGGTTGTGGTTAACCAGGGTAAAGTTGAGGAATGAGTTGCATCCTGATGAACATGTTACCGTCCCACGTCCATGCATGGATCTGCTGTTCTCATTGGAGGGGTCAGTGAGGAGGTTGCTGTCAGTAATAGGAGCAGATCAGGCGTCTCAGGGGGTCACTGTTATAGCACAAAGATGTGTTTTTCTGGAGCTTTGTGCTGGCTGTCATGAAAGAGAGTCACTGTTGACCTAAAGTGGAGGTCTGCTGGAGTGAAGACTGCTTCGTGCCTGTGAGGTTCCCAAAATACCTTTCCCTTCAGCTTGAGTGCAGGAGGAGTAGGCTCTGAAGCCAGCCACTTCAAGGGGATCAGGACTCGAAACAGCAAGGGCCAGCAGCAGGGCTCTGGCAGGTTGAGTTGGTGCTAGATGTTTGGGCAGTTGGTGGGAGGATCTGGAAGCCTGTCGTCTTTCAGTGGCTCGAAGGATTACACTCTGATGCCAGCCAAGGGTCCAGAACATGAGGGGCACATCTTGGGGACCAGAGATTACGCCAGCAGACGCTAGCAGCGGGGCTCAAGCAGGCCCTGGCAGGTCCAGTTGGTGCTAGCCATTGGGCATTTGCTAGGAAGCCACTGGAAGATTATTGTGTCTCTGGAGCTCAAACAAAAAGTCAGTTAACTGACGCTTGGGGCATCTTTACAAGCTCCTATCACCACCACAGCACCACTTTGTCTGATGTTGAGGTGGCAATTGGGTCTTTGCCTCATTTACAAGGCAGATTAACACTGTCTTGTAATTGAGGGACTCATTCACGCTATACTTGAAAGGGGCTGGCAATGGGGGTTGTGGTAGGCGTTCCACCGCAACACACATTCATTTTGGCACTGTCCCATATTTACAATGGTTCCTTTAAATATAGGACAGTGTCAAATTAAGACCAGGCCAAACCTTTTTAAGTGTGTGCTAAGGTGTGGAGCACAGATAGAGACAGCAAACAGCCATTGATTGTTAATGTGCAGGAAGGTCTCCCTTCCTGCACATAAACAATTATTGAAAATAAAATGATGTTTGGAATCTTCTGTGTGTGCTGCATAAAGCAACAAAAAGAAGATACAAAACGCCATTTCAGATTGCTCATGTGAATGAAGGGGCACCTTCTTGCATATAAACAATCTTCCACCTCAATGCAGGCTCACTTGTACTATGCCGCAATGTCTTTATTGGGGCTGGGCAGCTAAATTAGCTCCAGAACCGGGGGAAACGCAGGGCTGCACTGTACCCATGCAAATACAGTGCAGCCTTGCGTTTCAGAAGTGGTCGAGTGTGGTGTTAAGCCAAGGAGGCGTACGCCGGGCTCTGCCACTTCCTCATACATACGCCTCTTGGAGTCACATCTAGGGGGCCTGGGCTCAAATCAGTCAGGCCCAGTCTTCCTTCTTTGGCACAGGTCTAGGAATGTTTTGATTAGAGTTTTGTGGTAAAAGGTTTATTTTGCCTCATCAAAATGGCAGTTTAAATCTGTGCTACAAGCTGCAGTATGAGGCCTGAGATGTTTTTAAGTGCTACATTCATGGGCGGCAAAATGAGTTTGGCAGCCCGCTAGTAGTTTTTAAAGGACATGCCCTGGGTACATGTAATAGTAATTACTAGGGACTGATAAGTAAATTAAATGTAGCAATAAGGTGTAGGCTCACTGTATTGTGTTTCAGGAAGAGAGCACACACACCTTACCATTAAAACAAGCATTTGCGATGCACATTTGGGACCTTATGTTTTTATCTCTGCAGCACATTAGCCTGTGTGCTGGAATATCTCCTGTTCTTTAAGATGGAGGGAAAGTAAGCACCAAACTGCATGACGCACCTGGTATGGAAACACATGGAGAGAAATATTGCCTTTTCAGGTGGAAATAGTATAGTCTAAAGCTCTGTTTTTAATATAAAATCAGGGCCTTCAGTGGTCATATCACAGCAAATACTAAGTTTGAAAATAATATCATTGTCTACGGGTGCTTGGGGAAGACAATTATCCTGAAATGGCATGGCAAGTTGATATAACTCACGGATGTAAATATGTGTATGTGTCAGTTCTTTTGTGAGGAAGGGGCAGTGACACATCATCATTACACCACCTTGCTGGCACACTATGAGATATATCTGTCTAGAAGCTCATGTCACATCCTTTCGCGTACGTGACTTGTCAGCAGTGACCTTTCCACTGGTGCGCACCGAGTGTGTCTGGTGGATGTGAGCAGGGCACAGCCTCCTTCCAGCCGAGAGGCTGCTAATTACATAAACTGTGACTGCTTTGCCTCAGCTGCTCTGCAGCTTTAAGATTTAGCATTAGAATATCACGCTGATTTAGAGGAGGATCTCTCTGTCTGACCCATGCCGTGGCAGTAAACAGATATCTGATCTCAGAGGAGCCACGACAAATCACATGGCAGTGCCAGGTATGCAGAGAAGAGCCAATGAGTGCATAGTGCCCCCAGGCTGCCTGGAAAGGACGACACAGAGTGGAAGGGGAGGGAACATTCCTGGAAACTGCATGGATGTCTGCGGAAAAGGACGGACCTGCCTGGATGAGGCTTCTCTGGCATGCAGGGCCAGTTTCCAAAGTAAAGGGACCAGTAGCCATGGGAGGATGCAAATGACGACATGGCCATATAAGGATGGAGTAACAAGACACATTATCAATCAGGCGGCCGCACTTCTGGTTTATGTTGCAATGGGCAAGAGGTGGTGAACAATGTAAATTGGGTGATGAGTGGCACTAAGGAGGACAAAGCCAACTTGTGTCAGATGGCACTGCTCCTTGTCAAGGACCTCTGCCAGAAGAGGGTGCCTGTCCTGGACCTGGAAAGTTTCAGGGAGTTCCTCCTGCCTCCGGAGCAGACCCTACGTTTTAAAGAGCCAGGTAGAGTAACACCTGTCCTTTTTGCAGCATGCCTGACGCTAGCTGAGCTGTGGGATCCCGGATGCACGTGAGGAATGTAAACAGCTGCCCAGCGCCCTCTTAATAAAAGCCTGCTTGCTAATGCAGTTATGTCACTTGAGCTTTTCACCTACCCCCCTCCACTGCCCTATCCGGGCAGGCTCTCTCTAGTTTCAGGTATTGGACCCAGTTTCATTTTAACCTGTACCGAGATGATTCTGGATAGTCTGCTCGGAGCAGCAGGTCGGTTACACTTGGCAGTTCTGTGGCACAAATAGACTGTAGACATGTAGAGTCATCCCTATGGAGCTAATTCATTTTGCGCGGTATAAAATGTGGTTAACATAGACAGCCGCGAGAGGTACGGGGGTAGCTTACCACATCGTGGGACAGAAAACCCGGGGTCATGTACAACGTACGTCGATACCATCAATTCACTGACTGGAGAAGGAAGGCACGTGTCTGTTTACATATGAGAATGGTCCTGGTGAGAGAGTGGGTGTATGACGGGTTGCCAGGCATCCTTCCAGCAGCATGTTTAGGGCAGCAGCGCGCTCATGCTGTAATTGAGTCAGCAGCATTATGTCAGCAGGATGTCTCTTCAAAGCGCAGTTTTGGGGGAGAAATGGGCAAGAAGACACCAGGCAAAGTAGTGCTCACAGTCTAAATAACATGTACCGTACTGTGTTACACTCAAAGTAAAAGGACCAGTAGCCATGGGAGGGTGCAAATGATGACAAGTGACATCATGGCCATAATAAGTAGGGATTAACAAGCCTCATTATCAATCAGACGGCTGCATTTACGAAAGACAATGACACAAGCCAATTGAAAACATCGGCAGAGAGTGGGCGGATCTTCTACGGAGCTTCCACTCCATACTGAATACTGCATGCCTCGCAAAGTGACAGCGCATGCGCGCTGCTGCTATATGCTCGACCTAAGAACATGAAAAAGGGCTCAGCAAAGGGAGGCAAGGGAAGGCAAAAATGTGGCACAACCATGCAGAGAGGGCCAGGGCCAACACTGTTGTTTTTTACTTAAACTGTTGAGGACTTGGAACCTCCAATAATAAAGGTTCAGAAAAATCAAACCAAATAAGCTGTGGCAAAGCCCAAAGGCCTGCAGCGAAGGGGAGACTTTGTGGCTTTGCTACTGACTGTTTTTGGTAGTAGTCAGATCACTGCAGACTTGAAACAAGGGGGTTAGATGTGCCAAAGTTAGAAGAGTGATCAAAGAGTGATAGACAGGATAGAACATTAGTGGGTAGAGCAAATAATATCTCAGGTCAAAGGGCACAGCGCCAAGTTTAAACTTACAAAACTTTTTTGAAAGTGGCAGAAAAGTCTGTTGTTTCAATGTCTGTACCTCATGTAAACATGGAGATTTTATTAGGCTTGACATAAACACCTGAAATGTGGTATTAATCCTAGGGTACTGGCGCCTTTTGGTGGAAATTACACACATAAATTAGTTTAAGCCACTATATGAAATGGTGCTGAAATGTGGAGAGAACCACTAAACTCTACAAATGTTGAGTCTCCACTCAATATATTCAAATTGCTTCACCCCCAGCACACATTGAAATTATACAAAAGGTTATGGTTATTGTAATCAAAGCAGGTAAATAATCAACAATTCCATACAGTAATTTGTTACTTTATTTTATCGTTCTTGTCTTGCTGGTAGTCAAAAAAAGCCACAGCCAACACGTGTTTCGTCGCTTTTTTGGGGGTCTTGTTCCCGCGACTTTCTAAAGGCCAATGCTCCAAATCTGTAATCCTTTGGGTTCCAAATCCTGCGACGCACTCACACTGTTCAATCTACTTCAAGTGTTTCCATTTTAATCCTTAAATCGAGTATCTTCTACTTAGGTATCCTCCAAATGGCACGTCGCTCTGTGTTGTTACCGTGTTCAGTAACAAGCTAATTTTATTAGGCTATTGCCAACATAAGCAAAAGTGTATGATAATTGCTATCTTTCTTCCATCATATAATGCTGATGTTATGCCGTTGTGATACATGTTGTTATAATGTCCAATTTTGTGCATCCTATGTAACTATTTAACTTGTAGCAATTGCTTTATAGCTTAATCTTATGAAAGGTTTTCTGTCACCCATGCACTACACAAAACTGCTAACGGTAGGAAAATGCATGCATTGGTAAGTGCGCAAACAAGCTCCAGTGTAATGGAGCAGTGAACAAGTGGGCATGACCACTCGGAAGAAACACATTACAAAAATAAAATAAATGTGTCCCACAAGGACTCAACTTATTATACAAGTGGGGCACAATTCTAAAGAAAAAAGGGCCTGATTCACAAAGGTAACTTACACTTTTATGAAAGTTTACACTTTTGAGTAAGTATACCACATTTTGGTATTCACAAACTCCAGGCCAGATTCACAATTTGCACTTTGTATTATGCCTTGTAGAAATGGAAAACATACTGCAAATTGTAATTAACAAACTATGTGGTGCATTACCTATGTTAATGTGTGTGGAGTTCTCCCCCCCGACTTTCGAGTTTTCACTATCATAAGTTTAAATAATGTTTTAATATTAAAGCAGAGTGGGAATGGAGGACGTGGGTAGAAAAATTAGGGAGAGATATAGAAGGATTAAGAGGTGTTTAACGAAGGTGAAGGAGGGGTTTATCGCGGGGCATCAACCAACCACACAACAGTAAGCTTGTTGCACAGATTCTGCCCAGGAACAGAACTATGCTTGGGACTATAGAACATTGGCATGTATGGACTGAGTCAAAATTCCACCTCAGTATCCATGAGCCCGAGTCTGACTAGCTATCGTGCCTCACTTGCCCTCTTAACCTTATTAGAGAAGCCAGTGAATTGTCCCCCTAGAACACAACACTCTCGATCCTCTCGGGGATTACGGTGACAGGACACACCCTTTCGCTCTCTACTCATACCTGTCCAAAATAAGATAACCAAGAGACACAAAGGAAGTTTAGAATATGTCTTTGAACTATCGTGGTCTAAAATGCAGTATTTATGCCACTATTAGAAACAAATGCGTATTATAATTCTGTTAGCATGGTCATTAAACCATGGATCATAAAAAGCCCTGTAATGCTACAAAACAGCATATCCTAAACCCACCTCCCTTCTACTGAAGCTAGAAGATTATATATCAAAGATCTCTGGGAATAGTGGCAGACCCCGCTAATTTGCATACACTGATGGATAGTCTTGTTTCAAAACCCTCGCTCTGTGTTCGCTTAAACTCTTGTGTACAGTTATATGACAAGACGCGTGCTCACAAATAGCAGCTGTTTTCTCTTGTTATGTCTAGGTGCTAGTGCCTGACCCTGTCTGGGGTGTTCAGACTAAATCCCAGAAAAAGAACTGAAAATAAAAATATATTCAGGTTCAGTGTGAAAGTACAATGTGGTACCAAAGCAAGCATGCTTATATACTAACACGTAGAAATGAAAGTTTGCACAACATGCACAACTAGGCTAACATGGGGAAAAGTAAAATTAGACCATGCAGGAACACATGACATGCCTTTTCTGAGCACTGGCTGGGCTGAGTGACAACTGGACTTTGTGTATTCCCTCTAGACAGGCACACAGGAAGGAGGTCTTGGTGTGATTTTATGCATCTTCCTGTGAGGATGAGAGAGGAGCTAGGCACAGCCTCACACTTACACCTTAATAGGCCATGTCCTGTTCACACAAAGGGTTGCATGCCCCCTGTATTTAGTCTGGAAGTTAGGAAGAAAGTACCCCTGTGCACTTCAAAGACCTGTCTTTGAAATCGATTCCACTTCAGAGGCACAACTGGATATAAGTACTGGACCTCTGAATCTGCCAACTTACTACACTTCTGGACCTGAAACCACTCTGTCAGGAAAACAGCTAATGTGCTTGTGGACTGCCACTTTCTGGACTCCTGTTCTTGAAGACTACTACCTTGTTGTGATGCCCTGCTGCTCGCTGCTCCCTCTGACTGGAAAAGACAAGACCTCCATCACTAATCCCAGAGTGATTCCAAGGGCTTGCTGGCTAACCTCCTATTTCAAGACCCCGGGACATCAAAGTCTGACATCCTGTTACTGTGCCGGCTCAATTGGAAGTAAACTCAGGTGCTTGCTGCGGTGGAATTGATGCATCCGCTGCTGTGAGGACAAAATCAATGCATCAGCGCTGTTGCTGGAACAGACCCAGCACAATGCACTTGTAACCAGTGCATTGCCATTGAAACAACTGCATCAAAACCACTGCATCACCACCACTGCAGTGAACCAATCACTGCATGCCATTGACTGTGTGGAGAAACCTGGCACATCGGCTCCTGAACCACTTCATCTCGGAACCGGTGCTTCGTCTGCAGAACATGTGTTTCACTATCATTGCATGGGGAACATCAACTATTCACCTCAACTGTGGTATTACCACATACACAGCTATTGGCTGCACTCTTCGTCTCACTTTTGTGACCAAGATCAAGATGCTTTTGTTCAGTGGGCCTTGTGCGGTCATGTGTCTGACATGTGCTCCATTGTGGTTGGTCTGAATATTTGACTTTGTCCCAGTCCAGCTCAACCAGATAACCCCATAGGCACTTATTGCTTTAAAGTGCTATTTTCACTTTTATTATTTAAAAATCCATATCCTGACTTCTTTTTATTGGATTTTTGTTGTCTAGGTCTTTTTATATTTATTACATTAGGAGCAATTTGTCTAACCTGGTGTGACATCATGCATCATGTTTTAACTGTTTTACTGTTGATGTGTTGCACAAATACTGAACTATAAAAAACGGGGCAGGTAGGATGTACACTTGATCAAAAGGCCCATGCTCCTACTCATTAGGTTACAACAAGCAAAAGATCTGTCTGTTCTGAATGAAACCTTCACAGGATGAAGAGAAAAAAACAATGTTTTTTAGATTAACCCTTAGCCACCAGGGTAGCTGCTTGGTGACATGCTTCATCATTGGGTTCCTCCCGTTCCTCTGTGGAATAGGGCATGCTGTGACCTATGAGGTAAACGAGAACCCTGAACAGTATGATAAGATTATGGAAGTAAATAGGAATAGGAGGGCTCTGGTGTAGAAGGTTAAAAATACTACCTAGCAGGTTGGTGAATCCTTTAATCTATCCTCTAGGTGGTATGACTAAAAAACATGGAGAATTTGGGAAGTATAGGTGATAATGTACTTGCCTTCCAATGGGGCCAGCATTTTAGCAATATCACATGTTTCCTCAAGGCCCACCTCAATTTGGACCCCCTGGCATGAGCCAGCCTTTTTTAGGCAGAGGTTGGAGCAGAGGGCACAGGCGAAAAAGAGGAAATCAGCAGGAAAAGAGGGTACAATGGGAGGAGCCACGACAACGGGTGGTGAAAACCAGGAGCTACACGAAAAGGAGAACCTAGTAGTCAATCTTTCCCCAAGACAACTCACTGACCTGGCGGAAACGGTCTTTCAGAAGGGGCCGGGATTTGTACCAACACCCACGGTAGACCATTTCAAAAAATTGTGTGAACTACACCAGTTCTTCTGGAAAGTGAGCCTGAGAGCAGTCATCGATGACAAACCTACCCAGCCAGAAGATGGCTCAGCTTTGCACAACCCTTCGACCTTCACCCCCAACAATGGGATGGTACCAAATGAAGTGATAATCTATGAACAAGATGTCCTAAATGAAGTAAGAGCAGCTTCCGTCCAAAGGAACTTCTGCAACATTTCCAAAAAAGAGATAATGGCCATGGAATCCTAGCAAGCAACACTTCAATCACGGTGAAACAAGCCGACAAGGGTGGGGCAACAGTCATTATGGCTACCTCGGACTACAACACCGAATGTTTGAGACAATTGAGCAACAGGAAATATTACACTTTGATCCTAAGAGCCCTCTTGAATGCCTGACAAAAACCATCATAGGCCTGGTGGACTCGGCAGAGATCCAAGGGTGGTTAAGCAAGAAGGAGGCCTCCTTCCTCATCAAAAAATATCATAAGACCCCCTACTTCTATATACTACCAAAAATTCACAAGGGGGTCACCCCAGTACCCAGGAGTCCCATTGTATCTAGAATTGACTCAATTCTAGAACCTTTATCACAATTTTGTGATCATTTTCTGCAACCATTGGGGAAACTTGTGCCATCATACACACCACCGACGTACTTCAGTTATTGGACGAGTTCAAATCAACCAATGAAATTGACTTTCTCATCACCCTAGACGTAGAAGCTCTCTTCACTAACATCCCCCATAGAAGTGATAGAGGAAGATTTAAACTCAGCATGACTAATTCCACCTAGTTTCATTGTTGAGTGCGCCACACTGACACTGACGGAAAACTTCTTTGAGTTTAAAGGCCAGCTATACCACCAAACACAAGGTACAATGATGAGAAGTACCTTTGCTCCAAGTGTAGCCTGCTTCTACATGGCTTCTTTTGAGAGACACCATATCCTCCATGACTCTAATCCATACCGTAACAACATTCGCCTATGGAAGAGATTTATTGACGACATCCTGATTTTTTGGACAGGGGGCGCGGAGTTCTACTGTAATTTTTTCGGTGGGTCAATGACATGAACCCATACCTTAAATTCACCCACACTGTGTCTCCCAGACAGATTGCATTCCTAGACCTGAGAATAAAGCTTGAAGGAGGGCGATTGCACTAGCCTTCTGCTATTTAGCAGCCACCACCCAAAAGCTTTCAAAAAGAACTTGCCCTTTGGGCAGTTCTTATGGGTGAGGAAAAATTGCAGCACAGTGGAAGAGTCTAAGTCTGAGTCAGCAATCCTAGCAAAAAACCTTGCCGCAAGAAATTACCCACCACAGAGTATAGCGCTCTCCAGAAAGAGAGCAAGAAACTACAATCGGGAAGGGCTGTTGGAACACAGAGAGAAGACTCACACCGAAACTCTCACCTGTGTTACCACCTTCACACCAGCTTCCAACCAAGTAACCAAAGCCATAAAAAACACTGGAACATACTGGAACATACTGAATACCGGCGGCATGAGCTTGGACCCACCACTCTATGCATTTAAAAGCTCAAAAAATGTAATCCAGTGCTTAGTTTAGTGTACGCCTCATGGCACGTGACAGTGCAGCTGTTAGAACTTGGGGAAATAAAGGCATGCATCGCCATTATCGGTTTGTTGAAACTTTTTATTGACAAGAAGAGTAGGAGCAGTGTGGAGGAGTTACTGTGAGACAGATTCGAATATATTGAAACATGAGAGGAAATCCAGACAAGCTTTTGACTTGGAGAGTTAAACAGCACATGTCACGGTAAGCATGCAGTACAGCATGATTGTAAATGAGATTACAAGCTGGCGCTAGGGGTGAATAGAAATTCAGGAACTAGTTACCATTTATGGACGCTTGGAGTTCCGATATGCGAGCTGACCGGTTATTTTTGATATTCGGTATAGGCAGCGCTTGACTACAAATGAGTAACAGACATTGAAAGGAATATGTGTGTAAAGTTTGAAGACTGTGAAAAACAGTAGTTATTATGTTTATTGCATTGTGAGTAGTATTATGGAACTAATGACGATTAATCTGTTTGTATCTTAGAAACCCCTGAAGAAGGGATTTTTCCAGGAATGCATTGGGTGATTTTAATAGAAGCGTGGCATGTGAAAACACCACTTTCCTGTGTTTTTATGACCAGCAAGAAACAAAAACACTAATGAGCATAATGGATTGAAGAAAACTAAAGAGATTAAAAGACAAATATGATGGATACAATTGTGGATTAAATGAAGCGTTTATCATGAATTTAATTCATTGGACTCATTCTAATAGGTTATGCAGCTTTATGGGGATCATAAAGTGGTACCCACATGTTCGTACTAGATTTCAGCGCAAGTGGGCGGAGCGCGGAGAGAGCGAGCATGCTAACAAAGTTGAAATTGAAGAGTATATAAGATAATCAACATAAGTTTAAACATAAAAGGAGTACAATGGAGTGCATCTCACCACCATGTATTTGTATTTGAACGAGTATGTACCAAGGAGTTCCCTCATAGTCTAAAAGTACAGGGTGTATTAGTGGACGTATAGGTTGAGAGGATGCCCCCATCTGACCGCTAATCAACAGCACCCCCATTTATAATTCAGCACTGACAAACAGCTCCCTTCTACACCCAAAATATGAGCGGCCCTTGAAACCAGTATCTGTCCAAACCAATAGTCCATTTCATATTGCACATGTATTCACTTTAGGCAGTACTAAATTACCATAATTTTGTCATTTTGATAAGTCTGAAGTGTTGAGTACCTACCGGTAAACTTTTAGCACTTGTAATTACCACGTCCTATATTTGTAACTAGCAGCCCGTCCCGACGTTGTCCGGGGGCAATCAGGCCTGCTTACAGCCTCCCTGCACTCCTGTCCTCGAAACTTCACCTTTCCTCCGGCAATCAGGCTTACTTGCAGCCTCTCTGCGCTCCTGTCCGCTAAACTTCACTTTCCTCCCCGCGCTCCTGTCCGCTGAAGTCCGCCAAACCCAGGCCCCCAACCACCTCTTCAGCCCACCGTAGGCGCCTCTCACCTACCTCAGCCCACAGCGCAGTCTGCAAAAGTTCACCGCTCCTCCCCAAGGTCCTGTGTGCTAAACTCCGCGCTTCTGTCGGCCCCTCCTCCCCACGCTCCTGTCCGCCACTCCTCCTCACGCTCCTGTCCGCCGATCCTCCCCAGGCTCCTGATGATGTCATCACGCACATCGTTAGTGCACACGGCCGTCGCTACTTCTAAGGGACTACTTTTTTTTAACATATATTTTTTAAAGAACTTATATTTTTTGGTGGTATATAGCCTATGTCACTCTGTAGACCCTGACAATTCCAATGATGTATTGGGTGTTTGGATTGGCTCTGTGGTTCCTGAGTTTACCCGCCTCAAATGTTCACAGTTCTCTCTAATAGTAGTATAAATATGCATATGTGTGAGTAGACTAATATATATTATTGTATGCATAGGCACCCTTCGCATAGGTGTCTGTATTACCTAGTATGCATGTTTTAAGCAGAGTGTACACATGGCGAAAAGGATTATCTGTCATGGCACATGGTTTCCAGAATTGTCCCAGAAGAATAAATACTAAATCATGGCTATGACATTATTCCTGCTGAGTCTTGTTCCTTTTTTAGCCTAATGCTCTACATGTAATATTGATAAACATCAATATGTATGTATACATTTATATATCTGGCTATATAGGAATCCGAATTTGCAGTCAGTTTTATTTTCATGTAGTCATTACTCTCAATGAATTGCTTTTCCTTCCACTGATAGAATTGAGCCAATCGTGTTACAGACACTGGCATTTCATATGTAAGCAGCGCGTTTCACAGTCTGCTCGATTTACACCCAAATATATTAAACATATTTGAAGAGGGGGAGCTTGTTTCACAAACCTCTGTAAGTTGGGGCAGGGCATGCGCCCAGGTGGTAGTCAGGCTGGCATGGAGCATGTGGAGAGGACTGGCATGGAGCATGCACAGGCCTGGCAGAAACATTTCATTATGTGAGAAGCACTTTTGATTCAAAAGGCTTGTAAATGGATCTACGCCATAAAGGTAGGGTGGCTATAAAGGGATTCAACAGAAGGATCAACTCACATTCTGCCCCAAAACATACTTTTTGAAGTCATTGGCACAACACTAGTTTTTCTTTTTGCCTGACAAGTTCCACGCCTCATCCCTCCGCATCCTGATACATGCCTGTTGGAATTAGGTAGCCTGGCCTAGGGCAGGACTAACATAACAGAGGCACAGTGTAAAGGTTGCAGACCACCCAAAAGTAATTCCACGCAATAGCACTCAAAAAGAAAACTCTACACCAAAATTATGTGAAAATACGTGCTGCTTTATAAAAATAATATGCTCTTTAGTTTCAAATTATACAGTGTAATACATTTCAGTTCTTCTCCAGAATAGCGATTATACCTTTGATTTAGAGAAGTAATTAGCACTCTTCCTTCTGTGGAGAAAATTACAGTTCAAAGCATACAGATGTCAAGGATTCAATATGGCTTCCTTTAGAGATTTAAAGATGTCCCAACAGAATTACACTAAGCAGTGTCACTTTGCATTAATAAACAGTGTCATCAATTGATCATCACATTAGTCTGCCAGGTCACTGGTTATTCCCCCACCACAGGGCTAAGATCTCTCACCCCTTATCCACCCCTTAATACAGGGCTAGAATGCACACGCACAGTTTATTGTAGGAATTTCACTCGTTCACTATTCACTACAACAATAGCTATAAGGATTTGAAGGGGGTTCCCCTGTAATCAGAACAGTCAGTGCACTTTTCTCACTTCAGCCTAGGTTTCCCTCTGATGACTTGCTTAGTATCTGCTCCCTAGACTTTGTAGAGCGTTAAGTTGGGGAACTGAAGTTAACCTCCCTCACACCTTCTCTGGCAAAGTCTAAATGTAAAGTTGACTGGTGATCAAGGCACCTAATTAGGCGTTAGTGCATGGGAGAATTTACCACACCAGTGCAGTAGTGTGGCTCACTGGTTAGAGGCGGCAGACCCGAGAGCAGAGGACGGCCCGGGACCAGGGTTCGATTCCCGACGCGGCAGGTTTCTGGACCAGGGTCAGCGGACTCGATAATTCTCTCGCCTCGGTGCCCACTCTGATCAGCGATCACACTCGGCAACTCTGGGCATAAGCTTGCCTCATCTGCACTAACGGCCCCACCAGACCGCCGGGGATGCCTGGTCTCACCCTGGAGATACCCATTAAGGGACCATCTCTCAGGGAAGCCAGGAAGGGTTTCGCAGCGGTCGAAGCGCGGAGATACTCCTCCGGGAGTCTATCCTAGCGCTATATAAACCCACAATTAATTAATTAATTAAAGCAAGGGCTCAGCCCTATTCTTCCTCTCCCCTCCCACTCCTCCTTACTGTATTTTGAATTTCGGGTCCGGCCCCAGTCCACAGGGGGGTAGGGCTCTCAACCGGCACCTCCAAACAACACCAGTGGCAGTAGCAGCCACCAATCCCCGCCCAGCCAGCCTTTTGGACACAACGCTGGGGTGGGGAGGTTCAATCGTGTTGGCCCTTCGTTTCCTCACACTGGCTGGATCGAGCGCTAGGCAGGCCGACGTCCACTCGATCAGCGGAGGCTAAAGGTTCCTGCTCCACTCTATGCCAGCTCCGCTGAGGTGATTTGTAGCGCGCCGCCTCTCAGGGATCCCACGCGTCTCCCAGGGCAGTCTTCAGTCGCGCAGGTGCGGGGAGACTAGCGGCGCAGCCTGCAGCGCCTCCTCTCACCAATCGGCACTCGCGCCTCACGGGGGCAGACCTTAGCCGCGCAGATGCAGGGGGATTAGCGGCGCCGCCGGCACCGCCTCCTTTCGCTAGGGGGACACTCGCTCCTGCTCCTGCGCAGGGGAACAGCACCTTACTTCCTCTTCCGCCGCGCAGATAGATAACGAGCGGCAGCGCTCTCCTGCCGACTGCACTGCTTGACAGGTTCCTCGCACCCTTCAGAACAAAGACGCCTCAGGCTTCCATGGGTATCCAGTCGACCCAGGCACCGCTCTTCTCAACCGGGTAGGCAAGGGCTCCAGCAGGAAGGCGGGGAGTCAATTAGTAACCCCAAGAGGGAACGAAGGGGTGAAGGTGGGACACAGTCATCTGGGGAGAGGTCCAAGGTTACTTGACTGGACCAGATCGATTTCAGGCCAATGGTAGGGTTCGGTCAGCAGCACAAAGGGGAACGTCCTCTGAAAGATGCTGTCAGTTAATGAAACCAACTAGCTTCTCCTAGCGCGTCCTCCTCCTCACACTGCAGCCTCTCTCCTCTCACACTGGACTACACAAAATGGCCTCCTGCCCCCTGCCCTTTTATAGCCTAGCCTCACAGAGTCCAGTAGGGTCCAGAAGGTTCTGGAAGACCTAATGTTATCCTATGGGGCTGACTATGGTGTGGCAGTTGGTGACAGTTAGGGCCCTCCATTTTGTGACAACATGAGGTTTCCTGACAGCACAGGCCTCTGGGCCTGAGGTAAAAGATTACAAGGGGGGGAAAGAACACCTATCCCCCTGGCCAGCACCTACAAAAAGTTAGTAGACACAAAAATTAACAAGGGTATGGGGGGCAGAAAGGGGACAAAAATAAATAAAAATTAGGAGGGACATCGCCAAAAAGCCAGACAGGTCTAACACGCGTCCCCCCCAGCTGAAAGTGGGGAGAACTACCCAACCCCTTGGGAGTCCTCATCACTAAGGCGGAAATACCTGGAGAGACCGTCTGCATTGGCGTGGTCCACTCCAGGCCGATGTTCCACCCGGAAGTCCATTCCCTGTAGGGAGATGGACCACCTCAACAACTTGGGATTTTCCCCCTTCATTTGCATCAGCCAACGAAGGGGTCGGTGGTCAGTCTGAACCAGGAAGTGCGAGCCAAAGAGGTATGGCCGCAGCTTCTTCAGAGCCCACACCACCGCAAAAGCTTCCCTCTCAATGGCACTCCACTTCTGTTCCCGGGGAAGCAGTCTCCTGGATAAGAAGACTACAGGTTGATCCAGGCCCTCTTCATTGAGTTGCGATAACACTGCCCCAATGCCATGTTCTGATGCATCCGTTTGGACAATGAACTCCTTGGAGAAGTCTGGGGCCCTCAGGACCGGAGCCGCACACATTGCCTGTTTCAACTTTTCAAAGGCTTGCTGACAAGCCTTTGTCCAAACTACCCGTCGAGGTTGTTTCTTGGAGGTGAGCTCTGTGAGGGGCGCTACAATAGTGCCATACCCCTTCACAAAGCGACGGTAGTATCCTGTGAGGCCCAGGAAAGCTCGGACCTCAGTCTGTGTCTTGGGGGGTTCCCAGGCCATGATTGCCTCAATCTTCGCCTGCAGGGGCTGCACAGTCCCCCTACCCACCAAGTGTCCAAGGTACACAACCGACCCCTGCCCAATCTGGCATTTGCTGGCTTTGATGGTCAATCCAGCTTGTCTCAGGGCCTGGAGAACGGCCTGCAAATGCTGCAGATGGTCCTCCCAACTGTTACTGAAGACAGTAATGTCATCCAAGTAAGCAGCAGAGAAACTCTCCATTCCAGAGAGGACCTGGTTCACCAGCCGCTGAAATGTGGCAGGGGCGTTCTTGAGCCCAAAGGGCATCACACAGAACTGGTAGTGTCCCTCAGGCGTGGAGAAGGCTGACCTTTCCCTTGCTCCATCTGTCAAGGAGATCTGCCAGTACCCTGAAGTGAGGTCAAAGGTACTCAGATATTTGGCAGCTCCTAGCCGGTCAATCAATTCATCCGCCCTAGGGATCGGATGAGCATCAGTCCTTGTCACTGAATTCAGTCCTCGGTAATCCACACAGAACCTCAGTTCAGGTGTGGTGCCTGGGGGTGCGGCTTTTGGCACGAGCACCACCGGGCTGGACCAAGGGCTGTTGGAAGGTTCAATTACTCCCAGCTCCAGCATCTTGGCAACCTCACAATGGATACTGGCCTTCACCTTGTCAGACAGCCGGTAGGTCTTGGACTTCACAGGTGGGCTGTCTCCTGTGTCCACATCATGGGTACACAGGTGGGTCCTTCCCGGGACAAGGGAGAACAATGAAGAGTACTGCTCCAGGATCTGGCGGCAGTCCTCCCGTTGCTCAGGAGTGAGAGTGGGAGAGAGAATCACTCCCTCCACTGACCCATCCTTCTCTTGGGACGAAAAGAGATCTGGGAGAGGTTCGCTTTCCGCTTCCTCTTCCCCGTCAGTCACCATCATCAGCATGACTTCGGGCCTCTCATGGTGGGGCTTGAGTCGGTTGGCATGCAGCACCCGTAGGGGCTGTCGAGGGGTCTTAAGGTCCACCAGGTATGTGGCCTTACCCTTCTTCTCCAACACCTCAAAGGGGCCTGTCCAGCGATCCTGGAGGGCGCTAAGCTCTCCAGGCTCCATCACCCACACTTTCTGTCCAGGCTCCAGTTCCACCTGGTGAGCATTGTGGTCGTACCACTCCTTCATGACTGCCTGGCTGGCCTCCAAGTTGTCAGAAGCTTGCTTCCACAACTTCGCCATTTGGCTCCTGAAGGCCAGCATGTAGCTCACCACATCCTGGGGGAGTTTCCTGGGAGGTTTCTCCCAACCATCCTTAACCAGGCTGAGAGGACCGCGTACAGGGTGCCCATACAGAAGCTCAAAGGGGCTGAAGCCCACTCCCTTCTGGGGCACTTCCCTGTAAGAAAAGAGTAAACAGGGTAGGAGGACATCCCATTTCCTCCGCAGGCTCTCGGGCAGACTTCTGATCATGCCCTTCAAGGTCTTATTGAACCTCTCAACCAGTCCATTCGACTGGGGGTGATAAGGAGTGGTGAACCGGTAGGTCACTCCACACTCCTTCCACATTGCCCGCATGTAAGCTGACAGGAAGTTGGTCCCCCTGTCAGACACAACCTCCTTGGGAAATCCCACTCGGGTAAAGATTCCCATTAGGGCTCTTGCCACTACAGGTGCAGTGACTGTCCTCAGAGGTATTGCCTCTGGGTACCGTGTGGCGTGATCCACCAGTACCAGGATAAACCTGTGACCAGCTGCCGTTGGTGGATCCAAAGGCCCTACGATGTCGATGCCCACCCTCTCAAAGGGTGTGCTAACGACTGGAAGTGGTTCCAGGGGAGCCTTTAGCTTCACCCCTGTTTTCCCACTGGCCTGGCAGGTTACACATGTCCTACAGTATGTGTCGGACGCCACTTTCATCCGAGGCCAGTAAAAGTGGAGGACAAGCCGTGCAAAGGTCTTGTCCTGACCTAAGTGTCCTGCCAGGGGTATGGCATGAGCCAGTTCCAAAAGAAAGGCTCGGTACTGTTGCGGGACGACCAAGACCCTTGATTAACCAGGCAAGGGTACCTTGGGTTCACTGTAGAGGAGTCCATCCTCCCAGTAAATATGGTAATGTCCCGTAACATCACCTGCTGCTTGGGCTTCAGCCTGTTGCCTCAGTCCCTCAAGGGTGGAGCAATCCCTCTGCCCCTTACAGAATTCCTCCCTGGTAGGACCTCCCTTCTCATGCCACTCCACAGGGATGGGTAAATCCTCCAGAGAGTCTACTTCCCCCTCCACGGACTCCTGGTCCACCACCGCAGGTGGCCGATCTGTCTCATGGGGTGTGGAAGCCGGAGCAGGCTTTCTCTGTCTCCGGGTCTGTCCCTTCTTAGCAGCGGGTTGGGCCATTGTTCCAGGCTCCAACCCAGGCGAACTCCCTCTCCGGGCAGTCGCAGACCGTGTGCTGACACAGGCCCAGTCAGGTGTACCCAGCATCGCAGAATGCGTCCGGTATTCCACCTCTCTCCAAGTGTTGTGTTCCATGTCATTCCCCAACAGACAATCGACTGGCACGGCAGGGCTTACGGCAACTCGAAGTGAACCTGCAACCCCCTCCCACTCAAAGGGAACCTCAGCCACTGGATAGTGGCCCATTCTGCCGCCAGCCATCGCGGCGGGGTGGAGTACATTAGGAACAACCTGCTCTGGGGACACCAGCTGACTTATCACCATAGTCATGCTGGCTCCTGTATCCCTCAGAGCCTCCCCTCTCTGGCCATTGATGGTAACCCATTGCCCATACTTTGTAGTATTTGGGGGCACCTGGATCTTTGGCACCATCTCCCGCTCCCCCAGGGACACTAAGGTGACACCCGCCCACTCACCCCCCTTATCTAAGGGCAACTCCTCCCCGAGCGCTACACTAGCTACTCCCGGTGACTTTCCTCCGGTGGGAGGGGGTGGTCTCTTTGGGCATCTGACATCTCCCTTATAATGTCCAACGCCACCGCATTCAAAACAGTGGAGAACCCTGGGCTGCTGGCTTTGGCCAGGATGAGGGTTCCGGGGCGGGTTTGCCCTAGGGGTGAAACCTGCTCCCTTCCCGTGGAAGTTATTTTGGGGACCTTTAGAGAACTCTTTCTTTTTCTCCCCCCCCTCCTTCTTCTGGGGGGCGCCCTGTCCGGCTTTTTGAGGTTCCCCTCCAGTCCCCTTGGAGGACACCCGGGTACTTGTCCAGATGTCCGCCTCCTCTGCAAGCTTCCGGGGATTGGTCAGCTTGCTGTCTACCAGGTGTTGGCGCAGCTCGGGAAAACATTTCTCGAGGAGGTGTTCTCTCAAAAACAGATCGTACAGCCCCTCATAATCTTTTACCTCACTGCCCTTGACCCAACCCTCTAAAGCCTTTCTGGCGTAATCAAGGAAGTCCACCCAGTTCTGAGTGCCCATCTTGTGGCTCCCCCTGAACTTCTGTCGATACCTTTCTGGGGTGAGCCCGAACTTCCTCAATAACGCCAGCTTCATGGTGGGGTAGTTTGTCTGTTCCTCTGGATCCAGGGCCAGCAAGGTGTCCCGACCAGCAGGAGGCATGTACTTGTACAAACTACCCCCCCAGTGCTTCTCCTGCACTCCATGAACCTTCAGAGAAACCTCATAAGCGGCCAGCCACTTAGCTACATCGTCCCCCTGACTGAAGCTCGCTATCAGGTCCTTTGGGATATAGGGTTTGGTCTCCCTGGCTGACTCTTTCGGTTCGCTGCCACCATTCCTAACAGGAGAGGACCCCCGTCGCAGACTTTGGAGCTCCAGTTCCTTCAGTCTAAACTCGTGGACCATCCTCCTCTCCTCTTTCTCCTTCTCCAACTTAGCCAACTCCCACTTTAGCTGTCTTTTCTCCCTCCTATCGGTGAGCTCGGCTTCCGTTAGGCTTTTCCCAGAGATGCTACTGCCCTTTCTGGAATAGGACACTGGTCCGGTGAGTAAGTTTTCCCCCTCATGGCGAAATAACTCTTCTACCTCCCCCACCGTGTCCTGGTCAACCTCTTCATCCTCCTCCTTTGTCTCTTGGTGTGCCTCCACCCAGGCCCTAAGGCTAGTCTGGAGCTCCCCCTTCCTGGCACCATGTTTGAAAAAGACCCCCATTTGTTGGCAGAACATTCTCAATTGGGGCACGGAATAGACTTCCAGGTTTTCCACCGCAAACTCCATTGTGAGTCTGGCAAACCTGGATACACACCAGAAATTTCAGAGGGGTAAGGGTAACCTAAAACCAACTCCACCCGCCACCAGGAATAAATTTAGAAAAAACAAAAAGACTAATTGGGAGGGCCGCAAGGAGAAAACTCCTGGTGTGGGTTGGGTGTATTACGTCAAATTACTAGTAAGTAGCTGCAACCAAGTCCGCAATCCCACCGCTAGGCACCAATATGTTGGAATTAGGTAGCCTGGCCTAGGGCAAGACTAACATAACAGAGGCACAGTGTAAAGGTTGCAGACCACCCAAAAGTAATTCCACGCAATAGCACTCAAAAAGAAAACTCTACACCAAAATTATGTGAAAATACGTGCTGCTTTATAAAAATAATATGCTCTTTAGTTTCAAATTATACAGTGTAATACATTTCAGTTCTTCTCCAGAATAGCGATTATACCCTTGATTTAGAGAAGTAATTAGCACTCTTCCTTCTGTGGAGAAAATTACAGTTCAAAGCATACAGATGTCAAGGATTCAATATGGCTTCCTTTAGAGATTTAAAGATGTCCCAACAGAATTACACTAAGCAGTGTCACTTTGCATTAATAAACAGTGTCATCAATAGATCATCACATTAGTCTGCCAGGTCACTGGTTATTCCCCCACCACAGGGCTAAGATCTCTCACCCCTTATCCACCCCTTAATACAGGGCTAGAATGCACACGCACAGTTTATTGTAGGAATTTCACTCGTTCACTATTCACTACAACAATAGCTATAAGGATTTGAAGGGGGTTCCCCTGTAATCAGAACAGTCAGTGCACTTTTCTCACTTCAGCCTAGGTTTCCCTCTGATGACTTGCTTAGTATCTGCTCCCTAGACTTTGTAGAGCGTTAAGTTGGGGAACTGAAGTTAACCTCCCTCACACCTTCTCTGGCACAGTCTAAATGTAAAGTTGACTGGTGATCAAGGCACCTAATTAGGCGTTAGTGCATGGGAGAATTTACCACACCAGCAAGGGCTCAGCCCTATTCTTCCTCTCCCCTCCCACTCCTCCTTACTGTATTTTGAATTTCGGGTCCGGCCCCAGTCCACAGGGGGGTAGGGCTCTCAACCGGCACCTCCAAACAACACCAGTGGCAGTAGCAGCCACCAATCCCCGCCCAGCCAGCCTTTTGGACACAGCGCTGGGGTGGGGAGGTTCAATCGTGTTGGCCCTTCGTTTCCTCACACTGGCTGGATCGAGCGCTAGGCAGGCCGACGTCCGCTCGATCAGCGGAGGCTAAAGGTTCCCGCTCCACTCTATGCCAGCTCCGCTGAGGTGATTTGTAGCGCGCCGCCTCTCAGGGATCCCACGCGTCTCCCAGGGCAGTCTTCAGTCGCGCAGGTGCGGGGAGACTAGCGGCGCAGCCTGCAGCGCCTCCTCTCACCAATCGGCACTCGCGCCTCACGGGGGCAGACCTTAGCCGCGCAGATGCAGGGGGATTAGCGGCGCCGCCGGCACCGCCTCCTTTCGCTAGGGGGACACTCGCTCCTGCTCCTGCGCAGGGGAACAGCACCTTACTTCATCTTCCGCCGCGCAGATCAGATAACGAGCGGCAGCGCTCTCCTGCCGACTGCACTGCTTGACAGGTTCCTCGCACCCTTCAGAACAAAGACGCCTCAGGCTTCCATGGGTATCCAGTCGACCCAGGCACCGCTCTTCTCAACCGGGTAGGCAAGGGCTCCAGCAGGAAGGCGGGGAGTCAATTAGTAACCCCAAGAGGGAACGAAGGGGTGAAGGTGGGACACAGTCGTCTGGGGAGAGGTCCAAGGTTACTTGACTGGACCAGATCGATTTCAGGCCAATGGTAGGGTTCGGTCAGCAGCACAAAGGGGAACGTCCTCTGAAAGATGCTGTCAGTTAATGAAACCAACTAGCTTCTCCTAGCGCGTCCTCCTCCTCACACTGCAGCCTCTCTCCTCTCACACTGGACTACACAAAATGGCCTCCTGCCCCCTGCCCTTTTATAGCCTAGCCTCACAGAGTCCAGTAGGGTCCAGAAGGTTCTGGAAGACCTAATGTTATCCTATGGGGCTGACTATGGTGTGGCAGTTGGTGACAGTTAGGGCCCTCCATTTTGTGACAACATGAGGTTTCCTGACAGCACAGGCCTCTGGGCCTGAGGTAAAAGATTACAAGGGGGGGAAAGAACACCTATCCCCCTGGCCACCACCTACAAAAAGTTAGTAGACACAAAAATTAACAAGGGTATGGGGGGCAGAAAGGGGACAAAAATAAATAAAAATTAGGAGGGACATCGCCAAAAAGCCAGACAGGTCTAACAATGCCGATCACTTTATTTCAGGATCTCTGCATCATAATTTCGCTCCCTACACTAGGACACACATAGTCCTCATTTCCCACCCCCTTCCTTTGCAAAATTAAAGACATGCCCCAAACAATGCAAGTTCACTGCACCAAATCTACTCTGACAAAAGTGGCGAGTCCCAACTCACTACTAAAGGGTTCACCCTGAGCCTGTCATATTGAAACCTGTGTCCAACATGGGACTAGTAAAATGAGCTGTCATTTTATAATAATGCAGCCGTCTTTTGTAAGCAAATCAAGCAGTGCTACGGTGCTTTATTACCAACCCAATTTGTTAACTCGTTTCATTGCAGACTGTGCCGTCTCATCACAAGCAGCGATGTCAGGCAGAGCTCTGAATACATATTCATTGCGTTAAACCCTATCATCAGCTTTTGACAGCAGCTGGAAGCATTGTTCCTTTACCTTATATACAGTGAAACGTCTCCTGTCCACCACTCCTCCTGCGCTCCTGTCCACCGATCCTCCCCAGGCTCCTGATGATGTCATCACGCACGTCGTTAGCGCACACGGCCGGCGCTACTTCCAAGGGACTACTTTTTTTATGTATATTTTTTAAAGAACGTATATTTTTGGGTGGTTTATAGCCTATGTCACTCTGCAGACCCTGACAATTCCAATGATGTATTGAGTGTTTGGATTGGCGCTGTGGTTCCAGAGTTTACCCGCCTCAAAGGTTCACAGTTCTCTCTTTATAATAGTAGTATGGATGGGAGTAGGGGCTTAAAATAAAATGGTTTGGAAAGAAATTTTAAATGAAATTAAGCTACTTACCAAAGTCTAAAATATACATATATATCTAAACTATTAATAAAGGGTACAACAGAAAGTATATATTCCATATTTAATTATTAAATGTTTTATTAATAGCCTATTTTAAAAAAATAGAGTAAGATTAATTTGTATCAACATTAAATTAACTTCAAATAATTCTATGTATCATTTGTACTACTAAATAATATATATTAAACAAATGTTTTAATTCTACAGATGGTAATATATTTTGTAATTTTAATCTAATTTATTTCCATTGATCACACTTTCAATTCATTTTGTTTTACATTTAAAGTAAATATATCAAATAAATGTGCATTAAGATTTAACATAAACATATTTATATGACACTATAGTCTGATCATTGCAACAAATGCTTTGAATTCATATAGAAAGCAGATACATGTCAATATTAGGCTACAACATGGGAAGCAGAATGCAACTATTCCACATTGCAGGATGATGAATATCCCTTCCAAGATTTTCAGCATGCCTTCAAGAATGAACCTGGGAGTGAGAAATTGGGATGTTGGTTGACTGGGGTGTGGGCCCTAGTCAAGCAACAGCCACAATCCCATGTAGCATGAACGCCCAAAAAAATCACTACATTCACCTTTGCCTAACCTTGGGTAGATTGGCATAAAAAGCATTCAGGCTTCACTTAGAGGCAATGTGTAAAGTATCTATGTAGCACACACGCAGTATTAATGTGAAAATACAACAGAAGAAAAACAATAAAACAAATAGAGTATATTTCACAAAATTTATTGACACCAAAACAACAAATATTCAATCAATAGAACCAGAGTTGTGAATTTTTAAAGTTTTATGTGAAATCTAGCACCTAATAGATCAAAGCACCACCTGCACTTAAGTAGTCACATGATATCGGGTCAAAGTCAAACGGTAAGGCAGGCCGTGATGGAGCACAGTTTGGATGCAAGAAGTGGATTGGGCCTGATCATCGCTTACCCTCGGACTGACAAAAATTGTTGAAGAAAAATTTCAGAGGAGGTGAAGTTCAGCGGAGCAAGGCTGAAGGAGGTGTCCAAGAAAAGAGCTTGTCATTGGATAACCTAGGTCGAAGCTGTGGTTAAGATTTATACGCTTGGACTTAATCGCAAAAATGAAAGTTGAAAACTCAAGGAGGACAAAGCAGGGGCCTGTAGCCAAAGACAGTTTCCTGAGGTCGGATACCCATTTAGCAAAGGACTGTTCAATTGAATTTGCTGTTGCGGACAAGAATTTAGCAGATGAGACAATATGGCTGACAATGTACCTCTAGTGGGTAGGCGATCAGGTGAGTCCTGATCTCCTCCTTGTTCAAAAAAAGCATTTTTGGCCAAATTTTGGCTAGGTCCTAAGTTTTGAAACATTTCGATTTGGGCACATTTAGCCCCACAGCCAAGGGTCCAGCACTAGTGTGACTCACTCAGGATGGGTTTAGGTGCAAGATCAAGATGGTGCAAGCCTTGTATGCCCCTGTAGCCCTGAACAAGAAGTCAGCAAACTAGCCCGTGGAGTTACTTCTGAACATTCTTGGTACAGGTGACGATGCAGGGTTCTCCTCAGGGCTGGCCTCTGAGGGTTCACGGTAGGCCCCAGGTAGCAAAGGAGTATTCCAAGGTACAGGAGCAGTCTGGCAGAGTGCACAGCAGGTCAATGCAGCAGGGAGACCTCTGGGAGTCTTTCCACAGGTCCGGTAATAAACTATAGAGTGGGTTTGAAGGTACTATGTTTATACCCTAGTGCCTTTTTCTGGAAGGTTGGAGAAGCTTTGTGAAATGTTATTTGAAGTGCATGGAATTTCCTGACTCCCCTTCCCTGACTCCAAGCTGGTTACATTGACAGCACATGCTCGCTGGGTCCTTTGTGTGAAGGCACAGAACAGGCTGTTTGCGTATAAGTAGGGCTGTGCTCAGCTCCACACCGCCATCCTGCCAGCAGACAGCCATGGAGGCACACCTAATCCATCTCTTGTATGCCTCTCTAGGACAAAAACACAAATGTGACCCAAGGTAGGCTGCAGGCACAAAGGACTAAGGCCAAGAACATGCCAACACTGTAGGTCTTTTAACAATATCCGCTCATGTGCCTTTAAAATGCAGTGGGCTTTTACTGATAACTGCACCCTACACAAGTTCAAAAAACACTCAGCCAGCTTCCAAAGACGAAGTCAAATGAATTTGAAAACAGAAAAAGTATTTAATAAAATGAAAAGAAAGAAAAGCACCTTTTTTAAAGAAAAAAATATAAGCTTTGAATCTATCATTACCCCTGCATACAACAACAGCCAAAAAAGCACCACATAGACTGCTAATAAATAGGAATGGAAGCGCCAGCAGGGTTGACTTAATTACATTTCATTTATAATAAACTCCTTCTTAAAGAAGAAGAAAAACTTAGAAGTCAGAAGCTAATCCTTCCAAAAGTAGCTGAAGATGCCCTAGTAAGGACAACAATTAGGAGGAGTGAGAAGTATGTGTAAGCTTCCCTTTTCATATACAACGATCCATGAGGAGGGTTACCTTATTTTGTTGGATCCCATTACTATCCACAAGAGAGAATGTTGCGGCGCCACTGTCTCATTCGGGTGTAGAATTGTTCACCCAGGTAAACCGGTGATAATTACTGTGCCCTTGTGGGATATATTTTAGGGTCCTCACCCACAGGTACCACCTATGGCATACTTCATTATCGGACCTTCATCCCAATCATCACGTTAATACGTGGAGTACCTTGGATATGTGATTTTAGGAATGGTGAGAAGAAATGTTTAAAGCAGTCGGTAGTCATGAAGGAATAGTAACAGGTTGATATGTTTCAGCCATTAGAATTGCCTGTGTGGGTTGGGCAGCTTTCTTCTCTACCTCCAGGATACACAAATCTTGCAGACCAGTATTTTGGACTTTTTTTCTTTTTGTATTAGTCTGAGCGGGGGAAGAGATAACCAATAGTGTTATGCAGTAAGAAATATCTATTTGTTAATGTATTTGACTAATTGTCTCCAATGCAGTTGTGCATCTTGTCATGCACACTGTTGTTATAAACCTTGGCCCATTGAGCCTAACACATATGTTGAACTCAAAGAAGACTGAGGTAATTACAAAATCACAGTGGCTGAAGAGACACTATAGAAAATGCAATTTTACAGCAACTACTGTACTAAAAGTTTACCTTTTATTGTTTTTACAAAACCTTATCAGTCACGGTCTTGAGGAGAACCAAAAGCAAAAAGGTGCACACATGGGGAGTGCTATATTTAGACCAGAAACCTTTTAGCAGGCAATCAATAAAAGTGGAAGTCCTACTCTAATAGAGTGAATGCCTAACCCCCAAGAGACGTTTCAATCAAGTGGTTCATTTTCCAAACATTAATAATGATTATAACATCTGCATGTCATTGATTATCAGGTTGGTTTAAAATGGAAAGTAATTTGTGAACACTTTTGAGTTTTGTAGTAAATGGTTAATTTATTGTATAATATGTTTTGTAATGCTGTGTTTACCTATGTGTGTTCAATGCAATAATGTGCCTGAAATTTGAATTGTGGCCTGAAATATATGTTTAAGTGCTCATGAAATATTTGCATAAAGGAGAGAACAGCTGTGAATAAATACACAGACCATCATAATTCATTCACTTGACCCTGAATCTAGACTATTTCACCTTGGTTAACTTGATCATGTAAACTTTCTTAAAGTGGCATTTTCAAAATTGTAATGAAAAATCTTACATTACCATTAATGAGAGTTTATAATTGCAATTTCATAGTTACTAAACATGATTGACCTTCCTACTCCCAATTAGAAATTACAGCGTATTAAATGTAAGAAATACCCAATGTTATCCTAAGAGAAGGAAATGCTTGCAAGTAGTGAAAAATGAGTTTCGGGGTTTTTTACTACCAGGGCATGTAAAATGTAAAAGCTCATATTCATCCCTTTATTTACACAGTCCCCAGCTCTACAGGCTACCTACGGCCTACCGTAGCGATGACTCATATGTAAAAAAGGTGAGTTGAAGGCTTGGCTAAGGGTTTTAAATGTTAAGTCGAGGTGACAGCTAAAATACACACAAAGGTTTTGTAGTGACAATCCTGAGAAAGATTTTATTCAATATAATTTGAACTCATCATGAGCACCAGTTGTATTACAGATAATTAATTCACTTGACCCTGAATCTAGACTATTTCACCTTGTTTAACTTGATCATGTAAACTTTCTTAAAGTGGCATTTTCAAAATTGTAATGAAAAATCTTACATTACCATTAATGAGAGTTTATAATTGCAATTTCATAGTTACTAAACATGATTGACCTTCCTACTCCCACTTAGAAATTACAGTGTATTAAATGTAGGAAATCCCCAATGTTATCCTAAGAGAAGGAAATGCTTGCAAGAAGTGAAAAATGAGTTTCGGAGTTTTTTACTACCAGGGCATGTAAAATGTAAAAGCTCATATTTATCCCTTTATTTACACAGTCCCCAGCTCTACAGGCTACCTACGGCCTACCGTAGCGATGACTCACATGTAAAAAAGGTGAGTTTAATGCTTAGCTAAGGGTTTTAAATGTTAAGTCGAGGTGACAGCTAAGATACACACAAAGGTTTTGTAGTGACAATCCTGAGAAAGGTTTAAAAGGGCTACTTTTTGTAAGATTTTATTCAATATAATTTGAACTCATCATGAGCACCAGTTGTATTACAGATAATTCATTAACTTGACCCTGAATCTAGACTATTTCATCTTGGTTAACTTGATCATGTAAACTTTCTTAAAGTGGCATTTTCAAAATTGTAATGAAAAATCTTACATTACCATTAATGAGAGTTTATAATTGCAATTTCATTCATTTTTAGGCACGGGCTACTAAAGTGATTTGTCCCGAATCAAAGGTTATTGAGCCTCCAGCTTAGACTCATACCCAATTCCCCAGCTGCAAGGTTGGCCGCTCTAGACGTTACACCAGATTCTCTGGGTGGTAAAATCAGTGCTGCAGGATCACTAGTGGTAGTAAAACAACAGGAACTATGCAAGTACAGAAAGGACTCAAAATCATGCACCGTGGATATCCTTAATAACTTAATAACTATCTTTATTACTAGAGGTATTAATGCTTTACTACGGGCAGTCAAATGGATATACAAAAGGATGATGCATTTCTTTAAAGCCCTCCAGAAATACAAAATTTTAATATTAAACTTAAGGGTGAACTCCTATATAAAACTAATAATGCCTTTGTAAAGTTAAATGTCCTCTGGCGTTGATATCCGGCCTGAACAGAATGATGTAACATTTGGGAATGAACAAACAGCCCAGCAGTCCAGCGCTGGAAGCTAAGATGGCAAAGGTCTCCACGGCCACTGTGTACCTGCCTTTAGTGCTGACGTACGCTGGGAAGAAAGAGACCCAGACACTGCAGAACACCAGCATGCTGAATGTGATGAGCTTGGCCTCGTTGAAATTATCCGGGAGGTTCCTGGCTAAGAATGCTACTAAGAAGCTGGCAAAGGCTAATAGTCCCATGTAACCAATCACACAGTAGAAAGCAGTCACCGAACCCTGGTCACACTGCAAGATTATCTTCCCAGTCTCAGACTGTATGTCAGTGCCAGGGTGAGGTGGAGAGGTGAGCAGCCAAGACAGACAGACTGTCACTTCTCCTAGTGTGGACAAGAGGACAATAGAGCCGGACACCCGTGATCCCAGCCATCTGCTTAATCTGCTCCCAGGCCTGGTGGAATTAAAGGCAATGAAAACAAGGACAGTTTTTGCTAAAACACAAGACACAGCAACAGTAAAAATAGTTCCAAATGCAGCTTGTTGGATCAGACAGGTCCATGTCTCAGGGCGTCCAATAAATAGGAGGGAACAGAGAAAGGACAACATTAGGGCAGTGAGGAGTACGTAGCTGAGATCCCGGTTATTGGCCTTCACTATGGGTGTGTCCCGGTGTCTGAGAAAGATTCCCAGGACTCCAGCAGTGATAGCAGAGAAGATTAAGGCCACAGAGGCCAAAATCACACCAAGGATATCACTGTATGAGAGGAAAACAATGTCCTTTAGGAGGCATCCAGCCTTCTTGACATCCGGCCACTGGTCCTCAGGGCACTGCATACAGTTTTCCATGTCTAAAATAAAATGCAAACACAATCAGTCATTTCCACTGGTTCAAGCTTTTCAGAAAAGTTCATTTGATTGTTAAATACAGTATTTATTCTCAAATTATTTAGAAAATATTTTACTTTTAGTACAAAAGTGAGCTTTTGATAATTTTAGATGTAAAAAAAATGTAAAGGTGCAGGGTTTGAGTTAGACTGCTGCTACTCAAATGCAACCACTTAATGACTACAAATTTTACCTCTCTTTGACAGTAGATAATTTAAAATGATACTATGACCAGAAAAGAGGATGTGGATCTATTCTATTACATCAGTATATAATGCTGATATTACACATCCTAAATGCACCATCCCAGGAGACCAAGATCCTTAGGAAAATCAACACCATTAAGTGTAGGTGAGGATATAGGCTACCATCACTTCTGAGCACCTGTAGAATCCTAGCTGTCCAATGGATGCTACATGCCCCCCACCTTTGCTACTGCATCTCACTAAGAGGGTTCCGTGATCAAGCAGTGTGGTCAAATGAATGAAATGGGGGATGCATCCCCCCAGAGACCATTTTGCACAGTTCTGTAGAGCAGCACCAGGGCCAGAGCTGGTGATGGGATGACACAGTGTGCGCGAAGCTTGTGCCAACTGCCACATTCACTTATGGAGTGATCGAACAGTGGAGCAGTGAAGAGAAAGACATTGCTGCTCCCCCCACTGTAAGAGTTAGCCCATATGGAATACGTAGCAGTGGAGAACTGTTACTACAGACGCTAAATGTGTACACACCAAACACAGCAGGAATCTCCCTGCCTGCTTACACATTACACTGTCCAGGTCAACAACTCATTTCTATGGATAATGCTTGACAGCATGTTTGCACACCAGCAGAACCTGGACTTCATTCCTTCTGATTACAAATAATGCAAAGGGCCTGTATCTAAACTTCTGGAGTTAGTGCTTACACACACTAGGAAAATGATCCTATGGCTGGGGATAGGGGAGAACTCACGAAGATTAATTTGACTCTGGAAGTAGACAGAGCCTACAGAACCTGCCTTAAGACACCCTGAAATGTGCCCGGCAGCAGGCCAGTGAGAGTACATCACTGTGACTCATTTTCTTATGCGTCGACTGACCAAATGCAATGACAGAGACTACTGCACAAATGTTATACTGAAATGGATACGGTCCAACCCACCTGCCTCCCTACCCTTGCTTGAATACTCCCCGGTCAAGGCTGATGCTGAAATGCCGTAAGTGAGTCCTAGAGTTTGAATCAGAACAAAATGTTTTCATGCGGTCATACACCTTCTGAAATGTACAGTGCACCATACCCTTTGTGTGTATTGATGCATGGACGCATAGAGGCTTGGGTACCACTGGGACCCGATATCCTCTAGTAGAGATGAGGGCTATGTAGAATAGTAAAAAGGTGTTGGTTGGTTAGTAACATACTGTCTATTCTGTGCCATGAGTCTAAATGGGATTGTATACCATACAACTGCAACCTTAATACCCAATGTAAAATATTTGCAACATATGACCACACATACAAACTAACTTGACTACCTGTCACTTCCCTGGAACTTTTCCCAGCTGCAACATATGCAAGAAAAGCACTTCAGTTTCTGTTTCCAAAACCATTTCTAGGCAATAAGTAGGTGACTAGAAAAACATCATGAAAGATGCTTAAATTTACATGAGAATTCATCATGAAAGAAACTTCACCCATTGTCCCAGCTATTGCTAATTAAGAACACAAAGTCACAGAAATGGTGAATGAGATCAAATCCTTGGGAGTGGCCATTGCTGCATCCGTGCAAGGATTGACTCGGCTGAGAAACTTATGAAGGCAGTCAAAAATCAAATGCCTAACGTGCTGGACTGGGGGCATAGTGTCTCGTTTATAAAATGTATAATTACTGACAAGGAAGACGGGTCTTGCTGCAATAACATTAGGAAATGCTTCAGCCAGACTCATACTAGACATCCCCCGCACAGACCACATTTCCGTTCACCTGAAAGACCTTCACTGGCTCCCCGTCAACAAGAGGATAACGTTACGTCTCCTCACCCACGCACACAAAGCCCTATACGTACTTGGACCTGATTGTCTCAACACGCGCCTTTCCTTTTACACCCCCACCCGCCAGCTGCGTTCGTCCAACCAAGCCCTCGCCGCTGTGCCGCGCATCCACAAAGCCACCATGGGGGGAAGATCCTTCTCCTACTTAGAGGCCAAAACCTGAAATTCCCTTCCCACCCACCTACGCCTTACTCAAAACCACCTAGCCTTCAGAAAACAGCTTAAAACCTGGATATTCGATAAGTAAACCTCCCCCCCCTTCCTCAAGCACCTTAAGACCCTCTGGGCATGTAGTGCGCTATATAAATCTCGACTTGACTTGACTTGGCTACCGATGTTCACTTTGCACACTTCCAATTAAATGTCTCTGATTGAGGCTGAGCTATTACTGTCCACAATGTACTGCACAGTAGTGAAGTATTTTGTCTTCCGGCCACAAAGGTAACACCCTCCAGGTACGTACTAGGGTAGGCACTCTTCCCCAGGCAAGGTGCACAATTAATGTATTATAAACAGAGAGGTTTTTTGAGAGATAATCTGTATAAAGATATTGTATTTGGAGGGATGTGTTGCAAATCAGTTGATGGAAAGGATCAAGATGATCATGGAGGCATGGGAAGGTGACTAGAAGGAGAATGTATTTGCCTGAGGGTTTCATGTCTGCCCGACTTCTACGAGATCCCAATGGTCAAGCCAATCAGCCTGAACCACCGAGTTGCATACAGCAGGTTTGCCCTGGAGGGGAGAATATGATTGGTCCAGTGTAATGTCTAGAAATGTGTTAAAGTCACCGCTTAGGATCTATTAAAGATCAGTCACAGAACATCTGGCCCCCCTACTTGGGTGAACCCCCTGCCCCTAAGTCTGAGATTAAAAGCCTGTGAATTTGGCTTGAAAAAGATCTGTCTTTCAAGACGCAAGCCAAATAAATCGCGGGGACGTGCTTTGGGCTCCTTAAATCGATCAGGAAGATTCTGCCCCTACTTCCTCCTGCCTCCCAGAAACTGTTAATCCAAGGCCTTATTTTATCAAGGCTGGATTACAGTAACACCATCTACCTAGGTGCCCCCGAGGCAACTCTTAACAAATTACAAAGGATCCAGAATGCCGCAGCTCGGATCCTTACCAATACCCCGGCCAGAGCTTCGGCCAAACCAGCCCTGAAACTTCTCCACTGGCTTCCATTGAGAGAGCGAGTGAAGTTCAAGGCTCTCTGTCTGTCTCACAGACTTCTACAACACAAAGGCCCCCCTATTTTAAGAAAATTCATCAGGCCCTACAAAGCCCCAAGATCCTTCCGATCCGATCAGGAATACCTTATCACCATCCCCAGAGTTAATAAGGTGCGCACGGGTGGACGGCGCATTACTGTTAACACTGCCCATCTTTGGAATTCACTACCCCGCGACCTTAGAACGTAACCAGACTATCTCCGATTCAGGAAGCGGCTGAAAACGCACCTTTTCCCCTGATCTGACTTCCCCCTTCGCCCCAGTGACCCTCAGATGTGTGGATCTTAGCGCTGGGATACTTACGGGTGACTACGCGCTTTATACAATCTAATAATAATAATAATAAGTCCATGGGGTGAGAGCAGTGGAGAGGAAGACTCGATTTTGTGGTTGGGTTGCGTTGGGAGTGTATCTCATTCCCAGTACCACAGGAATGCCATACAAGTATCCTTGGACCAGTACATATCTACTCAACCCGAGTATCTTCTAATTGGAAAGGGGTTTCCACACCAACCCAGATAGTGGCACCCCATGCAAAGGAGCAATAATTTGTGATAAAGATTTGTCCTCGCCATTTACTTTGAAGTGCCAAAACTGGTAAATTGAAGTGTGTTTCTTGAACAAAGCCAATTACTAGTCAATTGTGCTTGGATGTGCACCCATAGAATTATTAGTAAGCTTTAAAGGTTCACTGGAGTTTCATGGTTTGAAAACGTGTTCTACATAGCTAAGGATGGCTCTTTTTTGCTAGGGTGGCAACAACAGAAGGATTTGCTGATTACATTTGACCCGAGGCACCGTAATCGGGTATTGGGGCAGGGGCTGATGTGAATGTAACATGCAAAAGAGAATGGCACAATAAGTTTTCAGAGGTAATCAACAGCAAGTTGGAGTTGCTCTAGGAATTTGCCCACAAGATAGTACTGAAAGTCATACTAATTGCACAAACCCCATATTGTGCAATTGGTTATGAGCGAGCCTTTAAAAAAAGAGCTGGAAGCGTTGTGTAAAGCAGATATCATCAAGGGAATTGAGGCTTGTAAGTGGTTTGCTCCTGTGGGTTTGGCTAAAACACCTAATGGAGAACTGAGGATGTGTATTGATTTAAGGCACCTCACATCGTTTATGTCTCCAGAAGGGGCATTTAGATTTAACCACATGCCTTTTGGTCTAGCGTCAGCTGTGTTCCAGAGGGCAATGCAGAAGTTTTTCAAGGGGCTGTGCAATGTAACCGATTTCAAAGACAATATTTAGATTTTTGGGGAGAATTAAGATAAGCATCATTAAGTATTGTCTTGTGTGCTTACTGTTTTACAACAAGTAGGTTTAACCATTAGGTTAGAGAAGTGTAACATTTGTGCGAATGGTGTTGAATATCTTGGACACTGGTTGGATGAAGAGGGAGTGTCACCAAAGCTAAAGCTGGTGAAAGCGATTGAAGTGCTCTGTAACCAAGTGATAAACATGAGTTAAAGTTTTGATTTTAGTAGAATATTATTCACAATTCATTTGTATGTTTTCAGATAAAGTAAACATAAAAGAAGTAGGTTGCCTAAATAATGCGAAAAGCAAGGAAACCGTGGTAGGATCTGAAAATCTTGATGCTGTAAGCCATGAATAGTTTAAGAAGGTCAAAGAGGCAACCTACTTCTTTTGTGTTTAATTTATCGTGCTTGGGTTTGCCTTGTCTTCCCCAGAGTCTCTCTTAGTGGTTTAGGTATTTGAAGATAAAACCAAAAATATGTAGAAATTAATGTTGAAGAATACCAGATTTGAATGAGGTATGGAATGCGAACAACAGTTAAAATAGCTCAAAATGGAGATTGCATCTGCACCGGTGCTGCACAGTTAAAAGCTTTATATGTATTTTTTGAGTTCGGTGGGTCTAAGTGCAGTGCTGGTGCAGCTCAGACAAATGAAAGATGTCTCCATAGTGTATGCTTTAAGATAGTTGAGAGATGCGGACCAGAAGTATTCCACCATCGAACAAGACGCTTTGGCATGTTGGTGGGGGGTACACCTTTAAAAAAAATGGTGTGGTGAACATATTTTTAGATGCGTGCAGATCACCATTCTTTGATGGAATTTTCACTAATACAGTGACTTGCCAAGTTTAATGACAAGCTTGCACTGGGTGGTTGAGGATGATGGAATTTTCATACACCATGGAGTATGTGCCTGGTAAAAAGAATGTGGTTGCAGATTCTCTGTTGAGGTTGTCAATAAAAGACTCTGAGTTTGACGAGGTCAATGAGAGTGAAGAAATGGTTGCTTGCATGTGCATCATTTCCAATGGACTCATTTCTCATGAGGAGTGGGTACAAGATGATTTGGAGGATGAGATGTTACAGGAGGTAGTAAAGTGCATGACTGTGGGGTTGCCGGCTAAAGGAAAGTCCTTGGATGGGGTAAAATCTTTCCAAAATATATGCACAAAACTGTGTATGGAGAGTAAAATATTGATGAGGGGTGTTTTGTGAGTAGTACAGGTGGTATTGGGAGAGTGCATATTATTGTTATCTCATGATGGACATTGTGGTATGAGCTCAACTAAGCTTAGAATAAGAACAAAGTACAGGTGGCCAGGTTGGATAAGGATGTGGAAAGAATTGTAAGGTATTGTTTGGCATGTGCATTGATCAATAGGTCTCTGCGAACAGTGAAGTACCTGCCTGTTGTGGTAGAAAAAATGAATGCTCCATGGAAGAAAGTAGTATTGGACGTTTCAGAACCATTCGATGTCTTAGGATCCCATCCTAAATAAATAATGGTAATTATTGATTATTACTCGAGTTAGCCTGAGGTAAAGTTCACTTATCAGGTTTCAACCCTGGATGTGATCAAACCTTTAAGGGAACAAGAAGATGTAAGGGAGTGTGTAGTGACTGATAATGAGGTGCAGTTGGTATCTTAAAACATGAAGGATTTTTTGAGGAAGAGTGGGGTAGAGCACATGAGATCGTCAGTTTACTACCCCCAAAGTATTGGTCCTGTCAAAAGGTGTAATATGACTGTTAAGGAAGGTATACAGTTGGTTTTGTGTCAGGGTGGTTATTAGAGGGATGCAGTAAGGAAGTTGGAGTGTGCATATTACACCGCGCCCCATAGTGTCACTGGCAAAGTGCTTTACAGTGTTATGAGGGGAAGCAAAGCCTATAAACTTTTGGATTAAGATGTGGAAATAAGGAAAGGAATGGTGAGTTTCTTGGTGGATCCCCTGAGGGTGTCATTGCGAGATGGGCAGTGGGGGATTTGGTGCATGTAAGGAAGGGATTGAGAGAGTGTAAGGGGCTATCCAAGTTTTAAAAGCCTCTCCAAATCAGGAAGGTGAATTGTTATATATTGTTGCTGAAAGATGGTAATGAGTGGAACACCAAGTAGGTGGTAAGGATGGCGGAATGTTGCTGAGAGGTGAAAAAGGTAATAAGGAATCTCATGACGATGGTGTGTTTGAACATGTGGATGCTGGTCAAGGAAGAGTGCGCCGGACACCTAGACTGTTTGATCTCTTTGTAATGAAATGTTAGTGATGCATAAGAATAAGAATAAAAAAAAATGTGTTATTCTTTGCATTTGATTCAGGGAAATTATTGTAAATATGGGATGTTGATATTAGTGGGTATTGTTTAGTATTACATGTGCTGTTTGTAATAATATGTATTTTTGCATAGCATCGTGATGCATAGCTTTGTTGTAGGAAATCTTTGGATTGTTTATAGGAGAGAGATGTGTAGTATTGTCTTGTGTGAGACTGCAGCCTTTGGGGTTCTAGTAGGGTGGTTGCCCGGGTCAGAACGTGGAGAGACAGAGCTGTTACAAAGCTGTCTGGAAGCTCCCTCTTGGTGCTGCAATACCTAAAAGAATAAGTGTACAAATGTACTTACCATTTGGCACCTCACAAATAAACAACCATGTTACAAAGGTTTAATATGGTAGCATTGTTTTTATGAATGTGCTTTCATTGTTACATCCCCTGCATGTGACAGGAAGTAAACAAAGCTCAGAGACTTTGCTACCTTTGAGGCTAAAGGTCACAAAGGCAGTGTCAAGGATCACAAGAGGCAAACTGCAAAACATAACAAAAAAGAAATGTATCCACTTTGGCTCCTTTCTCGAAAGGTTTGTGCTGACCCAGTCAAGAAAAACAGAGATTAAAAAAGTGTGATTGTCCATGGTAATGCGTATGAGAAGCCTTTCTCTCCGATACAGAAAAAATGGACTCAATAGATTAAGCGAAATTCAGCAAAAAGTAGGAACTTTACTGCGCAAAGTAGATTTGTTGTAAATGTCTTTAAGCCTTTTTCAAGAAATTAGAGATTAAAAAGGGAATTTGGTTGGGTATGAAGAGATTAAAACATTAAGTATATCTGAAGTTCTGGTGTCCAGATGTGCTCTGATTGACCACTTCAGTGGGAGTAGTCAATCCTGACTGGCTGGCTCCATTATGGGCAATGTGCAGCTGAACAATCTGATTGGCGCACTTCAGAACCTGCAATCCCAAGACTGAGAAACAGCAGAGGGATTGCAGCCAAAGACCCCCAACCTCACAATGAGCACTGGATTGGCCTACTTCAACCAATCCTAAAACTGCAGTGTAGCTCCAGGATTGGTTGGTTTCAGAAATATGCTACATAGCTCTTAGCACTTTCTCTCACTGTGGGTGGACAACAGTGAGGTGGACAAATTTAATATTTATCATTGTTGAGTCCCATCATACTAAAAGGTTTCTTCTATAAAAGTAGTTTGAACAGTGGAAGAGGAATTAAAATATACATATTTCCCTGCTTTCACTTAGAAGTCCATCAGGATGCTGTTATGAGTTGCATCTGGGTTAACTGATGGCAGTCAGCTAACTGTGCTAGCCTGTACTCAGTGGTCAGGTGTGATCCTACGAGTGCAGACACATAACAGGTATATTGTTTCTTACCAGGTGTTTTTAGAAGATATTACCAGTTACACACTCCCAAGAGACTGATCTTTTCCATTGTTTACCAATGTTACCCTAATCATGTTAGAGATGACAGTCACATACTCTCTACTACCTACCACACTGCTTGCGCTGGCACTAGCGCTGTCTATTTTAAGACTTCCTGTTTTGTATTTCGGTTTGCTTTTATTTTAACTTACCCCCTGATTTTAGTCTCCTTGCCTGTAGCTCGCGCCCCTCACTCCCCTCTCCGCATATAAAAAGAGCATTATTTGCCTACAAAGCACCACCACTTTGGTGGGTCCGGGTCCTGGGGGCTAACTTTGGGCACCATCTTAGATTGGGGCATTCCATTCGGCGGCGGCCGCCATCTTGGAGCGGACTCACGCGCTTAGGGCTGACTGGAGCGCCTATTTAAAGTCGCTCCCTTACGCGCAGGTGGACGCCTTCGCTTAGCCTGAGTCGTGCCGGAGTCCTGCCCGTCTGCGCCCGTCAGCGTCCCGGAGGCGTTGGGGCGGCAGTGGACGCGGGTCCGGTCAGGCGTGGGTGAGGATGATTAGTTACACCTCGGCGACGCTGCGTGCTATGCAGACCTATTCCTGCTCTTGTCGCTCGGTTTTTCTGGGGCGTTTCAAGGGTAAACGGGAGCTGCCTGGGCTGCGGCTGGTCGCCTATTTGGACACCGGTCAACGTCCATAGGCTTGCCGAGGCTTGTGTTAAACATCTATGCCTGCTGCTTAATACGAGGTCAGTAGGTTGCCATGCCCTGCACGTATATGATCTTCTTGTCAGGGAAAATCCCTTATGTCTTCTCCTGACCGAAACTTGGTTGGGAGAGGCGTCCAATCCGGACATTTTCTCTACCATTCCTCCGGCATACAACATACTCCGGCAGGACAGAGTTAAGGGAAGGGGTGGTGGAGTAGCTGTTGTGGTAAAGAAGAAAGTTTCCTGCTCAGTTCTTCCCCTGAATCCCTTCGGGGGCTCTGAGTCCCTTGCTTTTACACTCAGACTGTCTCTGAGCCAAGCGCTTAAGGGGCTGCTGGTTTACAGGCCACCAGGCCCTACGGGTTCCTTCTTCGAGGACCTGCAGATAGCGATCTCCGAGCTGGCGCTGTCTACACAGCACTGTGTAGTGGCAGGCGATTTCAATTTCCATCTTGACGTGACAGATGACCCGGACGCTATTAAACTGCTGGACATTACATCTCCGCTGGGCCTCGCACCGTTTGTGTCGGGTCCTACAAATGAGAAAGGGCACACCCTTGATCAAGTGTTCTCGTCAGTCCCGATTGCTGATATCGAAACCCTGCCGGTGCTCTGGACGGATCATAGGCTGATTAGGTTTTCCGTGCTGGAGAATCGGATAACAGCTCCCCCACGGTGCCTAGACCAGCCTCAAAAGCATTGCACAGAGTGACGCCTGATATGTTGGAGCAGGCGCTTACGGAACATCCCTGCCTCCTCTCGGGGGATCTGGAAAGAGATACTGAGGCTCTGCAGCTGTGGCTGACTGAAAGGCTGGATGATCTTGCCCCAAAGGCAGCCCCTCGGTCCACGGTAATACGGCAATCTGCGCCGTGGTTCACGGAGGCGCTGCGTGTGGCTCGCAGCCAATGTAAGGTTGCTGAGCGGGCCTGGCGCCTTCAGTACGATGGGGAGGCCAAACTTGCCTACAGGGCGGTTGTGAAGGCCTAGCACCGGGACATCCTAGGAGCTAAGAAAGAATATCTTGCTAGGAGGATTGAGGCGTCGGCGAACTCCTGTAAGGAGATCTTCAACGTTGTGAAGGAGTTCACGACCCCAGCTCCCACTCACCACCGCCAGTATCATCGGATGCGTGGGCGTGTGATCTCGCCAGTTTTTTCACCGACAAGATCAAGGCGATTCAGGTCTCCTTCTTGGAAAGCTCAGAGGAGGGCGGCTGCGGCCCCGTGGCGGGACATAGGTCATCGTCCACGCCTCTTGCAGTGCTGTCAGACTCTCCTGCCGTCTCTAGCGAGGAGTCTCGGGTGCTGCTGGCCAGCCTTAAATCAGGCTCGCCACTCGACCCCTGCCCTGCCAATTTTTTGGCCGGGATGGCGGCGGTGGTGAACCCCCTGGTCAATCCCATCCTCAATGCCTCCCTGAGGGAGGGGAGTGTCCCTCGCACCTGGAAAAGGGCGATGGTAATCCCCCTCCTGAAAAAGCCTGGTCGTGATGCCGAGGTTCTGACCAACTATAGGCCAATTGCACTTCTCCCGGCTCTGGCCAAGATCACTGAGAAACATGTCCATGGCGTCTTGTCGAGCTTTTTAGAAGACAACAATCTGCTCCATCCGTCCCAATCCGGATTCCGTCCTAATTTCAGTACGGAAACGGCGTTGCTGGAGGTCTCGGAGATCATCAGGGAGACCTTGGATGTTGGTGGCAAGGCCATGTTAGTCATGTTGGACCTGTCGGCGACCTTTGACACCGTCCCCCATGAGGCGCTCCTCGCCAGGCTTTATGACATCGGCATTAGGGGGACGGTGTTCAAATGGTTCACATCTTTCCTTGAAGGCCGCCGCCAGACGATCTGGGTCTCCCAGAGCTCCGCCGAGATGCTGCCATTGGGAGTCGGGGTTCCACAGGGCTCTGTGTTGAGCCCTTCGCTGTTTAACATCTTTATGTCCCCTCTGGCGGCGGCGGTGGAGGCGTATGGGGCCCAGATCATGTCCTACGCCGACGACACGCAACTCCTCTTCACTTGCGGTAAAGACCAGGCATGGGACGGAGAGAGTATTCGGGGCTGTCTGGGAATGGTCTTCGACTGGTTCCAGCGGAACAGTCTGAAAGCCAACTCCAGTAAGTCGGAGGTCTTATTCTTTGGCTGTGCCACCCACCCTGAGTGGCGGCAATGGTGGCCGTCTGACATGTGTCCTCCCGCACAGCCATCACTGGTTGCCAAAAACCTTGGTGTCAAGCTGGACATCAAGCTTTCATTGAGAACTCATGTCCTCGGTCTGGCCGGCACCTGTTTCCGCATTTTGAAGATGCTCCGCAAGTTCCTTCCATTGCTGTCTGTGAAGCATAGGCGGATTACGGTGCAAGCGCTCATTGGATCCAGGTTGGATTACGCCAATGCCCTCTTTTTTGGCCTCCCTGATTATCTGGTCCAGCGCCTGCAGGTGGCACAAAACTCTGCTGCCCGCGCCATCTTTGGCCTACATAGGCGAGCACGTGCTTCTGGGTTGCTGCAGACGCTCCATTGGCTGCCCATCCGGAAGCGGATTATGTTTAAATCTCTGACGCTGATGCACAAAGCATTGCATGGCTCAGGCGCTGGGTACCTGCAGCGGAGGTTGGCCTTTTATCCCCCAGCCCGCTCACTGCGGTCTGAATCTCTCTTCACTGCTGTGGTTCCGCGTGTGAGGAAGGCCCACACTGGGGGGCGGTCTTTCAGGTTCAAGGCACCCCAGTTGTGGAATTCGCTTCCACTGGCGCTACGCATCACCTCCAATCTGCTTCAATTCAGGAAGAGCCTGAAGACTTGGCTTTTTAATCTCTAGTTCTTTCTGGTGGGCCTTTTTCTTTTTCTTGTATCTGTTTTTCCTTGTTATGTTGTTTTACACTGAGATGCCTGTGGAAAGTGCCGGGACACTCTTTTAGAGTAGCCATGCGCTATATAAACTTACTATAACATAACATAACATAACATATTATGTGCTATTTGTGTCCATATGAATATGTTCAACCCCATACAAGGCTTGTGAGAAGAGCAGAAACACATTGACATCAGTTTATAAGTAATGTCCAGGGTGTTTTAATATTCAGGAAGGGGTGTCAGAATAAAGAGAAATACACATCTCACACATATTTTAGTTAGGCTACTGAAAGTGATGAGAGAAGTATAGCATACGTTTTTTTTAGCTGGGGATTGTATGGTGGGTCCCTGAGTGAAGGATTGTCCTACACTCCTGACAAATGCAGCATCAAACCTGCAGGTAAAGTACATCACATCTACTGCACTATACATCACACTCACTCCACCAGGAGTGTACCGCGTGAAGAAGCTGCTGGAGGTTCAAGATTATATTAGCAAAAATGATTTGAGATTAGAACATTTTTTCTGTTATCCTTTTTGGTATTTGTAGCCCTGATGAAATGGGTTAGGATGAAACATGTGTTGACTGATGTGAAGAATCATTTGGAATTTGCAATAAAGTGCTTGTAAAGAACAAGATTGAAGGAACAACATCTACTGTAGATTACAATATTAATAAAAACTGTGTCATATACAAATTTGCGTGCGCCGTATGGGCGTATATAGGTTTACATAGAACCTCAAGTGGGGCTGCCATTTGTGTATGCTGGGTGAATATTCTTCCCTTTTGAGCATCATATTTGTTGTGACTGTGTCTAAATATTCTGTGATAAATCTGAAGAAAGCAACAAGGAACCCTTTTTCTGCATCATAATATCACAAATGATGAGGCCTGTTGTTGTATGTGGGAGTTTAATGTTGTACTGTTTTATATATGGGACTATGATTTGTAAAGATTCTTCTTAAGTGAGTTTACAAAACAGAAATGGTGGTGGCAGGCGTTACATTTAGCATACTGTACTAACTGTTATATTTCCTCTCTTTTGAGGTTTTGTGTTGCAGTCACTAGTCATCTTCTGACACACACCTATTTTCCCCCGTATTGATCATATATTTAATGTGAGTCTTTAGGGCGTCAATCTTCCACATACCGGTCATGTTGGAAAACTCTCCATCTGCACACGGCACACAGTTAAAGCAGCAGACAGGCTTCCCTTCTCTTGGAACTTTGCGGTACCCTGGGAGGCAGCTCTCACTGCAGACAGAGCGCGGAGCCTGTGAAGCCAAGTAGAAGGAAGAAGAAGCTGGGATACATTTGTTCAGTGGCAGCTGCTAGACGGCACACAATGCATCATTGTAAATGTAAATGTACAGGAATTTATATAGCGCAAATCACCAAGCGGTTTCTAAGCGCTTGCTTAGGAAACCCGTCCTGGTATTCCCCTGTGAGATAAGCTCGGCAGGGTATCCGCAAGGTGAAAGCCAGGCATCCCGCTGCGAGGGGCCATTGTGGAGATTAAGCAAGCTATTGCCCAGAGTCGCAGAGTGTGAACCCATGAATCGAGTAGGCACCGGAGCGAGAATTGTCGAGTCCATGGACATTTTAGGACTCAAGACCCCGCCGAGCCGGGAATTGAACCCTGGTCCCGGGATGACCTCTGCTTCCAGGTCTGCCTCCTCTAACCAGTGAGCCACACTTCTCCATTTACCACACACACTAATGTACATGTAGACTCATCTGCTTAGGCACAAAACAGTAAAATATATTTTTTAAATTGCCTTATTTTTAAGTGATTTTAGCATGCTTTACAAAGATTTGGACATTTTGAACAATATTGAGTGTCATCCATTTAATTGTCATTGTTTGGATGAATCATCAGATATGTATGTTTTAAAAATGTGTTTTTTGGGGGAAAATGTGAATATTTAAAATGTAATCTATGCAACAATGCATATTTTTTCAGTAACATTTGATTTCATACCTCATTGTAGGGAAATGAAAAAATATTCTAGAAAGTGCTTTTATTTTGCATTACACTAGGGGGCTTATGTAAGTGCACCTTGCACTGCCGGAGCGTCACTTTTTGTGATGCTCCAGAGTGAGAAATTTCAAATTCGTATCTATGTGGCGATGCAAAGTCACTATGTGTGGATTTTGAATGGCTTCATTAGCATTAGCTTAGTTCTCTTAAGATGTAAAATGCAACACTTTGAGTCAACGTACCGTAAGATTCGAACGCTATAAAACAAAAGTGTTGCAGGGAAGGTGATGCGTTGGTTCCTTACACGCAAGAACGGTTATGTTATGTTATGTTTGGGTCTCTTTTATAGCGCACGGCTACCCCTGGGGGTGTCCCGGCGCTTTGTGTCACCCTTTTTATACACAGTTTATCTTTGTTCTCTGAAGGCAGATAGGCCTATACCTAGTCTAAACCAGTTCTGGTGGGTCCTGGAGCACTCTGTTTACATGACTCCTTCTTTCCTTTCCCAGTGCAGAGCAGGGACATCAGACGCACCACAGGAGGTGGAGCCAGCATTGTAGAGGGAAGGCACAGATCTATTCAAGTTCCATGTGCACCTCCTCCCTCCCATCTGCATGCAGACCGCTCTATTCAGCCCTGTGCTGACTCAGCTTGTCTCCTCGAATCCGCCAGCCCCTGTCACTCAAACTCCAGACAAGGAATACAAAACCTAGCAGAGGCAGGATTGGATGGTTAGACAAGAAAATACCTACTTTCTAAAAGTGGTATTTTCAAACACAAAATGTTAAAACCAACTTTACTAAAAGATCAATTTTATCATTCTGAGTTCAGGCATACTAAACTTGAATCTCTACCTAGTTACCTGAGCCAGTTAGGATTATAAACTGTAATAATCAAACTGCCTAATCTGGCCCAGGGGGAACAGGTAGCCTTGCAATAGTGAACAATGAAAATGGCTGTTATTCAGTATTAGGACATGCCACACACATCAGTGCATGTCCTATCTTTTACCTACAATCCACCCTTCCATTGGGCCTACCATAGGGGTGACTAAAATGCAGAAAAGGGAAGGTTTATGGACTGGCAAGTGGGTGCACTTGCCCAGTCAGAATAGGAGTACTAGACTGCACACAGTGTCTGCAATGGCAGACCTGAGAAACACTTAACAAACTGCTTCTGCGGGTGGCACAACCAGTGCTGCAAGCCCACCAGCAGCGTTTGGTTTGCAAGCCCTGGGCACACTCAGTGCACTTTACTAGGGTCTGACAAGTAAACCAAACCAGCCAATCATGGAGTCACTAATCCATACATCATTTTACCATAGGGAGAGCATATACATGTTAGCACTGATCAGCAGTGGTAAAGTGCCCAGAGTGATAAAACAGCCAACAACGGGTCAGAAAAAAATACAGGAGGAAGGCAAAAAGTTCAGGGATGACCCTGCAAAAAGGGCCAAGTTCTACAGTGAGCTTGATTCTTGCCACTCATAAGTCAATGAAATATGCCCAGACACACTCATTTGACTGAATCAAAGGTGAATGCGTTTAAGATAAAAACACAATCATCAATTTAAACTGCATTTCTGGTGTCTGTAGAGTATTTGCCTAGAAGCGGTAATTCATTCAAGTAGGTGGAGTCTTTTTTGGGGATTGACTGTTATTTTTTCTCATGAATTTTGAGCCAGAACTTAAAAGTGTGTGCCATGCATCTCCTCATTCATTGAGTCTTAGCACCTATACAGAATCTGCTTAGCAGAGTACGTTCCACAGCACATTGCTCACTTTAAAACTTTAAAGGTGGTACAACACTTCTGACATGTTGGGAAGTTAGTTGATCCCAAATTTAAAAAGAGTTGAAACAGGTCCCACCTGATAGCCACTAATTGGATACTTGAAGGATTTTACACTGACCTGATTCTTGTGGTCACCTCTAACATGCCACCGAATGGAGTTCTGGTTGATGACAAGTTGCTGCCCTGGTTGTGCTGTGAGATCTAAATGGCCAACCTTAAAGACTTCAGTGTCATAGATGCCTTTATAAACCCAGTTCAGAATGTCATACTTTGCTGGTACTTGCCCTTTGTCATCAAAAAATATAACATGCCCAGCAGCAGTCTTAAAATGTGTCTTTTGGAGGAAACTGTTCACCTGAAACACAAATAACAGGATCAGAAGAAGGTCAAATTCAGGACAAATAGTGTGGCTTTAATTTTTGTTACAGTTGAGGCCAAAATAAATGATGATATCAGCATTCAGGGTGAATTCTAGAACACATCAAAATTGTTTGGCTACTAATACTTCAAAATTAACTGGGTCTGTCGGAAAGGTACTCCTAAACGTAGACACTTTGGGTCATAGCTTTGGATACCTCATGGTATAAATAACAGATGAACAGCTTGGAATTCTACCTTTCAGCATCCTCAGAGCAGGAAATAACATTATATCCATACACCAAACAACATTCAGGAAAAATGCATAATTTCCATTCCAAAAACCTAGATGCAAAAAACTTAGGGCCAGATTACGATGGCAGTGGTACCCCCACACTCCGGCCGTCGGTGGTGGTCCCACCACCATCGGACCCTGCATGTCTTACCAGTGCATTATCGGCGGATGGAGGGCAGGTGGAGAGACCTACCTCTAAACATCCAATAGGCTCAAGGAAACAACCAGCAGACGGACTTCAATCCCTACTAAGATGGCAGTGCCTGCTCAGCCACCGCCATAGAGATTACAATGTCCCTTTCGGCAGGCTTTTTCATGGTGGTGAACCCACCATGAAAAGGCTGGCAAAAAGGGAATTGGGGCCCGTAGCGTGCCTCCCTTCCTTCTTGGCCCTCTGACTTGGGCCCTGGGGGCCACCTATGGTGCCCCTACATATCCCTGCATCATGTGGCAGGTACCGCATGGTACCTGCAACATAGCGCAGGTATATGTCAGATGTGTTTATTTTTATTTATTTATTTATTTATTTTGTCCTCATTTGCCTTGCCCTCCTCTTAGTTAGCCGCCAACCACCATGCGTGTCGTGTTTTGAGATGCACTATTTTTGCTGTTACCCACCCAGCGACACGATTTCTAAGAGTCAGCAGTAGATGACCTTAAGAGGTACAGGGGGTGAACAGGATTGTGCCTGTCCTGACTCCATCTTGGTGTTAATAACCTTTAGAAACAGCCATGAACAGAGGGGGGGTGCTAGTTCTTGGAGTGTTATGGCATAATCATAGGACCGGGCGGAAAAAAAAAGAAATAAAACCCGGCAACTATTTCCACTGAACCAAAAGATCACAAAAAGCCATGTTACGTGTACTGCAAGATCTCGTCATATCCATCTTAGATGTTTCATACATAGAAGACAACCAATTTGCATGTGATGGTGCGGTATTTTCTATACAGACTTTACATATCTGTCTTCTAGCCAGCAAGACTGCATAGAACAGAAGTGACCTTGCATGATCGGTTCTACTATTATCCCATCCAAAGACAATAAGAGGTAGTGTGATGGACACAGAGGTGTTAAGTATAGAGTCTAGGGTTGCTTTTACTTCATTCCAAAACTGGGCTATATAAGGACAATCCTTAAACATATGGACATCCGAGGCCTCGATGTAATTGCACTTGTTGCATTTCTTGCCAGGGATAAATTTAGACAGATTTAAGGGGGAGAGGTAAGCTCGATGTATCGTAAAAAGTGGTTACGTCTCAGCCATGCAGGTTTAACAGTATTATATAGCAGGATAAAATATCTCAACAAAAATCTATACTTTGGGCACCCAGTTCTCCTCCCCACAATTCCTCCGGGAGAGTGAACTCTCCAACTATCTCCTCTAACAAGTTCCAGTACGACTGCGTCACCTCTTTACCCCCCCCTGGTCATTCCACCAACAATTGTTCTATGGTACTATACTTCCCAAATGTTACCCCTGACCTACCCAGAGCTTTGACCCAACTATCTAATTGGATAAACTTGAATCTCGAAAACTCAGGGCCCAGCTGCTCCCGTAGCTCCTCCCAAGACCTCAGGGTCTCTCCTGCGAGCAATTCTCCCCGTTTTGTTATTCCACCATCTCTCACCGGTATTGCCAGTCTGTCTTTCAGGCATGGCGGTAAACCCGGGGAGTCCCAGATAGGTGTATGGTTTGAGAAATACGGCAAACCTAGTCTTTTCCTTATCTGTAGCGAGGCTTTTGCCTGGGACATTAGGATTTTTAACTTGACTTTTTTAAAGTATTTTGGTCCCCAAATTTAAACAAAAATCTATCGGTTGGTAGTGTAGCACCAACCAAGATGGCTTTAAACATTGCCCCAGCAGATGTATTAGATGGTGATTTTAAAAGCATTCTGGAATGGGACAACTGAAAGGCCCATGCATAGTACTGCAAATCGGGCAAGGACAGCCCCCCTTTTTCCCTCCTCCTCCTCAACTTCTTCCATGCCACTCCCACCGATTTACATTTCCAGGTGAAGGAATTTATCTCTCTCTGACACTTATCCAAGGTTTTACTATCAAAGGCCATGGGAATGGTGTTAAAAATAAATGTAAATTTGGGGAGGATAGACATCTTTATCAGACTCACTCTACCTAGTAAGGTTAATGGAAGATTGGACCTCGATTTTAACAGTTTCCTACACTCATTGTACACTCTCTCTAAATTGACTTGAGCGATGTTACAGACATCTTGAACCACCCGGATACCCAGGTATCGAATTGAGTTGGTCACATCCAGCTGTAAGTTGGGGATATTCCATGCCATGATGTCAGTTTTACTAGCATTTATCTCATACCCCGAGATGCGACCGAACTATTCGGTCAGATGTTAAAATAAGAATATCGTCTGCATAGAGTGCAACCCGCCTCTCCCACTCCCCAAATCTGAATGATGGAATATGTTCATTTCCCCTTAAAATTTTTGCAAATGGTTCGATGTACAGATTGAAGACAATGCACCATTGATTAGTAACCGTGCTGTTGGAGCATTGTACATGAGTGATACAGTTCGACAGACTTTCTCACCGAAGTTAAACTTCTTCAGAACAGCACCTAGATAGGGCCAATTGACCCTATCAAAGGCTTTAGTCGCATCTAGAGTGAGTGTAGCCAAAGGAAGTGAAAAGGTCAAAGCAATATCTATTGCCCCCACCAAATCGTACGTCAGGTCAGATAACTGGCGCCCTTTGATAAATCCCTTCTGGTCCTGGTGTACTACTGAACCCAATCTAGATGACATAATGGAAGCAAAGATCTTATAATCGCTGTTCAGTAATGATATCGGGTGATTGGACCCACATAAGGTTGGGTCCTTGCCTGGTTTAGGGATCAATACTATGGTCGCCTCGCCCCAAGATCTTGGGGGATCTTGTCCCTTCCTAAAGAATCAATTGAAGAGGGCCGTTAGAATAGGGGCAATAACATCTCCCAAGGCGCAATATAATTCACCTGGTAGCCCGTCAGGACCTGCCGCCTTTCAATGCTTAAGTAGCCTAATGGCTTTCCTAACTTCGGTCTCAGGTATTTCCATCTCAATCCCTTTGCTCTGTATTGATGAGAGGGACGGTAGAGAGATCTGGTCCACCCATATATCCCTTGCCAACTGATCATCTTGGGTATCTTCCCTATATAACCCCTCAAAGAACTCCCTAAAAGCAGTACCTTTCTCCTGATTAGAAGTCCTGGCTGCGCTCTCACCTTCGACATTGATTTCTCTGATGTAATTTTTCGCTTGGTCTGCTTGACCTTCCATGCTAATATCTTGCCCGCTGCCTCTCCAAATTCAAAATGAGAGATTTTACTCGCCTCCCACCTCTTCGAAACTCTTTTTTGTAATATACTCTCTAATTGATTTTTCAGTTCACATACTTTTGTTTGATCTTCAAGTGAACCAATTGATGCCCCAAGCCTCTGCTCGATCTTTTCTAATTCCTGCTCAAGATTTTTAATCTTCATTCGATATATATTGTGCCGATGAGAAGCTCTGTTTGTTATGCATCCTCTCAGAAATGCTTTCAGAGTCTCCCATACCATGTCAAGTGTTGTTGAATTTAGATTTATATCCAGAAACGAACTTGTTTCGTTCACCAGAGATCTAACTTCCTCTTGTTCTAACAGGATAGTGCGATCAAATGACCAGGATGGATGTTTGGTTTGAGCTCTAAGTTTTAGAGAAATTGAAAGAGCTGAATGGTCCGATAGGTGAGAGGGAATATAGTTAATCCCAGAAAGGGAATTTTTAAGGCAGTAACTAAATAACGCAAAGTCAATTCTTGACTTATGTTTGTATTTTAAATTCCTGTAGGATACCCCTAGTTTATTACCCGCCTTCTCTCCATAGGTCTGCAAGACCCAGCTGTTCCATTATTCCTTTAAGGGACTGTCTGGATTTGGAAGGAATGTGGGCTTTAGAATTAGTAGATTTGTCCAATTTTGGGTTTAATACAATGTTAAAATCTCCAGCCCATATTATTGGAACTTGGGAGGTCGTCAGATGGTTCCTTATTGTCTCTAAGTAGGACGGATCATCAGTATTTGGACTTTAATATCCGACTAGGTTACATACCCAACCGTCAAAGGACATATTCACCAAGAGCCATCTTCCGCTCTGATCTTCCTTATATTCTAGGATCTGAACCGTAGCTGATTTTTTGCATAGAAGGAGTATACCTCTTATGTTGGCATTATGATCAGTACTGATAAATTTGTCTATCCAGCTCTGCTTTTTTAGAATTATATTGGCCTCAGCTTTTAAGAGATGTGATTCCTGGATGACAATGATCTGTGCTGGGGAATCTCTTAAGAATTGTAAAATACGCTCTCTTCTACTCCGCACGCGCAGACCATTGACATTCCATGATAAGAATTGGGCAGATGTCATCTTCTGATGTCTATCTTTATTTTCATTCCCTTCCACATCAAAGTTATTTTATTTTCCCGAAGATGGCAGTATTCCCTACTTGGGCACAAAACATGTCTTAGAAGGCCTGACTCCTGAGGATTTTTTGAGCTTTTTATTCTTTCCCCCTCCCCCCCACACCCTCCACCCCACCCTTGAAGAACCCTCCCATACTTACTCCGACCAGATGTAAGGCCGGATTTGCGTCTTACAACGCCATCTCCTCCTGCACCGCTAAGTGCCCCTCGAACCCCCCCCCTTCCTGGAGCAGAGAGTTTTATTTTTTATTTTTTTATTTTTATCATTTTCCCTTTTAATTAACCTTGCTATTTCTTTTTTCTGTTTTGTGTTTTTTATCACTTTTTCTCCCTTTACACCTACTCAGCATCTGTATTCTGCCCTAGCGTGCTCAAATCATATTGCATACCACATTACAGGTCGGGACTTTGGATAACATGTAAAGAGAGAAACAATGGTACAATACACTATCCACTAATATATATCATGACTGTAGGTGGAGAATATGTGCAAAAGAACTCAACCTTTTTCAATTACTCTAAAAGTTAAACTCTACCCTGAGAGTGATTACTGATGGATTCCAATAATTCATCGGCCTCCTAAGGGTATCTGACGTATTTTGTTATTGTACAAAACCCGCAAAAATGCGGGGAACCTCATCTGAACAGTTGCACCGGCAGCCCTAAACTTGTCCATCCTCTGACCCAGTTCCCACTGTCTGTCCAACGTAGGTTTGGAAAGGTCAGAGCGTATTTCGAAAGAAAAATCAGGACCCTTTAACCATTTTAATTTTACTGAGAGATTTAGATTTTTTTATTTTAAAGAATACGTTAGGAAATTAATCAAGATCTTCCTAGGCTTTGTTCTGCCAGGATTCAGCCGAAAGCGGTCGCGGTGAATTAGTTGTATATCTTTGTCTAGCTCTTCGACCAACTCCTCAAAATTAAGGGAATCTTTCAATATTTTAATTACAAAGGTCCCCACCTTCCTTCCCCTCAGGTATCTTTAGGAGTCGCAGGTTGTTCCGTCGTGAGTAGTTTTCCAATGATTCCACTCTCTCTTTCATGGCATCACCTTCCCTCCGTAAATTTTGAATTTTTAACTCGGCTACTTCCAGGCTTGCCTTCATCACCCCTACGGAACCCTCCAGTATTTCTGTCCTTTCACTCAACCCATCCACTTTCCTCTCCAACACCTCACAGGATGTCCGAATGTCATTCTGGTTCGACTTAGAAATCAAGAAATAATTTCTAATTTCTTCTCTCATCAAGGCTATTGAGGCTGCAAGGGATTCTAGTGCGCTCTCAGTATGGGTGGGCCTCTCACTTTTGTCTCCTTCATCCTCAGCTCCCTCCTCTAGATTGAATGATTTTTCTTGACCTGTCGGGTCTTGCACGCGCACCCAACATTATCTTCAACACTCATTGCAGGGAGAGACGATGACTCTGCCATATCCGAGGCCAGTGCGGAAGTTTTAATCTCGCTATTACTGATGAGAATATCCGAAAATGTGGGTGTATTCAGGAGAGGTGTAGGTGATTTAGTACCCTTGTCTGGGTTTTTGGCAGGTAGCAGGTCCAATACTTGAGGTAAAACTTTGAAATATGAGCGCAGAGAGGGGGTGATCTTCCCAGTGGCACTAGTCAAGCTTAGGATTTGAGACCACCTTTGCTATTTTTTTTTACCTTTTTTTGCCCTTAGCTGTAGCCCTTTGGTTGAGCCTGGCTCTTTCTATAGCTGAAGTAGCTGAAGTAGAAGGCTCTGCTGATTCTGCTTCCTCTGTAATGGGGGATTCTGGGATTTGTAGTTTTCTTCCTGACTTATGGTTCTTTCCCCGCTTCTCACTCGCGCTCTTGGAATTTGTTTTCCTAATAGAGGTTTTTTTTTCTTTGATTTTAAATGTCTCCGTGTTCTCACCAACCCCCTCAAACTCCCCTATGGGATCCACTATCGCGGCCGGAGCACCACCAGCTTTACTCTCCAATTCAAGTCTACCAAAACCTCTCTCTCCAGCTCCCAAGCCACAATCCTCCCCCGAGGAAATCTGCTGCTGCGACTGCTGCCCCGCTCCCCCACCACAGCCCAGCCTACCTCTGAGCAGCCCTCGAGCCGAGCGACCTCGGCAGAGCTCCACGGCTGCTCTCTGCCACCGGCTCCACGGAGGCAACGGGCTGAGGGGGAGGGGTCAAAAGACAGCGTCCTCGCTCCAGCACATCGACGAGACCTGACCTGAAGGGCTCGGCTTACACAGAAACAGCCGAAACGACCGAAACAGAAGCAGAACGGACGGACAGAGCCGTCTCCACCGTACACAACAGTAGGGTAATAGAAATGCGTTCACACGCACTCAAAGTACCATTTCGTGCTCCAAGGAGGCAGCGGCACAGCGGTGCTCGGAGAAACGGTGTCTAACGCACGCGCCGCACTAGCCTGCAGCCGCCATGTTCTTTATGCAGATGTGTTTATTTTGTACTGCTGCATATGCTGCAGCCTGCCGCACATGCAACAATACAAATTATACACATTGAAACCGCCTTCAAAGCGGTTGCATCCTAATCGCTATGTCGAGGCCTTTGACTCCTAGTCAGGCGGTCCTTGTTCTGCCATGGTGTCCGACCGGCATCATAATGAGACCCTCAGTCCATATTTATGGTTGCAGTCTTTGGATGCGATTCACTGTCACTCTGAGCAAAATTGCTGCATGGAACTAAACTGAGCATGAATGAGAGTGGGTGAATTTTTTCACACCAGGCTTTTCTGGGTGTGAGAGAACCATATCCCATTTTTCTGGCCGGTAATTCTGGATGAGGCTTTAGCTCGAGTAACAGCCAGACCTCATTCCCTAATTTTTGCGACTAGAGGGAAGTATACAATGCTCCAACCAGAAAAATAAATCTTTAATATTCCCTCTCAGCCTCCAACATCAACCCCCAATGACACCATCCCAAAGCCTCACTGTCAGCATTCCAAGACACCTAGTGGCAGAAAGTGACATTTGAACATTCCAAGACACTCAGTGGCAGAAAGTGGCATTTGGTATATTCCAAGCTAAGCAGGGAACAAAAGTGACATTTGGAGCATACCAAGACACCCAGGGACAGGAAGTGGCATTTGGTACGTTCAAAGATACCCAGGGTCAGAAAGTGACATTTGGAACATTCAAAGACACCCAACGAGAGAGGAGCTGCTGATCCAAACTCCCAGGGAGAGAGGAGCTGCTGATCCAAGCTCCCAGGGATAGAGGAGCGACTGTTTCAAACTCCCAGGGAGAGAGGAGCTGATGATCCAAACTCCTAGGGAGAGAGGAGCTGCTGATCCAAGCTCCCAGGGATAGAGGAGCGACTGTTTCAAACTCCCAGGGAGAGAGGAGCTGATGATCCAAACTCCCAGGGAGATAGGAGCTGCTGATCCAAGCTCCCAGGGATAGAGGAGCGACTGTTTCAAACTCCCAGGGAGAGAGGAGCTGATGATCCAAACTCCTAGGGAGAGAGGAGCTGCTGATCCAAGCTCCCAGGGATAGAGGAGCGACTGTTTCAAACTCCCAGGGAGAGAGGAGCTGATGATCCAAACTCCTAGGGAGAGAGGAGCTGCTGATCCAAGCTCCCAGGGATAGAGGAGCGACTGTTTCAAACTCCCAGGGAGAGAGGAGCTGATGATCCAAACTCCCAGGGAGATAGGAGCTGCTGATTCAAACTCCCAGGGAGAGAGGAGTTGATGATCCAAACTCCTAGGGAGAGAGGAGCTGCTGATCCAAGCTCCCAGGGAGAGAGGGGTGACTGTTTCAAACTCCCAGGGAGAGAGGAGTTGATGATCCAAACTCCTAGGGAGAGAGGAGCTGCTGATCCAAACTCTAAGGGACAGAGAAGCTGGTTATTCATACTCCCTGGGAGTCACTGATACAAGCTCCTAGGGAGAGTGGAGCTAATTTTTCAAACTCCCAGGGAGAGAGGAGCTGATGATCCAAACTCTTAGGGAGAGAGGAGTGGCTGATCCAAACTCCTAGGGAGAGAGATACTGCTATTCCAACCTCCCACAGAGAGGGGCTGCTTATTCAAACTCCTTGAGGGAGAAAGGAGCTGCTGATCTAAACTCCTGGGGAGAGAGGACCTGCTGATCCAAACTAATAGAGAGAAAGGGAGTAGCTGCTGATCCAAACTCTTAGGCAGAGAGGAGCTACTGATCTAAAGTCCCAGGGTGACAGGAGCTGCTGATCAAAACTCCTGGAGAGAGGAGCAACTGATCCGAAGTCCGACCAAGAGAGCAACTGTTGATCCAAACTCAGAGGGAGAGAAAAGCTGCTGATCGAAACCCCTAGAGAGAGGAGCAACTGATCGAAACTCCAACCAAGAGAGGAACTCTTGATCCGAACTCCTAATTAGAGAGGAACCTCTGATCCAAACTCCCAGGAAGAGACAAGCTACTGATCCAAACTGCTAGGCAGAGGAGTTGCTGATTCACTCTCTCATGGAGAGAAGAACTCCAGATCCAAACTCCTAGGGAGAGAGTAGCTGCTGATCAAAATCTTATGGAGGGAGGGGCTGGTTAATCAAACTCCCAGGGAGAGAGAAGCTTCTTATCCTGTCACCTGGGAAGAGAGGAGCTGCTGATCCAAACTCCCAGGGAGAGAGGAGATTCTAAGGGAGAGGGGAGGTCCTGTTACAAACTCCTAGGGAGAGGGGAGCTGCTGATCCAAACTCAAAAGGAGAGTAGCAACTGATCCAAACTCCAACCAAGAGAGGAGCTGTTGATACAAACTCCAAGAGAGAGAGGAACCTCCGATCCAAACTCCAAGGGAGAGAAAATCTGCTGATCCAAACTCCTAAGGGAAGGAGCTGCTAATCCAGACTCCAAAGGATAGTAGAGCTGTTGATCCAAACTCCTAGAGAGAGAGTAAATGCTGATCAAAATATTACATAGAGAAGAGCTGCAAATCCAAACTCTTAGGGAGAAAGGATCTGGCTATCCAAACTCCCAGGGAGAGAGGAGCTGCTGATCTAAACTCCTACGGAGAGGACCTGCTAATCCAATCTCACATGGAGAGAAGAGCTACAAATCCAAACTCTTAGGGAGATAGGAGTTGCTGATGAACATCTTATGGAGAGAGGAGTTGGTTATTCAAACTCCAAGGGAGAGAGGAGCTGATGATCAAGTCTCCCGGAGAGATAGACGAGCTGCTGATCCAAGCTCTTAGTGAGAGTGGAGCTACTGTTTAAAACTCCCAGGGAGAGAGGAGCTGCTTATCCAAACTCCTAGGGAGAGAGCAGATCCTGATCCAAAGTCCCTGTGAGAGAGGTGCTGCTGTTCCAAACTCCCACAGAGAGGTGCTGCTGTTCCAAACAACTGGAGGGTGAGTAGAGCTGTTTATAAAAACTCCTAGGGAGAGTGGAGCTACTGATCCAAACTAATAGATAGCAAGGTAGTAGCTGCAGATCCAAACCGTTAGGGAGACAGAAGCAGCAATCCAAATTCCTTCCAAAGAGGAACTGCTGATCCAAACTCCTAGGTAGAGAGGAGATGCTGAACCAAGCTCCCAGGGAGAGAGGAGTTGCTGTTAAAATCTCCTAGGGAGAACAGCTCTTGATTTAAACTCCTAGGGAGATGGGAGCTTCTCATATGAACTCAAATGGAGAGATGAACAGCTGATCCAAACTCCCTGGGAGAGAGGAGCTGCTTATCCAAACTCAAAGGGAGAGGAGCAACTGATCCAAACTCCAACCAAGAGAGAAACTGTTGATCCAAACTCCTAGGGAGAGAGGAACCTCTGATCCAAATTCCCAAGGAGAGAAAAGCTGCTGAACCAAACTCAAAGGGAGAGGAGCTGCTAATCCAAACTCCCAGGGAGAGAGGAGAAGCTGATCCAAACTCTTAGGGAGAGAGGATCTGCTGATCCATACTAATAGATAGAAAGGGAGTAGCTGCTGATTCAAACTCTTAGGGAGATAGGAGCAGCTAATCCAAATGCCTTCCAGAAAGGAGCTGCTAATCCAAACTCCTAGGCAGAGATGAGATGCTGAACCAAACTCCAAGGAAGATGTGCTACTCATCCATTCCTAGGGGGAGAGAAGCTGCTGATCTAATTGCTACAGAGAGAAGAGCTGCAGGTCCAACATTCTAGGGAGAGAGGAGTTGCTCTTCCAAACTCCTAGGGAGAGCAGCTCTTGATTCAAACTCCTAGGGAGAGAGGAGCTTCTGATACGAACTCACATGGAGAGAGGAGAAGCTGATACAAACTCTCTGGGAGAGAGGAGCTGATGATCCACACTCAAAGGGAGAGGAGCAACTGGTCCAAACTCCAACCAAGAGAGGAATTGTTGATCCAAACTCCTAGGGATAGAGGAACCTCCGATCCAAACTCCCACGGAGAGACAAGCTACTGATCCAAACTCCTAGGGAAAGGAGCTGCTGATTCATACTCCCATGGAGAGAAGAGCTCCAGATCCAAACTCCTAGGGAGCGAGTAGCTGCTGAACAAAATCTTATGGAGAGACAAGCTGTAAATTCAAACTCTTAGGGAGATAGGATCTGGTTATCCAAACTCACAGGGAGAGAGGAGCAGCTGATCCATCCCCTAGGGAGAGAGCAGCTGCTGATCCAAACTCCCAGGGAGAGAAGGGGAGCTGCTGATCTGAAGTTTTTTAGGGATTAGAGGAGCTGCTGATACAAACTCTTAGGGAGAGATGAGCTGCTAATCCAAACTAATAGAGAGACATGGCGTAGCTGCTGATCCAAACTCACAGGTATAGAAAATCTACAGACTGGATGAAAGTCACCCGTCTGAAGCTGAACTCGGACAAGACGGAAGTGTTCATCCTTGGCTCCAACCCTTCAGCCTAGGATGATTCCTGGTGGCCGACGGCACTAGAGTTAACAAAAGAGAGAACACCCCACTTGTTCCAGGGAACAGGGTACTACCTACAGTCAAAGTCAAAGGGAATTTCTCTGGACTAACTATATGCAGAATAGTTAGATATTCTAAATGACACTTTAATATGACACAAACATATTATACAAAAATAATTTTTTGCCAACAACTAGAATGTAACGTTTATACGTTCTTTAATAAAAAAATATTTTTCCTTGTTTGACAGGGTATTATCCTTAACATAAGGAACCCAAAAACAGATTAAAATTTCAGAAAAAACAGTCTTTTTCTGAAAAACAAAGAATATACACCTTTCTCAATATAATAAAAGTTCATTAGACATTCATCAATATAAAAAAATCTATTACAATGTACATAAACAACAGATTTCACAAAATAAAATCACATTACTTGATTAGACAACAAACAGAAACCCTCTTTTCAGTGGAACAATAGATATAAGTCCCAAATAATCAGATCCAATTGCCTTATTCTCATATGTATGAGTATTCCAATGTCCACGATTGGCGTATTTTTGGAAACAACTCGGCTTTACTTGGATTCTACGTGCAAAGTGCATCGACTCGTTTCGGTGTTTTAGCCTTGGATGTGGTCACACCTTCCTCAGGACAAAAATGATTGGGGTCATCATCACCACTTTTGGTGGAATCTATCTAGATGTTAAAAGAATATATATCAGTCAGTGCATTTTTTTGTATTTCCTAACCACTTTCATAGATTTTAAATTTGCACACCGCTTTAGTATTCTATCTTTTGTGCATCAGCCTAGCTGAAAGTCCATTTACATCATCTGTTTACTATGTAATAAATATACACATATCAACAGTTTTTGTTGCACCTTAAACATTTGGCGGTTCAGTAAGGATAAATAGAGACATATTATTGTTCTGCATATTAGCAACCTAATACCATTACATTTTATTTGTTGGCATAGAAATTATTGGCATATAGGAAACCTGTCTACGAAGTGTGATTTACATAGTCTCACAATAAATGATGGCACACAACAGTTTCGTACTATCGCTGTCTACATGTTTGGGTCACTAATACATGCATACTCTTGCTATGCTAGATAACAACTCAATAACATAGTCCTATGGATATGGGGCTTCTTTAAATGTGAATAACCAATATATAAGGGACCTCTACTGACCTCTGTAGTGGAGCTTGGTTTGACAGAGTCCTTAATCAAAGGAAATGTCCTATTGAATCCCAGTTCAGGCTCAACACTTGTTCCTCTCCTCAGTTGTAAAAGTTTATTTCATTTATATCCTTATAGACACTGGAGAGGGCAGAGGGTACGCTTTAGTTTCCTTGATTATAGTTTTCAATATACTTTGTACTATACTTGGGTTTGTGGGGGTTTACTTCTTACCTCTTATAACCTATTTGGTCGTTTTATTTAGAGTTCTCATAAGATCACGCTGCTTCCCTCAACAGTTTGTATTATTGGTGTATGTTTTAACACCGGATTCTGGATAAAAGACAAAGTTGTAGGTTTTAATATAGAATCTCGCTATTCTTTTCGATTTTTGGACAGACGTTGAAATATAGGGCAATGTAGCGAAATTCAAAAGAACATATCTTAGTAATTCGCCTCAATTAACTCGTCATAAAATAGCGCATGTTATTCCTTCTGCCCAGAACATAACTAGTTCAAAGGAACCTTGGTGACCTAATCTGAAAACATATACCCAAGGCGACACCATGGTAAATACAACCGACACAGGGATCACGGGTAAGAAAATGTGTAGCCAAAGTTAGTAAGAAAAAATCGAAAAGAATAGCGAAATTCTATATTAAAACCTACAACTTTGTCTATTATCCAGAATCCGGTGTTAAAACATACACCAATAATACGAACCGTTGAGAGAAGCAGCGTGATCTTATGAGAACACTAAATAAAATGACCAAATAGATTATAAGGGGTAAGAAGTAAACCCCCCACAAACCCAAGTATAGTACAAAGTATATTGAAAATTATAATCAAGGAAACTAAAGCGTACCCTCTGCCCTCTCCAGTGTCTATAAGGATATAAATGAAATAAACTTTTACAACTGAGGAGAGGAACGAGTGTTGAGCCCGAACTGGGATTCAATAGGACATTTCCTTTGAGTAAGGACTCTGCCAAACCAAGCTCCACTATTGTTCTAACCAACTTTTTTGCCCCTTTCTTGAGTGAAGATGATTGGAGATGACTTTAGTCTGCTATCATTCTAATAGGAGGACTAGAGCCTTAGATAGGGCCTATTTACAAGGCGTTTGATACAATTTCATACCCTTCCCTTTAGTTTAGGGTTTATAAATCTATGTTAAGGGATAGATTCCTTAGTAAGAGTAGTAATCCGTCCTTTTATAAGAGTGCTAGTATATTTCCGATGGAGTTAGGCTTACTTCGGGCATTGTAGGCCTCAGACGGGAGAGACTCCATCTTTCTTTCTGCCCCGGCAGCTTGAGATGCTTCTAGGTCAAATGTAATGTTTTAGTTACGAGGTGTTGCTTGCTTGGAGAGAACCGGCTCAGGCCGGCCCTTATAGAAAGACTGTATTTTTCTCCGTGTCGAAGACATAACATCAGATCGGCCGACTGAGAACGTGTCCTTGGTACGGGGAGGTACAAGAATTTGGTGGGCGGCATGTTACTGGCCGTAACTTTCCATGAAGGGACAAGCTTTAATATTAGCGAAAGCATGAGGCAGTGAGTTAGTCAGTCTGTAGGTGGCAGCTAGTCGTTAGCTACAATTCAAGACTTGGTGGATGCAGGAGTTATAACTCCGGTTACTTCTGCTTGGAATAATCCCGTTTGGACCGTACGTAAGAGTGATAATTCTTGGCGTATGACTGTTGATTACCGCAAATTGAATAAACATACACCCCCTTTGACTGTTGCAGTACCAGACATAATTACTTTAATTGAGATAATTCAAAAGCATCCAGAAACATGGTATGCGTCTATTGATATTGCCAATGCTTTCTTTTCAATCCCAATTGCCCTTGAGTATCAGGAACAATTCAGTTTTACATGGAATGGACGTCAAATGACGTTTAGAAGTCTTCCCCAAGGCTATGTATATAGTCCTACGATTTGTCACCGGCTGGAGGCGGAACATTTGTCTGAGATACCCGTAAATCCACAAATTCAGATGTGTCATTAAATTGATGATATTTTGATTCAAGGTGAGACACAAGATCAAGTTCAAACCCAGTTAGATCAAGTTAATAATCATTTACGCGAGAAAGGTTGGGAAATCAATCCCGACAAATTGCAAGGTCCATCACAAAGTGTGAAATTTTTAGGCATTAATTGGCATGAAGGTCATAGAGAGGAGATTCCACAAGTAAAACAGAAGATTCTTGATTTTGCAGTTCCAAGAAACCGAAAAGAAGCTCAAAGCTTTATTGGCTTATTTGGCTTTTGGCGTCAACACATCCCACATTTGAGTCAGAAATTGGCCCCTTTATACAAAGTTATTCGTAAAACAGAATGTGTTTGAATGGAGTAAACTGCAGCAGGATGCGTTTGATTTGGCAAAAGAAGCGATTCAGTATGCTTTGGATTTGTGGCCTGTGCGTGACGGTGATGTGGATTTGAATGTGTCCGTGCAAGGTCTTTATGCAAATTGGAGCTTGTGGCAAAAACAAGGCAGAAATAAAGTACCATTAGGTTTTTGGACTAAAAAGTTACCTGATGCTGGTGAGCGTTATACGCCTTTTGAGAAACAATTACTTGCATGTTATTGGGCTCTGGTGGATACCGAGCAATTGACGTTGGGGCATGATGTAATTTTGAGACCTGAGATTCCTATAATGCAGTGGGTTTTGAGTTCGCCGAAAACTCATAGAATTGGACATGCTCAAGAGGTGAGCGTGATTAAGTGGAAATGGTACATACAAGACAGGGCACGTGTGGGACCGAAAGGTGTGGCATCATTACATGAGCAAGTGGCGCAGGCGCCATCGCTTGAGACTGGGAGTGATTGCTCCGTACCTGTAGTACAGGAATCCCCTGTTAAATGGGGTAAGCCATTTGATGATCTGTCCGCAGAGGACAGAAACCATGTGTGGTTTACGGATGGTTCAGCGAGGTACATAGGAGAGAAAAGGCATTGGAAGGCAGTGTCCTATAATCCCATCACACAAAAATTGCTGAGCACAACTGGTGAAGGAAAGAGTAGTCAATTTGCTGAATTATATGCTGTTTACCAAGTTTTAAAACAAGAGTTACCCGGTACATGTCATCTTTTTACTGATTCCTGGTCCACTGCTAATGGACTGGTGGTTTGGTTACCAACCTGGCATTCTCATAATTGGGAATTGCATTCTAAAGAACTTTGGGGTAAAGAATTATGGCAAGAAATTTGGGAAATGCTCCCACAAAGTACTGTTACAATCTTTCATGTGGATGCTCATACACCAATAGACTCCCTTGACAAATTCTTTCATAACATTGCAGATGAGAAATCTAAAATTGCTGAGGCAGTGGTGGACATGCAAGATTCTGATTTGGCGGGATTCGCAAAATGGGCCCACCAGAAAGCAGGACATTTTGGAGAGAGAGCCACTAGCAGGTGGGCTGCTGATCGAGGAATTTATATTGCTTTAAATTTGATTAAAGATAGCACATTGCATTGTCCTATCTGTCAACATTCTAGACAGTGAAAAGTACCCCAAATTGTTAAAGGACATTTACACCGAAGAAAATTACCTGCTCAAATTTGGCAGATGGATTATATTGGTCCACTCCCTATGAGTAAAAATTGCCAATATATTTGCACCATTGTTAATACGTACAGTGGCCTTTTAGTGGCCTTTCCCTGTAATCGAGCTACCCAAGTGAATACCATTAAAACATTGGAATTGATTATGCTCTATTATGGTGTTCCATTTCAAATTCAATTTGATAATGCATCCCATTTCAAGGGAAGATTGGTGCAGGAACTTTGTGTGGAAAATAACATTGAATGGGTGTTTCATATACCATATTATCCACAGCCATCAGGCCTTATTGAGAGAATGAATGGTTTGCTAAAAGAGCAACTGCGTAAATTAACTGACAGTATATATAAGAATTGGAGAGATTATTTGTTTCAGGCACTGTTGATTATGAATAATCGTCCCTTGTTGAATGCTGAATCTCCATTAATGCGTTTATTTCCTCCAGCTATTGATGCAAAGCCAAACACAATTGGCAATACTGTAATGTATTGGGGAATTTCCCCTGGAGCATTAGCTCCATGCAGAGCAACCCCAGGTTCCGCAGGTTTAGACCTGCATGCTATGAGTGACATTACCATAAAAAGCAGAGATCGAGTTATCATTGAAACTGGTGTTGGTGTCTGTATACCAACTGGAAATTTTGGACTGATTGCCCCTAGATCGGGCCTGGCCTTAAAAGGCATTCAAGTACTCAGAGGAGTCATTGACAGTGATTATCAGGGAGAGATTAAGGTGCTCCTGCTGAATAGCAGTGAGGTTGATTTACCGATTCATAAAACTGACCGAATTGCTCAGTTGCTAATCATGCCTGTTTTCAGTGGTGAGATTCAGAAAGGCACTGCCCCAACTTTGCTAAATGTACAAGGACAAAAAGGTTTTGGCTCCACGTATAATCCAGGAGCGAGAGTGTGGGTGCAATCGCCTAAAAATCCCCCTGAACAAGCTGAAGTTATTGCAACCGGTCATGATAATACAATTCTTGTCATGAGACCAAGGAAAGATAGCTGGGAAGCTGTCCCGGCTGACAAATGTTATTTACGAGAATGAATAATGCCTATATTTGACTTTCTTTCAGATCACTCTCTGGACTGCTGTTGCCGGATGTGCCGGCGTTGGACTCCATTTGGCCTGCTACGTCGGGAAAGGAGGGAACCCACAGACTTTGGTTGATCCGATAACCCGAGTACTGCGTTCCTTTGCTGCGTGGGATTCATCATCTAACTTTTGGACTACCTTGGCCCAAAGGGTCACTAACTCTCCACATTTCTGTTTAAAACTGATGCGTTCGGTGACTGATATACTAGCGACCTGTTTGGTTGCTGTCCCTGCTTCGCTGGAGACTTTAGCCCATATCTTTAATATATCAAGTGCCCATCCTAATGTTATTCTTGGAGACTTTGCCACGCACGAATACTGTCCTTTATGTACTGTGCTTTCAGATCCAACACCCCCGATTCATTCCCAAATAAATACGGATAATATCACACAAGGTGATTTATGCTTTTTCCTTACCTGCGATCCCAATGCAATTACTGAATGTGTGCGTTTAAAATTGAAAGGTGCCACTTCTTTTTCAGCTCATGAACGAACTTTGTGTTCACGAAGATCCCCGAAATCATGTATTTCTGTTAAAAATAATATGACCTGCAATAGTTTAATAGTTACCCCTGGTCATTATCGTACAATGCTTTTACCTTCTGGATGACTTTTCTCTTGTGGTAATACGTCTTGGCCCTACATTCCCGCAAACATTTCTGGAGGACCCTGTGCCATCACTAGACTGAGCTTATTGATGTTCTCTTCACATCCTAATATGCATTCCCGTGTTGATCGTGATGATGCAATGTTACATGACGATTGTGACTCTACACTACATTTATTTTCTGAATCTGAATATCTTAGCTTAGCTTTTTCAATCATATGTGTCCCTGCCTTAGCAGTCTATAACGCAAAGTCCATTGGGAAGATGGCCTGTTGGATGGTTAAATCTATCAATCATACTTCTACAATTTTATCTGACATGTTACTAGACGCCCAGGGTGAACACAGAGCTATTTTGCAAAACCGGGCTGCCATTGACTATCTTTTGCTCAAATATGGACATGACTGTTCTGACTTTGAGGGCCTTTGCTGTTTCAATCTATCAGATCATACCAGATCCATTCAGGCTCATATTGAAAAACTTCATGACTTGACCAAAGAAGTTAGAAAACATATTGACCAGGGCTGGTTTGACTGGCTCTTCAATTGGTTGCCTGACTTACATTCTTTACAACAGATATTAGGGGGTATCATGATTACTATTTGCATTTTAGTTGCTATTTGCTGTTTTATTCAGTGGATTCCTTTTTTACTCCAGACCTGTAGATATGGTACAAGAAATAGATCAGTTAGTTTTGTTTCATATTATTCCTCTCTGGATGTTAGTTCCATTTAGCGAATGATTAGTAGCCTAAAGTCAAGAGTGAAGTGTTCTAACCGACTTTTTTGCCCCTTTCTTGAGTGAAGGTGATTGGAGATGACTTTAGTCTGCTATCATTCTAATAGGAGGACTAGAGCCTTAGATAGGGCCTATTTACAAGGCGTTTGATACAATTTCATACCCTTCCCTTTAGTTTAGGGTTTTTTAAATCTATGTTAAGGGATAGATTCCTTAGTAAGAGTAGTAATCCATCCTTTTATAAGAGTGCTAGTATATTTCCGATGGAGTTAGGCTTACTTCGGTCCTTGTAGGCCTCAGACGGGAGAGACTCCATCTTTTTTTCTGCCCCGGCAGCTTGAGATGCTTCTAGGTCAAATGTAATGTTTTAGTTACGAGTTGTTGTTCGCTTGGAGAGAACCGGCTCAGGCTGGCCCTTATCGAAAGACTGTATTTTTCTCCGTGTCGAAGACATAACATCAGATCAGTCGACTGAGAACGTGTCCTTGGTACGGGGAGGTACAAGAATTTGGTGGGCGGCAGGTTACTGGCCGTAACTTTCCATGAAGGGACAAGCTTCCATATTAGCGAAAGCATGAGGCAGTGAGTTAGTCAGTCTTTTGGCGGCAGCTAGTCGTTAGCATCAATGCAATAATTTATTCCAAGGCAGACAGTCGCCATTTTGAAGTCCGAGAAAGACCGAGAAGCTGATACTCTCTTAGAAAGATTGAAGTTATTTTAGTTGGAGCAGCTGGCGAGCTTTGACATTAAGATCAGAGCATACAGAGTGAAGTAGTTAGTTGAGAGAACGAATACCAGAGTGGTGGAAACTGAGTTATAATATCAAAGCTGGGAAGTGAAGACAGTCCATGATTGAGAGGAGAGAGGAGTAGTGCAGAACAGCCAGAGAGAAAGCAGCTGATAAGAGGAAGGTTCCAGTGACTTGGAGGGAAGCGGAGGAGACAGAGCATAGCGGTGCAGACGTGTATCCGTGACTGCAGAGGTGTGACCCTAAGACGAGCCAAGGCACATACGAGAAGGGAAAGCAGATGACCGCTGAGTCCAGACTTCATATTAATAAGGTGACGTCGACCCTTTCTTATTAGCGTGCACACACATTCTAACCTTTCCTTTTCCTTTTCAGGCTATATGTTATAGTATAGTATTATATTGTTTATAATATTGATCAATAAAGATGCCCCAGTTCTTAGTGAACCAGTGTGTATATTTTGTTATCCTATAGTAAAGTTAGCCTTTCTTCTAGTCAGATGCTGTTCTGTGAACGGATGCAACTCCCGTCCAGGTAAATGGTAATTGAATAATGAGGGAGAGAGGAGCTCTTGAAATAGGGAATAAGTTGTACACCGTGTAATTCGGCCATTCTTGTGTGATCCATAATATTGTAGTATTGTACCTCTAGTGGATAATGAGAGATTCCCCAAAATGAAGAGCTAAAGGTATTTATAGGAAAGTGATCGTCGTTGTAAGGCGGCGTTAATGAGAGCACCGGGGGGGGGGGGGGGGGGAGGAACCGATGTGTAATGAGATCGCCTCTAGGGAAAGCGGCATTAATGAGAGCATTGACTGAGGTCGATGTGTATACCCACAGGATTGTGGCTTGTGGAATAGTGAGAGCACTGGGAGGACACAGTGTTTATACCCACAGGATTGTGGCTTGAGAGAGCACTGGTTGTAGCCAGTGTGTAATGGTAAGTAATCAGAACTGCCCCAGGGTAGATTAGTCTGGACCCATGTGGTCGCGAGACTATATTGTATGAGTGTGGTATTTTAGAAGATCTAAGCTTGTATATTGCTAATTCCCCATCCTTGGGTAGGAAACATAGATACCTGTTGTAAATAGGTCCTAAGGAGGGAGGTGGTTACGTTTCGGCTGGGTTGGTGGTGTCTTGGTGAGCTGATTCTATCTGATCCGAAAATCCGGTCGTTACAACTATAGAGGTCTCTTCTATATTGGTTATTCACATGTAAAGAAGCCCCATATCCATAGGACTATGTTATTGAGTTGTTATCTAGCATAGCGAGAGTATGCATGTATTAGTGACCGAAACATGTAGACAGTGGTCATTTCAAAGCGATAGTACGAAACTGTCGTATGCCATCATCCATAGTGAGAGTATGTAAATCACACTTCGTAGACAGGTTTCCTATATGCCAATCATTTATATGCCAACAATTAAAATGTAATGGTATTAGCTTGCTATTATGCAGAACAATAATATTTCTCTATTTATCCTTACTGAACCGCCAAATGTTTAAGGTGCAACAAAAACTGCTGATATGTGTATATTTATTACATAGTAAACAGATGATGTAAATGGACTTTCAGCTAGGCTGATGCACAAAAGATAGAATACTAAAGCGGTGTGCAAATTTAAAATCTATGAAAGTGGTTAGGAAATACAAAAAAATGCACTGACTGATATATATTCTTTTAACATCTAGATAGATTCCACCAAAAGTGGTGATGATGACCCCAATCATTATTGTCCTGAGGAAGGTGTGCTAATCCAAACTCAAAGGGAGAGAGGAGCAACTGATCCAAACTCCCATGGAGAGAAGAGCTGCTAATCCAAACTCTAAGGGACAGAGAAGCTAGTTATTCATACTCACTGGGAGAGAGGAGTCGCTGATACAAGCTCCTAAGGAGAGTGGAGTTAATGTTTCAAACTCACAGGGAGAGAGGAGCTTCTGATCCAAACTCTTAGGGAGAGAGGAGCTGCTAATCCAAACTCTAAGGGACAGAGAAGCTAGTTATTCATACTCACTGGGAGAGAGGAGTCGCTGATACAAGCTCCTAAGGAGAGTGGAGCTAATGTTTCAAACTCACAGGGAGAGAGGAGCTTCTGATCCAAACTCTTAGGGAGAGAGGAACAGCTAATCCAAACTCCAAGAAAGAGGTGCTACTCATCCAAATTCCTAGGGAGAGAGAAACTGCTGATCTAAACTCCTATGGAGAGAGGAGCTGCTGGTCCAAACTCATACAGAGAGGGGAGCTGCTGATCCAAGCTCCTAGGGTGAGAGGATCATCTCATACAAACTCCTAAACTGAGAGGAGCTCATGATCCAAAGTCCCAGAGAGAGAGATGGTGCTGATCCAAACTGCTGGGGAGATAGGAGCTGCTGATCCAAACTGCTGGGGAGAGGAGCTGCTGTTTCAAACTCCTCAGGATAGAGGTGCTCCTTATCCAAACTCTTATGGAGCGAGGAGATGCTGATCCAAACTCCCAGGAAGAGTGGAGCTGCTGATCCAAACTCTTAGGGAGCGAGGAGATGCTGATCCAAACTCCCAGGAAGAGTGGAGCTGCTGATACAAACTCTTAGGGAGCGAGGAGCTGCTGATCCAAACTCCCAGGAAGAGTGGAGCTGCTGATGCAAACTCTTAGAGGGAGGAGCTGCTGATCCAAACTCCCAGGAAGAGTGGAGCTGCTGATACAAACTCTTAGGGGGAGGAGCTGTTGATCCATAGTCCAAGGAGAGGAGTTTCATAACAAATCTCCAAGGGACAGAATAGCTCTGATCCAAACTCATAGTGAAAGGGGAGCAGCTGATCCAAACTCCTACTGAGAGAGGAGCTGCTGATCCAAACTCCTAGGGAGAGGAGCTGCTGTTTCAAACTCCTCAGGATAGAGGTGCTCCTTATCCAAACTCTTATGGAGCGAGGAGCTGCTGATCCAAACTCTTAGGGAGCGAGGAGATGCTGATCCAAAGTCCCAGGAAGAGTGGAGCTGCTGATGCAAACTCTTAGGGGGAGGAGCTGCTGATCCAAACTCCCAGGAAGAGTGGAGCTGCTGATACAAACTCTTAGGGGGAGGAGCTGTTGATCCATAGTCCAAGGAGAGGAGTTTCATAACAAATCTCCAAGGGACAGAATAGCTCTGATCCAAACTCATAGTGAAAGGGGAGCAGCTGATCCAAACTCCTATGGAGAGAGGAGCTCCTGATCCAAACTCCCAGTGAGGGAGGAGCTACTGATCCGAGCTCCTAGTAAGAGTGGAGCTGCTGATCCAAACTCTAACCAAAAGAGGAGCTGCTGATCCAAACTCCTACTGAGAGAGGAGCTGCGGATCCAAACTCCTAGGGGTAGAGCTGCTCATCTAAACTCCTAGGGTGAGAGGATCTTCTCATCCAAACTCCTAGGCAGAGAGGAGCTGCTGATCGAAACTGAAAGGGAGAGAAGAACTGAAAAAGATGGCTTGCACATTGCCCCATGCTTTTTGCTGTGGTAGGTGGGATGTAAATGTGAATGACATAAGGTCATACCAATGGATGAAGAGAACTAGTTGTATATGCCTATAAGTAAGTATATTATGTATGTAATTTTAGTAAAAATAAAACGTTCTTGGCTGACTCTAGAGTTATATGGGAGGGAGTTACTTTCCTGGCTTCATTTTACACATGACACATCTTTACCTCCCACGGTTTCTGTTCCTTCATTGAGCTCCAAGCATCGCTTCCTCTTCCTCTTCTGGGGTCAGATGAATACATGTTATGTAAGGCGTGTGCCAATACGTAGACAGCAGTATAAACATTATGGATCAGACTAAAGTTGGTATTGCGATATTTATACAACCTTTGAAATGTCTCTTTTCCTGAGCAGTAAACATCTGATGAAACATTCGTCACATTTATATAATTTCTATCTAATAAAAGACACTTAAAACCTATCTCCCATATAAATTTCAGGGCTGTGTCACCTGGAAACTTCCATGGAGTGACATTGTGGAGAAAATCTCTAAAACCCCAAATTTCTTCTTTTTGGATTGAAAATGCCAGACTTTCATTGAATAAATGTAAGGGGAATCCAAAGTTGACAAAATTAGAGAAAGTCTCTGACAAAATCCATATTTTTTTGGTCATTGTATTCCATTCACTGTAGGAGAAATAATGTGCAGCGTTCACTGTACCGCAGTAGAGAATGACCACCTGTGCAGTTGATGTTCTAACAGCCTCCATTACTGTCCCCAGGTTCAATGGATCAGTGCTAGAAACATAAGCAGGAATCATATAAGAGAACTCGATGCAGCCTCCGACCTGACCAATCATGTTCTTCAGTTCTCTCAGCGCTCGCTCTCCGCTGTCATCATCCGTGGTCAGGACCCCCACCCAGGTCCATCCGAAATGTCTTAACAACTGAGCAGTTCCAATATAGAAGGAGAGCTCAGTTGGGACAGTCCGGTATAAGGATGGAAATCTTACTCTGTCATTGAGTACAGGGTTCTGAGCCCCGTAACTTACCTGCAAAGAAGAAATACCTGAGGTAAGAAATGTGAGGTGAAATTGGCATGACTCTGAAAAAGTAAGGCGGAGGCTACAAATCTCTGACTTTAGATGCACAAACAAATCTTATCTTTAGTTAGAGCTGATTGTAGTTGTCAAACAAGAAAACCAGGATAAACTGGGCTGAATCCATGTATCATGTCATAATTTGCTAGAAAACTTAGAGACTCATTTGGTCCCAGGTTTATGAAGGTAACTTTCACTTTCACCTTCGAGTAAGTTTACACATTTTTTGATATTCGTAAACTCTGTTTGCAGGTAACTACTAAAACCCAAAACAGTAGTAAACCCACCACAGTACATGGTCAACCACTAGTACTGCCACACTCTAGACCAGTAAATAAAAAAGGGGTGGACTTAAAAGAACCTGTCCCTGTATCTTGAGCTCCTGACCAGCCACATCCCTATTTTCTTCTAACTATCCCTGTTTCACAACCCAACCACCTTCTTTTAAACTCCCCTATTCCAACAGATGTAAGGAAAAAAAGTTATACAACACAGCAGCTTCATAATGCTTTGTTGCACATTCACAATTGCACTCACACAAAATGTGGAAAAATAACATTAGTATAGACTGACCCAAAGAAAAACAAAGATGTACCACTCGCTCAGTACAAATGTCTGCTCAACATTTGTGCAAAATGCTGCACTTTTAAGTTGAAAGAAGAAATTTGGCATAGAATGTAATATATTAAAGCACGTACAGATGCCCGAGAGGCTGTAATGAAGGACTGCTAAATTCTTCATTTATAGGTACCGTTTATTGAGATGCTTTGAAAGGAAACCAGGTTAACAACTGAGGGCCCTATTCACAAAAGTAATCTGCAACAAAATCCTAACTTTACGACTTTTAAGTATTCACAAAATGCATTTAGGCATAGTAAAGTTAGGATTTTGTCTTGAGTTTGTCTTAAGTTTTGGACGTTCTTAAAACAAAATCCTAACTAAAATTAAACTTAAGTCAAACTTAAGCTAGGATTTTATCTTAAGTTTGTCTTAAGTTTTGGTCTTAAGACAAAATCCTAATTTAATTTGAAGCTAGCCTGGCTGATGAAGGGTGTTACCCAGAAACCAGTCCCAGGATGCTTGTTTCCAGATTAGGGAACCTGACTTGGCAGTTTGGGCTGGACTGTTCTCATGAGGCACAGGGTCAAGACTGATTTGCATATAGCCGGGTCTGAACTGAGGAGGAAAAGTGGGCTAAAGAATGAAGATGGATTCAACCCAGATCTGTGACTGGGGGTGAGTGTCTGAAATGTTTCAGCACTCCGTCCATCATCTCCATGTGTTTGCTTTGGTCACCCTAAGTTGGCAGGGTATGCCTAGATGTGGGTCCTTTGCTCACTTTGCCACTGGATTCAAGAGCTAGCCTGGCTGATGAAGGGTGTTACCCAGAAACTGGTCCCAGGATGCTTGTTTCCAATTCATGGAAGACCTGGCTTGGCAGTTCGGGCTGGACTGTTCCCATGAGGCACAGGGTCAAGACTGATTTGCATATAGCTGGTTCTGAACTGAGGTGGCAAAGCGTGCTAAAGAATGATGATGGATTCAACCCAGATCTGTGACTGGGGGTGAGTGTCTGGAAAGTTTCAGCACTCCGTCCATCATCTCCTTGTGTTTGCTTTATGCAATCATTATAATATTTGCGCAGAATCTATGCAGCCATCTAAACACCCACTTACAAACCATGCGGTCACTGAAATACTGATAATGATTCTTATCCTCTGTTTCAAAAGGGGCTCAAGCTCAGGTTCAGTTTAAATGCAGTTTCTGTTTGCACTCGCTCTATTTTCCAAATTCCTGATACCCTCCGCTTCTTAGCTGCAGTCCGAAACAGCGTGAATGCACATCTCCGTTCGGTTCACCAGTGCGGGTGCGAGAGAGACACCACTAGGCTGAGCTCGGTGGCGGCTTCAAACCGCCATCTTACTCCTCCTCTGCAGAAGCCTTAACCCCTTCGATGCTCATGAAGGAACGGTTCCGTCATGAGCATCGGTTGAGCTGTGCTCATGACAGAACCGTTCCGTCATGACCACGCCCGTTTCTATTAGGGGTCAGCACCCGGCGGTAAATCGTACTGCAACGATGTGGTTAACAACAGTGCAGTTTTTTAAAAGAAACGCGATTTAAAAAAGGAAACGCTGTACGAAGCCACAGCTGACAGCGTGCGTATCCCGAAGGATGCGTAGGATGTTGAAACTGGTGGAGACCACGGCGATTTTGAGATGGAAGTACAAGCCGAACTTGTTGCAGAGGTGCTGGGAGGGAGTTATATTCGTGTTTTGCTGGTAGGATTGGTTAATTCCTGGTTGATACTGAATAGTTCCTTGGAGGTACTTGAGTTGGCAAGGATCTTTTTCTAGGTGAAAGTCCTTTTGGTGGATCTGATGAGTTTGTGGTATTCTGTCATGCCGTTCTTGTATGTGGTGTGGTCTTCTGGGGATTTGCTGTTCCCTAATTCTTATTGAGGCATCTGCAGATGCGTCTAGAATCTTGGTGGTCGGAGGTAAACCAGGTAGCCTTCCTGGGGTGCTGTCTGCGGGGATTGTGGAGGAATGCAAGCTCATCTGCGCAGGTGGCAGTCCATCTGTGAAGTTCTTTGGCTGCAAGGTTAATGTTGGTTGAGGTGGGAGGTATCGTGGTTAAGGGTGGAGTTGAGGTGTTCCTCAGTGACCTTACTCCAGTCAAATTAAAGTTAAATAATTATGTTACCAAACAGCTAAACTCAAACTTTGTGTAAAATATGTCTATGTATTTGTTGTTCACTTTATCATTTGTATTGGCAAATACTGATGTCATTTTGACCCCTAGTGTTCCAGTAAAGAAGGAAATTAAATTTTTGATTTAGTTATTTTGACAAATGAATACAAAGGGAAAAGTTAAATTGGTATCTTACTAAACAGCTACACTGAAACCCTATGTAAAATATGTCTATATATGTTTTTTACAGTTTGTTAAAAACACCTGGTATTCTCAGTCGGTCCTTGGCAATGGCACTATCTGTGCAATCATCAAGGACTTTCTTTCTGCATCTCTCTGCAAACATGCCTCCACGCATAGTACTTGTTGGAAGATGAAGTCCCCTTGGCTATTGAGGGTGTTTTGGGCCCAAGTATCCCCCTTGTTACTTCCAGCAAGTTCCACACAGTCAGTTTTCTAAGAGGTGTTCTGAGGCCACACTCCCTTTCTCCCCCTTTCGGCAAACATGTCGCCTGGCACACTACTGGTTGGGGAATAAAATTGTCTTGAATGCTAAAGGACCTTGGGGACCCTCCGGGTACTTTCTATAAGTCCTACTCAGCAGGATTTCTGAGATTTGGTCAGAGGTCCCACCCCCTTTCCACGCCATTATGCAAAGACCATTGCTACTTAAAGAAACATGGAAATTCACTGCAAAAACAAAGGTACAGGGCTCTTAAAGTTAGTAACTAGAATTTAAAAAGACATTAGAAATACAATGAAACAAGCAAAGGTTACAGGAACGTTATAGTTAGGCTCACGTTTCACTTGTACAAAACCAGAGAAATTCAGCAGGTATAGTTAGCTGAGCTTACTATAACTCATACCCCTGCAATGCACTTCTTATGAACCCACATATTGCATTACTCATGATATGGTCAGTAACATCACTGATGATATCAATGCTGATATCTCAAATTATACCAATGATTACATCATTCACAGAATCTCTGATGCAGCAACTCACACCCCATGTAACCATTCAAACACCCACTCCAACATCTATACAATCATTCTCAAAACCATTAACAAACCCATACCAGTATGTATATACCCACTTACTGATTCATAAGTCTACGCACACACATCCACTCAGTCACCCATACAGCCACTCATACACCCACTCACTCACTAATACAGCCACTGATATAGCGACTCAGAAAGCCATACAGCCCCTCACAGTGTCAGTCACTCATAGAGCTACTCACACACTTACTCACTCACCTACAGAGTCAATCAGACAGCCATTTACTTACCTATAAGGTAATACACACTAACCATGGGCGTAGTACTTCACTACGCGCGCGGAGCACGTGTAGTTTGTGCTACTACGCACTACGCGAATTGCACTTAGCACAGTGCAAAAATGCGTAGTGTAGCAGGCATTTTTTGCTTGCTCGCGGTCCTCAACATCAAGTTGGCGACCACGAACGGGCAAAATCAACATCCTGGCAAGACTTTTATCTCATTTGCGATCACCAACATTAAATTACTGATCGTGAGCATGAAAAATAAACCTCCTGGCGGGATTCTCAACGTGGGGAGGTCATGTTTCTCATTACGAATGGTCGAGTATGCTCGCGACCGCTCGCAATGAGAAACTACCAGTTCGTGTTAAGAAAGCTGCCACCTGAGTATAAATCTACTCGAGCAGCACAAAACTACCGATTGCACTGTGCAAAATGCCGTTTACAATGATTGCACAGTGCGGACAAGCATCCAGCACAGTGCAATCAGTGTGAACTGCATTTTCCCTATCGCACTACGCAGTTCGCGTAGCGTGCGTAGTGCAAAGTGCACTTCACATACGCTACTACGGAAACTACTACGGAAACTACGTAGCGCTACTACGGAAACTGTGCCCAGTTGGAGAACCACAGCCTTAAGGCCCGGCGGCGCAGGGTATGCCTGAAATCCCCGGGATTCACATGCCTTGTCAGAAACAGAGACACGGACTCTTCGTCTGGTGTAGAAGATGGTATTTATTAACTGCAGCTAGTACAGTGGTCTTAGAAGTCGTTAGTATAACAAGGTTCAAAAGAGACTGCCACTTAACTCCGTGGCGCACAGGTTTATATACGGTACTATACAATACAAAATGCAATCACACAAGAGCATGAGCTATAGGCAAGCATTATAGACAATGTTTTAAGTCTAAAACAACTTACGTTCCCGGTTATGTTCGTCACTCGACCCCTTAAGTAAATTACAAGTGAATCCACACAATTCGATTTATGAGTAGAGGAAACACAGCTGCATGTTTTAGAAGGACAATCGTGAAACAGGAGAATGCATGAGACATGTAGCGAAGGACAGCAGATAAGATAACTTAGAGAAAAGAATGGTGTGAACCAACAAATAGTCCGGACGGGGATTAATCAGCTCAGACAGGAATTAGTGTACTCGGCCAGACCCTGACACTCGTTAGTAAACATAGGCAAAGAAGCCACCTGACACATAAATGCAGAAACGACAAAAAACATCACGTTCGCCGTGCTGCCTGAGTGAGGGCAACATAAAATGGCGGCGACTACAAAATGGAGGCTGAGCACGAACAAATTTGTAATTTACAGACACCCGCTCACATATTCTTACAGATGGTAACATATAATCAATGATCTACACAGACCCTCACACACCCACTCACTAACCTATACAGCCTTTTTCTCAAAATCCCTCACTCACATACAGTCACTAATATACTCCAACACTTACACGTACTGCCTTTCACATATCCACTTACTCAACCATATATCACTGACACATTAATTCACTCACTGACACCGCCATGGACACACTAAGTATCTTATACAAGCCTTATCTTACATTCACTAACCCATACACCCGCTGCCTCACATAATCACTCATCCATGCAGGCAATCACACACCCTCTCACCAAGTCACACAGACACTCATACACCCATCCATGTACTCACACAACCAATCAATAAACCATACAGCCACTCATGTACCTACTCACCAACCCATGTGCCATAAGTCTTGATTGATTGAATACATGAAATGCCTAACACGCCCTCATGATAGGCCTAACTGCTCAACCACGCTGTTAGTGATTATCTAAATAGCCTCATCTATACCGCTGGGGATCCCATGGAATCTGTGCATACTGTACCTTACTCTTGGTGAAAGCCGTTCAAAGACCTTGCTGTTAAAGTCTTCCAAAATGTTTGCAAAAGTATAAGATTTTGCATTGGCTAACATGGCTATTGTCACATGCTTCCAAGTGCCATTACAAATCTCTGCAGTGTCAACAATTGCAGATATTTTTTATCTAACCCAATCAAAAAAAGTTCAGTGTGTAGTGATGCACATATACTCAGTGGCTGGGTCACTGATCCACATATCTATTGTCAGGTGGATAGAGTGTACAACACTCTGCTGCAAAGCTTGTCCAAGCAATTCCAACATATTGTGATGTAGCACTGGAACACCAACCAAAAAACAATTGCCAATACTGCTACAGATTACTATACTGAATCAATTTATGATATAAGAACTGACCATCACTATATCATGAAGCTCATGAGTTGCTTTTAATTTTTACTCTTATTTTATTTTTTAGAGAAACCATTGTCAATTTTTACATACATATATTACATTTAAAAAAAAGTCCACAACTTTATAGACCAGCTACCCTAATGGTAGCGTGGGCAAAGCAGTCTTAGGCTAAACTCAAGAGGGCATGTGAAGCAAGCTGTTTTACCATATGCAATCCCTTTTAATACCAAATGAAAGGACACCACACAATATGTACTTATTTCTAAAATAATCCCCTTTACTCTTTATGAGCACAGGAGCACAAGCGTTAAACAAAGAACACAGTATAACATACAATAGGCTGCACAATTATGGATAGGCTGGGTGGCCCCTCAAACCATATATTAAGAAAGTGGTATAAGTATCATGTCACAAACAATGAATAGGCGTAGGGCCTTGGGAATCGCTGGGCCTACACTGGACTAATGAAGGTTAGGTTGGGAGAGGCCCACAGGATACGGGTGCAGAGTCTATAGGCAAACGTGTTTACCATACAAGTCAATGGTGCGTAAAAATCAGAAAGTTATAGGTTTCAGAGACTTCCGACTGGACTAGATCTTAGCCACTTAAAACTAGGACACTAGACGTGTAAACCACTATAGGAGCACTGGAGTTAGTTCGTTACCTCACCCACATGAAGCCTGGGGAATAGGTGCCAAAGTGTGTCGGGTTTCGTCGTGAATTTCTATAGAGCCTGTAGATGTAGTTGCTGCAGGAGTCCGGTTGGATCCAAGGGTGGATCGAAGATGTAGAGTACCTGAAAGCAGAGGGTACAGAGTTCAGGTCACTAGCTAGTGACCAGCGAGGAACCAGGAAGGAACCAGGCGATGTTGGGTTGCAATCAGGTGATGTCGAGGTGATTGTCTCCACTGCCACGTGGACCAGGAAGGATCGAGGATGACCAGCTGGCAAAAACGAGCTGTCCCACAAAGGCTCTTGCTGTTGGCAGTGACGGTACTCGATTCGGAGTCACCAAGCCTTGGCAAAGGCAACCCACGCAGGATACGAAGATGGCTTCTTGCTCGGACCGGGAGGGTCAGATCAATGGCTCCTTCTCAGGGGAGCTGGGGCCAGTCTGGAGCAACCAGACCCGCAGTGTAGTTTTGAGGCCACTAGCCAACGGGCAAGCAACGGACAATGCATCGAGCAGGAAAATTGCAAAAGGGCCCCACGCAGCACTCGGAGAGTGTGAAGAGGTGATCTTTGGAGCACAGGCTGCTCGGAGATTGGGCTTCTGAAACCCCAAAGCACAGCATCGAGGGTGCTTTGGGAGCTGTGCTGGAAGCACTTTGTTGACTTTTCAAGATGGCCAGCCCCACGTCTCTCGTCGCCTCCACGGGTCTAAGCTTTGCTAGTACTGTGGATTGGGCTGTTGAAAGTCTGGGAGTCCTGGTCTTGCCGGTCTCTGCCGTTTGAGCTCCGGCGGGAGCAACGGCAAAGAAAGTCTTGTTGCGCTGATGGTGCCTGCTTGCACAGGGTGGCCACTCTTTGACCACAAGGAAGATTCTTCAGTCTTCCACGTCGAGCGGGATGTCGAAAGGGTCCAGATGTACGTTTCAAAGTTTCAGTCAGGATGATCTAAATTGCATTGGTACAGCTCCTACCTTTATTCTAAATCAAGGGGCTGGATCACCTGCTAGGTCCCTCCTATGGGTGGGACCCAGGAAGGGGGTAGTTACACCCCTTTCCCTTTGTCCAGTTTTGCACCAGAGCTGTGGCTGGAGTGCCCCAGCACCGGTTTGAATTGGGCTATGCATGGGACGCCTTGTGCGCCCCAGGTAGTGTCTAGTTTCATTCAACCCTCCCTGCTACAATCCACTATCTCCTGTCTGGGGTGGTGTAACACCTCCCTGTGACAGGATACCATTTGTCAAGGCCTCCCCTGCCGGAGTTTCGGTCAGCAGCAGGAGGCCAGACTTGTGTCTGTGGAAGCAGCATCCATTTTATGATCCTGGGGCTCTGGTTAGAATTAACCGCGTTTAAGCAAAGTAACATGTCTTCTCCCTCTAGAAGGGTGGAATGCTACCCCCATCGCCAGGACTGGCGAGGGGGTAGTATTCCAAAGCGTATGACACCTTACACAACATGTTTTGATAAAGCCAAACCAAAGTTAGCAAATAACCGCGAGGATTATAATGCACTTAAGAGTATATGGTATGGCAATATCCCAGAACAGCTAAGGGAGTTGGTCCCGACAGCTTCAGACAGGCTCAGCTCATGCTAGAGCACTATCTCACTTAAAACCAAGCACTCTGCCTCCAAGATTGATAAGGCCTGACATAGGAGTGACTCACAGGTTTATATGTGTCCAGATATAGGTTTGGATATAGGTGTACTATATCTAAGCAAGGAGTGATTACACAACCTTGCCCCAGCTGAGTGATCAGCCAGTTGTGTCAGTTTGGATAGCCAGCCAGGGGTGGCAAAAGATATGCTGCAGCCCCTGGTAGGCCTTGGATGCTCCTATGCCGTGGGTAGCTATAGTACACTGTACAGGGGCTGATAAGGTGACCCAATGTCCAATTGGTTATGTACCTAAAGTACATGGTTGTGAATTTAGAGAGGGAACAGCAGGCTGTGGGTCTGATTAGCAGGCCCACAGCCACATTAAGTCGAAAACCAGTGAGGCAAAAAGCAAAAATGGGGGTGACCATAGGAAAGCAGACCCTACTCTCCTACACCAACTTTACTTTTTTTCCTCAAAAAAGTAAAACAAATAATGAAAATAAAAAAATATTACAAACATTAAAATAAAAAGAGATATGAAGTATCAAATAAGTAAAACAATACAATAAAACACTAACATTGAAAAATATTACAATAATGTTTTTAAGAATTTAAATTATCCTCAAATATATAATAAAAATTTATTAAACTGCTATCTCATTGCTCAACTATCCATGTAAGCATATGGCAAAGGGACACACTGGCTGGATGCACACAATGGCTGCCTACCATTGCCACATGCTCATCAACAACAACAACCAAACACAGCAAGAAGGCATTTGGAACAAAGAGAAGACATGCGGCCCGGCTACTTAGAATGGACTCCAGCCACACAGCCACAACAACAAGCAAAAAGGCATGGTGAACAAACTAAGAAGAACACATGCAGGCCTATGGGGAAATCTCACTGGCTGGCTGCACAAAAAGGGCACTAGCACATGGTCAGAACAACAACTAGCAGCAATAATGCATGGTCACAAGAACATATGCAGGCTTATGTCAAAATCACACTGACTGCCTAGACAAAACAAACTTGCTGCCAGCCACCACTTGGCAACAAGATTCAGGAGGCCTGGAAAGCAAAGAACGCATGCATACCTATGGACACTGACTATACAAAATGGTACCCCTGGTCACATGGCATGGGGAGCAAAGGCAAATGGTGGACTATGGCAAACATAGACTGAAGGCATAGTTACATAGAAAGAACACAGCACTGAGTAATTCAGCTTTGACAAAAACAAAATCCTTTTAGTAAACCCACTGTTTGGTACATACTGGAGGTAGCAAAAAAACTTATAGGTCCCCAAGGACCATCTGCAGCCAAGGGGGCTTTATCACCCAACCACTTGTCCCTACATAGGTAAGACATGTGCAGAAAGAGGAAGAAAGGCACAGAGGGAAGCAAACGATGTGTAGAAAGAAGGAAGAGAGGTGCAGAGAGAGGAAGAATAGGTGCAGAAATAAGAAGAACTGTGAAGAAAGAACCAAGAGAAATGCAGAAAGAAGCAAGAGAGGCGAGGAAAGAAGCAAGAGAAGAGCAGAAAGAAGCCTACTTCAACTGTATCTTTCCAAAGACTCATACAAAGTAGCCTAATCACTGATCCTTCTCCCAAAATGTCTTAAACCTCACTTTTCTCTTGAAGGTTCACTATTCATCGACTGTTCGGAATGAAAGGTGTACCAAATGTAAAACAGCAATCCTAAGCATATCACTGTTGTAAGTCTCACCAAGTTTGTGAAGGTATGCTGTGTGTGTCTGTGCTTTTACCTGGTGACATGTTACATAAAATAAACACACAATACTTGAATACCTGTGTTTTGACAACATACTCTGTAAATGTGTGTACAAGAATGTGTATGTATTTTTTCTGCTCATAAGAATTTGAGGGGCTCTATAACACCTATTGTTATTGTTATCTTCAGTTATAAAATACACTATCACCCTACGGGTGTCCTGGCGCTGTCATACGTGTACCCAACTGAACTCATGGCACGTGGGGTTCTGAATAACCCTGAGCGAAGCACTACGCTACGCTCGCAGAGTTTGCAAAGTTTGCGCAACTTTGCACTACTTGAGCTGCACGTAGCACAGTGCAAACACGCGTAGTGCAGCGTAGCGTAGTGCAGCGCTCATTTTTTGCTTGTTCGCGGTCCTGAACGTCATCTTCGTGACCGCGAGCAAGCAAAATGACATCCCAGCGAGATTCTCAACGCGGGGAGGTAAGGTTTCTCATTGTGAGTGGTTGCGCATGCTCGCGACCGCTCTCAATGAGAAACTACCAGTTCACGTTGAGAAAGCTGCAGCTCGAGTAATAATCTACTCGAGCAGCAGAAAAAGACAGCTCGCACTGTGCAAGATGCCGTTTTCAATGATTGCACAGTGCCGGATGCTTGTCCGCACTGTGCAATCATTGAAAAAGCATCTTGCACAGTGCGAACATGCTACTACGCAGCTCGCGTAGTGCTACGTGAAGTTCGCGCAGTGCGAAGTGCACTTCGCGTAGCGCTACTTCGCGAACTACGCCCACCCCTAGTTCTAAACAAATGAGTGACATCATGCTCTAAGATAGAACCCTGTCTTCAGCCTTTTTCTGAACTGAAGAAGATCATCCAGCTGTCTCATCTCCGGTGGAAGATTGTTCCAGAGTCTCTCAGCTACCTATGCAACCTAATGAAATTGCTGAACCGAGAAGATTTGACCACCTATAGGAGAAGCTACCTGCTTTCTAAGCTACCATCTTCAGATGCATAACACATGTGAGAATACGTGTACAAGTACACATATACCTCAGTCACAATAGCACACATACCTTTAAACTTGACAGCTTGCACTTCCCATTTGAGTACAGAAAGCGGCAAGTGAAGTACATAATTTGGAAAAAATGTGCAGAAAGAAGCTAGGGGAGTACAGAAAGAGGCAAAAGAGAAAAATGAAATCAAAAAAGATGCAGAAACAAGCAAGAGGAATGCAGAAAGAGGCAAAAGAAATGCATAAAGAGGAATAAATATGCATGAATAACCAAGAGAAGTGAAGAAAATGAAAAATTAAGCAAGAGCAAAGATGAATGAGACAAGAGAGTGCCAGAAAGAAAAAGAAGAAAGATGCAGATAAAAGCAATATAGGTGCAGAAAGAAGCACACGTGAGGTGTAGAAAGAGGCAAGAGTGAATCAGAAAGAGGAAAGAGAGGAACGGAAATAGGCAAGAGAAATGCAGAAAGAGGAGACAGAGATGCAGAAAGAGGGAAGATACATACAACAAGAAGACAACTGGGTGCTGAAATAGGCTCAAGGGGTGCAGAAAGAGGCAAGAGGGGTGAAGAAAGAGGCAAGAAAGGTACAGAAAGAAGCAAAAGAGGTGCAGAAAGAGGTAAAAGAAGTACAGAAAGAGGCAGGAGAGGTGTAGAAAGAGGGAAGAGGGGTGCAGAAAGAGGCAAGAAGTTTTAAGAAAGAAGCAAGAGAAATGCAGAAAAAAACAAGAAAAGTGAAGAACGCAGCAACAGAGGTGCATATAAGGAAATGGGATATAGCACGAGGTAAAAGAAGTACAGAAAGAAGTATGAGAAGTACAGAAAGAGGCAAGAGAACTGCAGAAAGAGGCAAGAGAGATCTTTGGAGCACAGGCTGCTCGGAGATTGGGCTTCTGAAACCCCAAAGCACAGCATTGAGGGTGCTTTGGGAGCTGTGCTGGAAGCACTTTGTTGACTTTTCAAGATGGCCAGTCCCACGTCTCTCGTCGCCTCCACGGGTCTAAGCTTTGCTAGGACTGTGGATTGGGCTGTTGAAAGTCTGGGAGTCCAGGTCTTGCCGGTCTCTGCCGTTTGAGCTCCGGCGGGAGCAACGGCAAAGAAAGTCTTGTTGCGCTGATGGTGCCTGCTTGCACAGGGTGGCCACTCTTTGACCACAAGGAAGATTCTTCAGTCTTCCACGTCGAGCGGGATGTCGAAAGGGTCCAGATGTACGTTTCAAAGTTTCAGTCAGGATGATCTAAATTGCATTGGCACAGCTCCTACCTTTATTCTAAATCAAGGGGCTGGATCACCTGCTAGGTCCCTCCTATGGGTGGGACCCAGGAAGGGGGTAGTTACACCCCTTTCCCTTTGTCCAGTTTTGCACCAGAGCTGTGGCTGGAGTGCCCCAGCACCGGTTTGAATTGGGCTATGCATGGGACGCCTTGTGCGCCCCAGGTAGTGTCTAGTTTCATTCAACCCTCCCTGCTACAATCCACTATCTCCTGTCTGGGGTGGTGTAACACCTCCCTGTGACAGGATACCATTTGTCAAGGCCTCCCCTGCCGGAGTTTCGGTCAGCAGCAGGAGGCCAGACTTGTGTCTGTGGAAGCAGCATCCATTTTATGATCCTGGGGCTCTGGTTAGAATTAACCGCGTTTAAGCAAAGTAACATGTCTTCTCCCTCTAGAAGGGTGGAATGCTACCCCCGTCGCCAGGACTGGCGAGGGGGTAGTATTCCAAAGCATATGACACCTTACACAACATGTTTTGATAAAGCCAAACCAAAGTTAGCAAATAACCGCGAGGATCATAATGCACTTAAGAGTATATGGTATGGCAATATCCCAGAACAGCTAAGGGAGTTGGTCCCGACAGCTTCAGACAGGCTCAGCTCATGCTAGAGCACTATCTCACTTAAAACCAAGCACTCTGCCTCCAAGATTGATAAGGCCTGACATAGGAGTGACTTATAGGTGCATATGTGTCCAGATATAGGTTTGGATATAGGTGTACTATATCTAAGCAAGGAGTGATTACACAACCTTGCCCCAGCTGAGTGATCAGCCAGTTGTGTCAGTTTGGATAGCCAGCCAGGGGTGGCAAAAGATATGCTGCAGCCCCTGGTAGGCCTTGGATGCTCCTATGCCGTGGGTAGCTATAGTACACTGTACAGGGGCTGATAAGGTGACCCAATGTCCAATTGGTTATGTACCTAAAGTACATGGATGTGAATTTAGAGAGGGAACAGCAGGCTGTGGGTCTGATTAGCAGGCCCACTGCCACATTAAGTCGAAAACCAGTGAGGCAAAAAGCAAAAATTGGGGTGGCCATAGGAAAGCAGACCCTACTCTCCTACACCAAATTTACTTTTTTTCCTCAAAAAAGTAAAACAAATATTGAAAATAAAAAAAAAATTACAAACATTAAAATAAAAAGAGATATAAAGTATCAAATAAGTAAAACAATACAATAAAACACTAACATTGAAAAATATTACAATAATGTTTTTAATAATTAAAATTATCCTCAAATATATAATAAAAATGTATTAAACTGCTATATCATTGCTCAACTATCCATGTAAGCATATGGCAAAGGGCCACACTGGCTGGATGCACACAATGGCTGCCTACCATTGCCACATGCTCATCAACAACAACAACCAAACACAGCAAGAAGGCATTTGGAACAAAGAGAAGACATGCGGCCCGGCTACTTAGAATGGACTCCAGCCACACAGCCACAACAACAAGCAAAAAGGCATGGTGAACAAACTAAGAAGAACACATGCATGCCTATGGGGAAATCTCACTGGCTGGCTGCACAAAAAGGGCACTAGCACATGGTCAGAACAACAACTAGCAGCAATAATGCATGGTCACAAGAACATATGCAGGCTTATGTCAAAATCACACTGACTGCCTAGACAAAACAAACTTGCTGCCAGCCACCACTTGGCAACAAGATTCAGGAGGCCTGGAAAGCAAAGAACGCATGCATACCTATGGACACTGACTATACAAAATGGTACCCCTGGTCACATGGCATGGGGAGCAAAGGCAAATGGTGGACTATGGCAAACATAGACTGGAGGCATAGTTACATAGAAAGAACACAGCACTGAGTAATTCAGCTTTGACAAAAACAAAATCCTTTTAGTAAACCCACTGTTTGGTACATACTGGAGGTAGCAAAAAAACGTATAGGTCCCCAAGGACCCTCTGCAGCCAAGGGGACTTCATCACCCAACCATTTGTGCCTACATAGGTAAGACATGTGCAGAAAGAGGAAGAAAGGCACAGAGGGAAGCAAACGATGTGTAGAAAGAAGGAAGAGAGGTGCAAAGAGAGGAAGAATAGGTGCAGAAATAAGAAGAACTGTGAAGAAAGAACCAAGAGAAGTGCAGAAAGAAGCAAGAGAGGCGAGGAAAGAAGCAAGAGAAGAGCAGAAAGAAGCCTACTTCAACTGTATCTTTCCAAAGACTCATACAAAGTAGCCTAATCACTGATCCTTCTCCCAAAATGTCTTAAACCTCACTTTTCTCTTGAAGGTTCACTATTCATCGACTGTTCGGAATGAAAGGTGTACCAAATGTAAAACAGCAATCCTAAGCATATCACTGTTGTAAGTCTCACCAAGTTTGTGAAGGTATGCTGTGTGTGTCTGTGCTTTTACCTGGTGACATGTTACATAAAATAAACACACAATACTTGAATACCTGTGTTTTGAAAACATACTCTGTAAATGTGTGTACAAGAATGTGTATGTATTTTTTCTGCTCATAAGAATTTGAGGGGCTCTATAACACCTATTGTTATTGTTATCTTCAGTTATAAAATACACTATCACCCTATGGGTGTCCTGGCGCTGTCATACGTGTACCCAACTGAACTCATGGCACGTGGGGTTCTGAATAACCCTGAGCGAAGCACTACGCTACGCTCGCAGAGTTTGCAAAGTTTGCGCAACTTTGCACTACTTGAGCTGCACGTAGCACAGTCCGAACACGCGTAGTGCAGCGTAGCGTAGTGCAGCGCTCATTTTTTGCTTGTTCGCGGTCCTGAACGTCATCTTCGTGACCGCGAGCAAGCAAAATGACATCCCAGCGAGATTCTCAACGCGGGGAGGTAAGGTTTCTCATTGTGAGTGGTTGCGCATGCTCGCGACCGCTCTCAATGAGAAACTACCAGTTCACGTTGAGAAAGCTGCAGCTCGAGTAATAATCTACTCGAGCAGCAGAAAAAGACAGCTCGCACTGGGCAAGATGCCGTTTTCAATGATTGCACAGTGCCGGATGCTTGTCCGCACTGTGCAATCATTGAAAAAGCATCTTGCACAGTGCGAACATGCTACTACGCAGCACGCGTAGTGCTACGTGAAGTTCGCGCAGTGCGAAGTGCACTTCGCGTAGCGCTACTTCGCGAACTACGCCCACCCCTAGTTCTAAACAAATGAGTGACATCATGCTCTAAGATAGAACCATGTCTTCAGCCTTTTTCTGAACTGAAGAAGATCATCCAGCTGTCTCATCTCCGGTGGAAGATTGTTCCAGAGTCTCTCAGCTACCTATGCAACCTAATGAAATTGCTGAACCGAGAAGATTTGACCACCTATAGGAGAAGCTACCTGCTTTCTAAGCTACCATCTTCAGATGCATAACACATGTGAGATTACGTGTACAAGTACACATATACCTCAGTCACAATAGCACACATACCTTTAAACTTGACAGCTTGCACTTCCCATTTGAGTACAGAAAGCGGCAAGAGAAGTACATAATTTGGAAAAAATGTGCAGAAAGAAGCTAGGGGAGTACAGAAAGAGGCAAAAGAGGAAAATAAATTCAAAAAAGATGCAGAAACAAGCAAGAGGAATGCAGAAAGAGGCAAAAGAAATGCATAAAGAGGAATAAATATGCATGAATAACCAAGAGAAGTGAAGAAAATGAAAAATTAAGCAAGAGCAAAGATGAATGAGACAAGAGAGTGCCAGAAAGAAAAAAAGAAAGATGCAGATAAAAGCAATATAGGTGCAGAAAGAAGCACAAGTGAGGTGTAGAAAGAGGCAAGAGTGAATCAGAAAGAGGAAAGAGAGGAACGGAAATAGGCAAGAGAAATGCAGAAAGAGGAGACAGAGATGCAGAAAGAGGGAAGATACATACAACAAGAAGACAAATGGGTGCTGAAATAGGCTCAAGGGGTGCAGAAAGAGGCAAGAGGGGTGAAGAAAGAGGCAAGAAAGGTACAGAAAGAAGCAAAAGAGGTGCAGAAAGAGGTAAAAGAAGTACAGAAAGAGGCAGGAGAGGTGTAGAAAGAGGGAAGAGGGGTGCAGAAAGAGGCAAGAAGTTTTAAGAAAGAAGCAAGAGAAATGCAGAAAGAAGCAAGAGAGGCGAGGAAAGAAGCAAGAGAAGAGCAGAAAGAAGCCTACTTCAACTATATCTTTCCAAAGACTCATACAAAGTAGCCTAATCACTGATCCTTCTCCCAAAATGTCTTAAACGTCACTTTTCTCTTGAAGGTTCACTATTCATCGACTGTTCGGAATGAAAGGTGTACCAAATGTAAAACAGCAATCCTAAGCATATCACTGTTGTAAGTCTCACCAAGTTTGTGAAGGTATGCTGTGTGTGTCTGTGCTTTTACCTGGTGACATGTTACATAAAATAAACACACAATACTTGAATACCTGAGTTTTGACAACATACTCTGTAAATGTGTGTACAAGAATGTGTATGTATTTTTTCTGCTCATAAGAATTTGAGGGGCTCTATAACACCTATTGTTATTGTTATCTTCAGTTATAAAATACACTATCACCCTACGGGTGTCCTGGCGCTGTCATACGTGTACCCAACTGAACTCATGGCACGTGGGGTTCTGAATAACCCTGAGCGAAGCACTACGCTACGCTCGCAGAGTTTGCAAAGTTTGCGCAACTTTGCACTACTTGAGCTGCACGAAGCACAGTGCGAACACGCGTAGTGCAGCGTAGCGTAGTGCAGCGCTCATTTTTTGCTTGTTCGCGGTCCTGAACGTCATCTTCGTGACCGCGAGCAAGCAAAATAACATCCCAGCGAGATTCTCAACGCGGGGAGGTAAGGTTTCTCATTGTGAGTGGTTGCGCATGCTCGCGACCGCTCTCAATGAGAAACTACCAGTTCACGTTGAGAAAGCTGCAGCTCGAGTAATAATCTACTCGAGCAGCAGAAAAAGACAGCTCGCACTGTGCAAGATGCCGTTTTCAATGATTGCACAGTGCCGGATGCTTGTCCGCACTGTGCAATCATTGAAAAAGCATCTTGCACAGTGCGAACATGCTACTACGCAGCACGCGTAGTGCTACGTGAAGTTCGCGCAGTGCGAAGTGCACTTCGCGTAGCGCTACTTCGCGAACTACGCCCACCCCTAGTTCTAAACAAATGAGTGACATCATGCTCTAAGATAGAACCATGTCTTCAGCCTTTTTCTGAACTGAAGAAGATCATCCAGCTGTCTCATCTCCGGTGGAAGATTGTTCCAGAGTCTCTCAGCTACCTATGCAACCTAATGAAATTGCTGAACCGAGAAGATTTGACCACCTATAGGAGAAGCTACCTGCTTTCTAAGCTACCATCTTCAGATGCATAACACATGTGAGATTACGTGTACAAGTACACATATACCTCAGTCACAATAGCACACATACCTTTAAACTTGACAGCTTGCACTTCCCATTTGAGTACAGAAAGCGGCAAGAGAAGTACATAATTTGGAAAAAATGTGCAGAAAGAAGCTAGGGGAGTACAGAAAGAGGCAAAAGAGGGAAATAAATTCAAAAAAGATGCAGAAACAAGCAAGAGGAATGCAGAAAGAGGCAAAAGAAATGCATAAAGAGGAATAAATATGCATGAATAACCAAGAGAAGTGAAGAAAATGAAAAATTAAGCAAGAGCAAAGATGAATGAGACAAGAGAGAGCCAGAAAGAAAAAAAGAAAGATGCAGATAAAAGCAATATTGGTGCAGAAAGAAGCACAAGTGAGGTGTAGATAGAGGCAAGAGTGAATTAGAAAGAGGAAAGAGAGGAACGGAAATAGGCAAGAGAAATGCAGAAAGAGGAGACAGAGATGCAGAAAGAGGGAAGATACATACAACAAGAAGACAAATGGGTGCTGAAATAGGCACAAGGGGTGCAGAAAGAGGCAAGAGGGGTGAATAAAGAGGCAAGAAAGGTACAGAAAGAAGCAAAAGAGGTGAAGAAAGAGGTAAAAGAAGTACAGAAAGAGGCAGGAGAGGTGTAGAAAGAGGGAAGAGGGGTGCAGAAAGAGGCAAGAAGTTTTAAGAAAGAAGCAAGAGAAATGCAGAAAAAAACAAGAAAAGTGAAGAACGCAGCAACAGAGATGCATATAAGGAAATGGGATATAGCAAGAGGTAAAAGAAGTACAGAAAGAAGTATGAAAAGTACAGAAAGAGGCAAGAGAACTGCAGAAAGAGGGAAGAGAGGTCCATAAAGAGGTAAGAGAGGTGCAGTAAGAGGCAACAGAAGTGGATAAAGATTCAAGAGAGATGCGAAAACAGGCAAGAGATGGGTAGAAGCAGGGATGAGGGATACAGAAAGTGGCAGGAGGAGTGCAAAAAGGAGCAAAAGAGATGCGGAAAGAAGCAAGAGAGATTCAGAATGAGGCTACAGAGGTACAGAACAAGGCAACAGAGCTGTAAAAAGACTGAAGAGGGATGCAGAAAGAGGCTAGACATGTATAGAAAGTAGCAAGATAAGTGCAGAAAGAAGCAACAGAGGTGCAGAAAGGGGCAAGAGGGGTGCATACATAGGCAATAGAAGTGCAGAAAGAGGCAGGAGAGGTGAAGTAAGAGGCAAGAGAGGTACATAAAGAGGGTAGAGGGATGCAGAAAAAGGCAAGCGATTTGCAGATAGAGGGCATAGGGGTGCAGAAAGAGGCAAGCTGGTGAAGAAAGGAACAACAGATATGCAGAAAGAGACAAGAGGGGTGCAGAAAAAGTGAAGAGAAGTTCAGGATAAAATATGAGATGCGGAAAGAGGCAACAGAAGTGCTTAAAGAAGCAATTGATGTGCAGAGACAGGCAAGACAACTGCAAAAAGAGGCAAGAGAGTTGCAGAAAGAGGGAAGAATATAGGGAAATAGGCAAGAGAGGTGCAGTAAGAACTAAGAGATGTAAATACAGACAGAAGGAAGATGAGTGCATAAAGAACCAACAGAGGTGTAGCAAGAGGCAATAGAAGTACAGAAGGAAGTAGAAGAGACAAGAGTTCTGCAGAAAGAGGGAGAAGAGCTGCAGAAATAGGCAAGCTGGGTACAGTAAGAGGGAACAGGGTGCAGAATCAAGGAAGAGGGGTAGAGTGTTGCAGAAAGAGGTAAGAAAGGTGCATAAAGAGGAAACAACGATGCCAGAAGAAGCAAGAGACATACCGAAAAAAGAAAGAGAGGTACATAAAGAGGCCAGAAAGGAGCAGAAAGAGGAAGAAAGGTACAGAATGAAGCACGAGAAGTATGGAGAGGAAAAAGTGAGGTTCAGAAAGAAGAAAGAGCGGTAAATAAAGAGGGATGAGAGGTACTGAAATAAGCAAGAGAAGAGCAGAAAGAGGCAAGAGAGGTGTAGAAAGAGGGAGGAGAAGTGCAGCAGGAAGAGTGGTACAGAAAGATGAAAGAGAGAAGCGGGAAGAGGGGCAAAAAGAAGCAATAGAAGTACAGAGAGAACCAACAGAGGTGCAGAAAGAGGCAAGAGATCTACAGAAAGAGGCAAGGGAGTTGTAGAAACAGACAGGAGAGCTGTGGAAAGAGGTAACAAGGGTACAGAAAGAGGCAAAAGAGGTGCACAAAGAGGGAAGAGGGATGCAGAAGAAAGCAAGAGTGGTGCAGAAAGAAGAAAAATAGGAGCAGATAACAGCAATAGATATACATAAGGAAGCAAAGGAGAGATAGAAAGAGGCAACAAAGGTCCAGAAAAGGCTGGGGTGGTGCATAAAGAGGCAGGAGAGGTGAACAATGAAGCCACAAAGTAATAGAAAGAGGCAAGAGGGATGCAGAAAAAAACAAGAGGAGTGAAAAAAGAAGCAACATAGGTACTAAAAGAGGTAAGAGGGGTACAGAAAGAGGCAAGAGTGGTGCAGAAAGAAGCAACAGATGTACTGAAAGATGCAAGAGGGATGCAGAAAGAAACAAGAGAATTGCAGTAAGAAGCAACAGTGTTGCGGAAAGAGAGGTGTGAAAAGAGGGAACAGTGGTACAGAAAGCGGCAAGAGAGGAGTTGAAAGAGGGAAGATGGATCCAGAAAGAAGCAAGAGTGGTGCAGAAAGATGTAAGAGATTCACAGAAACAGGAAAGAGAGTTGCGGAAATAGTGAAGTTGGGTGAGAAAAGAAAAAAGGGTGAAGTACGAAGGAAGATATGTACAGAAAGAAACAAGAGGAGTGAGAAAAAAGCAACAGAGGTGCAAAAAGAGGCAAGAGGGGTGAAGAAAGAGACAAGCGAAGTGCAGTCAGAGGCTAGAGAGGTGCAGAAAGAGGCAACAGAGATGCAGAAAGAGGGAGTAGGGATGTTGGAATAGGCAAAATGGGTGCATTAAGAAGCAAGAGAGGTACAGAAAGAAGTAAGAGAAGTGATGAAAAAAGCAAGAGAGGTGCAGACAGAGGCAATAGAGGTACAGAAAGTGGCAAGAGGGGTGGGGAAAGAAACAAGGGAGGTACAGAAAGTGGCATGAGAAGTGCAAAAAGAAGTAAGAGAGGTGCAACAAGAGGCAAGGGATCTGCAGAAAGAGACAAGAGAGTTGTAGAAACAGGCAAAAGAGGTGGTTAAAGATGAAACAGTAGTACAGAAAGAGGTAAGAGAGGTGCAGAAAGAGTGAAGAGGGATGTCAAAAGAGTCAAGAGGGTTGCCAAAATAAGCAAGAAAGGTACATATAGTAGTAAACACAGTTCAGAAAGTAGCAACTGAGGTGCAGAAAGAGGCAAGAGGGGTACAAAAAGAGGGAAAAGAAGTGCAGAAAGAAATAAAAGAGATGCTGAAAGAGGCAAGAGATGTGCTTAATGAAGTAACAGAGGTGCAGAAAGAGGCAAGAGAACTGCACAAAGAGGTAATATAGGTACAGGAAGAGGAAAGAGTGTAGGAAAAGAGGCAAGAGAAGTGCAGAAAGAACCAAGAGATGTAAAGAAAGAAGGAACCAACAGAGGTACAGCAAGAGTCAATAATACTGCACAAAGTGGCAAGAGATATGGAAAAAAAAGGCAAGAAAGGTGCAGGAAGAAGAAAGAGTGGTACATTAAGATGCAAAAGGGTGCAGAAAGAAGCAAGAGAGGCACAGAAAGAAGAGCAAGAAGTGCAGAAATATCCAACAGAGCTGCAGAAAAAATCAAGAGAGGAGCAGAAAGGCGCAAGAAAAGAAAAGTGCTGACAGAAGCAATAGAGTTGCAACAAGAAGCAACAGAGGTACAGAAAAAGGCAAGAGATAATGCAGAAACAGGTAATAGGGGTGCAGAAAGAGGGAATAGGGATACAGAAAGACATGAGATGAGTGAGGAAAGAAGCAAGAGAGCAGCAGAGAGAAACTACTTAAATGCAGAAGAAAGGAACAAACGTGCATAAAGAGGCAATAAGGGTGCAGAAAAGTGCAAGAGATGTGCAAAAAGAGCCAAGAGGGGTGCAGAAAGAAGCAAGAGGGGTGCAGAAAGAACCAACAGAGGTGCATAAAGAGGCAAAGGGGTTGCAGAAAGGAGTAAGAGTGGTGCAGAAGGAGGGAAGACAGGTGCAGAAAGAAGCAAGAGAGGTGCTGAAAGAAGCAAGAGATGTGCAGAACAAGGAAGAATGCGAGGAAAGTAGCAATATTAGTGCAGAAAGAGGCAAGAGAGGTGCAGAAAAAGGGAAGAGAAGTGCCGAACGAATTTAAGAGTGTAACAGAAAATGGCCATATGAGGTGCAGAAAGAGGGAAGAGTGTTGGGGAAAGTGCATAAAGAACTAAAAGAGATGCTGAAAGAGGCAAGCGAAGTGCAGAAAGAAGCAACAAAGGTGCAGAAAGAGGAAAGAGAAATGCAAAGAGGCAAAAGAGGTACAGAAAGAGGTAAGAGGGATGCGGTAAGAGGCAACAGAGGTAAAGAAGAAGAGAAGTACAGAAAAAAACCAACAGAAGTGTTGAGAGAAGCAAGAGAGGTTACACAAGAGGCAAGAGAACTGCCGAAAGAGGAAAGAGAGGTACAGAACGTGGCAAGAGGGTGAAGAAAGAAGACAGAGAAGTGCCAAGAGAGGCAAGAGAGTTACAGTGACTGACAAGAGAGGGCCAGAAAAAGGGAACTGTGGTGCATAAATATGCAAGATAGGTGCAAAAAGAAGCAGGAAGGGTACAGAAAGAGGCAATAGGGGTGTAGAAGTAGGCAATAGATCTGTAGAAAAAGGTAAGAAATGAGAAGTGGGGTGGGAAAAGAGGCAGGAGAGGTACAGAAAGCAGCAAGAGAAGTGCAGAAAGAAGCAACAGAGGTGCAGAAGGAGTGAAGAAAACTACAGATGTAGGGTAAATAGTTCAAGAAACAGGAAATGATGTGTAGAAAGAATGAACAGTGGTGCAGAAAGAGGCAAGATAAGTATAGGAAGAGAGAAGAGAAATGCAGAAAGAGGCATGAGAAATACAGAAAGAAGGAAGAGATATGTAGAAATGAAAAGAGGGGACAGAAAGAGGCGAGAGGTGCAGGAAGAGGCAAGTGAGGTGCAGAAAGAGAGAGGGGTACGGAAATAGGCAAAAGAGGTGCAGAAAGAAGCAAGTGAAGGGTAGAAAGAAGATAGAGAAGGGCAGAAAGAGGCAAGAGAGTTGTAGAAACAGGCATGATGGGGCCAGAAGAGGGAACCGTGGTGCAGAAAGAGGCAAGAAAAGTGCAAAAAGAAGCAAAATGGGTGCAAAAAGAGGCAAAAGGGGGGATTGGAAGAACTAAAAGAGATGCTGAAAGAGGCAAGAGAAGTGCAGAAAGAAGCAACAAAGATGCATAAAGATGAAAGAGAAATGCAAAGAGGCAAGAGAGGTGCAGAAAGAGGTAAGAGGGATGGGGAAAGAGGCAAGAGAGGTAAAGAATAAGAGAAGTACAGAAAAAAACAACAGAAGTGCAGAGAGAAGCAAAAGAGGTTACACAAGAGGCAAGAGATCTGCAGAAAGAGGCACAATAGGTACAGAACGAGGCATGAGGGTGAAGAAAGAAGCCAGAGAAGTGCGGAGAGAGGCAAGAGTGTTACAGAGACAGACAAGAGAGGGCCAGAAAGAGGAAACAGTGGTGCAGAAAGAGGCAAGATAGGTGCAAAAAGAAGCATGAAGGGTACAGAAAGAGGCAAGAGAGGTTTAGAAATAGATCTGAAGAAAAGGTAAGAAATGTGAAGAGGGGTGGAAAAAGAGGCAGGAGAGGTACAGAAAGAAGCAAGAGAAGTGCAGAAAGAAGCAACAGAGGTGCAGAAGGAGCGAAGAGAACTTCAGATATAGGCTACAGAGTTCAAGAAACAGGAAAGAGATGTGTAGAAAGAATGAACAGTGGTGCAGAAAGAGGCAAGATAGGTATAGGAAGAGAGAAGAGAAATGCAGAAAGAGGCAAGAGAAGTACAGAAAGAAGTAAGAGATATGTAAGAGATATGTAGAAATGAAAAGAGGGGATGCAGAAAGAGGCAAGAGTTGTACAGAAAGAGGCGAGAGGTACAGAAAGAGACAAGTGAGGTGCAGAAAGAGAGAGAGGGGTACGGAAATAGGTAAAAGAGGTGCAGAAAGAAGCAAGAGAAGGGTAGAATGAAGCTAGAGAAGGGCAGAAAGGGGCAAGAGAGTTGTAGAAACAGGCATGATGGGGCCCGAAGAGGGAACAGTGGTGCAGAAAGAGGCAGGAAAAGTGCAAAAAGAAGCAAAATGGGTGCAAAAAGAGGCAAGAGGGGTGCAGAAAGAGGCAAAAGTAGGGCAGGAAGAACTAAAAGAGATGCTGAAAGAGGCAAGAGAAGTGCAGAAAGAAGCAACAAAGCTACAGAAAGAGGAAAGAGAAATGCAAAGAGGCAATAGAGGTGCAGAAAGAGGTAGGACGGATGGGGAAATAGGCAAGAGAGGTAAAGAGGAAGAGAAGTACAGAAAAAACTAACAGAAGTTCAGAGAGAAGCAAGAGAGGTTACACAAGAGGCAAGAGAACTGCAGAAAGAGGAAAGAGAGGTACAGAATGAGGCAAGAGGGGGAAGAAAGAAGACAGAGAAGTGCGGAGATAGGCAAGAGAGTTACAGTGACAGACAAGAGAGGGCCAAAAAGAGGGAACAGTGGTGCAGAAAGAGGCAAGATAGGTGCAAAAAGAAGCAGAAAGGGTACAGAAAGAGGCAAGAGGGGTATAGAAATAGGCAACAGATCTGTAGAAAAAGGTACAAAATGAGAAGAGGGGTGGGAAAAGAGGCAGGAGAGGTACAGAAAGAAGCAAGAGAAGTGCAGAAATAAGCAACAGAGGTGCATAAGGCGCAAAGAGAACTTCAGATATAGGCTAAAGAGTTCAAGAAACAGGAAAGAGATGTGTAGAAATAATGAACAGTGGTGCAAAAAGAGGCAAGATAGGTATAGGAAGAGAGAATAGAAATGCAGTAAGAGGCAAGAGAAGTACAGAAAGAAGGAAGAGATATGTAAAAATGAAAAGAGGGGATGCAGAAAGAGGCAAGAGTTGTACAGAAAGAGGCGAGAGGTGCAGAAAGATGCAAGTGAGGTGCAGAAAGAGAGAGAGGGGTACGGAAATAGGCAAAAGAGGAGCAGAAACAAGCAAGAGAAGGGTAGAAAGAATCTAGAGAAAGGCAGAAAGAGGCAAGAGAAGTGCAGAAAGAAGCAACAGAGGTGCATAAGGCGCAAAGAGAACTTCAGATATAGGCTAAAGAGTTCAAGAAACAGGAAAGAGATGTGTAGAGATAATGAACAGTGGTGCAAAAAGAGGCAAGATAGGTATAGGAAGAGAGAATAGAAATGCAGTAAGAGGCAAGAGAAGTACAGAAAGAAGGAAGAGATATGTAAAAATGAAAAGAGGGGATGCAGAAAGAGGTAAGAGTTGTACAGAAAGAGGCGAGAGGTGCAGAAAGATGCAAGTGAGGTGCAGAAAGAGAGAGAGGGGTACGGAAATAGGCAAAAGAGGAGCAGAAAGAAGCAAGAAAAGGGTAGTAAGAATCTAGAGAAAGGCAGAAAGAGGCAAGAGAGCTGTAGAAACAGGCATGATGGGGCCAGAACAGTGGTGCAGAAAGAGGCAAGAAAAGTGCATAAAGAACTAAAAGAGATGCTGAAAGAGGCAAGAGAAGTGCAGAAAGAAGCAACAAAGGTGCAGAAAGAGGAAATAGAAATGCAAAGAGGCAAAAGAGGTACAGAAAGAGGTAAGAGGGATGGGGAAAGAGGCAAGAGAGGTAAAGAAGAAGAGAAGTACAGAAAAAAACAGAAGTGCAGAGAGAAGCAAGAGAGGTTACACAAGAGGCAAGAGAACTGCAGAAAGAGGCACAAGAGGTACAGAATGAGGCAAGAGGATGAAGAAAGAAGCCAGAGAAGTGCGGAGAGAGGCAAGAGAGTTACAGAGACAGACAAGAGAGGGCCAGAAAGAGGGTACAGTGGTGCAGAAAGAAGCAAGATAAGTGTAAAAATAAGCAGGAAGGGTACAGAAAGAGGTACGAGGGGTGCAGAAAGTAGCAAGAGTAGTACAGAAAGAAGCAAGAGGTGCAAAGAGATGGAACAGAGGTGCAAATTAGCAAAGAGAAATGCATAAATGAGCAACACAGGTACTGAAAGAGGAAATAGATCTGTACAGAAGCAAGATTGGTACAGGAAGAGGGGTCCTGAAATTGGCAAGGGGGGTGCAGGAAGAAGCAAGAGAGGTGAAAAAAGTTGCCAGAGAAGTACAGAAGAACCAGCATAAGTGCAGAGAGAGGCAGGACAAATGCAGAAATAATTGTCAGAGTTGAAAAAGGAGCCAAGATAACTGTAGAAAGAGGCACCAGAGGTTCAGAAAAAGGCATGAGGTGTGCAGAAGGGAGCCAGAGAAGTGTGGAGAGAGGCAAGAGTATTGCATAAACACGCAAGCGAGGGCCAGAAAGAGGCAACAGTGGTGCAGAAAGAGGCAATAGAGGTGCAAAAAGAAGTAATATCGGTGCAGAAAGAGGCAAGAGGGGTGCATAAAGAAGCAAGAGTGGTACAGAAAGAAGCAATAGAGGCACAGAAAGAAGGAACAGAGGTGTAAAAAGAGGCAAGAGGGGTACAGAAAGAGACAAGAGAAGTGTGGAAAGAAGCAAAGACGATACTGAAATAGGAAAGACACATGAGAAAAGAAGCAATAGAGGCGCAGAAAGCGAACATATTTCTCCACAGGGGCAAGAGAGATGCAGAAAGAGGCAACAGGGCACAGAAAGAAGCCGGAGAAGAACAGAGAGAGGCAAAATAATTGCAGAACCAAGTAAGAAAGTGTTGTAAAGAGCGAACAGAGGTGCTGAAAGAGTCAAGAGGGGTGCAAAAAGAAGCAAGATGGGTGCAGAGAGAGGCAAGAGGGGTATAGAAAAATGCAAGCGTGGGTCAGAAAGAAGCAAGAGAAGAGCCGAAAGGAACAGAGGTACAAAAAGAGGCAAGAGGGGTGCAGAAAGAGACTAAGGTTGTGCAGAAAGAAGCAAAGATAATACTGAAAGATAAGTGTAGAAAGAAGTGATAGAGGTACAGAAAGAGGAAAGATATCTCCACAGAGGCAAGAGAGGTGCAGAAAGAGGGAAGAGGGGTGGGGAAATATGAAAGAGCGGTACAGGATGAAGCAAGAGAGATAAAGAAAGAAGCAAGAGAAGTGCAGAAGAACCAACAGAAGTGGACAGAGAGGCAAGACAAGTGCAGAAAGAAGCAACTGAGGTGAAGAAAGAGGCAATAGACCTGCTGAAAGATTCAAGAGAGGTCTAGAAACAGGCAAGATAGGTACAGGAAGAGGGATGAGTGGTGCATTAAGATGCAAAAGGGTACAGAAAGAAAGTTCAAAAAGAGGCAAAGGTGGTGCAAAATGAAGCAACAGAGGTACAGGAAGAGGCAAGAGAAGTGCAGAAAGAAGGAAGAGAGTTGCAGAAAGAGGCAGGAGAGATGCAATCACAGGGAATAGTGGTGCAGAAAGAGGGGTAAAGAAATATGCAATGTGACTGTTGAAACAAGCAAGACAAGTACAGAAAGAGGTATGAGGGTGAAGGAAGAGGCAAAAGAAGTACAGAAAAAGGAGATGTGGAGAAAGAGGAAGAGGGGTGCAGAAAGAGGAAAAAGAGGTGTTGAAAGAAGCAAGAGAGGTGCAAAAAAAGGAAGAGAGGTGCAGAAAGAAGTAAGATAGGTGCAGAAAGCAGAAAGAGGGGAGCAGAAAGAAGAAACAACAGTGCAGAGAGAGGGAGAGGGAGCCAGAAAGAGGCAAGAGTGGTGCTTAAAGAAGCAAGAGAGGGGCAATAAGTAGAAGGATACATTCAGAAAGAAGAAACAGTGGTGCAGACGGAGTGAAAAGGGACGCAGAAAGAAGTATGAGAGGTGCAGAAAGAAGCAAGAGAAGTGCAAAAAGAATCAACAGGGGTGCAGAAAGAGCCAAGAGGGGTGCAGAAAGAAGCAAGAGGAGTGCAGTAAGAGGTAACACATGTGCAGAAAGAAGCAAGAGAGGTACAGAAAGTGGCAAGAGAGGATCAGGAAGAGACAAGAGAACTGCAAAAAGTTCAAACAAGGTGCAGAAAGGGGCAAAAGAGGTGCAGAAAGAAGCAAGAGAGGTACCGAAAGAGGAGGAATGGCTTGGAAAGTAGCAAGATTAGTGTAGAAAGAGGCAAAAGAAGTGCAGAAAGAGGGAAAAGGAGTGGGGAAAATGCAAGAGAGGTGCAGAAAGAAGCAAGAGGTGTGTAGAAATAGGCAATATAACTGCAGAAAGGTAAGAAATGTGCAGAAAGAGGGAAGGGGGTGGGAAAAGAGACAAGAGAGGTGCAAAAAGATACAGGAGAAGTGCAGAAAGAAGCACCGAGAGGTACAGAATGAGGCAAGAGAACTGCAGAAAGAGGCAAGAAATATCAAGAAACAGAAAAGAGATGTACGGAAGGCAGGAACAGTCAGGCAGAGATGCACCGAAGGCAGGGAGAGTGGGGCAGAAAGAGGCAAGAGAGGTGCAGTAAGAAGGAAGAGAAATGCAGAAAGAGGTAAGAGAAGTGCAAAAAGAACCAATCGAGGTGCAGAAAGAGGCAAGAGGGGTGCTGAAAGAAGTCAGAGGGGTGCAGAAAGAGGCAAGAGAGGATCATGAAGAGGTAATAGAACTGCTGAAAGAGGAAGCAATGAGAATAAAGGGGCAAGAGAGGTGCAGAAAGAAGCAAGAGAGGCACAGAAAGAAGAAGAATAGCTTGGAAAGTAGCAAGATTAGTACAGAAAAGGGTAAGAGACATGAAGAAAGGTGGAAGAGAAGTGCTGGTTGAATAAAGAGTGGAGCAGAAAATTGAGGTGCAGAAAGAGGGGAAAGGGTGGGGAAAATGCAAGAGAAGTGCAGAAAGAAGCAAGAGGGGTGTGGAAATAGGCAATAGAACTGCAGAAAGGTAGGACAAGTCCAGAAAGAGGGATGGAGTGGGAAAAGAGGCAACGGAGGTACAGAAAGAAGCCAGAGTAGTACAGAAAGAAGCAACAGAAGTGCAGAATGAGGCAAGAGAACTGCAGAAAGAGGCAAGAAAGTTCAACAAACAGGAAAGAGATGTGCAGAAAGAGGCAAGGGAGGTGCAGGATGAAGGAAGAGGAATGCAGAAAGAGGTAATAGAAGTGTATAAAGAAGCGAGAGATGTGCAGAAAAAGGGTACAGAGGTGCAGAAAGAGGCAAGTGAAGTGCAGAAAGAGGCAAGTGAGGTGCAGAAAAAGAGAGCGGTACAGAAAATAGGCAAGACTGGTGCAGAAATAAGCATGAGAGGTAAAAAAGAAAAAAGAACAGTACATAAAGAAGCAAAAGAGGTGGAGAATGACACAAGAGAAGGATAGAAAGAGGTAAGAAATGTACAGGTAGAGGCAAAATAGGTGCAGAAAGAAGAAAGGGAAGTCCAGAAAGAGTCCAGAGAGTTGCAGAAACAGGGAAGAGTTGTGCAGAAAGAGGGGGACAGGGGTGCAGAAACAGGCAAGAGAGGAGCGGAAAGTGGGAACAGGGACCAGTGGTGCAGAAAGAGGCAAGATAGGTGCAGAGAGATGGAAAAGGGTTACAGGAGGAGGCAAGAGGGATTAAGAAAGAAGCAAGAGAGGTACAGAAGAAGCAGAAGAAGCATGAGAAGTTCAGAGAGAACAACAGACGTGCAGCAAGAGGCAAGAGGGGTGTAGAAAGAGGCAAGTGAGATAAAGAGAGAGGCAAGAGAAGTGCCAGAAAGAGGCAAGAGAGATACACAAAGAGGCAAGAGAAGTGCAGAAAGAAGGAAGAGGGGTGCGGAAAGAGGCAAGAGGAGTTCTGAAAAAGGCATGTCAGAAGCAGTACCTGAAATGTCCAGATTTCCGTGAGAGCGAGTGGCCAAGTCTTCTACGATGCTAATTTCCAAATTCCCAAACACCCCTGCACCCGGATTGCTCCAAGCCCAGGAATGGAAGGGAAAGGGGAAGTGGATAACAAACAACAAAGAGAGGCTTCCACACTGGTGTCTTCCTCACTACCTCTGGGATCAGTAGCTGGAGAACACCTGCAACAGTTAACAGAACATTACTAACGTTCTAACCCTTTTGGGAAAACCACTCTCACTCACTCACTCTACTCTCTTCTCTCATACCTGGTTTGTGTGTGGAAATTGCTGCTCTCTTTCTGAGTCCAATAATGTTCATATGGAAGGTTGAGGACTCTTAGTTGCTTGTGTTGTGTGCCGGAAAGTAGTTATGTGAAGAATAGAGGTGGTAGACAACAGTATTACCATATGCATATAATATATACTCTCATTTACTTGTTGAATCACGGGAGCGGACTGAAACTCTCAAAAGTCTTTACAGTAGCTCTGAATATGTCATCGACATTTACAGTTCTTATCGGAAACCAGGCTTCGCTTCAGACAAGGAAACTCTGACGCTGAAGAAAACCAAATGGCACAGGAACAAGGATAGCGCCACCAAGGTCTTAGAGAATTGAATATTCTTACCGCGTAATTCTGAGGAAATGCGGAAGAATTACTTGCCCACTGGGATGGTACTCTGGAATAGACCACTGACAAGGACAAAGTCTGCACCGCCGAACACTGGCACGCGGCGACTCGGCTTATGCTCCGGAATGCAGGAATCCAACAGGAATGGAACGAAAACACGCTCCCAAAGTTCCGAAATAAAGTCTCTGTGGATACTGACTGGGAAAAGGGCAAAACTTGGACAATATGCGGTGATTTGACGGGAGCCAAAATCAGGGCGTCGAACTTCTTGAATAGAACAGTTGAAGTGCGCCACATAGAACGCGCGGGATAAGGAAATGGCGGACTGATAGGAAAGACTAGAACGCTAACCTTATCAAATGGTGGCACAATCTAGAGGCGTACTAAGCCTCAATCTGACAGTGGTCATAGACTAATTTCTGAATGGAGCCCCAGAGTGGAAATGGTTGCCAAGCAGGAATTCTTCTCTTAGCCGCAGGGACAGACAGAGGTCTCTTAATGGAGCCCGGCATGGTCCTGACAGTACCCCCCACCAAAGCCCCCTCCCTGGGTTTTAGAGGATGAATCTTATGGAATTCAGTGACCAGTCTTGGAGCATGAACGTTACTGCTAGGTTCCCATGACCTTTCCTCTGGGCCATAACCCTTCCAGTCCACTAAGTAAAAGATTTTCCCTCTTTTAAGCTTGGAATCTAAGATTCTTTTGACCTCAAATTCTTCAGAACTCTGAACTTGAATTGGGGCTGGTGGTTGGACACGCCTGAAGTTTGGTGGGCTTTTTTTAATCAGCGAAACATGAAACGTTGGGTGGATCTTCAAGGACTTTTGGAGAGCTACCCTGACACTCACCGGATTAACCATTCGAACCACAGGGTAGGGACCCACAAACCTAGGTTGGAACTTCCGATTCCCTCTCAACCGCATGTGTCGAGTGGAAATCCACACCTTTTATCCAGACTCATACATGGGACTCAATTTCAATTCAATTCAAAAATATTTTATTCGGATTACAAAGAATCCATAAAAGCCACACATTTACAAAAAATACATTTAAAATAGTTACGAAACTTCCACAAATAGTTAAAGGCTGCAGATATTTTACAAGCATTAATGGAAACAATCAATGTGATTCAATTACTAAAGTGCAGCCCAATTTACTAAAGTGCAAAGGCAGGGGGAACTTTAAGGCACATAAGCATTTCATGGAGATTCCATCGATTTGCGTGTAGAGAGGATAACTTTCAGAAATGAACTTACACGAAAAATCAATTCATCACTTTCTAGTTTTAAAAGCATGGAGTAGGATTGAGTCAAGGAAACTGGTCTTTGTTTTTTAAAATATGGGACTAAAAACCACTTGATGTATTTCATATAAAATTTACAATTAAAAAAGAAGTGTAAGTCATTTTGCCTGCTATGTCCATCGCAGGGGCAGGGGCATAACGCATTTCCAGAGTTCATCATGCTGTGGCCCATTGGAAAGCAAAGTGAATATTTTATGGTCCCAGCTCTTAGGCGATATAATAACGATCTTTCCCAGTTGGACAATGGAAGTCTTGGATATAAAGGGATTTGTTGTGGAGATAAGTCGGTGTTTATATTATTCACATATGATTTGACAGTTTGTTTTTGCAATTCTATCTCCAACCTCTTTTCCCTGAAGAGGGCATAGAGTTCAATTTGTATATCCTTTTTGTCCGTACTCTTAATCTGGGAGGGATCGTTAAAAAGATGGATTGTGCCAATGCTATTTAAGCTTTCCTTTGTCGCCCGGAGCCACGGGATGCTCATACCTTTGTCACAGGCAAGACAATCAGACACGATTTCCTGTGTTAGGGTGGCGCAGTCATTGGCCCAAATGGCCAGCCAAAATAATGCAGGCCGCGTGGCAATAAAATCAGTTATAAAAGGCAGGTTGAGTTCAGCGTGGCAAATGTACCCGGATGAAGAGATTGGGGCTCCAAGAAGTTTCCTGCATAGCCGGTTTTCTTCTGTCTGCAGGCTAGATGATTTCACTATCCCCCAAATCTCAGCGCCATAAGTTGCTACCGGGACACATTGCAGTCTGTATATTTTCACAATTGCCTTAGTTGTTTCTGACCTCTTTGGCCGTGGCAGGGAAAGGATTGAATTTATAGCCTTTGAGAACTTGCCTGTGGCGTGGGCAAGATGCCCACGCCACAGGCCGTTTGCAGCAAAGACCATCCCTAAGTAGGGGAACGATTTAGTAGAGTGCAACTTCTCTTGTCCAATGGAGATGGAATTAAGTTGTTTGGCCCCTGGCCCGCAGGTCATAATATACGATTTTTTGAAATTCACTTTCAAGTCCAAGTTCCCCATAAAATGTGCAAAGTTCTTGACCAAGGCACATAGGGAATTTGGTGTTAAGCTCATGATCACCGCATCGTCGGCATACAGAAGTGCGGGTAACAGTCTCCCTTGGATTTTCGGGACGTCAGTTGTCGTCTTTTTCAGGGAGTCACTCAATCCATTTATGTAAATGATGAACAGCAGGGGTGCTAAAACGCACCCCTGTCGGACGCCTCTTTCTACCTTGATTGCCCCTGAGATCTCGCCCTCCATGCCAATTCGTACCTGGGCTTTAGTGTCTGCGTGTAGATAGGCTAAAAAATGTACCAAGGATTCGTCAAGGCCATAGGAGAGAAGGGTCGCCCACAATTTTGACCTGTTCACTAGGTCGAATGCGGACGACAAGTCCATAAAAGCTAAGTATGTAGGTGAAGCCCTGGCTATGGTGTATTTGCCTATTATGAGATTAAGATTCAGGCATTGTTCTGTTGTCCCGACCTTACTTCTGAAGCCCATTTGGCATCTGTCCAACACCCCTGCTTCTTCGGCCCAATCGTTCACTCTGTTATACAGCACCCGGCCCAGAATTTTCAAGGTGTTGTCTAAGAGTGAGATGGGCCTATAGTTTGCGGGGTCAGATCTTTCACCTTTTTTGTAAATGGGCACTATTATGCTTGTGGACCAGGTGTCAGGAATGGCACCCAGCGGCAGGCAGTTGAAAACATTAACCAAAATGGGTCCCCAAAATTCTGGTTTGTGCTTGATTAGGTCAATTGGGAAGCCATCCGGTCCTGGTGCCTTGTTCCCGAGGCTTTGATTAATGGCCAAGATGACCTCCCCCTGGGTTATGTCTAGTGGGCTCAGTTTGCCAGGGCTGTAGTCTTCTGTAGGAGCAATAGGGTTGGCATATATTTTGGAGAAGTTTTCCAATTCCATCCCACGTTTGGTGGCCCTATCTGATTGGATTGCACCTTCTTTGGTTTTAGCCAGTTTGGCATTAAAGTCTCCAGCTAGGATGATCCTATTGTTCGCACAGTTGTTAAGGGGTTCAGTTATTTTTGTAATGTTCTTAAATAGCTCTATGTAGTTCCTATTAGGGGTCGAGTGAAAATCGTTATTATAGAAGTTGATCAGGTATAACGACGACCTGCGTGTAAACTCAATTATTTGAATGTTTGGGCTTTTAGGTGGTATTAGTTTGATAGCCCCCCCTAAAGTTATCCTGAATCCAATCAGCAAGCCTCCCATGGGGCGTCCAAAAACTGGCTTCTGTGCGCTAATGCTGTGACATTCAAAGCCCTCTATGGCTGTTTCAGAAGTAGCCCATGTCTCTTGTAGCATTATTATGTCTTTGTTGGATATGAATTTTAACCATTCCTGGTCCAGCACCCGCTGTTGAAGTCCAGCTACATTCCAGCTAATAATCTTTAATACGTTGTTAGAGTTTTTATGAGGGTATGGTTTCCCGTGGGTCGTATGTATATCAAAGGCTTTTTGGGGGCCGTAGGGGTCGCGAGGGTCAGATGTTACAGGCCCTTTAATATTACCACCTACTTGCTCTTATCTTATTGGTGACAACCTCAAACAAGTTTGAGCCAGGTGTGTACTAGGGCTCTCCTTATCATGCGCCACTATGTTGTTAGTAATCTCGATGGGACAACCCTGTTTTGTTCCCTCCAGTTCAATGTTCAGTGGCCGAGGTGATGGTGAAAGTCAGTCAACCATCTCTAGGCAGCTGAATCTATTGAAAACTGGAATTCCCCAATAGGCATCTCTACTTATTATGTTTCTTTGAGGATATCTATAATTATCTCGCCCCCACTCACCCCAGTTGATTCCCACGTCTTTTTGCCCCACCCGACACCAGCCTCCGTCAAAGGCTTGGTCGTGCTGGTCGAACCTGTCATGATTCCTAGATGGGTAGAAAAAAGAGAGGTACCTTGTCTCTATGCCTTCACTACACCCCTCACTCCTCCATGAACAGATATGTTCTAACGTGCGTGGGTCCTCAAAGTTAATAATCACACAATCACCATGTGTTTTCTTTGTCTCTTGGCCCACCCACGGTACTCTCCTAACTGTTAGAATTTTACTCCTACAGTGTGGGGGTAGGGGTCTGTTGTTATTTAGCCAGTAACTGACTTTATTTAATAGAGACCAGGTAGGTTCGTCAGTACTGTTTGGTATCTCGGGAACTCCCGTCATCACCACTACGTATGGACTTGATCCAGGGGGCAGATTAGCGGGGAATCTTTCTTGATTTCCTTTTTTCCTGTCCTTGTGGTTGTTAATACTACCCCCCTTTGGTTGTGTCGGGTTAGGTTGTTTCCCCTGTGGGTTTGTGTTTATAGTGGGTGGGTTTGGTTTTTTCGTGACTCCCTTTGAAGGTGAGGTTAGCTTGGGTGTGTTACTAGAAACTGCAACTGGTTTTTTCACGGGTTGTCCCGGGGGTTGTTGGATGTGTGGTTTGGCTGCCACTAAAGTTGGTATTCCTTTTGTGGATGGGGTTTTGACTAGGGCGCTTAGTTCATTTAGTTGTTTTTCTATTTTCCCTAGTCTCTTATCTATAGTTACAAGATGGACACTTATGATTTCCCCAACCTTCGTTATAAGTTGGTTTGTTGAGGGGCAGTCTTTACATAATGATTCCATGATGGGCGAGTCTCCTCTGTGACCCAACCCTGTATTAGATTTCTTGTTTGCCTTTTTAAAGTTGTTAGATAGGCTTTTCCCCTGTTTTCTCTGGGGTAGAGAGTTCCCCTTAGGTATGGATGTATTTAGACCTTGGGGCTGTTTCTGTATGGCTCCCTCCCTTAAACCTCGCGATGCTCTTGAAATTGGGGTTGAGTCCTCAAATGTATGTATAGTGGCAGTTTCTCGGGGAGGAGATGAATGAGTAAACATTAAGTCAGAGTCTATAATCAAGATTGGGTCAGTGGCAAGAGCATGTGTAGTGTCTGTTATCGGGATAGAAGGTAATTGGGACTCCACAATAGACGTTGTGGACAAGCTCTCAGGCAAACTCAAAGCTGGAATAGAGTCGGTAACGAGATCTAGTTGTGTATTGAAGTTGTCTGTGACATCTAGATTGGGGGATTTCTCCAAACTCCGTAATGAGTCTGAGAGTAGTTGTGTTACTGATAAATCCACGGTGTTAGGCATGGTGTGAATCTCTGCTCTAGCACAAACTACGGAGACACCATCAGCAGGATTATTCCTATTAGGGATGTTTGCTGAGTCGAGGAGACCCAAGGAAGAGAGTTTAGCTTGGGCCAGTTCCAGGGAGACTCTGCGTTCCAATAGTGATATTCCATGGTCGATCGCTTCATTGGCCCTGGAGATGAAGTTATCGATTGGGCCAGTGACCTTCCCTACTCCTGCAGCAGTCTTGCTGCGACTGCCCCTTGTAGACATAGCAGTATATATTAAAGTTAGTCGCCTAGTAGGAGCGAGGCGTAAATAGAAGTAAATAGAAGGGGTGTCTGTAAGAAACTTACTTTAGGAATGTCAGATAGCATGGGACTTAGTGGGGTGGCCCGTCCCGCCCTCCGTCGTCCTCGGACGGCCTCAGATGGCCCGCCCTTTGCCTGGGCTAAGCCTGGCGCGGCCCCGCGCGCTCCCGCGACGCGGATGATGAAGGCTGCTTTTAAGCGCCTCCTGGCACGCTCCGCCTCAACGCGACTTCCGGTCGCGGAGGCCGCTGGGAGTTGTAGTTTTCCCGCTCCCCCACACTGCGGCAGCGCTGTTGGTGTGAGGCTGCGGCGGGGGGAGGAGACAAACAGCGATGGAGCAGCGGCGAGGTCAGCAGTGATGGCGATTTGGCAAGGGCTGTTCAGGCAGCGTTTCTCCCAATGCTTGCAGAAATGGTTAGTTCAGGCACCCACTCCACGGCAGGTGAAGGCCGCTTTTAAGCGCCTCCTGGCGCGCTCCGCCTCGACGCGACTTCCGGTCACGGAGGCCGCTGGGAGTTGTAGTTTTCCCGCTCCCCCACACAGTGGCAGCGCTGTTGGTGTGAGGCTGCGGCGGGGGGAGGAGACAAACAGCGATGGAGCAGCGGCGAGGTCAGCAGTGATGGCGATTTGGCAAGGGCTGTTCAGGCAGCGTTTCTCCCAATGCTTGCAGAAATGGTTAGTTCAGGCACCCACTCCACGGCAGGTGAAGGCCGCTTTTAAGCGCCTCCTGGCGCGCTCCGCCTCGACGCGACTTCCGGTCGTGGAGGCCGCTGCGAGTTGTAGTTTTCCCGCTCCCCTACACTGCGGCAGCGCTGTTGGTGTGAGGCTGCGGCGGGGGGAGGAGACAAACAGCGATGGAGCAGCGGCGAGGTCAGCAGTGATGGCGATTTGGCAAGGGCTGTTCAGGCAGCGTTTCTCCCAATGCTTGCAGAAATGGTTAGTTCAGGCATTGGTGTTTATCTTGGGATTGTTCGGCTTTATAACTTTTCCATTTCTTAGGTTTTAGCTCCAAACCTGCTCCAAACTGCTTAATAATTCTTTTTCAAATAGTCATCAGAGCCCGTGATACAGCATCCGTCCCCCCTACATGGGACTCACTCTTCTCTTCTTATCTGCCTGTACCTTGTAAGCATCCTTTGCCTTCTTGAGGTTGGAAGAGGCTACCTGATAGGATTTCTGTAACTCTTGTATCACCTCCCCCGCTGCAGGAACCTCAACATCCACCGACCCACTAGCATATTGGGATGCCGACCTGAGTTCAAGAAGAATGGAGAAAACCCAGTAGAAGAATGGACTGCATTGTTGTATGCGAACTCTGCTGTGCTCAATAAAGAGGGCCATCCCCCCTCCTGATCCATCAAATATAGCCGGAGATATTGTTCTAAGTCCTGGTTCACTCGTTCCGTCTGTCCATCCGTTTCTGGGTGGAAACTGGTGGACAAACGAGAGTCGACTCCCAGACCCTTAAGAAAGGACTTCCAAAATCGAGAAACAAATTGAGTTCCCCGATCTGAAATAACCACTTTAGGAACCCCATGCAGTTTGACAATGTGTTCTACGAATAGTGTAGCTAACTGAGATGCTGTGGGGAGTGCCTTCAAAGGGACGAAATGACTCATTTTTGTAAACTGATCCACCACCACCCAAATGACTGAATAACCCTGGCTAGTAGGCAGGTCAACAATGAAATCCATGGAGACTGTGTGCCAGGGGGACGGAGCTACTGGTAAAGGCATTAAAAGGCCTTGCGGGGATTGTCTCAAACTCTTGCCCTTAACACACGGCTCACAAGTGGCGATGTACTGCCTCACCTGAGTGTCCATGCCTGGCCAGAGGAAGATTCTCTTGATTAACTCCAAAGTCTTCTTGGCTCCTCTATGACCTGCTAATGGGTGGTCATGAAAATGCTGAATGACTTCATTTTGCAACTCCTCACTGGGAACAAACATGTTTTCTTGCCAAAATGGTTTCTCATTTCTCACACTGCGATCTGGACCTTCCGATTCCCAATTAGAAAATTCAGTTTTAGCAAATTCTTCCTTAATTCGAGTCTCCAATTTATCTTCGACTGCAATGGCTACAATTTTTTCCTCTGGAATGATAAATCCTTCCACTTTGGTTTTGGCTTCTTCTCCCATGCTCAAACGTGAAAGGGCGTCAGCTTTTCCATTTGAAGATCCGGGCTTGTAAGTTAAAACAAAATCCTAGTCTGCAAAAAAGAGTGACCAGCGCAGTTGCCTGGGAGTTAGCGTGCGAGCTGATTTGAGAAATTGCAAATTTCGATGATCAGTGAAGACTGTGACCACATGTTTCGCTCCCAACAAGTAGTGTCTCCACACTTTGAATGCCTCCTTGACTGCCAAAAGCTCTTTATCAGCGATGGAGTAGTTGATCTCTGCAGGAGTAAGTTTTCGAGAATGGTATGCCACCGGGTGAAGTTGACCGGTGTCCTTCTGGCGTTGAGACAGGATTCCTCCTATTGCCAAATTGGATGCGTCAGCTTCGATGAAGAAGGGTTCATTCAAGTTAGGATGTTGCAGCACTGAAGCTGTCACAAATGCTTCCTTTAACTGCTGAAATGCCTCCTCCGATTCACGTTCCCAGATGAATTTTACATTCTTTTTTAGAAGACGGGTAATTGGGCTCACCTTCTCCGAGAAATTCAGAATGAAACGCCTATAAAAATTGGCGAATCCCAAAAAGCTTTGAATCTCCTTCACTGACCTTGGCGCACACCATGACTTGATTGCCTGCAACTTAGAGTCATCCATGGATACTCCTTCCGGGGACAAAACAAAACCCAAGAATTCCACCCTAGAGGAATGAAAGACACACTTCTCTAGCTTGACGAACAGATGGTTCTCCAGCAGTCGTTCCAAGATAGCTCGTACATTACGAACGTGTTCCTCTAGACTGTTGGAATAAATAAGGATGTCGTCGATGTAAACCACCGCAAAGCGGTCCAAACACTCTCGAAGCACGTCATTCACAAAATGCTGGAAAGCAGCTGGGGCGTTACAAAGCCCAAAGGGCATCACTTGGTATTCATACAAACCAAACCTGGTTCGGAAGGCAGTTTTCCACTCCTCTCCTTCGGCCATGCGCACCAAATGATATGCCCCTCGTAAGTCCAATTTAGTATACACACAGGCATCCTTAACCTGATCTAGAAGTTCCGAAATGAGGGGCATTGGATAACGATTCTTTTTGGTGGCCAAGTTCAAAGCTCGATAATCAATGCAGGTTCTCAAGGTCCCATCCTTCTTAGGGATGAAGAAGAGGGGCGAAGACACTGGAGACTGGGAGGGGCGGATAAAACCATTGGCTAAGTTTTGTTCTATATAGACCTTCAAATGGAGGTTCTCAGGTTCCGACAGAGCATAGATTCGGCTGCAGGGTAAAGAAACCCCAGGCTCCAATTCTATCCGGCAGTCATATTCTCGATGAGGTGGCAATTTCCGAGCTTCTTTCTCATTGAATACCTCTTTCAGATCCTGATATTCTTCTGGAATCTCTGGAGCCTCCAAAGCGCACACCATTTGAACTTGATTGGCCAAATTTTGTGACAACGTGGAGTTGGTATTCACTGGTGTGGACTGGAAACAATGCTCTAGACAAAAGCTTGAGTTCATTTCAACTGAACGTCGAGACCAATCAATCCTGGGGTTATGCTCGGTGAGCCAAGGCAAACCCAGTATTAGTTGGAACTGAGGAGCATCGATGAGATTGAATCGAATAAAACTCCGATGCTCTCCTGGTCCCACTACGGTCATCAGTTCGGTATCATAAGCTATTGGCCCCGAAGACAAATTGGTGCCATCCACTGCTCGCACAGGTTCTGGTCTTAACTTCTTTTCAAATTGTATTCCTAAAGATTTGGCAAACTGGATGTCGCAGAAATTCCCAGTAGCCCCCGAATCTACCATCACGGAAACTTCCTCCATCTGAGTCTTTCCAAACACAATTTTACATGGCAAATTCAGATGCGGGGCTGCTGATTGCATGGTATTGGCTAAAAGTTGTGGCTTGGGAGTTGGCTCTTCACTCGCTCCCACCAGTGCAACTCCGTCTACTGGTGGAGCCGATCTTTTACCCACGTGCTGGCCTTTGATCTCTTCGGACATTCCTTGACAAAATGGCCTGACTGACCACAATACATGCACAACCGACTTTGACGTCTCTTTTCTCTTTCCTCCTGGGTAAGAGGACCTCGAATCGTTCCCACCTGCATAGGTTGTTCCTGACTTTGGCCTTCATGGTTCTTAGCTACCTCCGGCCTAGACCGATCAAATCGTGGTGGGAGAGTACGGACATCCTTTCGACGTTCACTTCGTCATTCCGCCAGCCGCTGATCTATCTGCAATACTAAATCTATGAGTTCCGATACATCTGTAGGTCTTTTGGGAATCTGGGCCAGACCGTCCTTCAGCTCATCTTTTAAACCTCGGTAGAAAATGGCCGCCCTCTTAGACTCGGGCCAACTAGTTTCAACAATCAATTTATTAAATTGTGCCAAATAGGCCACAAAGTCTCGATTCCCTTGCTTCAACTCTAGTAGTTCATTGTCTGTGGTCTGTGAGACATTTCTTCGGTCAAAGATTCGCAAGAACTCGGCCTTGAATTCTTCAAATTTATACAACACTGGATCGTTGCTAGCCACCAGGGGCAAAGACCACGCTGCAGCATCTCCGCTCAGGTAGGACAGCACAAACGCCACTTTAGACTGATCCTCCTTAAACAAAATGGGCTTACAAAGGAAGTGTAACGAACACTGAGTCAGGAAAATTTGGGCCTTGTGGGGGTCTCCTTGAATCTCTCGGGAGGGGCCAATGGAATTGTAGGGGACATTGCGTGCACTACCTGTGTGGTAAACTCCGAAGAGGAGGAGGAAGAAGGCGTGGAACCAAAGGCAGATGACTTAATACTCCCAAAGTTGGGGTGCGGACTCTCCGCAAGCTCATCTAACCTCTGACGCAAATAACTAGCCTCCTGATTAGATTTCCTAACTTCCTCCCTGGTCTCACTCAACTGTTTCTGTAATCCCTCTAACACTGAAGCCAAGGCTTTGACATCCAATCCTTCTGCTATCTCGCCCAGACGGAAGATAATAGAGGCACTTCAATCTGTCAGAAGCAGTACCTGAATTGTCCAGATTTCCGTGGGAGCGAGTGGCCAAGTCTTCTACGATGCTAATTTCCAAATTCCCAAACACCCCTGCACCCGGATTGCTCCAAGCCCAGGAATGGAAGGGAAAGGGGAAGTGGATAACAAACAACAAAGAGAGGCTTCCACACTGGTGTCTTCGTCACTACCTCTGGGATGAGTAGCTGGGGAACACCTGCAACAGTTAACAGAACATTACTAACGTTCTAACCCTTTCGGGAAAACCACTCTCACTCACTCACTCTACTCTCTTCTCTCATACCTGGTTTGTGTGTGGAAATTGCCGTCTCTTTCTGAGTCCAATAATGTTCATTTGGAAGGTTGAGGACTCTTAGTTGCTTGTGTTGTGTGCCGGAAATTAGTTATGTGAAGAATAGAGGTGGTAGACAACAGTATTACCATATGCATATAATATATACTCTCATTTACTTGTTGAATCACGGGAGCGGACTGAAACTCTCAAAAGTCTTTACAGTAGCTCTGAATATGTCATCGACATTTACAGTTCTTAGCGGAAACCAGGCTTCGCTTCAGACAAGGAAACTCTGACGCTGAAGAAAACCAAATGGCACAGGAACAAGGATAGCGCCACCAAGGTCTTAGGGAATTGAATATTCTTACCGCGTAATTCTGAGGAAATGCGGAAGAATTACTTGCCCACTGGGATAGTACTCTGGAATAGACCGCTGACAAGGACAAAGTCTGCACCGCCGAACACTGGCACGCGGCGACTCGGCTTATGCTCCGGAATGCAGGAATCCAACAGGAATGGAATGAAAACACGCTCCCAAAGTTCCGAAATAAAGTCTCTGTGGATACTGACTGGGAAAAGGGCAAAACTTGGACAATACGCGGTGATTTGACGGGAGCCAAAATCAGGGCGTCGAACTGCTTGAATAGAACAGTTGAAGTGCGCCACATGGAACGCGCGGGATAAGGAAATGGCGGACTGATAGGAAAGACTAGAACGCTAACCTTATCAAATGGTGGCACAATCTAGAGGCGTACTAAGCCTCAATCTGACAGTGGTCATGGACTAATTTCTGAATGGAGCCCCAGAGTGGAAATGGTTGCCAAGCAGGAATTCTTCTCTTAGCCGCAGGGACAGACAGAGGTCTCTTAATGGAGCCCGGCATGGTCCTGACAAGGCAAGAGAGGTACAGAAAGAAACAAGAAAGGTGCACGGAGAGGGAGGCAGCTGCAGAAAGAGGCAAGACAGAAAGAAGTAACAAAGATACAGAAAGACACAATAGAGGTGCAGATAGAGGAAAGAAAAATGCAGAAAGAAACTAAAGAGGTGCAAAATGATGCAAGAGAAGTGTAGAAACAAGCAAGAAAATTACAGAAAGAGGAAACAGAGGTGCAGAAACAAGCTAGAGGGGTGCAGAAATAGGCAAGCAATGTGCAGTAAGAGAGGTCCCGAAAGAGGGTGAGGGGTGCAGAAAGAGGCAGGAGGTATGCAGAAAGAAGCAAGATAGTTCAGAATGTTAGACCTGGCCGCCTTGCCATGGGTCTCCTTACATTGCGTCCCCTAGGCCACCCAAGGCCTGTTCCCTTCCTCCAGCCAAAACTCCTGCATGATCCCTCCAGGCGCACTCCCCATCCCCCGGGCGCATGAAACCTATCCGTCGTAAGGACCTGGAGCGTCCCCTAGTGCAGGAAAGTCCTGTCCAGAAAGGTCCCTGACTCCCTACCCTCCCTGTACTCCAGGCCAGGAGCCCCGTGAGAGCCTGTGACATCCTGTCCAGCAATAGCATGCCGATGCTAAGTGAGGGGGTAGAGGAGGTTCAGCGAAATGTCCTGTCTCCCCCCCCGAGGCCGGCCCAGCTCCCCGCTGGCTGTGTGGGCAGCCTGTCTTAACGTGATGAGAGCCAGGTGCCATCTGGCAGGAAGCCGGCCCATGAGAACAAGGACATCAAAGAACCAGCAGCCTGATCAAAGGATTTCAAATGGGCAAAGCCCTATAACTGGGGCCCCCTTCCCAATAGTAGCAGAAGCTTTTGGAAATCCGAGCCCTGCAGACTCTGTCGCAGCTCCTTCAAACGGTACGAGGAGTACCCCCTGTAACCAGATCTCCCCGAGCCCTGCGGACTCTGTCGCGGCTCTGTCACCCTATACTAGGAGAACAACCGGAATCCAGACCCACCCTAGCCCTGCAGACTCCGTTGCGGCTCCTCAGTTCACCCTCCCCATCGATGCACACCCCACGAACGGTGTGCCTGGCCTTGCGGACCCCAGATAAAACCGGAGAGTAGGAGGCATACTCTGAGCCCGCACTGTTGGTGTGACTCGACCTCTGCCCATCTATGCCTGGGAGTATGAGGCGTACTCCAGCCCGCACTGTTTTTGCGACTCGAACTCTGCACGTCTACGCCTGCTTGTACAAGGTGTACCCAGACCCACACTGATGCCAGCGAAAGGATCCGAACCAGCATTGTTAGTTGCAGCACAGTGAGTTATTGAATTAGCACCTAGTGAAGTCAACCCCTAACGTAACCCTGAGGCGGTGAGACTAAGCCCTTTCTGATCCAAATATCCCTAGAACTAATTAAAGAAGAGCCTTACCCTCTCGACGACCATGAGTCTAACCAAGCCCAACGAGAACCCGACCTTTCAGGAAGACCAACTAGAAAGTTACAACCATAGGAAGTTAAAACAATTTTGGAAAGACTTACAGATCCCGACCACTGGCTTAAGCACCAAGGAGGATTTCCAAAAAGCCCTGAGGGCCTGGGTAGAGTCCAGGGCCCCTCCCCACCAGTCAATGGGAACGGCGGTGGGGATGGGCAGCAGCCAGCAGGACGAAACCGGGGTCCTGGAGAAAGAGAGAGCAGTCTCCCCTGTATGTAGCAACACGTCGGAAAGGGGCCTGTCCCCCGGGGAACTGGCGGACCGAGAGAAGAGCAGAGCCCACGAGTTAGAACTGGCTAAGCTAAAAATTGAGGGAGAATTGAAGTTAGCCGAGAAGAAGTTAGCTATGGAAGAACTAAGGTTGCAAGGGCAGTTAGAAGAGAAAAAACTACAGCGGGTAAATGAGGGCAGGAAACTCCAGTTAGAACACGAACGGAGCCTGAGGGAACTTGAGCTCAAGGCTAGGAGCGAAGAAACCAGACCCCCGGGGAACCAAGGGCCCACTTCCCCTGTAGAAAGCAAAGTACACATCCCCATAGACGTAGTAAAGGAATACTATAGGAATGATAATATTCAACAATGGTTTGAGGCCTATGAAGTAGCTGTGACCTCCCACCGGGTCCCTGAGAAGGATTGGGGGGCTGGGTGGTGGGGGCGGTTCCTGAGTGAGGGGAGGGATACCTTGCTAGAGCTACCCTCGACGGTACTGAATTCCTACAGCCACATGAAGGAGGCCCTGTTAGCCAGATATGGGCTCACCCCAGAGATGTACCAGCAGCGATTCAGAGACTGCAAGAAGCTCCCGGGTACCACCTGCGTAGAATATGTCAACTTTTACAGTAGAGCCTTAGAAGGGTGGATCAAGGGCAGTAAGGTCACAACTTTTGAAGAATTATTTGACGTAATAGCCTGGGAGCACTTGTCCTTAAATTTCTTTGTAGAACTGCGCCAGCACCTACTCGACAGCAAGCTGACTGACCCCCAGACGGCTCGCCGTGGAGGCAGACCGCTGGCTGAACACCCGGGTCCCCAGGCGCCCAGTGGGTGACTATGCTAGAATTGAGAAGGGCCCCCTACAGTGAGGGGGGGAGGCCAAGGTAGGCCACGGGAGTTCCCACCAGGGCCCCAACGTAGCCCCCAAGGAAACCAGCAGCCAGGATCACAGCCTCCCCCCGTAACGAGCCCTGGGGTCCCCCCATGCAGACCTGGGCTAAGGAACGCCACATCTTGTTACAAATGCCAACAACCAGGCCACTATGCCAGTGAGGCCCAGTGTCCCCCCTACAAAAAGCCCACCATCTCTGGCAACCCCCTCCGTCACATGATAGCAGTCGCCCTTGAAGATGAGTTAGAACCTCCCGAGGAGTGGGAAACTGTAGCAATGTCCCTAAGGGGATGGAGAAATGGTCCCCGGAACCCCGTTACTACCCAACACTATGAAGTTGGTGCAATGGGTGACTGTCAACGGACACCGGGTAGAGGCCCTCCGTGACACCGGTGCCAGTGTCACGGCTGTCCGCGGTCAATTGGTGTCAAAGGAGCAGATTGTCCCTCACGCCCTCTGTCCCGTCATTGCTGCCAACTATTCTGGGAGCCTCTGAAAAATGGCCCAAATTCCCTTTGAATGGGGGAGTATCCGGCATCGTGCAGGTAGCGGTCTGGCCCTCCATGCCTGTGTTTTGTTTATTGGGCAACAATCTGGAGACCTCACCATGGACCCAGGTGGAGTGGAAGGCTCATCTGAGAATGCTGGGCCTGCCAGAGTGGGTGTGCGCTACTACTCGGTCCATGACCACCAGGATGAGGGCTCAAGCGGAATTGGGGCCAGATGGAGTGGCCCAGGGCCCCACCATAAAGGGGGGAGAAGGGGAGTATCGGCCACCTGACCCCTCTGGTCCCAACACCCTAGGGGAAACCAACCCTGAAGAGGATGCCTGGGGCCCTACCGGCGAGCAGATTGCCAAACTGGGGGACCTACCTGGATTGGCCCAGTGGCAACAAGAGGGTAGACCTTCCCGGGAAGAGTTCTGCCAGGAACAGACCACCTGCCCCCCACTCCCCAGTGTACGACAGCAGGCCACGGCCTAGGCGGCCGGCGACAAGTCTGGGACCCACTGGGTCTACTGGGAAAATGACCCCTCCCCGGGCCTGTCCCCTTCCTCCAGCCAAAACTCCTGCATGCTCCCTCCAGGCCCACGCCCCATCCCCCGGGCGTATGAAACCTATCTGTAGTAAGTACCTGGAGTGTCCCCTAGTGTAGGAAAGTCCTGTCCTGAGAGATCCCTGACTCCCTAACCCCCACGTACTCCAGGCCAGGAGCCCCGTGAGAGCCTGTGACATCCTTTCCGGCAATAGCATGCCAATGCTAAGTGAGGGGGGTGGAGGAGGTTCAGCAAAATGTCCTGTCTCCCCAGAGGGTGGCCCCGCGCCCCGCTGGCTGTCTGGGCATCCTGCCCCAATGTGACGAGAGCCAGGTGCCATCTGGCAGGAAGCCGGCCCATGAGAACAAGGACATCAAAGAACCGGCAGCCTGAACAAAGGATTTCAAAGGGGCAAAGGCCTATAACTGGGCCCTCCTCACCCAACAGTAGCAGAAGCTTTTGGGAATCTGAGCCCTGCGGACTCTGTCCCGGCTCCTTCGAACTGTACGAGGAGTACCCCCTGTAACCAGATCTCACCGAGCCCTGTGGACTCTGTCGCGGCTCCGTCGCCCTGTACTAGGAGAACAACCGGTATCCAGACCCACCGAGCCATGCCTGGCCTTGCGGACCCCAGATCAAACCAGAGAGTACGAGGGGTACTCTGGGCAAGCACTGTTGGTGTGACTCGAACTCGACACATCTACGCCTGGGAGTACGAGGAGTACTCCGGGCCGCACTGTTGATGCGACTCGAACTCTGCCCCTCCAAGCCTGGGAGTACAAGGCGTACTCCGGCCCGCACTCTCGGTGTGACTCGAACTCTGCACGTCTATGCCTGAGAGTACGAGGCGTACCCCGACCCACACTGGTGGTGCGACTTGAACTTTGTATGTCTACGCCTGGGAGTATGAGGCGTACTCTCGACCCGCACTGTTGGTGCAACTCGAACTCTGCATGTCTATGCCTGGGAGTACGAGTCATACTCTGGACCCTCACTTCTGGTGCAACTCGAACTTTGCACGCCTGCACCTTGGAGTACGAGGCGTACTCTGAACCTGCACTGCTGGTGCGACTCGAACATCGCAAGTCTATGCCTGGGAGTACGAGGCGTACTCTGGACCCGCACTACTGGTGCGACTCGAACTTCGCAAGTCTATGCCCGGGAGTATGAGGCGTACTCCGGACCCGCACTGCTGGTACGCAACGGGATTTCTATCCAGGACATGAGTACAAGGTGGACTCGCGACTCGACTCTCCCCGCCCAGCGGAATTGCCACTCCAACCTCGTGTCCCACGAGCTAGACACCAGCGCACTGCATTGGGACCTCCTCGTACCCCGCGGCTCGAGGATTGAGAGCCGTGCGCCGGGCACGCCCGCATCCCTCAAACAGCAGGCCCCATGGGGGGCCAAGGAATCGTGACATCAACCCGCCTGCGGGGATTGTGAGTACTGGAGAATCCCCCACACCTATTCCCCGAGCAGAATGTCTCCTGACCGACCTCCTCCTGATCTAGTGTACCCCTGGACTTGTTGGAACCTGATACCCGATGGTTTATAAAGAAGCCTTGTGTTTAACCCCTTACTTACTTGGTGTATTGTCCTTTTGTGGTGGGAGCTCACTGTGTGCAACTATCAATGCCTGACTTCCACGTGAGAGTCAGACTCCAGACGCTCAGAAACATTCCTGGGAGAGGGAGGCCCCGGAGTTGGTAGGAGTCCATACTTCTACGGCCGGAGGCTGGCCCCCTTCCAACACAGAAACAAAGCAAAAGAAGTGCAGAAGGAAGTAACAAAGATACAGAAAGAGGCAAGAGAGGTACAAAAAGAAGAAAGAGAAGTATAGAAGGTTGCAAGAGAGTTGTAGAACCAGGAAAGAGAGGTGCAGAAAAGGGGAATATGGGGAAAAAAACAGGCAAGAGAGGTGCAAAAAGAGGGAAGAGGGCTGCAAAAAGAGGCAAAAGAGGTGCAGGAAGAGGTGTGCCGAAAGAGTCATCAAAGGGGTGTAGAAAGAAGCAAGGGAGGTGCAATAAGAAGCAAGAGAAGTGCAGAAAGAAGCAACAAAGGTGCAGGAAGTGACAAGAAGGGTGCAGAAAGAGTCAAGAGAAGGGAAGGAAGAAGAAAGGGAGCAGTAAAAAGATGCAATAGAGGTGCAGAAAGAGGTAAAAGGGGTTCAGGAAGAGGCAAGAGAGGTACAGAAAGAGGCACAAGAGATTCAGAAAGAGGGAGAGGGGTGCAGAGAGAGGCAAGAGGGGTGCAGAAAAAGGGAAAAGGGGTGCAGAAAGATTCAAGAGAGGTGCAGAAAGTAGCAAGAGAGATGCAGAAAGAAGCCAGAGAAGTGAAGAAAGAGGCAGGAGAGTTGCAAAAACAGGCAAGAGAGGTGCGAAAAAGAAGCAATATGGATTTTGAAAGAGGCAATAAGTGTGCAGAAAGAAGCAAGATTGGTACAGAAAGAAGCAAGAGAGGTACAGAATGTGAGAAGTTGGCCTGGCATATGCTGTCCACTATTCTAGTAGGCACCTTGCACCAGTCCAAACGACCCTTATTGATGGTAGGTTAAATACAACCTTTATAGAAAGTTATCCTAGGGATAGCTGTGGAGAGCAGCCTTCAGGCAAGTCTTGGAGGAATGTAAAGCAGCTTGTTTTGCCAGTCTATAATCTCATGAATGACCAAATGCAATGAGAACCACACCAGGTATACATATAAAATATATGTATTTATTCTAAACACATCCCCCTAGTCTCTTTATGAGGCTAAAGGGAAAGGTACATATGGTAAGCTTAATAGCACACAGTAAATTAGCACAATTTATGTTGAGACCTAGAGACGTACCAAACCCTATATTATGAAAGTAGTATAAGAATCATGACTTTCATAGACTCAAGTCCTAGAACCTGCAGAACCGATGGGGCCACCAGGAACCACGCACAGTAGTGACACAGGGGACCCACGGGGGACGCCTTCAGTGTGAGAACACAGCAGCAAATCACCATTATCTTCTATCGGGAAAGTCATGGTTGGAAATTTAAAGATAAATGACACTTAAAGGAGGACTTTGAGCAAAGCCCTTTAGAATATAGGGGTTCTAGAGACAATACCCACGGAAGAACCGGAGTACGCTAGTTTCCTCACCCAGGGAAGTGGAAAGTGTCCGGTGTGATCCAAGCCTGGATCGAAGATGAGAAGAACCAGAATGCAGAGGGGACAGAGTCTGGGTCACTAGCCAGTGACCAGGGGCACAATAGTCGACAATCTCATGGAGAGGCACCTGAGCTCCTTGAGAGGTACTGTGACCTGAGAATACATTGGCAGCCTGGCCAGCAACCCCACATATTTGATGCCTAATCTTAACTGACGACAGATAATGATCCAGAAACACGTGTATAGAGATGGCCAGTACAACTATGTCAGGATCCGACCTGTGCCTGCCCAATAATAACCCAGAAACTACAGATCCCAGAAGGCCTAGCGTGCATAGGCAAAGGAAGAGGACATAAAACTCCGCGAGACCAGGAGTGCGATGCACGTAATTTTGTCTTGTTGTGAAGATTGGAGATTGGAAGAGGAAGCCTTCCCGTGACTGTCTTCTGGAAACTAGCGTTCTAAGTTGTTTTCCGTAACCCGCGGGTGCGGGGTTACCTTGTCCTTCGGAGTGAGTCCTTCCGACACAAGAGACGCGGGACTTGCACCCTCTCGTGCTCGGCTCTGAGTTTGTTTGTTTGGTAACACGGATTGAGTTCTTCCGACGTGAGAGACGCTGCATTTGCCCCCTCTCATAGTCGGTGTAATCTTTCATTAAACTTGAATAGTGGCGGTCGCTCTCGTACTGTGTGGCGCTGCTGTGGTTAAGGTGCTCGGATCAAGGAAGAATCCTCAATCAGGAAGGAAGAGGTATTCCGGGAATGACAATTAATTCCTTCTTCTGAATCCCGCGCCTGGTAAGAACAGTTGTAACTGATGTAAAGTGTCCTATTGGCTACAGCCTAGTTGTCTGGTGAAGAAGGTACATGATAACGGTCCAGAGCAGTCCTGTCATTTTAAACATTTCTGGTATATCATGAATACCCAGTGACTTATATACAGCAAATAAGAGCTGAAGTAGAACCTATTCATAAATAAGGGACGGAGAATGCAGGGTATGTATGGAAACAAGTACAAAGGCCTATAGTCAGTGTATAGGGAAGGAAGTGAATTAACCCCATGCTTGTATCTTGTATTTCAGGGAATAATCCCCGGTGGTGAGAGAAGTTATCTCATATGTAGAAGGGAGAGGTCCTGAGACGAATCAGGTAGGAAAGGAGATCAGTGGGGAATCTAGTTTATTGTATGAAGGGCAGGGCTCTCCACTTACAGTGTATCTTTTGTGTCATTGCAGATACCTCTTCTACAGCCGTTTCCCGTCCCGGACATTTTTTCCCTCGCCTGCTTACTATCGTGCTCGGTGGTATTTATTCCCAGAGCACGGAGAAAGCGGGAGGTGGACCCCATATAGCATCACCCCGATCCTGAGGAGCCGTTGGACCGTGACAGAATTACGTGCCCACGAAATAGTCTCCTCCCGATCGGGTATTCAGGGTATGGCTACCTTGGAAGATGTATTGGCCGCCTTAGTACTGGTTCAACAGGAGTTGGTTACTTCACGAGCAGAAGCTGCCGCTCTGAAGGAACAGGTGGAGAGGCAGGGCAGGAATCCTTTCAATGCTTCGGCAGGTGTTCAGCAGGTACAGGTTACGGTCCCTCAGCCCATCCCGTTGGCCAGTCCGGAGAGATATTCCGGCAGTCCTACATCAGTACAGAACTTCTTGACGCAAATAACCTTACATTTCTCATGTCGCCCTGCATCTTTCCCTACTAATCTATCTAGAGTAGCATTTGCGATCTCGTATTTAACGGGGGATGCAGCGAATTGGGCAGGACCTCTGGTGAGGAATGACGACCCTCTTTTGACTGATTGGAGTGCCTTTCGGAGAGAATTCGAAAGGGTATTCGATAGGAGGGCCACAACCTTAAGTGCAGACAGTGATATTCTTGATTCGAAACAAGGTCGGAAAGATTTGGTCACCTACATGACAACCTTTAAATGTCTGATCGCAGAGACGGCGTGGCCGGAGGAAAAACGAATGGCATTATATTACCACGGTCTCTTCGATGAGCTGAAAGATGTTTTGGCTCAGATCGATCCGCAGCCAGTTACATGTACAGACCTCATTAATTTGACGCTGAGACTGGATCATCGTCTGGCGGATCGCTAGGGGGAACAGAGACGAGGGTATCGTTCTCCTGGGGGTCAGGGAAGGGCTGAAGGTGGTCTTCCCACTGAGAAGGGAGGAGGAGTGGAACCTATGGAAGTAGGAGCAATCCGGGCACTTTTGTCTAGAGCAGAAAGAGAAAGCCGCCGCACCTTGGGTCTCTGCATGTACTGCGGAAAAAAAGGACATTATGTTAAGGACTGTACTGTGAAACCTAAGAAAGGCCGTCCGTATCCAGTAAGAAAGACTCATGCTGTTCCAGCAGTGATGGGGAACACTGAGAGAGAATCATTGTTACCCGAGGAGAAGCCCGAGGAACAGGGATGGCGGTTGCCGTCTCTTGCGGGGGTTTCTGCCACGGATACGGAAGCGCACATAGTGTTGTCTATGATGTTACAGGTGCGAGGACAGCAACACCCGGTGCATAGTATGGTGGACTCCGGGGCTACAGGAAACTTCATCGACGAAGGGTTGGTTGAATGATTGGGGTTAGTGAGAGTGGCTATTCAGAAACCAGAGAGGGTGCTGGCAGTGGACGGCACCCCGTTGAAGTCCGGGCCCATTACAGAACACACCGAAAAGGTGGAGCTGCATCTCCCTGGGAATCCATTAGAGCATGTGGAGACTATAGTGCTGAATATCATCGAAGCACCTCAGTATGAGGTTATCCTGGGCATGCCCTGGTTAGGCCTGCACAATCCTACCATGGATTGGAGACAAAAAAAACCATCAGTTTTCAGTCGGCTGAATGCCAGGCGTCATGCATGAAGGAAAAAGTCCAACATTAGATTGCCTTAGCACAGGTGTTTCAGGTGGCCACGGCAGTAGAAAAAGATGTATGCTTGCCATCTGTCTATGAAGAGTATCGTGAGGTGTTTAGTGAAATTAAGGCTGCATCGTTGCCACCTCACCGCGAATACGATTGTCGTATAGATCTAGTGGACGGTGCCGTGATACCCTCGTGTAGAGTATACGCCCTTTCAGAGCCTGAGACAAAACACCTGCAGGAGTACTTGAGGGAATTCTGTGCCATGGGGTTTATTCCGCCCTCTCGGTCCCCTGCGGCTTCGCCCTTGTTTTTTATTGCAAAGGCCAACGGGGAGCTGCGAACTTGCATCGACTACCGCCTATTGAATAGGCAGACAGTCAAAAACCGTTATCCGTTACCACTCATCCCCGTTTTATTGGACCAAGTAAGGGAGCCCAACATTTACACCCGGTTGGATCTCCGGGGAGCATACCATCTAGTAAGGATCCGCAGCGGGGATGAGTGGAAAACGGCCTTCAAGACTCGGTACGGTTTATCTGAGTACTTGGTAATGCCGTTCGGGCTATGTAATGCCCCTGCGGCGTTCCAGTACTTTTTAAACGACGTGCTGAAGGACTATATAGACCAGTTTGTCATTGTCTACATTGATGACATCCTGGTGTATTCTAGGTCTATTCCTCAACATGCTGGTCATGTCATCTTAGTTTTGAAGAGGCTATTGGATATTTGCTTGTATTGCAAACTTAGCAAGTGCGAGTTCGGGGTGGCAGAGGTGGAGTTTCTGGGGGTCATATTGAGCCCCCTGGGGTTCCGTATGGCGGATCCCAAGGTGGAGGCAGTACAACAGTGGCCAGCTCCCAAAAGCGTAAAAGAGGTTCAATGTTTCCTAGGTTTTTCTAACTACTATCGACGGTTCATAGCACAATTTTCAGCAGTTGTAGCCCCGATCACTCGTTTGCTCCGAAAAGGGGTATCTTTTGAATGGACGGTTGAGGCACATGAAGCCTTCAATAGATTGAAGACTGCGTTCAATTCAGCCCCCATATTGAAGCATCCTCAAATGGACGTTCCGTTTGTGGTAGAAGCGGACGCCTCGGATGCCGCGGTGGGAGCGATCCTCTCTCAAAGGCACAAGGGTACTGGACAATTACACCCGGTGGCCTTTTTGTCGAAAAAGCTGTCCTCTGCTGAAACCAATTATACCGTGGCGGAGAAGGAGCTGTTCGCCATAAAGAAGGCCTTCATGGAGTGGAGGCATTATTTGTGGGGAGCAAGACATACCATCACAGTGTATTCGGATCACCGGAATCTTGTTTATATGAAGACAGCTCGCCACTTATCACAAAGGCAGATGAGGTGGATGTTGTTTTTCGCTGGATTCGACTTTGTTGTTACGTTCCGCCCAGGAGCGGACAATAAGAAGGCTGACTCACTGTCAAGACAGACAGAGAGAGAAACATCGACATAAGTCATCCAGCAGGCCATCATTCCCTCAGAGAAAGTGCTGTGTGCAAGTGCAGTTGAACAATTCATGACACAAGTAGTGAAGCAGAAGAGTCCGATACAGTGGACAGCATGGGCTAGTCAGGATCAAAATAGAGTATTGAAGCATGGGGTGCCCTTATGTAACGGAAAGCTGTATCTGCCCACACACTCCCTTAGGTTGCAAGCCTTTAACTGGTGTCATAACGCTGTGGTGGCCAGTCATCCGGGTAACAAGAAAACGCTTATCCTGATACAGCGACACTTCTGGTGGGAAGGCATGGGTAAAGAAGTGGAGGACTGGGTAAGACAGTGTGAGGTGTGTGCTCGAGCGAAGGGAGAGCAGTGTAGGTCAAAGGGGAAATTGTTACCACTGCCAACGCCGTCTCATCCCTGGCATACCATTAGCGTTGATTTCATTGTGGGGTTGCCAAGTGATCAGAAATGCAATGCTATATTAGTGGTAGTGGATAGCCTTACCAAAATGGCTCATTTTATACCCTGTCACAACCTTCCAACGGCCAGACAAACTGCCCAACTGTTGTTAACACATGTGGTGTGACTGCATGGAATCCCACGAGTCATAGTGTCAGATAGAGGGCCCCAGTTCATAGACCGATTCTGGCATACGTGGTGCAAAGCCCTACAAGTGGAGGATGCCTTGTCCACTAGCTTTCACCCTCAATCGGATGGCCAAACCAAGAGGATGAAACAAACTCTTAAGAAATATCTGAGGTGTTATGCGAAAGAGGCAGAACAATCATGGGTCTCTATGTTGTGGTTGGCGGAACTATCGTATAATAACACCTGGCATAGTTCCATCAAGGAAACACCATTCAGGGCAAACAATGGATACCATGCAAAGACTCTACCCATAGTAATACCGGGTGAAGTGCAAAACCATCCATCCGTTGCAGCTCATGTGGAGGAACTATCAAAAATCCACAAAATCATACGGAAAACCCTGGATCAGTCTAAAGCAAATTACAAAACATGGGCTGACAAACACCGACAGGAAGGGCCGGAGTACAAGGCGGGTGACAGGGTATGGCTCTTGTTGGAAACGGGACCCTGGCCGGCCAAGACTCGCGTCGAGGTCAGTCAGGGATCACCACTTCCAAGAGTCAGGGCAAGGGAGTCACACACCAAGGCAACCCCCACTCGCCCTCTAGGTAACGTGGCACGAGCAGTCAAGGCTAAACTTGGAGGCGATGTAAGTTAAGTATTTGCGCACGCACCCCAGAAACAACACCCAAGGCCCACCACAAAGGAAAACTCCACACAAGGTTATATGAAAATAGCCTTTGTATTAGAATAAATATACATCAGATAAAACACACATCTTGTTACACTGTGCCAACAGGCACGGGCGGAATTTACAAGGGATATTTGTACAGGACAGGGTCACTTGGACCACTGTCAAGGGTATCAGCACTTTTAGAAGCAATACTTTCAGAAATAGCACTTTAGCAATAATATAAAAGTAGAGCATACAACCAGTAATCACTGGTAACAGGACCTCACTAGCACCACCTGTACTAGGGAGAAAACAACCACCTACAAATCGCAATACCTGTAGGGGTGCAAGGATAAAACACATGATGTATTAACATTCAGAGGTGTATAAACAATAACAGTTGCGCCAAACTCACAAGTCACCACCTGTGACTGTCCCGGTGTCCCAATGTCAGGGCCTAAACGTGGCAGTTGCCCACAAAGTGCTGGGCAACTGGAGCAGGGAAAGTTCGGGCAACGTTGGAGCCTCTCTGGGCTCAAGGAACCACCACTGTGGCACTGGTGAGCCTCTCAGGGCTCTTAAACAAATAAGGGTACTGCTGAGCCTCTCAGGGCTCCAGCAACAAAGGTGCAGCCTCGCTGGGCTGTGGGGTCCCTCACTCTGGGGACCCGGAGCAAAGATAAACGCCCTGCAAGAGCCTCGCAGACTCTCGAACGAAATGCCCCTCAGAGCCTCTCTGGGCTCGTAGTAAATGCACTCGCGGGCCTCTCTGGCTCGCCAAACAAGAAATGCGCCTGTCGTTGGAGCCTCGCTGGGCTCTCTACACGCAATGCCCCCGAGCCTCTCTGGGCTCTTCAACACGAGGGCGCGAGGTCGCGCTGCCGAGGGGGGCAGGGGGGGGGCGGACACCGACAATGTGTCCCAGCGCCCCTCCCTCCAGAACGGCCACACTCACCGGCTGTCTGGGCTGCAGGGCGGCTCCTCTCGCGGCGGGGCTCCTTTCCTCTCGTCCCGGGGCTCTCCTCTCCACTCGGGGAGCCTCGGGGACCCGGCCGGCAGCTTCTCCCTTCCCGGCTCGGCTGAGAAGGCGGGACTTCCGGTCGGCCTTTCCTGGGCCGCGCTGTGATTGGACGGACTCCCAATCACTTCCGGGTCGCCGCGGGCAGCGCGGCGGCTCGCTTCTTAGGCAGGCAGGCGGGCTCCCATGATCCGAGGAGTGGGCTCCCTCGTGGATCAACTATAAAACGGGCAACACAACGCGGCAATGAGCGGGGTGGCACCCGCGCCGCCAACTCGCCACACGGGGCAGTCAGATGCCGGGTGGGCACCGGCTGTGCACACCCAGCGCTAGCAGCGCTAGTAACGAAGGGCAGGCGCTCCCAAGCGCCTACAGGACAGAATACAGCGCTCACAGCGCTATGGCCAAAATCCAGCACTTTCCAAGCGCTAGGCAGGCGATTTCAGCGCTCCCAGCGCTGAAGGGAAGAGAGCAGCGCTCTCAGGCTGCAGGCAAAGAATCCTCAGTGCTCCCCAGCACTGGAGGACAGGACAAGGCTCCAGCAGGGGCTGGAGGCAGGCCGAGGGGCAAGGCTGGGCCAGAGCCAGCAAACTGGGTCTCCAGGCAGGGAGACTCCCCAAGTGGCGGTCCTCCTGGCCCCAGCAGCAGCAAAAGCCCCCTCTGGAAGGATCCAAAAGCAGAACATTTTCAGTGGGGACACAGCCCCTTCTTATACTGACAAATCCTTTGTTTCAGGGTGCAGGGTGGGGGAAAAACCAGTCGCAGCTGGTTCTGGAGCACTCTTGATGGCTCAACCACCCATTTCATTCACTGGGGAGGCTAGGGTCGTTAGACACACCACAGGGGGGCGGAGCCAGCATTGTGTGGGGAAAACCCAGCCCATCCAGGACACAGGTACACTCCTCCCACACATCACTCATGCTAATCTCCCACTCACCACCGGGCAGACCCATCCAGACTTCCTGGAGCCTGGCATGCCAGCCAGCTCCAGCCAATCACGCTCCAGCACCCTCACTGCACACATATCTCAATGTCCAGAAGTAGCACTTCCCAACTAGACACACACATGCCGCAGACACCATCTCGCAGCATTCACTCTCACGAGTTTATACATACTAAACTCGAGCCTGCACTCCCCACGCATCAGGAACTACCAGGGACACACACATTCCCCATGCATTCCTATGGGAGGGCAGGCCAGCCATACTATACGCACGCACTTTCACTCTGGGACTCAGGGGAAAGTGCGCAGAGACCCAAAAATCACTAACACAGGGTCACAAATAAGGCAAAAAGTCTAGGGGTGAACCTGCCCTGCGGGCCAAGTCCAACACAACCCCCTTCCAGCCAAAACGCAGGGGAGAACAATCACCACCGTGATGGACTTCCCTGCTTGGGGCGATAGAACACGGACGCAGGCCCGCCACTGCCGGGACACCCTCCTGTTCTATGCCACGGTGAACCCCTAGGGTTCCTTCTAAAGCTACTGCAAGGACCAACTGGGCTACCCCACTGGTACTCCTCAGCTGTCCGCGGCCAGGACCAGGCCCTGGGCCACCCAGGTGCCACCGGTCCTTGCCAATTCGCAGAGCGGGGGGTAGTAACCCCTGGCACATAGTGTCCATTCTCCACTATCCCTGTCTGCAAGACAGGACTAGACTGCCACTGGTTCACCAGCCTTTGGTCTACAACCTCAGGCGGACCAGGAGTCTCAGGGAAGGCTCTCCTCCCCCTACCTCTTCTTCTAGGGTTCCTCCTCCTCCTGTGAGGGGTACCCTTACAACGCCACTCCAACCCAGGGTTTAACCCCTCAGGTTGCACCGGGGTCAGAGGTGGGCTCTCCCACCCTCTGCACCCCCTTCCAGAGGTCTGCCCTATCCCAACTGGAGAAGTTCCTCTGGAAGAACCGGTCAGGACACTGGTTACAGTCGTCCTACCCTTCTGGTCAGGCAGAACCTGAACCTGGCCTCCCAACCTCCGGTCTAAAACCTTTGGTGGAATAATTGCCTGGCACTCCAGGACTTCTGGGGACTCACACGCAATCCCCCTGAGGCTGACACATGACCCACGTGTCGTGTGACTGTCTGTCTGGCGCAGATCTCCCGCCTCCTGTCCACCTGACAGTGCGCCAAGATCCCCCAGACCAGAAGTGGCGCCACCCGGGTCCACCCAAGAAGATCTAGCCCAACTGGCTAGTCTCTGGTCCACTGGTGCATCCACTGGGAAACTCATCCCCCAATCACTCCTCGCTTCGGACTTCTGTGCCCTCCCAACTGGAGCGACACTGCCGGACACTGAAACCCCTGGAGCTCTAGTTACAGACGCTCCAGGTTCCCTAGACACTAGGAGATCCTCCTCAAATGGGCTAACAGGACAGCCTAGGTCCCCAACCTGGTGTTCCCTCAAGAAACCACCCAGGCTCTGAGACAGGGCTTCGGGCCTCTGGGGGCTCTCAGCCACCCACTGACTCCTGCTCCACTGAGCCAGGTAGTCAGCCCCTACACCCTTCTCACTATACTGGGACCTAGCGGGGCTACACTGAGCCTCTTCCACCACGCTGGGCTGGAAGATCCCTGACCCACTACTGTCAGAGTCACTCCCTAATGACTCAAATGAACCTCTTGCATTCTCCCAGCGCTCTGCTTCCTCAGCAAGCGCCCAAGGACAAAAACACTTCAACTTCAGCAGGTGCTGACGCAACTCTGGACAAACAATACTGAGCAACTGCTCTTTGAGGAACATTTTTACCACACTGTCCACCTCATCATCCACCTCATCGTCCAAGTTAGCCCTCAGCCAGTCCCACATTGCATCTGAACAGTCATCCACAAAATACTTCCATTCCTGGTGAGACGGTTTCCTAAGGTTCCTAAACCTCAACCTATTCTCCTCCTCTGGAGAAACAGGAACCATACTCGGGGAACTGGGAGTGGGACTGTCAACACCAACACTTAAAAAGCTGCCACCACTGGACTCCACCCTTCCTGGGGGATCCAGAAAATTAAGACTGCGGTCAGGGGATAACCTACACTCTAGGGCTATCTTCTCCCTGGCCAAGGCCCTCTCAGCCTCTGCAATCCGCTCATTCACACCCAGCTGCGCCATCTCCCAGGCATGCTCTAACCTGAGCTTCTCCATGGCCAGCTGGTGCTCCCTCTCTTCTCTCCTATCCACCCACTCTTCTGGGGACCGGGAAAGGGATGGGGTGCTACATCTGACACCGGACCCAGCAAGGGACTCCCTATCTGTGGGGTCCTCACTATCTGCTGGCGTCCCCGTGCTATCATTTTCTTCCTCCTCTTCTGAATCTTCAGGGCTCCCCGCAGACCCACCACCCTCATGGTGTGAGACCCGGGCCCTTTCCTCACTGCGCGCAAGATCCCACTGACCCTTTTGCCATAGGATCAGGCTGCTCCTAAGTTCAGACTGAGTATCTGACTCATCCACTCCTATGCCTCTCTCTCCACAGAACCTTACCAACTCTCCCATACTGTATTCAAACAGATCACAGAAATCAAAAGCAGGCTCCATTCTGGCGGACGTTCTAGTGAAAAGATTACACAGGGAACCTAGGGGTCTGGGCTTACACAGGAGTACACAATTCACAAAGGTTCAGCAAGTTCCCTCTCCTAGAGAACTCACACTCACTTGCCTAGTGCCACACACCATTCATTCACACACAACCCCCCCCTCGGACTGGTAAGGCAGTTTCTACCACCCCTGATTCCTCAACCTGACCACACGTGACACAGGTACCAAACTCTGGGCGCGGGGCAGGGGAACAAATGTACTTGACACAATTGCACAATGATACCTCAGGAGAAGAAAATAATGGAACTTCAAAAACAATAATCCCCTAAAATGTGGTCATCTAAAATGCAGAGCTTTGTAGTGGCCAGTTGCCACTGTGGTACAACGCAAACACAAATTCTCATCCCACCGCTTGCCGCCAATGTTGGAAACGGGACCCTGGCCGGCCAAGACTCGCGTCGAGGTCAGTCAGGGATCACCACTTCCAAGAGTCTGGGCAAGGGAGTCACACACCAAGGCAACCCCCACTCGTCCTCTAGGTAACGTGGCGCGAGCAGTCAAGGCTAAACTTGGAGGCGATGTAAGTTAAGTATTTGCGCACGCACCCCAGCAACAACACCCAAGGCCCACCACAAAGGAAAACTCCACACAAGGTTATATGAAAATAGCCTTTGTATTAGAATAAATATACATCAGATAAAACACACATATTGTTACACTGTGCCAACAGGCACGGGCGGAATTTACAAGGGATATTTGTACAGGACAGGGTCACTTGGACCACTGTCAAGGGTATCAGCACTTTTAGAAGCAATACTTTCAGAAATAGCACTTTAGCAATAATATAAAAGTAGAGCATACAACCAGTAATCACTGGTAACAGGACCTCACTAGCACCACCTGTACTAGGGAGAAAACAACCACCTACAAATCACAATACCTGTAGGGGTGCAAGGATAAAACACATGATGTATTAACATTCAGAGGTGTATAAACAATAACAGTTGCGCCAAACTCACAAGTCACCACCTGTGACTGTCCCGGTGTCCCAATGTCAGGGCCTAAATGTGGCAGTTGCCCACAAAGTGCTGGGCAACTGGAGCAGGGAAAGTTCGGGCAACGTTGGAGCCTCTCTGGGCTCAAGGAACCACCACTGTGGCACTGGTGAGCCTCTCAGGGCTCTTAAACAAATAAGGGTACTGCTGAGCCTCTCAGGGCTCCAGCAACAAAGGTGCAGCCTCGCTGGGCTGTGGGGTCCCTCTCTCTGGGGACCCGGAGCAAAGATAAACGCCCTGCAAGAGCCTCGCAGACTCTCGAACGAAATGCCCCTCAGAGCCTCTCTGGGCTCGTAGTAAATGCACTTGCGGGCCTCTCTGGCTCGCCAAACAAGAAATGCGCCTGTCGTTGGAGCCTCTCTGGGCTCTCTACACGCAATGCCCCCGAGCCTCTCTGGGCTCTTCAACACGAGGGCGCGAGGTCGCGCTGCCGAGGGGGGCATGGGGGGGGGCGGACACCGACAATGTGTTCCGGCGCCCCTCCCTCCAGAACGGCCACACTCACCGGCTGTCTGGGCTGCAGGGCGGCTCCTCTCGCGGCGGGGCTCCTTTCCTCTCGTCCCGGGGCTCTCCTCTCCACTTGGGGAGCCTCGGGGACCCGGCCGGCAGCTTCTCCCTTCCCGGCTCGGCTGAGAAGGCGGGACTTCCGGTCGGCCTTTCCTGGGCCGCGCTGTGATTGGGCGGAGTCCCAATCACTTCCGGGTCACCGCGGGCAGCGCGGCGGCTCGCTTCTTAGGCAGGCAGGCGGGCTCCCATGATCCGAGGAGTGGGCTCCCTCGTGGATCAACAATAAAACGGGCAACACAACGCGGCAATGAGCGGGGTGGCACCCGCGCCGCCAACTCGCCACACGGGGCAGTCAGATGCCGGGTGGGCACCGGCTGTGCACACCCAGCGCTAGCAGCGCTAGTAACGAAGGGCAGGCGCTCCCAAGCGCCTACAGGACAGAATACAGCGCTCACAGCGCTATGGCCAAAATCCACCACTTTCCAAGCGCTAGGCAGGCGATTTCAGCGCTCCCAGCGCTGAAGGGCAGAGAGCAGCGCTCTCAGGCTGCAGGCAAAGAATCCTCAGTGCTCCCCAGCACTGGAGGACAGGACAAGTCTCCAGCAGGGGCTGGAGGCAGGCAGAGGGGCAAGGCTGGGCCAGAGCCAGCACACTGGGTCTCCAGGCAGGGAGACTCCCCAAGTGGCGGTCCTCCTGGCCCCAGCAGCAGCAAAAGCCCCCTCTGGCAGGATCCAAAAGCAGAACATTTTCAGTGGGGACACAGCCCCTTCTTATACTGACAAATCCTTTGTTTCAGGGTGCAGGGTGGGGGAAAAACCAGTTGTAGCTGGTTCTGGAGCACTCTTGATGGCCCAACCACCCATTTCATTCACTGGGGAGGCTAGGGTCGTTGGACACACCACAGGGGGGCGGAGCCAGCATTGTGTGGGGAAAACCCAGCCCATCCAGGACACAGGTACACTCCTCCCACACATCACTCATGCTAATCTCCGACTCACCACCGGGCAGACCCATCCAGACTTCCTGGAGCCTGGCATGCCAGCCAGCTCCAGCCAATCACGCTCCAGCACCCTCACTGCACACATATCTCAATGTCCAGAAGTAGCACTTCCCAACTAAACACACACATGCCGCAGACACCATCTTGCAGCATTCACTCTCACGAGTTTATACATACTAAACTCGAGCCTGCACTCCCCACGCATCAGGAACTACCAGGGACACACACATTCCCCATGCATTCCTATGGGAGGGCAGGCCAGCCATACTATACGCACGCACTTTCACTCTGGGACTCAGGGGAAAGTGCGCAGAGACCCAAAAATCACTAACACAGGGTCACAAATAAGGCAAAAAGTCTAGGGGTGAACCTGCCCTGCGGGCCAAGTCCAACAGCTCTCCACCCGGAATATCCGGTTTCGCTATCATAGCGTTTTTCATCTGCGTTTTATTGGACCCTATACCATACTCCGGAAGATCAACCCGGTGGCATACAAACTGAAGTTGCCTGTCCATATGCGGATACATCCTGTATTCCATTGTAGCTTGTTGAAGCCGGCGGGAAGGGCGAAACTGGCTGCGGTCCCTCCAATTTTGAGGGATGGTCAGTTGGAGTTCGAGGTCCGGAGGATTCTGGATTCAAGGTACCGCCAGGGCAAACTGTGGTTCCTAATCTCGTGGAAAGGGTATCAACCTGATGATGAGTCCTGGGAGCCGAGTACAGCCGTCCATGCTCCCCGAGCAATTCGGGAATTCTACCAACTGCATCCAGGGAAGCCGGGCGCTAGGAGGCACAGGGGAGGGGGCATACTGTCAGGATCCGACCTGTGCCTGCCCAATAATAACCCAGAAACTACAGGTCCCAGAAGGCCTAGCGTGCATAGGCAAAGGAAGAGGACATAAAACTCTGCGAGACCAGGAGTGCGATGCACGTAATTTTGTCTTGTTGTGAAGATTGGAGATTGGAAGAGGAAGCCTTCTCGTGACTGTCTTCTGGAAACTAGCGTTCTAAGTTGTTTTCCGTAACCCGCGGCTGCGGGGTTACCTTGTCCTTCGGAGTAAGTCCTTCCGACACGAGAGACGCGGGACTTGCACCCTCTCGTGTTCGGGAGCTTTGTGGGAACTCCTTTGTGGTGCTCGGAGAGACGCCGGATTTCACCCTCTCGAGTGCGGCTCCGAGTTTGTTTGTTTGGTAGTACTGGTTGAGTCCTTCCGACGCGAGAGACGCTGGACTTGCACCCTCTCGTGTTCGGCTCCGAGTTTGTTTGTTTGGTAACACGGATTGAGTTCTTCCGACTTGAGAGACGCTGGATTTGCCCCCTCTCATAGTCGGTGTAATCTTTCATTAAACTTGAATAGTGGCGGTCGCTCTCGTACTGTGTGGCGCTGCTGTGGTGAAGGTGCTCGGATCAAGGAAGAATCCTCAATCAGGAAGGAAGAGGTATTCCGGGAATGACAATTAATTCCTTCTTCTGAATCCCGCGCCTGGTAAGAACAGTTGTAACTGATGTAAAGTGTCCTATTGGCTACAGCCTAGTTGTCTGGTGAAGAAGGTACATGATAACGGTCCAGAGCAGTCCTGTCATTTTAAACATTTCTGTTATATCATGAATACCCAGTGACTTATATACAGCAAATAAGAGCTGAAGTAGAACCTATTCATAAATAAGGGACGGAGAATGCAGGGTATGTATGGAAACAAGTACAAAGGCCTATAGTCAGTGTATAGGGAAGGAAGTGAATTAACCCCATGCTTGTATCTTGTATTTCAGGGAATAATCCCCGGTGGTGAGAGAAGTTATCTCATATGTAGAAGGGAGAGGTCCTGAGATGAATCAGGTAGGAAAGGAGATCAGTGGGGAATCTAGTTTAGTGTATGAAGGGCAGGGCTCTCCACTTACAGTGTATCTTTTGTGTCATTGCAGATACCTCTTCTACAGCCGTTTCCCGTCCCAGACATTTTTTCCCTCGCCTGCTTACTATCGTGCTCGGTGGTATTTATTCCCAGAGCACGGAGAAAGCGGGAGGTGGACCCCATATAGCATCACCCCGATCCTGAGGAGCCGTTGGACCGTGACAAACTATGTAATTACTCGAGACAATCCTGCAAGCACACACGCTTGGTGAACTGCATTGACCACAATGCTCAGGAGTGAACTCGCTGGGAGGTGAAGCAGTGTGATCCCACATTGGTTCCCTGCACGATAGTCAAATGCCCACGGATGTCGGGTGATTTCAGGTGAAAAAGGAGAAGCTTGACTCTTCAGCCAAGAGGACCAGGTGGCATTGATGACAACCAGAAGATGGATTCCAGCTGTCCCATAAAGGATGTTGAGTGCTGCGGTGTTGGTGCCTGGATTTGACCCAACAAGCCTTGGCAACAGCAACCCATGCAGGAATCAAAGAAATGTTTCTGAGCAGACCAGCAAGGTCTAAGGGACTCACCACTCAGTAGGGAGTCAGGGCATATTTGGAGCCACCAGGGAAGCCCAAGGAAAATCAGAGTTGCCTTCACAGGTACCCACCAGTTGTCGGACCAGGTAATCACAAAGGAGCCTCAAGCTGAAATGCAAGAAGCAGGCTCACAGAACACTCGTTGAGCATAGCTCCATAATCTTCAGTGCAGATAGTGCTCAGGGCTCGGGCTACAAGTAACCCAAAGCACAACTTAAGGGGACATCGAGAAGTCAAAGCACTAGCAAATGTGCACGGTATCCAAGAGTTCCGGTTCCACGTCACTCACGAGGGCTGCGGGTCTCAGCTTTGCTGGGAACTCGGGTTGGCCTCTGGGAAGTCTGGTAATCCTCTTCCTGTGTCACAAATACTTCAGAGTCTAGCTGTAGCTTCAGAAATGCAGACTGGCAAAATGCCTCTTTGGTGCCAGCCAAGCAGGGGAGTCATTCCTTGACCCCAAGGGAGATACTTCCGTCCTCTAGTCTTTAGTAGACTGTTGAAGTTCCAGTATTCAGTTTCAGAGTTTCATCCAGGTGTAATCTAAAGTCCTGTTGCCAGGGGTTCCTTACTTTTACTAAAGAAAGGGGTTGGACATACTCTGGGGACCCATCTATGGGAAGGTCTGGAAAGAGGGGTGGCTACACCCATTTCCTTTGTCCAGTTTTGCACCAAAGCCAGCAACAGGTTTGAACTGGACTATGTACAGGGACACCAAATGTGCCCTGAGTGCAGACTTCAAAGCACTCTCAGAGTGCACCCACCCAGCCCCAATACACCTGTCTGGGAGTTGTTTACACCTCCATGTGACAGGCAACCTATTGTCCAGGGCTCCCCCACTGGAGTTTTGATCAGCGGAAGGAGGCCAGAATTGTGTCTGTGGCTGCTGGATCCATTTTGTGATGCCAGGGCTCTTTTAAACTGGTACCAGGTATACCGGTGTATACATGTCTCTCCCTCTAGGAGGGTGGAATTCGACCCTCACTGCCAGGACTAGCGGGGGTCCTGAATAACAGGATCCCAGCAAAACTAATTCAAAAACCATCAAAACGCCAGCAAAAAAAGTAGGGGAAACAATGGCAATGATTTGCAAAGAAAAATTAGACTGTACCTTAACTGAATTAAAGATCACTGACAGTGAATGTGGTAGATTCACCATTAAACTAGACGCTACCACCACAATCACTGGCTTACTTATATATAGACCCCCTGGTGCAGCAGTGTCCTTCTGTGACCAACTCATTGAACTGGCAACCGAGCTCGTCATTAGACACCAAAATGTCATCATCCTTGGCGACCTCAATATACATCTAGAGGATAGCCACTCCAAAGAAGCTCAACTCCTATTGAATGCTTTTAACTCGGTCGATCTTAAACTCCTCTCCACTCTGCCCACCCATCAACAAGGACATTTATTAGATCCCTTTTTTGCTAACTGGGAAGGCATTAGCATCTCGCCGCCCATCCCACTAATATGGTCGGACCACAGTATGGTGCCGTTTAAGATAGCTAGAAAACACATCAATAACACATATGCCAAACTGCCACCTTACAGGCATCGTAATTTTAAAAAATGTACTCCGGAACTTTTCTTACATGAACTAACTGAACATCCTCCTCTAACAGGAAGCTCCCTACAGGAAGTTTGGGATAATTTTGAATCCTGGTTAACTAAAGCCTTGGACAAAATTGCTCCATGGACTAACAAACCACCAGCCAGACAATCCAAAAGTGCCCCATGGTTCACAGAAAAACTCAAAAATGCTAAGGCCCTTTGCAAATCCATAGAACGGAAATGGAGGAAAAACTACACTCCGGAACTCAAAGAAAACTATAGAAGCGAACTGAAAAAATATCAGAAATTGGTAAGATTAGAAGAAAGCTTTTATTACAAAAGCAGAATTGTGGAATCCAAGAACCCTACAAAGGAGCTATTTTGTATCTGCAGACAAATTACCAACCCATCACGCCTAGATACCAAAGATACCTACTCCACGGAGATATGCGACCAGATAGCGGATTTCTTCGTGGAAAAGGTAGAAAAAATCTATGCTACCTTCTCAAGTAGCACTAATACAGCAAAAAACAATGTAAACAATCCAGGCTCCCTCTCTTCTAAATCTCTCCTCACCAATTTCAGGACCCCTAAGAAACAGGATTTAATGAAAATTATTAATGGAATTGGCTCAGGCTCCCCTATGGATGCCTGCCCCCCCGGAACAATGTAAAGCGGTCATGGAAAACATATTACTAGATCAAATTAGTAACATGATCACCTTATCCTTCCAAGAAGGCCATGTCCTGAAAAACTGGAAATCTGCCCAAGTAATACCCTTAAAAAAGAAGCCAAATATCCCAATCTCTCAGCTCCAAAATCTCAGGCCGATCTCGCTTCTCCCTTTCTGTGCCAAAATCATAGAAAAGGTGGCCAACTTACAACTCATGGAGTTTCTGGAGAAAGAATCTCTCCTCCACCCCTCTCAGTCAGGGTTTAGATCAGGCCACTCAACCGAATCAGCAGTTCTGTATTCAACCGAACAGATCCGGAAGTTGGTGGATGAGGGAGAGACAGCAGCGTTGGTCCTACTGGACCTAAGTGCAGCGTTTGATACCGTGCTGCACTCAACGCTGCTGTCTCGACTCTCAGACATGGGAGTAAAAGAGCCAGCCCTCACCTGGTTCCAGTCCTACCTTACTGACAGAACGTTCCAACTTCATTGCCCACCCTTTAAGTCCTCTCCTCGCGGTGTCTGCCATGGGGTTCCACAGGGCTCTAGTTTGAGCCCTACTTTATTTAACATCTACATGGAACCCCTGGCACGCATCGCGGAGGATTTTGGAGTGGGCATTGTCAGCTACGCTGACGACACTCAGTTGATATTCAAACTAACTCCAGACAGCAGAGACTTAGCTAACAACTTCTCCAACTGTATGTCAGCGATAGCGACTTGGATGAACAATAACTGCCTCCGCCTAAACGGAGACAAAACAGAGGTACTGATAGTAGGTAAAGCTGTATCTGCTTGGTCCCAGGCTTGGTGGCCTAGCGAACTAGGAGAATTACCTATGCCAGTGGAGAAAGTGAAAAATCTAGGCGTCATGTTCGACGCCGACCTCTCAGGCAAAGCCCATGTGAATAAAGTGACAAGCAAATGCTTTAGCACTCTAAAAATTCTTCGCAAAGTACTAGACCTCTTGCCGACCGAAGCGAGAAAAACCATAGTTCACGCTTTAATATCCCCTCACTTGGACTATGGAAATGTTCTCCTGTTAGGTCTAAATCAGAAGGGACTGCACCAACTACAATGTATACAGAATTCAGCAGCTCGACTGGTGCTCGGTCTCCCTCGGAAAACATCCACTAAAAATGCGCTTGCCAAACTTCACTGGCTCCCGATTAGAGAGAGAATTATATTTAAGACTCTCTGCTATGCTCATCGCATTGCCCATAATAAAGGCCCCAGCTATCTGAAAAACCTCATAACCATTCACCGCCCGATCAGGGATCTGAGATCGTCGGGCATGATGCTATTCAAAATACCTCGCATCACAAAAGCTAAAATGGGAGGGAAATCCTTCCGTTACCTGGCCACTAAGTCATGGAATGCTCTGCCAATCTACTTGCGGATGGAGCCGTCCGAAACGAGATTCAGAGCACAACTGAAAACCCACCTTTTCCCCAAACACTAATTTCTGTCATCTCTCGGACCTAATTCTTTGGACGAGTTTGCATTTGAGGCAAGAGGGGTGCTGAGCAGGCAAGAGAAGTGCAGAAAGAAGCAACAGAGATGCAGAAAGGTAAGAGGGTTTCAGAAACAGGCAAGAGAGGTACAGAAAGAGGAGGGAGAGGTGCAGAAAGATGAAGGGGGTGCTGAAAATGTAAAATGGGAGCAGAAAGAAGGAACAGGGGTACAGAAAGAGGTAATATGGGCGCATAAAAAGGGAAGAGGAATTCAGAAAGAGTCAAGAGAGATGCAGAAAATACCTAGAGAGGTGCAGAAAAAAGCAAGAGAAGTGCATAAAGAAGCAACAGAGCTGCAGGAAGAGGTAAGAGGGGTGCAGAAAAAAGCAAGAGAGAAGTATAAAGAGGATAGAGAAGTACCATAAAGAGGCAAGGGAGATGCAAAAAGAGGCAAGCATAGCAAAAAGAAGCAAGAGAGGCGCAGAAAGAGGCAACAGAGGTACAGAAAAAAGCATGAGTGGTAAAGAAAAATGCAAAAGAGGTGTAAAAATTGGGAGGGGGTGCAGAAATAGCAAGATGGGGTGCCAAAGAAACAAGACAGGTGAGGAAGGAAGCAAGAGAAGTGCAGAAGGTGACAACAGAGGTGCAGATAGAAGCAACATAGATGCTTAAAGAGGCAAGTGGGTACAGAAAGAAGCAAGAGAAGTGCAAAAAGAAGCAACAGATGTGCAGAAAGATGCAAGAGAAGTTTATAAATATGCAATAAAAGTACACCAAGAGGCAACTGAGGTGCAGAAAGAGGAAAGAGAAGTAAACAAAGAGGCATAAGGCTTGCAGAAGGTGGCAGCTGAGGTGTAACATGATGTCATAGAAGTTTAGAAACAAGCAAGAAAAGTGCAGAAAGAGAAAAGAGAGCTGTAGAAACAGGCAACAGGGGTAAAAAAGAGGTAAGCAAGGTCCAGAAAGAGGGATACGGGTGCAGAAAGAAGCAAGAGGGATGCAGAAAGAAGCGAGAAAGGTACAGAAAGAGGCAAGAGAAGTGCAGAAAGAGGCATACGAGTTGTAGAAACAGGACAGAGAGGTGCAAAGAGGGCATAGGGGGTGCAGAAAGAGGCAAGATGGGTGCAGAAAGAGGGAAGAGGGGAGCAGAAAGAGTCAAGAGAGGTGTAGAAAGTAGCAAGAGAGGTGCAGAAAGAAACAAGAGATGTGGATAAAGAAGTAACAGATGTGGAAGAAGAGGTAAGAGGGTTGCAGAAAAAAGCAAGAGAGATGCAGAAAGAGGCAAGAGAGAAGCACCAAGTGGCAAGAGAAGTGCAGAGTGATGCAAGAAAGGTGCAAAAAGAGCATGATAGGTATGGAAAGATGTACAAGAGGTGCATAAAGAGGCAAGAGAGTTGCAAAAAGAGGGAGAGGGGTGCAGAAAAAGGCAAATAGAGTGTTAAAAGAAGCAAGACAAGTAAGGAAAGAAGCAAGAGAAATGCAGGAGGAGGCAACAGAGGTGCAGATAGAAGCAACAGAAGTTCTGAAAGAGGCAAGAGGGCACAGAAAAAAGCAAGAGAAGTGCAAAAAGAAACAACAGAGGTGCAGACAGATGCCAGAGAAGTTCCTAAATAGGCAAGAAAGGTGCATCAAGAGGCAAGTGAGGTACAGAAAGAGGCAAGAGATGTGAAAAAATAAGCAAAAGAGTTGCAGAAGGTAGCAACTGAGGTGCAGAAAGAGGCAAGAGAGGTGCAGAAAGAGGCAGGAGAGATGCCTAATAAGGCAAGAGAAGTGCATAAAGTGAAACAATGAAAGAGAATGCAGAAACAGGCAAGAGAAGTGCAGAACCAGGCAAAAGAGGTGTAGAAAGAGAAAAGAAAGAGAAAAGCGAGGTGCATGAAGAGGCAAGAGAGGTGCAGAAAGAGGGAGAGGGGTGCAGAAATTAGTAAAATAAGTACAGAATGAAGCAAGAGAAATGCAGAAAGAAGCAACAGAGGTACAGAAAGAGGCAAGAAAGATGCAAGTAACATGAGTAAAGAGCAAGCGCCTTGAGACCCTCCGGGTAAGTAGTGCGCTCGATAAATGTCTTTGATTGATTGATTGATTGAAAGAGAGTTACAGAAACAGGCAAGAGAGGTGCTGAAATTTCAGAGAGTGGGTCCAGAAACAGGCAAAAGAGATGCAAGAAGAAGAAACAGGGGTTCAGAAAGAGGCAAGAAACATGCAGAAAGAGGGAAGAGGGGTGCAGAAAGAAGCAAGAGGGTGTGGTAAGAGGTGTGGTAAGAGGCAAGAGAGATGCAGAAAGAAGCAAGAGAAGTTTAGAAAGAAGCAAGGAAGGTGCAGGAAGAAGCAAGAGGGGTGCAGAAAAAGCAAGAGAGATGCACAAAGATGCAATATAAGTGCCAGAAAGAGGCAAGAGAGATGCAAAAAGAGGAAAGATAATGTCAGGTCCATAACTAGCACAAGTGTTAAGTCAGCAAACAACAAGGTAAATAACTTGGGAGTTATGATTGCAGTGTTAACCAGGCTTTGTAAGCAGTATAAGGTTCAGGGGTGTAAGCAGTATAAGGTTCAGGGGAGAATCCAACATGGCAGCCGTTTGTTCCATGGAAGGAATCAGGTCGGTGTTCCAATTTACCCCAGCAATCAGCGTGGTGCAGGTGAGGCGCGCAAGCAACTACGCACTTCACCTGAATTCATGGAGGAATAAGACGTGTTCCAGAAGCGACAGACGACATTCTGCTCCTGTGTCGAGTGCCAGCAGTGGAGAAAGGCTGGTTCTGACAGAGTGAAGTGCCCACGAAGTTTCGGCACCTGAGCAGAATGGTGGAAGGATTGGATTTAAAGAAGTTAGGGGATATTTTGGAAGGCATACTACGAGAATTAATCATAGTTAGAGAAAAAAATAGGGAACTTGAGAAAGAAACTACTGAATTGGCACATAGGATGGGAAATTTAGTCTCAGGAGAAGGTGTACAGATGTCTTCCTCAGGTTTGGGATCTTTTGGGGAATCAACATCGTCTTCATCGAAAGTAAACACGCAAGTTATACATTCATTGTCTCCAGTTATACCCTTAGCACCGCCAGAAGCCTTCAGTGGGGACCCCCAGAAAGCTCAAATCTTTCTGACTCAGTTTTCCTTGCACTTTATGTGTAGACCCGCGTTATTTCCTGATGCACAGTCTCGAGTGGCATTCATTTTATCCTACTTAAGCGGAAATGCTGCATCTTGGTCAATGCCTTTGGTCACCAGAAACGATCCTGTATTGTTTAATTTAGACAAGTTCAAAAAGGAATTCATGCGAATCTTTGATAGGCGAAAGATATCTCAAGCCACAGATAATGAACTCTTGGAAATAAGACAAAGAAACAGAGAATTAGTAGCGTACTTGGCACAATTCAACAAGTTGGTTTTGGAGACAGAGTGGGCTGAGAATAAGAGAGCTGCCGTGTTCTATCGAGTTTTAAAGGGCAAATTAAAAGATGCACTGGCACAGGTTCCCAATCGTCCAAATAAAATCTCTGCTTTAGTGGACTTAGTATTAGAGATCGACTTTCGTCAAAGTGAGAGAAGAGGCGAGAAGAAACGAGAAAACCGACCTAGTGTACCAAGGTTCGATAGAGCCAGATATGAATCACACAAAGAGTTTGACACCAATCGCGGAGTTGAACCAATGCAAATTGGAACCATTCGTGGACCACTTTCAAAAGAAGAGAAAGATAAACGACGAAATAAGAAGCAGTGTTTGTATTGTGGGGGTAATGGACATTTTGTTCGGGATTGCCAGAAGAAGCCCAAGACTGCGCCGGCGGAAAACGCCACGCGCCACCAGTAAAAAGGGTTGGACTGGTGGTTGCAGAAGAAAGAACAACTCCAAGTGATCATGCCCTGGCAAATACCTTGCAATCGGCTGCTCCCCATTTGGTTCTATCCATGACCTTGAGCTATCGTGAGAAAAAATTGGAGCAAGTTGCGGTGATGATTGATTCCGGAGCTACTGGGAATTTTTGCGATTTAGAATTCGCAGACAAGGTTGGGTTGCAAGCAATTAAGAAAGAGAAGAGTGAACCAGTTAGAGCAGTTGATGGCACCAACTTGTCATCTGGTCCAATCGTGAGTCACACAGAGCCAGTACAACTGGGACAGTAAAAGGTCATCTGGAAACTTTGCAATTTAACCTGATCGACGCGCCTCAATTTCAACTGATATTGGGACTGCCCTGGCTTACGGACCACAACCCTACCATAGATTGGGCGGCAAGACCGATTACCTTGATTTCTAACTATTGTAAAGAAAATTGTCTTGGAAATTGCCAACCAAAAGCAGAAAAATCCCTAGCCTATCACTTGAGCGAAAATGAAAATTCGGTGTGTGTTATTGATACTGTGGTCTTACCAGAGAAGTATCAAGAATTTCAGGATGTCTTCAATGAAGTAGAAGCAAAGAAGCTTCCAACTCAAAGAGATTACGATTGTAAGATCGATTTGGAACCTGGAAGTAATTTGCCTTGTAGCAGGATTTATGCACCTACGGAGCGAGAGGATAAACATTTAAAGGAGTACATAGCGGAATATTTGGAAAATGGCTTCATAAGACCATCGCAGTCTCCAGTCTCATCTCCCCTATTTTTTATTCCAAAGAAGAGTGGAGAGTTACGCTTTTGCATCGATTATAGGGCAATAAATCAAATCACGATCAATAATCGATACCCGCTGCCCCTGATCTCCACCTTACTTGATCAAGTGAAAGAAGACAAAATCTATACCAAGCTTGATTTGAGGGGTGCATATCATCTCGTCAGGAATAGAGAAGGAGCCTCATTTTATTCTTCTTCCCTAACGAGCTAGACTGCTGGTTCCATTCCATTATTTCCGTCTTTTCAATGGGGTTTGGTAACATTTTGGGGTACGCAATTAATGCTGAAAAGACGGAAATAATGGAATGGAACCAGCAGTCTAGCTCGTTAGGGAAGAAGAATAAAATGAGGTACCTGGGAATTCATTTGGTTAATGAGATAGATGAAATCCCCAAAACTAATCTAGAAAGGATCATTAAAGATACAATTGCTCTATTGCAACGTTGGTCCTCTCTGCCTCTAAACATATACGGGAGAGTGAATCTCCTGAAAATGATAGTGCTCCCTAAGGTCACTTTTCTATTTAATGCCATCCCATTATCCTTTCCAGCACACTTAATTAAAAAACTACAAGGTAAACTGGGCTCATTCATTTGGAATGCCAAAGGCCCTCGCATAGCATGGAAGAAATTAAGAAGGGGTCTCAAGACAGGAGGACTCGCCTTTCCAGATTTAATGCTGTATTGCCACGCTTTTCATTTTAAGCATTTTAGAATTATGGCGGGTCATATGGACCTATCATCAATGGGGCTGCTATTCTCTGCGCTATTAAAGGAGGTTCCTCAGGGTTCCAGTTTTTTTCTTTATATGTTTGGGGACCTAAAATTCTTTAAAAAAGTAAGGTTGAAGATCTTAAGGTCAGCCTTGAAAAATTGGGTATTTGTAAGGATTAAACTAAACATTACCTATTACGCACCGCAGGCACCCATATGGGACTCACCAGGCCTCCCAGCCTGCCTTAATGATCAACTGTCACTACCTTTGAAACAGGCAGGGCTGCAGAGGTGGGGAGATCTGCAGGGAGATGGCCAACTCTTAAGCTGGGACGCATTGTCCAATCTAACTAGGGGGGCCCTGACGCGGTTTAAATACTACCAATTGTCAGGCTGGTGGACAACGAGATCTGGGATACCTAATGATAATAACCCCCCTAACCCTAAATTTGATGCGGTAGCTAGAAGGGGTAAGTGGAAAAGCCAAATATCTTTTTGGTACTCTGCAATGTTAGAAGGGGAGGATGTGACGGAGGCTGAAATCAGTAAATTATGGTGTAACGCCCTCACCCCGACTAATGGGCCTCTTTTGGATTCTTGGCGCGACTCCTTCAGGGTGTTGAATGCCGTAATTAAGCCGGCTGCGTTGAAAAGGAATCACCTATACACTATGTATAGGGTCTATATGACTCCGAAGAAATTGGCAAAATTCTCAAATATGGACTACAATTGCCCAAGGTGTGGCCTCTTGAAGGCTGACGATGTTCATATGTTTATGGATTGTCCTGATTTAGCGGAATATTGGGGGAAGATAAAGAAATTTCTGGAAGAAGTCCTCTTAATGCCTATAGCACTCCCAAGGTTCACAGTCATGTTTGGGCTTGTGATGAACTATCAAGTTAATGACTTTTCCACCAAATTTGTATTTTTTATCATCCTCTTAGCAAGGCGCGAGATTTGCAGGGCATGGAAAGATCCAACTCCCCCAACCTTTGCTAATTGCCTGAGGCAGATTATGTTAACTTGTAAATCAGATGTGGCATGCGATCCCAGAAGCATGACGAATGTGTGGGCAGCCTTGGTGGCATGGCAAGCTCGATGATTGGTTTTCCAATGATTTGTCTGGAGCCCTGCTGGTTCCCCATACTCCTAAGTAGCAAAGGGCGCACACGGATCGGTGAAAAAAAAAAGGAGTTTGGAGGGGAAGGTAGTGGCTACTTGAGGGTGCGGGCAAACCAACTTGCATCAGGCCAAAACCAACGAGGGTCGGTGCAGAACGGCCAGAAGTGCATGGAGGAGCCAGTGTCCCATCAAGAGTTCCATCTGTGATATATGAGGATTACCAAAAAAAAAAAAAAAAGAAAAAAAAAAAAAGGAATAGAGAAGGAGACGAGTGGGAGACGGCATTTAGAACAAAACATGGTCTGTTTGAATACCAGGTGATGCCGTATGGTTTTTGCAATGCACCGGCAGCATTCCAACACTTTATCAATGATATCTTGAAGGATTGTATTGAGCAGATGGAAATAGTATACATTGATGACATACTGGTTTATTCAATAGAAGTCGATGATCATGAAGTACATGTGAAGAAAGTGCTGCAAAGGCTTCGTGAAAATGGATTATTCGTCAAATTGGACAAATGTGCTTTTGATGTTACCACAGTTGAGATTTTGGGCTTCGTGCTTGCTCCAGGTGGAATTACTATGGATGAGAATAAGATAAAAGCTGTGATTGACTGGAAGTCTCCTGCATCGGTCAAGGAAATTCAAAGTTTCATTGGGTTTGCCAACTTTTATAGGAGGTTTATCCAAGACTTTGCAAAGAAATTGATTCCAATCACGAACCTATTAAAGAAAGGGGTTCCTTTCCAGTGGACTTCTGAAGCTGTTATCACAGAGACACAAGACTACTGGCCAACTACATCCCCTGGGATTTCACTCTCGAAAATTAACTCCTCCAGAAATAAATTATACCATCACTGAAAAGGAGTTATTGGCCATTAAGGACGCCTTCAAAGAATGGAGACATTATCTAATGGGAGCCCGGCATGTGGTGACAGTATATACTGACCATCGGAATCTCACATTTTTAAAATCAGCCAGAACCCTAACTCCTCGACAGCTACGCTGGTCTTTATACTTTGCCGAATACGATTTTGTAATCACTTATAGGCCTGGCACCCAAAACAGAAAGGCAGATGCTTTGTCCAGATTGGAAACTGAAGGAATCAGAGAGAGATTACAGGATCAGATGATTATTCCCCCAGAGAAAGTAATCAGTGCAGTATTACAAGAGACCGTTGCAGAGCATGAGGAGCAAAACTCACTGAGGCAAGATGAATTGAGTAACTGGTTAAAAGAAGATTCTAGAAGAGAAGTTCATAATGGAGCTTTATATCCACCCACTCCTGAGATGCAGTTAAAGGCTCTAAAAGAATGTCATGATAGTGTACTAACTGGACATAAGGACATAAATAAGACCAAGGATTTGATGCGTGGATGATTCTGGTGGCCTGGCATGATTAAGGACATTCATCAGTATGTGGCTACTTGTGAGACTTGCGCAAGAGGAAAGACTGAAAGGAGACGACCACAAGGTCTGTTACAACCACTACCTACACCTCCTTTTCCCTGGTATACTGTAACATTAGATCTCATAGTTGAGTTACCTTCTAGTCAGGGTTATGATACGATATTGGTATGTGTTGATGCTTTTACTAAGATGGCGCATTTTGTGCCTCTAAAAGGTGTTCCCAGAGCTAAGACCTTAGTGAGCGCCTTCAGTCAAAATATAGTCCGGGCACATGGAATACCCAAAGTATTAGTATCTGATAGAGGCTCTCAGTTTTTGTCCCATTTTTGGAAGGCATTCACTAAACGTTTAAATATCGAAAACAGATACTCCACTAGTTTTCATCCAGAATATGATGGGCAAACAGAGCGAACAAATCAAGAGTTAGAACAGTATCTGAGAATGTGTTTACTAGAACAGGAAGATGACTGGCCAGATTATCTGTGGTCAGCAGAGTTTGCACATAATAACACCAAAAATGCATCCACTGGTTACACACCATTTTTCCTGAACACAGGGAGACATCCATCACACTCTTTAAATTTCAAGGAGGTGGATGTTCCAGCTGTGACTGATTTAGTGGCACATCTGACACAGATCCATAGTCGAGCCATTAAGAATTTACTAGAAGCAAAGACTAGTTACAAATTTTATGCAGACAGAAAGAGAAGGAAAGAGCCAGAAATGGAAGTAGGAGATATAGTGTGGTTAAATACAAAAAATCTTAGATTGAAGGGAATCAGGAAGTTGCAACTAAGAAATTAGGTACCTTAAATTATCAGTTAAAACTACCTAAAACACTACGCATACACCCAGTGTTTCATGTCTCTTTATTAAAGAAGGCAGCACCAGATTTGCGATTAAGCAGAACTCCACCTCCAGTCAGAACAGAAGAATTTGAAGTCCAACAAATATTGGATTCAAAGGTACGAAAAGGTACACTTTACTACTTGATAGACTGCAAAGGTTATGGCCCTGAGGAGTGATCCTGGGAACCGGCTTCCGAAGTGAATGCATCATGCTGGTAGCTGAGTTCCATAAGAGATTCCCAAACAAGCCCCAGGAGGAGGGAAGTTCCTTGAGGGGGGGTACTGTCAGGTCCATAACTAGCACAAGTGTTAAGTTAGCAAACAACAAGGTAAATAACTTGGGAGTTATGATTGCAGTGTTAACCAGGCTTTGTAAGCATTATAGGGTTCAGGGCAGAATCCAACATGGCGGCTGTTTGTTCCATGGAAGGAATCAGGTCGGTGTTCCAGCTTACCCCAGCAATCAGCGTGGTGCAGGTGAGGCGCGCAAGCAACTACGCACTTCACTTGAATTCATGGAGGAATAAGACGTGTTTCAGAAACGGCGCGTAGTTAGGGTCTAATTCGCGTTGTGAGTTCTGCCGGAGGAAAAAAAAAGTTATCTAGAGGCTTGCAGAACCACATACCAAGTAAGACTGTTTCTAGAAAATATCTGTCAAAGACTTTTGTATTTGCGCACGCGCTGGGAAGCCCGTCTTCCTCTGGTGCATGCACGGAAGAAACTGTCATACGCATTCCTGAATCCTCCCTTTTTCTAGAGTCAGCACAAGTTCTTAGAGGACATTCTCACAGAAAAGATATTAGTTGCAAGTAATATTCTCGAGGAATGAAGCAGAGTACAGTAAAAGAGTTCTTAGTTATAAGTAAGATTCAACACATCAAGAGCTGTTAGCCAGGCTTCATTAAATCTGTGGATATATTTAGCATTTTCCAAAACTGTAGCAAGTGTCATGCAGTGAGATTGGAAAGCAATTTTATAGATAAGAGGATACACGCAGTGACTTAACTGTAGTCAATCAATCAATCAATCAATCAATGACATTTATAGAGCGCACTACATACCCGTAGGGTCTCAAGGCGTAGTGAATTCAAGAGAGCACGAGATAGGAAGTGAGAGTAACAGAAGAATTCTCATTTCCATATATGAAGCAGCCTTGGCAAAATTAGGTGAGAGTCACATAGAAATAGATATAGAAAAAACATGTAGGAGTAAGGAATGCACATATAATAATCGAGATTTGTCATACACAGCCCAGTAGAAAATACAGATAGAAAAGAACAAGAAAAGAATAACAGAAGAGAAGCAAAAGTCACACCACACATCGGTAGGTAGAGGAGAAGAGAGATATTTAGTGAAAGAAGGATAAGGTAGACTGAGAATTAATATAAATTTATTTTGCAGCAGAAAACTAGCCATAAGAGAAGACTTCAGCAGAAAAGACACTACGAAGAAAAAAGAAGAATTCTCTGTGGGTGTATTGTCTCTTCTCTGTCCAATTCCCCTTTCCCCCGTGAGGCTCTTCTGGCCACTCATCTTTAATAGTGCGTGGCTGGGGAGTCTTGAGGTGGAATTGGGAGCCTACGACATTCTGCTCCTGTGTCGAGTGCCAGCAGTGGGGAAAGGCTGGTTCTGACAGATAAGTGCAAAAAGAAGCAAAAGAGGTACAGAAAGAGCCAAGAGAGGTGCAGAAAAAGGGAAGAGAAGTGCAGAAAGAAGCAACAGAGATGCAGAAAGAGGCAAAAGGGGTGCAGAAAGAAGCAAGAGATGTGCAGAAAGATGCAAGATAAGTGTAGAAAGAGTCGGGCGCTAGGTGGTGCAAGAGCAAGATGGCAACACACCTGTGAGGCTCTGGCAGCTTGGCGGCATAATCTTTCAATTATCCGCACAATCACCTTATTAATTTTGACCTTGAGCTGAAGCCATTTGGTTTTTGGCAGCCATTTTAGTTAGCCATGTGCTCGAAACATGCTTTTCCATTATCACTTTTGTCTGCCCTTGTATTTCGCTGGAGTCATCAAGTATACTTAACTGTTTCAGCACTGAGCTAGAGACTTGCGCACTCTCAGAAAGACTTGTAGCTGTTGGAATACACCTGTTGTAATCGTAACTGTCAGACTATTTTAGATAATGTCAGTAGTTGTGTAGCTCCTCCCATTTTGTTGACTAAGCGATTCTCATGTGTCCTTGTATGTACAAATGAATATTTGTTTGCACACTTGTATTGTCTCTATTTGAGCTTCCATGCTTACTCTGCAAGTATTATGGTATAAAGACACCATGGTTTCTGTACTCCATGTTCTGCCACTTACATTGCCTGACGGTTATGTAGTGACATAGTTCCACCTCATGAGGTTTAATAAACTTTTTGTTTAATATTACAGATTCAATTTTGTCAGTCTGAGGACCAGTGCGATAACAAGGGTGAACTCCTGCACCGGTGGGCTCAGTAAGGCCCATCCCACAATTTGGCGCCCATCATGTGGAGCTCATCGGCGACTCGGATGCGCGAATGATTGGTCTCTACGGAAGTTTGAAGTCTCGCTAAGGAGGTACAATGCATGAGGAGGCCCTTGTCTTTGCAGGCCTAAGTGCTTTTCTGATTTTCCTGATTTGATCCTCCAGGTGGTGCAGGTTTCCGACTGAGATCCCTTCTGGCGTGCATCTCACAGTGACCATTTGGTCGATCCAGAACTTGGCAGTTGGAGGCTGGAGACTTTTGTTTGGTAAGGTCATTGAATGCAAAGATTTTTTATTTGTTTGGCCAAAGATTCTGGTTTGGCTTTGTTATATATAAATTGCAATTTATATAGGCAGGTAATGAGTAGATTTTTCTCTCACTTTTGAAGTCTTGAGCGGTACAAATTGTGTTTAGTACATTTTTGTTATAATATTATATATACTATAATATTTTTGGCATGCCTGTTTCAAGCACGCTCCGAAGGATGTGTTGCTTTCTTGGAAGTACCAATATGGATTTAGAGCGAAATCAGGCAGCTCCCTGAGGGGACATCAAATAGTGATACGTACATAAAACACAGTATTTCTTGCATAGTGTATAGTGCACTATGGAATCCTGAGTAACGGTGGCCAATACATGGGTCATTCGATGTTAGAAAAATTCAGTATTTGGAACAGTTTATGTTTAAGTGCAAAAGTAGACAAGATATGTTTGAATGTGTACGAATATGGGATAAAGAAGCGCATGAGAGAATGAAACGAGAACAAGCACTAGTGGAAAAAGAACAGCGCAAAAATATATATGCAAAAGTGCTAGAAATGAAAAATAAAGAAATAAAAGAACTAAAAGGGAAAGAGGATAGGGAGCATCATTTACAGGTAAATGTCAATAGCCTGTCCGGTGCCTTTACCCTCTACTTAATCAACCGCAGGATGATTACATTTTTTTAGATCAATCCCCGCCTCCATATAATTTTCCCTCTGCCTCCAAGGATGATTCTGATGATGACAAATCTTCCGCAGGTCAGGAAGAGACAGAATCAGGTTCTAAATAATATAATCGCTCAATTTTGCCTGCTGACCTTGCAGCTAATAAGGCAGCTTATGGTAATGCTTCTGCTCCGGGAATTATAGAGGATGTTCAGCAATGGTCGGATTCAGAGCAGTTATGTTTTACAGAGACATTTACTGCAGAAATAATTGAGAAATTTAGTAAACATTCTGATGAATTATAACCTGCTGATATAAAACATGATTGCAATCGCAACCAAAGTACCGATGGAATGCTCCATATATCCCCTGACGATCGATCATTGTGAAGCAGCCTCCTTCACCATTTTAATTGGGCCCCAACACTCCCTTTCGGGCATTCTTGTATATAGACCCCCAGGTAGGCTGTATGATTTCACAGCTAGCCTACTAGAAGCTGCAGCTCATCTTGCCATGAGGAAAACCAGACTAATAGTGCTTGGAGACATGAATGTTCATTTCGATGATCCCCTTGACAAAGATGCTTCGGACATCAGGTCTGAACTACTTTCCCTTCAGTTAGATCTCAAAAACCAGGACCCCTCACATAGACAAGGACACTTGTTGGACCCTGTATTTGGGAGCTGGACCGGAGTGGAAGCGCTTCCTCCGATACCGGTACCATGGTCTGATCACTTTTTAATTCCATTGCAGATACGGGTATCTGAGACTGAGCTTAGGAAAGATAGCGTACATCGCTACCGATGTCGGAAATGGGAAAACTTTTCCCTAGGCACCTTTATCCACAAACTCGAAACTGTAGGACCTCCAGGAGGATCAGACTGTGAAACTGCCTATAATCAATTACAGAACTGTATTTTAACTGCCCTAGATAGTACTGCCCCTATCCGTAATTTTGCAAATACCAAGAAGGTGAAAAAATCCACCCCGTGGTTCACCCCGGAACTCCAGATAGCTAAATCTGCTTGCAAAAAACTTGAACGAGAATGGCGTACCAACTTTTGCCCAACAGCGAAAACTCAATATAAAAAAGCGCAAATGGATTATAACAAAATGATTCGTGCCTCCAAAGCATTACATTATAAAAATTGCATTGGGGAAGCAGAGAATTCTTCGAAAGAGCTTTTCAAGATCTTCAAGGAAATCTCTGTGGTAACCAACGACAACACGTCCCACAATGACTCGGTGGAAACGTGCAACAATATTGCTAAATACTTTGCTGGTAAGATAACTGACATCTATGCCAATTTCTCGAGTAACTTGCCATCGGGTCATGACTTTGTAGAGAATGAAGAGGTTGAACTGTCACAGAGTCATGCCTAAGATGCTTCTCGGTCCCCCCACCTATAATACTAATGAACATCTGCAAAGGTATTAAATCAGGCTCCCCCGGGATCCTGCTCCTCCCAAGGTGCTAGTAGCTAGTCTAACAGTTTTGGAGCCGTATTTTAGACATGTAATCCAAGTTTCCTTTGCTTCAGCCTGTCTTCCTGCAGAGTGGAAGAAAGCTATTGTACTCCCTATAAAAAAGAAACCCAATATGAGCCAGGACACCTTGGAAAATTTGCGACCCATCTCTTTGCTACCTTATCTAGCGAAAGTGGCCGAAAAAATAGCCAATAATCAACTTATGGCTCATCTTGAATCCAACAATGCTCTCCACAGCTCGCAATCCGGGTTTAGGTCGGGCTACTCCACCGAGACAGCTCTTTTGAGAGCGACCGAAACTTTACGGGCAGGAGCTGACAAGGGTCATACCATGGCACTTAATATGCTGGACCTCAGTGCCGCGTTTGACACTGTAGCACATTCCATCCTGCTACAGTGTCTAAACAAAGCCGGGGTCACCAAGGCGGCACTGGGTTGGTTGAAAGCGTTCCTCACCGATCGCTGCTTTCAGGTTCAGAGAGGCACGCACCTCTCAGACAGCATAGCCTTAGAACAGGGGGTACCTCAGGGCTCTGCCCTGAGTCCCACCCTTTTCAACCTTTATATGGCCCCGCTGGCAGAGGTGGTTCAATCGTACAGCATTGAATTAGTCTCCTACGCTGACGATACCCAACTGCTTATCTCCCTGTCTCAAGCTCGCTCCACAGCTGCTGAAAACTTTAAAACCTGTATGCAGGCTCTTGCACGTTGGATGACCCAACACTACCTGAAGCTAAATGGCTCTAAAACTGAGGTTTTGGTAATAGGAGGTAAGGATGCTAGCTGGACCAAAGAATGGTGGCCATCCTGTCTAGGGCCGTTACCCACTCCTTGTAAGAAAGCAAAGAACCTGGGTATCTGGGTTGATCCCAGACTTTCTTTTGATAGCCATGTCCATAAAATTGTAGGGAAATGCTTCGGGGTTATGAAGACCCTCAACCGCACTCTGGACCTCCTCCCTCTTGAGGCCAGACGTACCATGACTCAAGCCCTAGTGACCTCTCGAATAGACTATGGCAATGTGCTACTCCTAGGAACCACGGAAAAGAACATCAGGAGACTGCAGGTGCTTCAAAACACGGCAGCACGCCTAGTCCTAAGACTACCTAAAAGACCAGCCTCCAAACCTACCCTGGCCACTCTTCATTGGCTGCCTAATAAAAAGAGAGTCCTATTTAAAGCGCTTCTCATTTGCTATAGGATCACCTCGCATACAGCCCCCCCTTACCTGACAGATCTGGCCATCCCCTACGAGCCTAATAGAACTCTTCACTCTAGGGGAACAGGCTTGCTCAAAATTCCCCGCATAAAAAAAGCCAGAATGGGAGGACGCTCCTTTCGTGTGCTGGCAGCCAACAAATGGAATTCTCTCCCTACGAGCATTAGGCTAGCGGACACTGAAACTAAATTCAGAAAACTTTTGAAAACCTACCTTTTTTCTCTTTAGTTTTCTACTTCCATTTGCTTTGACTCTCTCTCCGCAGCGCGGGGACACGCCGGGAGGGCGTCACCAGGCGCTTTATAAACCCCTTTATTATTATTATTATTATTATTATAAACAAATGAGTGATGGTCTTTTTCTCCCTTCCCTGGTGGCCGATTTAATTAGTGCGTGGTTAAACTACAAAGCAGCAGAAAAAAGGCAGCTGCTACACCTGAACAAACAACTCAGACCCGGAGTCGGAAGAAACAGGCCCAGGGACAGATAAGGATAATGTGGTTCAAGGGAAACCAATGCGTGAAGCAGCACCTTTATATGTTTCCCCTAGGATTGCGGGAACGGATGACAGTGAATTATCAGCTGATGCGAAGGGACATTATTTTTATAATTGGGCTTATACTCCTTGGAGTAGAGCAGATATTATGGCTCTTAAAGCTGCTTTTCCTGATCCACGGAAAAATCTGGCTGCTTTTTATGAAGAAGTTGAAGGAGCTATTAGTTGTTGCACCATGACTTTGCCTGATATAGATTTGTTTTTTGGGCTTATTTTACCCCCTGATATGTGGAGATCTATCCGTAAAATAGACAATCATACTGATTTTGGAGATATTTGGAAGGAACTAGAGAGAATAGATGCAGGAAGAGAGCCTGCGCAGAAACTGCAACAAGAGATATTAGACCTTCCAAAAGCTATAATTACTAAATTGAAAAACCTTATAACTCCTAAAAATATAGATTGGACTATGTTAGCTTCCTGTAAGCAAAAGACGGATGAGTATGTTTCATATTTCTTTACCTGTTTTGAGGAGACATTCCATGACTTTAGTGGGCAATCATTGACAGATGACACGGGCAAGCATCTGTTCGTTGACAAATTTATCGCAAACATGTTTCCAGGAATGGATAATCACTTAAAGGCTAGCGACAGTTCATGGACTGCGTCTTCCCCCGTTTCTCTTTTGACTATGGCTCAGTACTATGAACGTCAGGAATAGGAAGAAAAAGGCAAGGACGATAAAAAGACTAAAGATTAAAAAAAAAGGTTATGTTAGCTCAGGTTTATGGCCCATCTTATAGAGGTGGTGGAAGATGTGGATGTGCGATGTTTCGTCCTGGTGCACCCTCTTTCCCTTGAGCTACTTTGTCTCCTGATCAATGTGCTTATTGTAAGGAGATTGGAGATTGATTTGTTGCTTGTCCACTGTTACGTAGGCAGAATTATCAGTGTGGTAGGGGACAAATGAGAAGCCGCCCTGGGTACTCAGGAAATAAGGGAGGTATGGATAACGGTGACAGGTTTGAAGTGGTAGAACGTGCTCAAAATTCTTTTGATAGACAAAATCAGTATCAGATGTCCGATTATTTGCCCGATGATTTGAAAGATTCTAATTATGGAATAGGAATGCCTTGGATGTGGTAAGGAATCAGTTGAATACCTAGGATGGGGTAAGGAATCAGTTGAAATTCCAGTAGATCAGAAGGGTCCCTATGTCAATACAAATATTTTGGGTCCTACTGATCGGTTTTTGGTTGATACAGGAGCTACTCATAGTGTCCTGTATAAACAATTGCTTCCTAGGGCTCCCCTGTCTGGCTTAACAATCACTTCAATAGGATTCGATGGGACATCTTCCCTTAGCCCACTGTCACAACCGCTTGCATTTCATGTTGATACGTTTTCTGCTGCATTTCCATTTTTGCTTTCTCCTAACACACCGAATAATATTGTGGATCTTGATATACTCAAACATTTTCGTACCACGATACGCTGTTGCCTAGAAGGTTTGCATGTTATTTTGAATGACAACTATCCTATCTTGTCTTCTTAAAGAAGAAACTGCTTTGGCATCACTACCTACTACTTTGTGGGCTACATCAGACACTGATATGGGGCAAATGATTATTCCTCCAGTTCATATTCAAGTGAACGAGGGCGCTTCATTGCCGCGACTGCCTCAATGTAAAATATCTCGAAAAGGCGAGGAGGCACTGATACAAATTGATCGAGATTTGATTGCAGAAGGAGTTGTGGAAGAAGTCCCTTACAATGTTTGCAATAGTCCTATCCTTCCCATCTTGAAGAAAGATACTAATACTAGAAAATACAGGTTTATAATTGATTAACGAGAGGTTAATATGATTGTGGTTCCCCAATATCCAGTAGTGTCTGACATCACAACACTTTTTACTATGGTTTCGCCCAATGCCACTACATTTAGTGTGATTGACTTGAAAAATGCCTTATTTTCGATAACTATTCATCCTAAGCGCTGTTATTTGTTTGGCTTCACTTTGAATAATCGATCATTCGGATTCTGTCGAGCTCCACAGTGGTATACAGAGAGTCCTAGCATTTATAGCCAGACATTGAAAAGACAACTTGATTCTTTCTCCGTACCAAAAGGGGTAGCTCTCATACAATATGTCGATGACATCTTGTTGGCGGTGGATAACCCAGAACAGTGTGAAGAAGGAAGACTGTGTTTGCTTTCCTTTCTTGCATCTCACAATCACAAGGTTTCTCTGAAGAAAATGCGATATTGTAGACAGCAGGTTAACTATTGGGGTGACCTACTGTCTAAGGAGGGACGTGCACTTACACCAGATCGCATTCAAGCTATTTTAGACACACCTGTGCCATGCACTCAGAAGGAGGTTTGTGCGTTGATTAGTCTTACTTCTTTCTGTAGGCAGGGAATTCCTAGTTTTTCAAATATTGTTAAACCTATGTTGGCTCTTTTGACTAAAGACACTCCGATATCCCTTCCATAGACTACTGAATGCCAGAATGCTTGCCAGCAGTTTTGTCAAGCTTTATGTTCTGCACCGGTGTTTGGCACTCCAGACTACACTAAGGCCTTCACACTCTATGTACACGAAAGGGATGTGTTGGACATGGCCCTTTTGGCAGGTTCACCCCTGATGTTTTTGCCTTTTAATATGACCTAATAGTAGTGATTTCTAGTCTCTGCGCACTTTAGCACTGTGGCCCAGTGTAAAGTGTGTGCGCTCTCTGAGTGTGTGTGGTGAGATTGGCCTGCCCTCCCATAGGAATACATGGGGGACATGTGTGTTTATGGCAGTTCCCAATGTGAGAGGAGTGCAGGGGTGAGTTTGGTATGTGCAAACTCATGAGATTAAATGCTGTGCGACGGTGTGCGCAGATTTAATGTGTCTAGTGTAGAAGTGCCACTTTTAGAAGTTGGCATTTCTGTGTGTAGTGAATGTGAATTGAATGTCTGGCTTGTGAGTGGCAGGGGCTGGCTGGTGTGCTTGGCTCCAGGAGCCAGGATGGGTCTGCTCGGTGGTGAATAGGGAGATCTACATGTAGATGGGCGGGAGGAGTTGCACCTGGCACCTGAATAGTGCTGGGCCTTCCCCCCACAATGCTGGCTCCACCCCCTGTGGTGTTGTCTAATGTCCCTGGCCTGTCCTGTGAATAGAGGAGAGGATCTGACCAAAACAAGGTGCTCAAGTGCTCCTGAACCAGTTGCAACTGGTTCCCTCCTAGCCATGTGCTGTCACAAAGGGAGAGTTGTGTATAAAAGAAGGGGATGTGACCCCACGAAAATGTTCTTTTTTTTATCTCAAAACAACCAGGGGTGTGCTGCTGCTGGGCCCTGCCCTGCCCCTGGATACCTGGAGGACTGCTTGTATCCTTGTTCTTCCCCCATTCTTTTTCCTTGCTGTGAGAAGTTGGCCTGGTATGTGATGCTCACTAGTTCTAGTGATCACCTTGTACCATGCCAAGCAACCCTTATGATGATTGGTTGTAAGTCAACCTTATAGACCAGCTATCCTAGTGGTAGCGTGGACAAAGCAGTCTTAGGCTAAACTCTGAAAGGCATGTGAAGCAAGCTGTTTTACAATATACAACCCCCTTGAATACCAAATGAAAGGACACCACACAGATATATATTGAAAATATATATATATTTATTAACTACAAATATCCCCTATACTCTTTATGAGCACAGAAGCACAAGCGTTAAAACAAAACACAGTTGAAATACACAAAAGTTGCACAATATGGATGCGCCCTAGGGGCCACCTAAACCATATACTAAGAAAGTGGTATAAGAGATACCAATCGAAAAGGAAATAGGCCTAGGGCCTTGGGAATCGCTGGAGCTGATCGGGACCAGCAGTGACTAAGTCAGGAAAGGCCCGCGGGACTCGGGTGCAGTGTTTAAAATGCACGCACTCACCAATGCATTGTCTATGGTGCGAAAAAGTTACAAAGTTAGTTATTTTGGAACCTTCCGAGTGACCTAGAGGAGTGAAACCTAAGACACAAACACTAGAGGTGTGTACCAGTGTGGGAACACGGGCGTTGCTGAGTTACCTCACCCACAGGACGCGGGTGCATAGGGTCGAAGTAGTGTCAGGTTTTGTCACGCTGGTCAATGGTGCTTGGAGCTGAAGATGCTGGAGCCGGCTCGATGTGAAGAGTTCCGGTGGTTCCAAGGGTGGATCTGAAGTGGTGAAGACCTGAAAGCAGAGGGGACAATGTTCAAAGTCACTAGCCAGTGACTACCGTGGTACAGGATTGGAACCAGGCGATGTCGGGCGCAAACAGGTGATGAGGTGTAGCTTCTCTCTGCAGCCACGTGGACACGAAGAGGTCGAGGACGTCCAGGAGTCGATCACGAGCTGTCCCATGCAGGCTTCTAGCTGTTGGCGGTGTCGACAGGCCTTGGCTAATGCAAGCCACGCAGGAATAACAAAAGGCTTATCACTCGGACCAGCAAGGTCAGAGCAGGTGCTCCTTTTTACAGGAGCGAGGGCAAGTCTGGAGCAACCAGACCCGCAGTGTAAATTGTAGGTTTCGTTGCCAAGATGGCCGCTGACCACATGGCAAGTGGTCGGGATGGCGCGTCATGTGGCATGATGCAAAAGGGCCCCACGCAGATTGTGGACATGCTGGGGGGATGATCTTCAGTGCAAGTGCTGTTCGGCTGATGGGCTTCTCAAACCCCAAAGCACAGCGTGGAGGGTGCCTCGGGTGCTGCGCAGTCAGCGTCGAGGGGGTCTTTCAAGAGGTCCGGTCCCACGTCTCTCGGTGCCTCCACGGGTCCCTTCTTTGCAGGGACTGTGGATCGGGCTGTGAGAAGTCTGGGAGTCTGGGTCTTGTCAGGCTCTGGGATCGGGCTCCGGCGGGGTGCGGCGGCAAAGCAGATGTCGAGTTGCTGGATGGTGCCTGTGTTCACAGGGTGGCCACTCTTAGGCCACAAGGGAGATGCTCTTCAGTCTTCTGTGCAGCAGAATGTTGATCTAAGTGCCGCCTTTGACACGGTCAGCTACGCCACCCTGCTGAACCGCTTATGTAACATCGGTATCACTGGCGATGCTCTAAGGTGGTTCGAGTCATTCCTGAACAACAGATCATTCCAGATCTTTGACGGGGACACAGTATCAGCCAGAAAATCCCTGAACTGTGGGGTACCGCAGGGCTCCTCATTGAGCCCTGTACTGTTTAATGTATATATGAAACCTCTGGCTGGGATTGTCGAACCATACGGTATAAAAATTGTATCGTATGCGGACGACACCCAGCTAGTGGTTTCATTGGCTCAAGAGGGTGCCAGACACACCTCAGAGGGCCTGTTGAAATGCCTAGAGGATGTCAAGGAGTGGATGACAGACTCCTCCTTAAAGCTCAATGGAGACAAAACTGAGCTCATGCTCCTGGCCCCAGCATCACCAGCGTCCTTCTCCTCCCTATGGCCTCCATGCCTGGGCACCCCCCCACTCCCAAGGAAAGCGTAAAGAGCCTGGGAGTCTGGCTCGACAAAAGTCTCTCTTTCTCCACCCAGGCCACCAAACTATCCGCCACATGTTTTGGCCTACTCAGGACATTAAGAAAAGTCCTCCCACTTCTACCTATGGAAGCCAAACAAGTGGCAGTACAGGGCCTGATTCAGTCCCGGCTGGACTCGAACAATGCCCTGTATGTTGGAGCCCCCGAGTTTACCCTACGCAAGCTACAGGTGGTGCAGAACTGCGCAGCCCACCCCCTGCTACAAATTCCACGGACTCAGTCAGCAAAACCTGCACTGAATAGCCTACACTAGCTTCCAGTCCGACAGAGAGTGGCATTCAAGGCGTTATGTATTGCCCACCGGGCCTTCTGGAAGTCTGGTCCAGCTATCATCGCACAGCTAGTCACCCAATACCACCCAAAGAGAAACCTTCGATCCACGGAGGCCTTCCTGGCCACGGTACCCAGAGTAAAAAGAGCTAGGTCCGGAGGAAGGATGTTCTCCCTAAACGCCTCTAAGATGTGGAACTCTCTTCCTTTGCATCTCTGAACTAATCCAAACCTACTCTCCTTCCGCAAACAATTGAAAACCTATTCGTTTGCCAAATCCATTGAATCATAAATCCTCCGTCACTCCCGGTTCTGTCTTTTGAGTTCTGTCTTCACACCTCAGCGCTTGGACGCCCATTGGGCAGCAACCGCGCTATATAAATAACAATACAATACAATACAAGTCCAGTCATCTTCTTAGTTTCAAGTAGATCCAGGAAGATATGAGGTGCTATGGCACTGCTCCCACTCTTATTCCCTATCTGAGGGGTGGATCACCTGCTAGGTCCCTCCTCTGGGTGGGACCAGGAAGGGGGGCGGTTACACCCCATTTCCTTTGTCCAGCTCCTTGCCAGGCCTGGGTCTGGAAAGTCCCAGGACCGGTTTGGACTGGCTTATGCACGGGGACAAAATGTGTGCCCCAGGAATGTCTGATTCTATTCAGCCCTGTCCTACCCAATACACAAAATCCTGTCTGGGGTGGTACTCGCACCTCCCAAGGCAGGAAACCCTTTGTCCAAGCCTCCCTCGCTGGAAGGACTCCCAGCAGAAGGAGGTCAGACTTGTGTCTGTGGTGGCAGCATCCATTTTGTGATGCTGAGGCTCTGGTTAACTTTAACCGAGGTTAAGGCTATGTACATGTCGTGTCCCTCTAGAAGGGTGGAATGCTATCCCCGTCAACAGAACTGTCGAGGGGATAGTATTCCAAATCGTATGACACCTTACTCGACATGTTTTGATAAAGCCAAACCAAAGTTATCATATAACCGCGAGGATTATAATGCACTTAAGAGTATATGGTATGGCCATATCCCGGAACAGCTAAGGGAGTTGTTCCCGACAGCTGCAGACAGGCTCAGCTCATGCTAGAGCACCATCTCACATGAAACCACGCACTCTGCCCCCAGGATTGCAGGGGCCTTCCATAGGAATGGCTTATAGGTTAACATGTGTCCAGTTAAGGTTAGATATAGGGATACTATATCTAAGCAAGAGGTGATTACACCAACTTACCCCTGCTGAGTGATCAGCCAGTTGTGTCAAATATGGAGGCCAGGCCAGGGGTGGCACAATACATGCTGCAGCCCCTGGTAGGCCTTGGAAACACCTATGCCCTGGGTACCTAGGGTACACTGTTACAGGGACCAATAAGGTGAACCAGTTCCAATTCATAATGCATCTAGAGTGCATTGGCAGTAATTTAGAGAGAGAACAGCAGTCTGTGGGTCTGATTAGCAGGCCCAAAGCCACATTAAGTCATAAACCAGTGAAGCAAAAAGCAAAAATTTGGGGTGATCATAGGATAGCAGACCCTACTCTCCTACACAACCCCCCCCCCCCAAAACGCAGGGACATTAGACTAACCTTGACCAGTAGTTAGGTCACTATCCTTAGACACTCCTATACTCTCATCTTGTTTCTTGTTGCTGTACTTGGTCAGAAGCGCTTTGAGACCTGTCGGTGAGTTGGCGCGATACAAAACCCAGTTACAGTTGTGTCTTCATGTTCTAAGTGGAAGTACCTGGAGAGACCATCTGCATTGCCATGGTCAGTCCCTGGGCGGTGCTCCACTGTAAAGTCCATCCCCTGTAGGGAAATGGACCACCTGAGTAGTTTGGGGTTTTCACCCTTCATCTGATTAAGCCATAAGAGGGGCTTATGGTCGGTCTGAATCTTGAAGTGAGTGCCAAACAAGTATGGTCTCAACATCTTAAGGGCCCACACCACAGCAAAGGCCTCCCTCTCAATGGCTGACCAATGTTTTTCTCTGGGGGTCAGCCTTCTGCTAATAAAAGCAATGGGCTGGTCTTGACCATCTACATTAAGCTGTGAGATCACAGCTCCCACTCCCAACTCAGAAGCATCTGTTTGGACAATGAACTCTCTTCAGTAGTCAGGACTCTCCTTGATAGGTGCAGAGCACATGGCCTTCTTCAGGTCATCAAATGCCTTTTGACAGTTTACTGTCCACTGACCCTTTTTGGGCATCTTCTTGGATGTCAGATCATTAAGAGGAGTCACAATAGACCCATAGTTCTTAACAAACTTCCCGTAGTACCCAGTCAGGCCCAAGAAAGCTCTGACCTGAGTCTGGGTAGTTGGAGGGGACCAGTCCTTGATGGTCTGGATCTTGCTCTCCAGTGGTTGAACTTGGCCTCCACCTACAAGGTGGCCCAGGTATACAACCTTACTCTGCCCTATCTGGCACTTTGTTGCCTTGATAGTGAGGCTTGCCTTTTGCAGAGCCTCAAGCACTTCCTTCAGGAGGACCAGGTGATCCTCCCAGGTGGAGCTGAAGACAGCAATATCATCCAGATATGCTGCACAAACGTCATCCAACCCAGTAAGGACTTGATTCACCAACCTTTGGAAGGTGGCAGGTGCATTTTTCAAACCAAAGGGCATTACCACAAATTGATAATGCCCACCTGGGGTAGAAAATGCAGTTTTGGCTTTAGACTCCTCAGGTAACCTTATTTGCCAGTAGCCAGCTGTCAAGACAAATGTGCTCAAATATTTGGCAGAAGCCAACTTGTCAATGAGCTCATCTTCCCTTGGAATAGGGTGTGCATCTGTCCTGGTGACAGCATTGAGTCCTCTGTAATCCACACAGAACCCCATCTCTCTCTTGACATCTTTGGTGTGAGGTTTGGGGACCAGAACCACTGGGCTAGCCCAGGGGATCTCTGAAGGCTCAATAACACCTAATTCCATCATCTTTTGCACCTCAGTCTTTATACAGTCCCTGACGTGGTCAGTTTGCCTGTAAATTTTGCTTTTTACAGGAAGACTGTCACCAGTGTCCACCACATGGGTACACCAGTTAGTCTGACTGGGTGTCAAGGAGAACATATGTCTGTATGACTGCAAAACTTGTCTGCAGTCATGTTGCTGGTGTTCAGTGAGGCTGCCATCTAAGGCCACACCATCAACTGAGCCATCCTCAGGGTTCTGAGTGAGCAGGTCTGGGAGAAGGTCCCTCTCCTCCTCCTGTCCCTCATCTGTAGCCATGAGCAAGCCCATGTCTTCAATGTTAACATATACCTTCAGTCTGTTGACATGGAGCACCCTGTGGGGGCTCCTGGGAGTTCCTAGGTCCACCAAGTAGGTAACCTCTCCCTTTTTCTCAAGAATTGTATGGGGTCCAGACCATTTGTCTTGGAGTGCTGCTGGGGCCACTGGCTCCAACACCCATACCTTCTGTCCTGGCTGATACTCAATCAAGACAGCCTTTTGGTCATGCCAAGCTTTCTGTAATTCTTGGCTAGCCTCAAGGTTTTTGGATGCCTTTTCCATATACTCAGCCAACCTGGAGCAGAGACCAAGTACATAGTCCACTATGTCTTGTTTAGGCTTTTTGAGAGGTAACTCCCATCCTTCCTTCACCAGACATAGGGGTCCTCTTACAGGGTGCCCAAACAACAATTCAAAGGGGCTGAAACCAACCCCCTTTTGAGGGACCTCTCTGTAAGCAAACAAAAGGCAGGGTAGAAGGATGTTCCATCTCCGCCTGAGTTTTTATGGTAATCCTTTGATCGTACCCTTTAGGGTCTTGTTAAACCTTTCAGCAAGCCCATTACACTGTGGATGATAAGGAGTGGTGAACTTGTAGTTGACACCACATTCCTTCCACATAGCTGTCAAGTATCCTGACATGAAGTTGGCACCTCTATCAGATACTACCTCCTTAGGAAACCCCACTCTGGAGAAAACTCCAAGTAAGGCCCTGGCCACAACAGGAGCTGTTGTGGTCCTAAGTGGAATTGCCTCTGGGTACCTGGAGGAATGGTCCACCAACACCAGTATGAATCTGTGCCCAGATGCTGTAGGGGGATCCATTGGACCTACAATATCAAACCCCACTCTTTCAATGGGAACCCCCACCACAGGTAGTGGTATCAGGGGGGCCTTATTTTTTATTTATTTATTTTATGGAGTTTGTAAAGCGCGCAGCTACCCCCGAAGGGGTGTCCCGGCGCTGAAAATCCAGGAGTTACTGAGTGGAGGCGGGAAGCGAGAGGAAGGTGCAGGGAAGTTAGAGTCCGGAGAAGAGCCAGGTTTTGAGCTTGGCTCGGAAGACAGTTTCAGAGGGGCAGAACCTCAGCTCAAGAGGAAGGGAGTTCCAAAGTCTGGCAGCAATGACACCGAAACCTCTGCCACCGGTTCTAGAAAGTCTGAAGCGGGGCGAGATGAGGAGGCGGAGGTCATTGGATCTCAATGATCTGGTGGAGCAGGATATCGAGACCCGATTTTTCAGGTAATTAGGACCAAAGTTGTTGACGGCTCGATAGGTGAGGGTGAGGACCTTAAACTGAATGCGGCTGGCCACAGGGAGCCAGTGGAGTTGCCTTCGATATGCAGAAACAGATTGACGGTAGGGGATGTTACCGATCAGCCTGGCCGCAGCATTCTGGACAATCTGCAGCCTGCCGACCAGGTACTGCGGGGCTCCTGCATAGAGGCTATTCGCATAGTCCAGGTGGGACGTGATAAGGGCCTGGGTGACTGTGCGGCGGGAGTCCGTGGGAAGGTACGGGAGGATCTTTTTTATCATCCGTAATTTCATGAAGCAGGCAGAGGTAACCTTATTAATCTGGGTTTTACATGACAGGGAGTCATCAAATTGGAAACCCAGATTCCGCGCCGAGCGAACCGGGGTTGGGGCGGGGTTGAGAGCTGTCGGCCACCACCAAGGCGAGGGAATAGAGGTTTTCTGATTGAAAAACAGAACCTCTGTTTTATCTGCATTCAGTCTTAAATGGTTCGTAGTCATCCAGCTGCTGATGTTATTCAGACATTGACGAAAGTTGAGGAATGCAGAGTCCGAGTGGTCCCGAAAGGAAAACACCAGCTGAGTGTCGTCGGCGTAGGATACCACCCTGACTCCGTAGGACTCCACAACGTCAGCCAGGGGGGCCAGATAGACATTGAAGAATAGAGGGCTGAGGGCGGAGCCCTGTGGCACCCCACAAGACAGAGGTTTTTTCTGTGATTTGTAGGGGCGCAGTAGTACTTTCTGACTTCTAGATGAGAGAAAGGACTCTTTCCAGCCGAGAGCAGTGCCACCGATGCCTATCTGCCTGAGACGGTCCAGGAGGATGGGGTGAGAGACCGTATCGAAAGCTGCGGACAGGTCGAGGAGAACCAGCATGGCCTCCTCGCCCCTGTCCACGCACTCCCGAATGGTCTCCGACACCTCCAGCAGGGCCGTCTCGGTGCTAAATCCTGCTCGGAAACCGGATTGGGATCCGTGAAGCAGAGAGTGGCTTTCTAGGTAATCGGTAAGTTGGAGCTGAACTGCTTTTTCCAGGACTTTGGCAGGTTTAGGAAGGAGGGAGATGGGGCGGTAGTTGGAAAAGATCAAGGGGTCCGTGTCTGCTTTTTTCAAAATAGGGATCACCAGTGCCTCCTTCCAGGTGGTGGGGAAGAAGCCATGGTGAAGGGAGGCATTCCAGACGGAGAGGAAAGGGCAGGCCAGTGAGGGTGCCAGTTCTCCCATGATTTTGGCGGGGACAGGATCGGAGGGGGCGCCAGATTTGCAGGCGATGAGCAATCTAATGGCCTCGTCCGTGCTAAGTTTGTTAAATGCAAGGAGAGATGGAGTCTCCGGGGGATTGAGAGCAGGAGGTGAGATGGTTGTCTCAGTGGGGAAGGAGACACATAGTTTATTTATTTTTTCTAGAAAAAAATTTGTGGTGCTACCTGCTTTACCACTGACTTGGCAGGTTACACAGGAGCGACAAAACTCCTTGGTGTCTTCAGACATGTGAGGCCAGTGAAAGTGAGGGATAAGCCTGTCCCAAGTCTTATTCTGGCCTAAGTGTCCTGCTAAAGGAATATCATGGGCCAAGGTAAGAAGGAAGCCCCATAATTGCAGAGGTATAACCAACCTCCTGGTTGTACCAGGCCTGGGGTCTCTACCCTCTGAATAAAGGAGTCCATCATCCCGATATACTTTATGGGCACCTTGAGCATTCCCAGCAGCCTGCTGTCTGAGGGGTTCAAGAGAAGATAGGCTAACTGAGCCTGCCCCAAGTCTGCCCTAGAAGGTCCCCCTGTCCCCAGAAACTCAACCTGATCAGGTTCAAGTTCTTCAGAGACAGTTCCTTCAGGGGTCGCAAGACCAGCTTCCTGTGAAGGCTGATCCTCACTTGTAGGCAGTTGGGAAGGCACAGCCTTTACCCTCCTGTTCTTTTTCTTGGAAGGTGCTTGGTCAATTGTTCCAGGATCCAAGACCTGAGGTTCAGAGAGGCACGTTTTTGCCTGTGACCTGGTCACAGCAAGGACATGGGATGATATCCCTAACATCTCTGCATGAGTCCTGTACTCAACTTCTGACCATAGAGAGCTCTCCAGGTCATTGCCCAACAAACATTCAACTGGGAGATCAGCACTAACCACAACTCTTTTAACGCCAGTTACCCCTCCCCAGGAAAAGTTAACAATTGCCACACTATGGGTAGTAGTGACATTGCTGGCATTGGTCACCAAGTAATTATCACCTGGCATGTATTGTCCAGGGTCCACAAAGCTAGGTGTCCCCATAGTGACACTGGCACATGTGTTCCTGTATGCTTGAGCCACTTCGTCATTAATCAAAGGCGTCTGTCTGTATTTGCCTAGATTACTGGGGCTGATGGTAGGGGTCAAATCTATGTCCCCCTCACAAATCAGAACAGCCTGTGTAAGGGTTCTAACTAGGTCAGAATCTCCTTCAGTTCCGAAGGTGATACCCACTACCCCCTTGGTTTGTGGACAAACACTGCCAGCTGTACTAGTGGGTGCAGGTGCCTTAGGGGCTGCAGTGTTGGGGGCTCCACCCTTTTTACACTCACTTGTCCAGTGAGAGGTGTTTTTACAAGTACTACACCAGGGGTTTCTTTGACCTTCTTTCTTCTTCTTCTTGGAACGTTGGGACCCACCCTCTGTATTAGTTTGGGGCCCTATTGAAGACTTCTGGTCTTTAGCTATCTGCTCCCCACCCTTCTGGTCTGTTTTCTTTTGGTCACCACCCTGGTTCTGGTTCTGGTTCTTTTGCTTAACTCTGGTTCTAACCCATTTATCTGCCCTCTTTCCCAATTCTTGGGGAGAGGTCAAATATGAGTCAACCAAATGTTGATGCAACTGCTGGTTCTGACAATTATTTAAAATGTGTTCTCTCATAAGCAAATTGTACAATCCTTCATAGTCTGTAACCTTGCTTCCCAGCAACCATCCCTCCAGAGCCTTAGTGGCACACTCAACAAATTCAGACCAGTCCTGAGTCTGTGTCTTCTGGGTGTCTCTGAACATTAACCTGTACTGTTCAGTGGTTAGGCACCGCTGCGAAAGTGAGTCTCCACCGTTCATAGGAGATGAGTAAATCGATGAACAATTCTCATTATGTAAAACGCTGAATCATGATAATTGAAAATCAATCTGCTTTTAATAATCCATTTTAAACACCAGCCAACGCGTTAAGTTCTGTCACCAGAACTTCTTCAGGGCTGTGAATTATAAAAAAGACATACAAAAAACCACTATAAGTGCCATAGGTAAAAGCAACACATACACATAAATATATAATTAAATGTTTAAAAATAGTACACATCCATGTGAAAATAGCTGTGACTAGTGTAGCCTTTGTTCATAAGAAACATACTATGACCTCGGTGTTCACATTCGAGTGAAATTCCTGAAATTAGAGAGACTTAAAAAATTGGAAATGTCCAGATGGCGGGACGGAATAACTTTACAAAAATATTTAGACAACCAAAAAATCCCACGTGGCCTGTGGATTTTAATTTTCCCAACCTTTGAGGACTTGGACGATGATGCCCTCAGAGATTGGGAAGAGAATCTAAAACAGGCATCACATACTATGATGAAGATATTGATCCGCCATTCTGAGAAAAAGGTGGCGACTTTGAAACAAGAAATTGTTGATCTAGAACGTGAAATAGACGAATCAAGTCTTAAAGACAGCATAAAAAAGAATTATGAAATTTTTGATGAGGTGATAGGACGATACCAAATTTACTTACGTGACAGAAAATTAAGAAAAATAAAGCGCGACGATAATGATTACAAGACAGGGCGCATTTATACCTTTGCTCACAAATTTGATAACGTAAAACCAGGGGGAGACGGTAAACGAGCCAGAGAAGAATCTATGAGTGCCAGTAGCAGCTCAATCTCCTCCCTGGATAGCTCATCCTCTAAGGATGGCGGGCATGTCAGGCCATTTCTCCAGAACGTAATTTTTTATTGGAGATGGAAAGAATCCGACAAGGAAAAAAGATACTAAATGCCAACCCAGACCCAAAACCAGGAGGGGGGGCAAAGGGTGGAAAAACAGTACAACCAAGAGGGGGAACACTACACCAAATGGACACCAGGTCCAAGAAAACTTAGAATATATGATACCCCCAGAAGTTACAAACACCACCAGTGATTCTGTAACACATGCCGACAACGCCCTGACAATTGTAAATTTATCAGACCGCACACTTACCGATGTGGAAATTAACATCTTGCAAAAAGGTTTAAGTTTCTGTCCGTCCCAAGTTGGGGATCCAACTTCATTGATGATAGATTTGTTTAAATTCGTCAGACACTTGAAATTAAAAGATCATTTCCAAAACAACCCGAAGTCTCGTAATGATAATTTGTCTATTGCGTCGTCTTGTACAACTACAATTTCTGATCTAGAAAATGCACAATTATTACTGTCTATTGAAATTGATGACAATCCATCATTACAGGAAATACGCTCGGACCTCAACATCGAGGAAGATACAACTATCACAAGTGGCCTTAAACCCCGTTCCAAATACATTCCGGTGAACACACACAAAAATATTGACTTGTTTAGGGAACGATTTTCGCAGGACCTTTACAAAATGATTGATTCTCCAAATAAATATATACACAAACACCAAAACATGACTAAAAAAGAAAGAATAGCTCTGGATGGATTGGCTAGGGACAACAGTATCACTATCAAGGAAGCAGACAAGGGAGGGAATGTGGTGGTCATGAATACTATTGACTATGATAATGAGATCAGAAGACAACTAGCTGATACAACTTGCTAAAAAATGTTGGATGCCAGTCCCATTCCCTCCCTTGTCGCTCACATTAATACAAGAATACATGACTGGGGGGAAGTTGGTCTCCTTTCTGAAGAAGAATGCCGATACCTCAAAGTAACCAATCCAATGTCACTGTGTATCTATTTACTCCCCAAAATACACAAGGGGGGTTCTTTTCCACCCGGACGCCCGATTATATCGGGGATTAAATCTCCCACGGAACGACTTTCTCAGTATGCGGACGAGTTTCTGCAACCATTGGTTGCAAACCTACCCTCATATATACAGGATTCAGGTGACATATTGAATAAATTCGATGGGCTGGAATGGTCCACAGACCTAATGTTTGTCACATTAGATGTGACAGGCTTATACACCTGTATACCCCAACACTTCGGAATAAGAGCACTCTCTTCATTCTTGTCACTAAGAACAGCAGATCACATTGAACACAACAAGATGTTAGTCGAAATGACAAAGTTGATACTTTCCAGAAATTTTTTCCTACATGGCGACACCTGGTACCACCAAATAAGGGGTACCGCGATGGGGAGCAGATTTGCTCCTTCGTACGCGGGGCTCTTTATGGGGTGGTGGGAAAGAGAACATGCTTGGGGCAGATATGCCTCCCCCTGGATGGATATGATCATCTTTTGGGGGAGGTATATTGACGACATCATAATGTTGTGGAAAGGGAGTGAAGCCCAGTTGACGGATTACTACGCTTTTCTGAATGACAACCCCTTCAATGTACAACTGACTATAAAATCAAGCTACCAGCAGATTGAGTTCTTAGATGTACTTTTTTATATAGAGAACAACACAATACAGAGTAACTTGTACCGAAAAAGTACATCATGCAACAGTTTATTGCACGCCTCGAGTGCACACCCTAGCTCCACTATTAACAATATACCTTACGGAGAGATGGTGCGCATTAGACGGAATTGTAGTACTGAGAGGAATTTCAAAGAAAATCTAAATGACACCAAAATTAGATTCACTGACAGGGGGTACGATGCAAAGGTCTTGAATACAGCCGAAAAAAGAATACTGACAGTCACCCGTAAAAACACTCTGATTAAGAAAGCCAAGAAAAATAAAAAGACCCATAAATCGAAGATGGCATTTATCACACAGTACACACAAAACAGCACGGATGTCTTTAAGGTGCTGAGACGACATTGGAGTCTTCTCACTGAGGTACCCAATCTGAAAAATGAGATTAGCGACACCCCCAAAATTACCTTCAGGAGAGGCAAAACCCTACGCAATGTCTTGTGCCCTAGTTACCCCACAATTAGGAAAACTAAAACATGGATTCCCACCAAGCCTAAGGGTTTTTTCACTTGTGGGGGATGTAACATTTGCCCCTTGGGAAAAAACAAATCCAAAAAATTCCGGTACAACACCAATTGTGAATATGAGATACGGCATTACATAAATTGCAACACAAGCTATGTGATTTATGTGATTGGATGTGGATGTGAAAAGATATATGTTGGAAGCATGGTACGACCATTAAAAAGGAGGATCCAAGAACATGTGTACCATTAAAAACTATGACTTGAGATATCCGATGACATACCATATGAGAGAACACCACAAAGATAACAATACAATATGGGTCCAGGGCATTGATCACGTACCCCAACACCCGAGAGGTGGAGACCGTGAGCTTACCCTACGTAAAAAGGAGGCATCTTGGATTTGCCGCTTGAGGTGTTTAGAAAAAGGACATAATACTGAGGGTGAAATGCACTATCATTTGCAATGATTTGGCATTTGATGTTTATATGTAACATGTTTAACAAATATACATTGATATGTGTCATGTAAATATGTGCTTAGAAACTTTACAACTTCTTTTTTCACTGTATGGTTCTTATGTATATGAGCTATCTATAGAGCACTGCTATACACAATGTTCTTGGGATGAAATAGATATACTATTTTCATTGATATTCTTTCTTTTTGATAGAATGAGTATAACTGTTCTAATTGTTTTGATGTGGGTGAGTCTTATTTGAATTTTGCCATGACATTTGCCTATAACGTTGTCACTGCGAGCAGTCATACTCTGTAATGCCCAATGTTTTCCCCTCTCTCTGCCTAAATAACATATCTGCCTTATTTGAACTCACATTACTTCTCTTTTTCAAAATAGAATTTGTTACATGTGCCCTTCGTTCTCATCGAAATGAGGTGAGTTCATCTGTTTCAACTTTATTCATCAACATGGCATATATACCATTTCACTACAAACCTTTGCCCTAACCGCTCGATATCCTTAGGCATTAAAATAATAAGCCACTAAATTAAATTGTCTGGGAGTTCCTAACCATTAGGCATCTAAATTAAATAAATTAATTTTGCGTCACGGGAAGGAATAATAAAAAACATCCACAAAATTAAGGATATGTACTGCCCTTAATATTCTGTATAAAGCCGCCATTTCTTAAGAATATAATATTAACTCAGAAATACTCTCTTTGTTGTGTTGCATCCAGTTCGATTAGATATTTCTTTTTAAATTTTCGCTACACTATGACTAGGCTAAGATGGCGGCCCCTGTTGTAATGCAGCCGCTGGTATACAACGCTTGGGGCATTGTCGAACACACGTGACTCACAGGATCTTTCGTTTAAATTCCATGGCGGGCGGGTCGCTTTTCTAAAGTCGGATCGGACTTACGCGTTTGGATTTCTGAGACGCTGCAAGGGGGATGACGAACTAACCCAACAGGTATGTGTCTGGGAATAGCAGCTTCCTCCATTTCGGAAAGGAGGTCTGTGTTTAAACTTTACCTTCACCACTATAACGAATAGTTGCTTAAACGCCATTTCCAAGTACCCACATGTGGTTTGAGATTTAGTGATGACAGTCTATTAACAAATATACCAACGTTTGACACAGAGATTTTTTTACTAGATGTTTACTTTGCGTTCCCATTTGCTAACTTAATCCTCGACGTACTTTTGATAAGATAACGTGCGATGTGACTCAGAATAACGTGTGTTGTTTGGTCGAAGTAGTTGCTACACGCAGGAATGGTGTTTATACATGGCAGGCAACGATAGGTTAGGGTTTTTTGCATTTTTTGGTTGAATATACTTGCTAACTAAGATGGGTGTTTTTTGTCTAAAATAGTGGTGGCATGCAACCATTTGTATGGTTAGTACCTACATCTATGCTGGCCATTTAAGTTCTTCATCTATCTGCGTTCACGTTTGTCAAGACACCTTGTTTTGAACCCTGTCCCCGGAAACGAGACATAGAATTTAAAAACACCAATTACAAGGTGAATGCATGCACGCATATAAGTAGGGTACACTACATCTTTTTTCAAACATGGTTATGACTATTCTATAACTTGTCCAGTACACCGCAGAGGGATAGTGCAGAGTATATTGCAGCGCTTATTCATTATAGCACATGCCAAATAAACTTATTAATTGGCATGTACTTTTTAATATATTTTTAGGCAACTGCCTTAAGGCGATACTTTTCCAGGATTCAAAACGAGAACGGAGGAGGGACTTTCCGGATGCGGTGAAAGAAAATTTCCTTTCATATATAACAAGGTATGCAGGTTTTATGTCTATGCCTGATAGCACCAGAAACATTCCCTGACTTTGGAGAATGTCTTGGACTTACATGCACAACAGATATGATTTTGGACATGTATAGGTGAGAATAGGGATAAGATTATCCCTTATGTCTCATTTTCTCCTTTTGTTTTAGGTTATTACCTTGGTCTGTATTGAACCAATACGTTCTCTTACAACCCGAAAACTCTTGAAAAACAAAAACTTTAAAGATACGGGTTCGTCGTAGTCAGACAACCTAACATAGAGAAAAAATATATATTTTTGGTGAGAAATTTGGACTGGAAACACTCTACGCCTTGATATCGATTGCGGTAGGAACAACACTTATGTTACCTCTGATTCCTCCCACAGGAGACATGTTGATAAAATTTGTGTTATATAATATAAAATAATGTACTATGTCACAATAGATGGATCATAAAATTCACTTTGGTGTCTGGAATAAGCTTGCATGAGATATATTTGTCCTACGAGTTGAGGCCCCGCCCTTCAGAAATAATACATCATTTTGGGTGGGCTACTCATAGTTTCCCCCTGTTATCGGTCCATTTTTGAATAACGAGTGAGATACATTTCCATGCGAATCAAAAATGTTATATGGTGCATTATTTTAGGCAGAGCTGTCTAAATGTTAAACAAAGAAATAAATATAAAAAATGCTCTACAAAATGATTTGATATATTCCCACAATGTGTTATGAGGAATAGGCGAAATCTTGGGAAAATTGATTTAACATCGGTTTGGGTAGTTGCAGGTATTGATTGCTCTCACTGGCAGCAGGGTATATATGATGATATTATGATACCACTATGGAAAATTCATGATGCTCTCTCCTTTTAAATGTTTCAAGTATCATTACGCCGTAATGTCAACTTATAGCTTGGATCTTATTTAATTTAATTCTTAGATATGTTGAAATATGATATAATGCGCGAAGGAGTTCCCACAGCTTTTAATATCTTGTTTTTCGAAAAAGATAAGGAAAGCACTGATATATGTGATTATGGTACAAAATATGTAATCTGTTTCATAGGAAATGGTTAAGAAACATTATACCTAACCATACCCAATGAATTTGAAATGCTTGAATGCTAAAATTGTAATAAGACTTAAAGTTCAACTAATGTTATGCAACTTGGAACATGCAAGTAATTTTTCTGTCAACACCAAGGTCATAGTATGTTTCTTATGAACAAAGGCTACACTAGTCACAGCTATTTTCATATGGATGTGTACTATTTTTAAATATATTTATGTGTATGTGTTGGTTTTACCTATGGCACTTAGAGTGGTTTTTTGTATGTCTTTTTTATAATTCACAGCCCTGAAGAAGTTCTGGTGACAGAACGAAACGCGTTGGCTGGTGTTTAAAATGGATTATTAAAAGCAGATTGATTTTCAATTATCATGATTCAGCGTTTTACATAATGAGAATTGTTCAACGATTTACTCATCTCCTATGAACGGTGGAGACTCACTTTCGCAGCGGTGCTTTTTCATCTATAACAAAAATATAGACTTTCTTCCAAGTTTTTGGATATGCTCTTTGGGCAGTGAGCATGTGAAAATTGCACGCTAGTTTATTTAAAATCCAGTAATTTTTGGTGACACTTGGATTGGTGCTTGAGAATAGAGTGGTCCACTGTCCAAACTTTGTTGTATAAAAAATTGTTCAGTGGTTAAGCCTAACCCATCAATCAGAGCACTCTTCAGGACCAGGTAGTTTCTAGAATCCCCATCACTAACTGTGAGGAGTCTCGGCCTCTACCTTCAAAGGAGAGCCACAAGATTGCTGCCCACTGCTCCTGAGGGATCTGCTGTACTTTGCAGGCTCTCTCAAGTGCAGTCATCCATTTGTGGATATCTTCCCCAGCTTTGTAGGGGGGCACAATCTTTCTCAGGTTTCTGTTATCAAAAGACCTGTCTTTATCCTTGTGGATAATGCTGCCACCAGTGGGTTCTATAACCCCACTCTCTCTAGGCTGTCTTGCTCTAGCAAGTTTCTCTTGGGCCAGGGCAACTTCTAATTCTTGTCTCTGGATCCAAAGCTCAGCCTCTCTCATTTTGGCCTCATGTTCCCTTCTCTGAGGGCTAGTCATCTCCCTTCTGGAGTGACCATGAGAACCTCTAGAAGCCTGGGAGGTATTGGATTCACCTGAGTGATTCCTCCTCCTCCTATGCTCCTGGTTAAGTCCACCTGGGTGTCTGGGCAAGGTCATCCTTGCTTCAGTCCCAAATACACTTAAGTTAGCCTGGTTAAGCCTGCTGACTAGCACCTGACTATTTCTGCCATCATCAGAATCACTGCTCCCCCCTTCTGTCTCCTCTTCTTCTTCCTCCTCCTCATCTACCTGAGGAGCTCCAGTGACTTGGCCATCCTCATCTACCAGGACTATGGGGACAGGGGTATCAGTATTGTCATCTTCAGTGGGAGAGCCTCCATCAGCATTCCCTGTGGGGTCTGCTTTAGAGGTCTTCAGAGCCTCAGACTGGTCTAAGAACTCTCTAAGGTGTTCTGTAGTAGGGGATGGCCCTGTCTTCAATCCTCTTAAGGCACAAAGCTGCCTTAGTTCCTTAAAGGAGAATATAGCAAATTTGGATGGTGCCTTTGGAGGGTCACTCTCAACAGTGGAACCCTCTGCTCCAGACATTGCTCTAGTGTGGGTGGATATGTTGTAATCTACCTACACTGGTGTTTACCTACTAAACCTATCTAGTAGTTGTAGTCAGGGTGTGCTACTCCCTATCCTCTACAACAACTAAGTTCAGTAGAACTTAAGTATACTAGCCTTGTTTTATATGTACCTAGCAGGTACCTGTATGATCTTTCAAATTATAATCTCAAAGATTGTAATGGTAAAACAAACAGCAAGCTCAGATCCCAATCCGCTGCTCACCAATGTGAGAAGTTGGCCTGGTATGTGATGCTCACTAGCTCTAGTGATCACCTTGTACCATGCCAAGCAACCCATATGATGATTGGTTGTAAGTCAACCTTATAGACCAGCTATCCTAGTGGTAGCGTGGACAAAGCAGTCTTAAGCTAAACTCTGAAAGGCATGTGAAGCAAGCTGTTTTACCATATACAACCCCCTTGAATACCAAATGAAAGGACACCACACAGATATATATTGAAAATATATATATATTTATTAACTACAAATATCCCCTATACTCTTTATGAGCACAGAAGCACAAGCGTTAAAACAAAACACAGTTGAAATACACGAAAGTTGCATAATATGGATGAGTCCTACGGGCCACCTAAACCATATACTAAGAAAGTGGTACAAGAGATACCAATTGAAAAGGAAATAGGCCTAGGGCCTTGGGAATCACTGGAGCTGATCGGGACTAGCATTGACTAAGTCGGGAAAGGCCAGCGGGACTCGGTGCAATGTTTAAAGTGCACGAACTCACCAATGCACTGTCTATGGTGCGTAAAAGTTACAAAGTTAGTTATTTAGGATCCTTCCGAGTGACCTAGCGGAGTGAAACTTAAGACACAGACACTAGAGGTGTGTACCAGTGTGGAAACACCGGCGTTGCTGAGTTTCCTCACCCACAGGACGCAGGTGCATAGGGTCGAAGTAGTGTCAGGTTTCGTCACGCTGTTCGATGGTGCTTGGAGCTGAAGGAGCTGCAGGCGGCTCGATGTGAAGAGTTCCGGGGTTCCAAGGGTGGATCTGAAGTGGTGAAGACCTGAAAGCAGAGGGGACAATGTTCAAAGTCACTAGCCAGTGACTACTGTGCTCCACGCTTTGGGGGTCAGTTCTTTCCCTACTTGGCCCACAGTTATTTCAGGAGCCAGAGTGCTCCCGAACATGTTTATTTTCAGAGCCGAGAGGGCGCCAACGTTTGGTGCATATATTCCCAGGGCCCGTGAGAGCCCATGATGCAGTTAACTTTCACAGCTGCCCAGCAAGTAGGGGGCAGCTGCACCATTTAGGTGCAATTCTCCAGAGAGTCCCTGAGAGGGACAGAAGTGGCGCAGAGGTGCCAGGCCTTCCACAGCTACGCAGCACTCAGTGCCACCTGAATCGTTTAGGCCGCCCTGTTATTGTTCTCAGCTGCCCAGCAAGTAGTGGGCAGATGCAACTTTTAGGTTTTGCGCAGAAGTGCAACCTTGACTTTCGCTGCTTAGGCAGCAGCCCTGACTTTGGGTCTAATGCGTTTAGACTTTTGAAAAACCGTGCATGATTTAGTTTGTCACAGACTGTTGCAAAGTACTGTGATTACCAGTGATTACCAGTGTTTACTGGTTGTACGTTCTATGACCTATTTTACTTGTATGTTTTATGATCTAGTTTGCTTTTACCAAGTTCACTCTGCGATGGTTCTGACAGTGGTCCATGTGGCCCTGTCAAGTGCACAGAAACCCTTGTAAATATTGCCCCGTGCCAGTTGGCACAGTGCACATAATGTGTTTACTATTCTAATATGTTTTGAGAATACAAAGGCTATTTTTGATATAACCGTATATGGAGTTCCTTTTATAGTGTGCCTGGGATGTTGTTGCTGGTGTGTGCGTGCGCAAATGCTTTACACATTGCCTCCGGGATAAGCCTTACTACTCGTGCCATGCTACCAAGGGGGTGAGCAGGGGTTATCTTTGTGTAACTCCCTTGCCCTAACTAGAGTGGTGGTCTCTTTCTGGCTTTGGCTTAAGCCTCAGCCAACTAGAGATGCCATTTCCAACAGGATGGTTGTGCTCTCTCAGTTTTAGTACAGACACCAGGTGTGCATATTTTTCAGCTGTCCTTGATCTGTTGGAATATAAAATCATATATATTAATAATTGTACCACTATGTACCATATAACCGCATATACATATTCATAGATCGTGAAGAGACGAATATTGTATGATAACCTAATGATAGGTTATGAAGGTTCATTTTGACCTATTGTTATAGTCAGGGCCACTTTGTTTCATCTCCCTTCATCTACGTATAAAGTCTCAGAAGTTACATAGTATAACGCAGGATACGAAAACAGGTTAAGTTGCTTAGTCTGCTTCTCTTCTCATTCGAACATGGCTCAGGGAAACCCAAGGTCACACTTGCTCTTCTCGTAGGATGCATACATTCTAGCAGGGTCCATTTCTGTACTCCTCGGGTCTAAGATAGACAAAAAGGGCACCTCACTGACCTACCCTCGGAATAGCTTTTAGCTTAGCTATTGAAAAATGTGTAAGAACCTTAAATGGGTGTTCCTGTTGACTAACGGACAACTTGTGTACTTTCTTTTTGGGTGTTAACCAGAATATGTAAAACGTATGTATACTTTGTATTATGTGTATTTCGTTAGTCTCCTCTGCGCAACTCCATGGGTTGTGTAGACCGAGGCTCCCCTGTCAGGGCTTGTATTTTGATTCAATAAACGATTCAACCTTCTCCATTGCCGACTGCCTTGTTATTCTTTGATTATAGATATATTAATATATATCCTTGGACTATCGGTAAGTATAGTCCGGCCTTCAGAAATTTAGATCCTTCAGTTGGCGACTGCGCCGGGACTCCGCGTTAGGGTCATCCCCTCCTGTAATAAGGAGTAGAAGGGAAAGGGAAGAGTTCTGGCCGGATGGGTGGACAAGAAGTATTTATTTAACAAACACTCGTTAGTGGAGAGTCCGCCCTCTAACCCAGTATCCCTCCCGGCTGCCGAAGACCCTATGCCGGAGTCCAAGGGCTTAACCCGAGAGAAACACAGACTGTGTCGGTCTGTCTAGAAATCGGCAGTGGAGAAGTCGGGATCGACCTGAGTGTACCAGGTGAGTGAATCTTCTGATTAAGACTGGAGACGGACACTTGAAGGAGGTGTCCATTTGGAAATTGTAAACTGTTTGTCGGTGGCCGGGGAAGCCGGACCACGAGGGAATCAGAAAAGGGGTCTGGCGTTGCGGTGCAGGGGCTGCACGGGCACACACCTTTTGGGATTTGTATTGACTTTGTGAAATTGCACTTGGTACCTTGCGAAGCACGGAGTGTTTGCTTGGCCAAACTCACTCAGGAGAAGCCCTGGGAGCAGCTGGGTAAGCTATGGAGGGTTCTGGAGCCTTGTGCCCCGAAACACCGGCCCAACCAGAATACGCCCAGGGGATATCTAAGAAGTGAGTTTGTAGTCTTCCTACCGAGAGGCTTAATTGTGGTTGCTGGAATTCTTTTTAATTTGATTCCCCGAACAGGAGTCGACGGGCTCCGTTCGTATTAAAAGACATGTCATTTGTATTTGACTTTGTGTAGAGCTCATTTTTGGAACCCTACAGTTTATGCGACACCTTGTATGGGAGAATAAGGAAGAGTATAAGAGAGTGAATGGAGAAGAGGGCGCGCCCGTATGAAAGAAGCGATTGACAAATTCATAACATTTGTAATATTATTGTTAATATACCTTCTTTTAGTAAACTATGTTTTGGGTGCTGCTGTCGGAGAGGTGCTCAGCTGGAAGAAAGACAGCCTGCCTCTCCCGAAGGAAGCCCCAGTTTTAATATGTATGTTAAACATGGTCTTACACCCATTTTATTTAATACAATATGGAATAAGTATACAAGAGATAATGCCGAATTGCAATGGCCCCTCACAGGGTCGTTTGATGAAAACAAAATAACGTATTTGCAGAATAAATGTTTATGAGGAAAAGTCGCCAGTCTATGTTTGACTCCTTGAACCTATGGTTAAAGGAGGCTAAACAACGGCGAATAAGGGAAGAGAAAGTGGGAAGGATTAAATCTGGACAGACCATAACTCAAAAGGCTGTAGCTTATGATAAAGGAAAACTGGAGGAAAATATTGCTAAAATGGATAGACAGTTTCGTTTAGGAACAGACAAAAGTTATGTGACTCGACCCGACATTGGAGATGAATTAGAATGGTTGTTAGAAGCTCGTCCACCTCCTCCTTATGCCCCACAGGGTCTATACCCAGCCGTGCCATTGGCTCACCAAGGGCCTCCTGTGCCTGCGCCTGCGCCTCCGCCGGCGCACCCACTTCCACCAGCACCTCCCATACGAAATCTTGTAGGAGCAATGGCTACAACCCCGTTAGATGGGTCTGTACGGGATGCGCTGCTTCCCCCTCCTTCGCTCCGACCCTCTACTTCACCCCTCGTTACATTACAACCGGATTCGGTTGTACCGTCTATATCAAGTCCAATATTTGCCTCCCCTCCGGTTCGAAGCATTATAGATCCTCGAGCTTTGGCTACCCTTGACACAACCCCTAAACGATTGGGGTCGGATCTGAGTGACCCACGGGTTTATACCAGATCTGCGCTGGGTATGGAAGAACTAAAAACTATAGTAAACCAGGCGTCCCAATGGATGCGGAATGCTATTTACACAATGGAGGATATTTGGAGTACTATGAAAGATTACCAGCCTGTTGCACAACAATTAGCTTTAGAAAATATGGTGATTCGTTTGATTTCGCTATGGGAACAGGGTTTTGAGGAGGGGTACGCCCCACAGATTTTAAAGGATATAAGAGACAGAGCCCACAAATTCCACATGCAGGCCGATGAAGTATATCAGAAAGTGGCAACTCTCTTGCAGTATCGAGAGCGAATGCATCGGAGATGTGCCAATGGGGAACACAGAATCCTATGAGAGAAGTACTTCCTCTTTTCTTTCCAGAATTACCTGAACTTAGAGATAACGGGGGCAATGTAACGAGGCCGAGGGAGGATGCGAGGCTTCAGGAACAATGGGTTTATACCCCTTGGAAACGAAGCGAGGTCCTTACCTTGAAAGCACAGCTCCCCGACCCTCGTAAGAATCCCACTGCATATTACAAAGAATTGGGCGAAGCTGCCAACTCTGCGATTATGACTATACCCGACATTGAGTTATTCTTTGGCCTTTTGATCCCAGTCGATATCTGGAGACAGATACATGATATGGATCATATTCCCGAGTTAGGTGGAACGTGGGTTCAATTAAAAAATTGGGATAAGGAACGGAAGCCTGGGGAAAAACCCTGAGATGAAATATTAGCGGTACCAGATAAAATGATTACATACATGCAAACCCTCCTGCCTCCTAAGAAAATAGATTGGGATAAGCTGGCTGCTTGTAAACAGAAGAAGGACGAGAGGGTCTTGGATTTCTTCACTAAATTTGAGAAAACATTTATAGATTTTAGTGGGCAGGATTTATCCATGGACGGGGGAGTACGGTTGTTTGTAAATAGATTTGTGACAAAATTGTTCACAAGAGATTATGGCACGCCTTCAGGCGGCCGAAAGTACATGGACTACGTCCACCCCATCTGTGATCGTTAGTATGGCTCAGTATTATGAGCACCGAGAAAATGAAAATAAGGAAAGGACAGAGAAGAAAACGAAAGATTTAAAGACTAGAGTTTTGATGCAACAAGTTAGCAGAGGACAGAATTCAGGACGAAGTGGGCATGGTTCCTTCCAAAGAAGGACCGGCAGAGGAGGAAGGGGTCCCCCGAATGTTGGTTTGAATCAATGCTCGTATTGTAAGCAAGAGGGACATTGGAGAGCGGATTGCCCGTTGTTACTGGCATGAAATGTTCCCAGCAGGGGACAAGGCTGGATCCGGGGAAATATTGATCGAAATAGCATGCGGAGAGAAGATGAGGATTCCCGGTAAAATTATTTTGATAATCCACACAACAGGCAGTACTATAATGAGAATTTTATGGATGATGACTACGATGAACAAGATTATGCATGAGACAGCCAAGGACAGAGAGGGGGCCACATTACAGTACCAATTGACCAAGAGGGACCTTATGTACAAGGGGAACTGTTGGGTGCATCAGGAAAATTTCTAGTGGATACTGGAGCAATGAATAGTTCAGTTGCGCATACCATGGTCCCAGGGGCGGCTCTGTCTTGCCACAAAAATGTATCAGTAGGGTTCTCTGGAATACCAGTGGTAAGCCCCATTTCAAAGCCTCTGCCCTTAACTATAGGACCAATTTCTATACAATCGCCTGTTTTTGTTAACATCTAACTTCGCAGGATTCCCATTATTTTGCGAAGAATGAGCATTTACCCCCTGAATACTCTACAATTCCTCAGACCTTGTGGGCGAAAGGGGACACTGATGTAGGTCTGTTAAAGATAGCCCCGTGTCCATTACTCTGAAAACTAATGCGCAGCTGCCTCGCATTCCACAATATAAAATTTCACCTGAAGGTGAACGGGCTATGCTAGACATTATTCGGGACCTTATTCAAAAGGGGGTGGTAGAAGAAACATCTGCTAATATTTGTAACAGCCCGATTTTACCGATTTTAAAGGAAAAAACAGTTGATGGTGCTCCAGATTATAAGAACACCTACCGTTTTGTGATTGATCTTCGAGCAGTTAATAAGATTTTGGTTCCACAGTATCCAGTGGTACCTGATATAACTGCTATTTTAACTATGATTCCTTCCACGGCCAAGTCCTTTTCGGTAATTGATTTAAAAAATGCCTTCTTTAGCATCCCATTTCATCCACATAGTAGGCATATCTTCGGATTCTCATTGGCTGGCCGAAGTTTCAGATTTACACGTGCTCCTCAAGGCTATACTGAGAGTCGCAGTATTTATAGTCAAGCATTAAAAGCAGTCCTTGATGAATTGACTCTGCCAGCCGGAAATTCCATTTTCCAGTATGCAGATGATATACTAGTGGCCTCCGATACTAAGGAGGGATGCAAGGAGGGCAAGGTAAAATTGTTACATCATTTGGCCAAGAAAGGAAATAAAGTGTTGTATCGTATCGTATCGTGGTATATTTGTAGAGCGCAGACCTGTCACCCCATGGGCATCCTGGCGCTTCGAACGATGAACCAACAATTTCAGCGACTTAGCCTGTCCTGGGGAAAAGGTGGGTTTTTAACGCCTTCCTAAAGGCTGAGAGATCCTCAAGACTCCTTAGAGATATCGGCAGGGAGTTCCAGAGTTTGGCCGCCGCTACTCTGAAAGATCGGCCGCCCGTCCTCACTCTCTGAAAACGCGGTACTACAAGTAGCCTGGATGAAGAGGAGCGTAAGGCTCGGGGTGGAAGGTACCAGGCGAACATTTTCCGCAAGGGGACTGGGCCCAGGCCATGGATGGCCCTGAACACAATGCAAGCTGCTTTGTAGCAAACGCGTAGATGGACCGGCAGCCAGTGGAGTTCCTTTAGCGCTGCCGTGGATGAGCTGTGGTAGGGGCGGGAGAGGGCGAGTTTGGCAGCCATGTTTTGCACCCTTTGGAGCTTGCCCAGTAGTGTTATCGGGGCCTCCAGAAGTAGTGCGTTACAATAGTCGAGTCGACTTAAGATGGTACTCCGCACTACTTCGGGTCTGGCTTGCTCAGGGAGGAGGGGCAGAACTTTGCGCAGCATGCAGATCAGCATCATGCACATTGAGGTGGTCTTATTTACGTGCAGATCTAGCTGCAAGTTGGGCCCGAAATTGACACCCAAGTTGCGCGCCGATTGTGCAGCTGACACCGTCCCTGAGAATGACAAAGGCCAGAAGTCGTCTGGGAGATCCCGGGGAACTCGGTCGTTGGAACAGTACAGGACCTCTGTCTTAGTCCCATTAAACTGCAGCGAGTTCAATCGGAGCCATTCCGCTGTAGCCTGCATGCACCGGTGGAAGGTTTCCAATGGGACTGCGTCCTGTCCCCCCAGTGAAAAGACCAGCTGGGTGTCGTCCGCATAATTAAATGCGGAGATCCCAAATGATTTAATAAGCTGGACCAGAGGTCGGAGGTAAATATTAAAGAGTATGGGGCTGATGGCTGAGCACTGGGGTACTCCTTGTCCTACTCTCCGCTCCTCTAAGCTGAAGGGAGGGAGCGATACCTGTTGCTGACGGTTGTCCAGATAAGAAATCAGCAAATCCCTGGCCTTATCTTTGACCCCGCACTCTTCCAGCCTCATGATCAAGGTAGGATGGCTGACCGTGTCAAACGCGGCCGACATGTCGAGCAGCACCAGAAAGGCTGCCCGACCACTGTCGACTCGCACCCGCAGAGTGTCCCTTTCCAAATTTCAATATTGTCGACTGGAAGTGACCTACTTAAGTCATTTTCTGCCAAAAGCGGGGAGACGATTGACTCCGGAGCGAATATCTGTAATAAATAACATGTCTGTCCCTCGTACACAACGTGATGTTCGTGCTTTTCTTGGCATAACCTCTCACTGTCGCCAGTGGATTCCTAACTAGTCACTTCTCTCTAAACCCTTGTTGCAACTGACAACCAAAGATGTGCATGAACCCCTGCCCTGGACGGATGAATGTCAAGAAGCCTTTGTATCTTTAAAGTCTGCTCTTTGTTCTGCACCGGTGTTGAGAACCCCAGATTACCGGAAACCTTTTTCAGTTTATGTGCATGAGGTAGACGGTTGTTCATTATCGTTGTTAACACAGACTTTTGGGGGGAAACAGAGACCCTGTGCATATTTCTCTTCGATTTTGGATATTGTAGCACGAGCCCTCCCAAGCTGTCTGAGGGCCACTGCTGCAGTAGCACTGGCCATCCGACAGTCAGAAGGAATAGTCCTTAACCCCTTCTCTGCTCATGACGAGCTCAGCACATCATGAGGCACAGTGGAGCTGTGCTTATGAGGAGCTGACCTTGTCATGAACAATGGGGATCTAGATCCTTCAGCACTGGAGGGGAAAAGCACTAGCAGCCAACTGGTTAACACTGATCTCACAGTCATGATACCGCATGCTGTGAATATTCTTTTACACAGGACCAAAACACAACACCTCACGAGTGCTAGATTGACAGGATAAGAATTAACACTGTTTGCCCCTCACATTACTATTAAGAGATCCACTACTTTGAATCCCGCTACGTTATTACCTCTCCCTGAGAAAGATGAAAGAGTTGATGTCCATGATTGTGTGTTCAGAACAGAAGAAGAAACAAAAGGACGTGTAGATTTAACGGACACCCCTTTACTCAAACCAGATAGAGAATTATATGTGGACGGCTCTTATTTTAAGTTGCCAGATGGCATTGCGACAGCTGTGTATGCCATCACCACTCTGCAGACCATAGTGGAAACCTCAAGGATTCCACATCACTCAGCGCAGGCAGCTGAACTAATAGCCTTGTTAAGAGCCTGTGAAATAAGTGAAGGTCTGAGAGTAAATATTTTCACAGACAGCCAGTATGCCTTTGGCGTTGCCCATAGTTTCGGAAGGCTGTGGAGGAAGCGGGGTTTCTTTACTACTCATGGCCAGAAAATTGAGCATGGTCCCTTGATTGATCGATTGTTATTTGCTTTGACCTTACCAAAGAAATTAGCCATCATTAAGTGCAGTGCGCATAAGAAGGTTGTAGACTCCATTGGAAAAGGGAATGTCTTTTCCGATTCAGTATCAAAAGAGACAGCTCAGACTAAGTGTAGTCCTTTGTTCTCTAGTGCATCTAGCCGATGGCCCACTGAAACATCCCTATTTGATAATACTCTTGAAAGTGTAAAACAATTACAGAAGGAAGCAACCCCTGAAGAAATGCAGAAGTGGGAACAGGAAATTGGGAAATTAGATGAGATAGGGTGCTGGATAGACCGATCTGAGAAACAGCGTTGGTTGCTCCCTAATGCAATGGTATATGCAGTAGTTATGATGGCACATGGAGCAGCCCATATTAGTACGAAAGGAATTAGCACAATATTAGATCCGGCGTGGTATAACACTAATATTGCTAAAACAGCAGCCCACATTGTGAAATATTGTCCGGTGTGTTTACGACATAATCTTGGAGGTAGAGAATCTGTTTTGAGTGGCAACTTTGCTCCGCCATCCTTACCCTTTGAAGTTTTACAGATAGATTTCATACACATGGAACGTGTAAATACTTTAAAGTATGTCTTGGTGGTAGTGTGTGCTTTCAGTAAATGGGTTGAGGCCTACACCACTAAAGATGCTACTGCAATTACTACTGCCAAAGTTCTGATTAAGGAATTCTTTCTGAGGTTTTGTTTGCCTCGAATTATCTGGTCGGACAATGGACCCCATTTTAATGCTACCCTTGTACAGTGTGCGTGTGTGTGATGGCCTGCAGATCAGACAAAAGTTTCATGCCGCTAGACACCCGCAATCCGCGGGGCTGGTTGAAAAATATAACGGCATACTGAAACTCAAAATGGCCAAAATCTGTGCAGACACTAGACTAAAGTGGCCTGATGCCCTCCCAATAGCTCTGCTATCTCTCAGAACAACTCCTCATTCAAGGACTGGCCTGTCCCCTTATGAGATCACATTTGGCCATCCTGCAAACGTGTGGGGAGTCCCTAGATCCTTTAGAGATATTGATTATCCATTGATGACAGATTATCTTTATGAGTTGACTAAAGATCTGCGTTCTATTCATCAACAGGTATCGGACACATTGCAGCCACTACCGGAGGGTCCTGGACATCGATTGGAGCCTGGCCAGTGGATACTGGTGAAGAATTATCAGCGAACATCGAGTTTGGAGCCCAGGTGGTCTGGTCCCTACCAGATTCTGTTGGTGACGAGGACGGCGGTGAAGGTGCAGGGCCGCAAGCACTGGATACATGCGAGCGACGTCAAGCACATCCCGCTACCACTGCCCTCTGATCGACAGGACAAAGACGGAGTGCCGATTCAGGAAGGAGAACTGATTCAGAGATTTGTGCCCTTTTCGGATGCTCAAGAGAAAGGGCGATCGAGTGCTGTGTTGCCTGAAGGGGAAGGTGAAATAGCTGAGTCAAAAGCAACTGCTAATCCCGAGGCAGCACGAGAGGTGACCAGGCCTGTTACCCATGCTACTGAATTGTTTTCTGACCAGGAGCAACCTGGCCGTTGTCGATACGATCTGCGGCCCCGAAAACAGCGCGGTACCCCACTCGCTAATGAAGGAAAATAGAACGAGACATTGTGATACAAAATATCAAGCAGAGTGATTGGGGTGCTGACCGAGACACTGGACTGAACTCGTAGATAGCTGGGAACATTGTGTAAAAAGCTCTGTTCAGAAAGAAGGACTGAAATAAGGGCCGCAATCGTGCTTTTGGAATTTGAAAGTTTGCTTTTCCTTTGGATAAAAGATAAGAGTCTGCCTGTGAGGCTCTAAAAGAAACAAAACGGACACAGGGAGAAGATCCCTCGCAGGGAAGAAGAAACCCTCTGGTGGTTGGCGTGCTTTGTGGATACAAAGATTAGTTTTGGACTTTTAGCAAGGGACCGAGATAGATTTGGACTTTTAGAGAGTATGTTTCCCTTTGGCCGAATTATGATGGAGGATGAAAGACCACTGGCCCCTCAGCACCGGATTCATGATATGCATTTGTTTTCTGGATGGCCCACCAGAGTGAAGGTGGCATTCGTTGTTTTAATTGCCTTAATTACTGTAATTATGATGAGTGTGTTTGTATACTTAGAATTTCAATATCCAGTCCGTAAATTGTTGAAACCTACTCCTGCCCCAGAGGAACATCAATTTTATTCTCTGCCCCGCATAAAGCTACGCAGAGAGAGAATTATTCAAAAAACGTATTCATAGAAATGTTACACCAGACTCACAGTACCACAAACAAAATGAACTGCTGGGTTTGTGGTTTGTTGCCATCAGTTAATGCATCAACATGAATTATTTATATCTCTCCCTCTATCGTATTTAGCTAGTTGCGAGGCATGGTGGCAATTGTTATCATTGATGTATTCCCATTATGTTATAAACCCCAAAATATATTCTGAAAGAGATTATGAAGCTATTCTAAAATACATAGCGAGACATCAAGGATTCGACGATGAAGGAGATAAAGGTCAGGGTTCTTTAGATCCAAATGCTTGCATGAATGTATATACAGACTCTAAAAATAATACCTTGTTACAAGAAGAGATGCAGGACTTTGAGCTTTTTAATTACACTTTGTATTTTCAGCATTTCAAAGAACGCAATGTTACAAATGATAGAGCTCTGCCAGTCCCCATTATAAATTCCACTTCTTTGTTTTGTATTAGGGGGCGAGGTCACATTAAGGTAGGGAGTAGTACCTGTAATTACACCGACACGTTGCAAACTGAAAGTACTCCTCCGATGATCAGCCCCTCTAATGTGTATTTCGCTTTATGGGGAGAATGCTTATACTTGGCTCCCCCGGTGAGCAGGATGATGTTATCTGTCTTTCCTTTACCTTGTTTATGTTGCCCCTTCCAATTACCATAAGACTCACCAGCTGATGGAAAGAGACTTAGAGACTAATAGGACTGTTAGAAGTTACAATACTGATAAAACTGACCAGACAGATACCTCGCTACAACAGTTCAAAGATATTTCAAAGGGCCTGGTTCCATTTTGGGGTCCGATTTTCAATAGTCGGAATATAAGGCGCTTGTCTAGAATTGTGGAATTCGTAGTCGAAACAACAACTGAAATGTTAGCTAACATAACTGTAGAGCTTCAGGCTACAAGACTCGTCTCTCTTCAAAATCAGATGGTATTAGACGTCATCCTGGCAGATAGGGGTGGAGCCTGTCGTGTGATCGTTAGCTCTTGTTGTGTTTACATTCCTGATTCGGCCCCTACCATACACCTCGCTATTAAAAAATTGCATCTATTAGCTAATGAACAACATAAAGAGAATGGTACCTGGTCCCTCAGTGGGTGGTTCTGGAGCCTTTTAGCTACATGGGGATGGAAGGTATTTATGATTTTAGTAGGAGTGTTTGGAATAAATTTCACTTGCTGCTTATGCCTTCATTGTGGCCCAGCATGCTGTACCTTTTGTGCTGTCAAAGTAACATCTTCTTTAACCCAGGCCCGACAAAAGAAGGTAGAAAAAAAAATGATTCAAAAGGAAGTAGCAGATCTTATGCAGATAGGTGAAGGGGTATTTGTAGAGTAGAGTAGCGTGGTTATATCGGCCATAGTGGGCCAAAAGGGCCGTCTGTTGGACTATAAAATCATATATAATCATGATTGTCCCACTATGTACCATATAACCGCATATACGTATTCATAGATCGTGAAGAGACGAATATTGTATGATACTCTAATGATAGGTTATGAAGGTTCGTTTTGACCTATTGATATAGTGAGGGCCACTTTGTTTCATCTCCCTTCATCTACGTATAAAGTCTCAGAAGTTACATGGTATAACGCAGGATACGAAAACAGGTTAAGTTGCTTAGTCTGCTTCTCTTCTCATTCGAACATGGCTCAGGGAAACCCAAGTTCACACTTGCTCTTCTCGTAGGATGCATACATTCTAGCAGGGTCCGTTTCTGTACTTTTGGTTCTAGGATAGACAAGAAGGGCAACTCACTGACCTACCCTTGGAATAGCTTTTAGCTTAGCTATTGACAAATGTGTAAGAACCTTAAATGGGTGTTCCTGTTGACTAACGGACAACATGTGTACTTCCTTTTTTGGTATTAACCAGAATATGTAAAACGTATATATACTTTGTATTATGTGTATTTCGTTAGTCTCTGCGCACCTCCATGGGTCGTGTAGACCGAGGCTCCCCTGTCAGGGCTTGTATTTTGATTCAATAAACGATTCAACCTTCTCCATTGCCGACTGCCTTGTTATTCTTTGATTATAGATATATTAATATATATCCTTGGACTATTGGTAAGTATAGTCCGGCCTTCAGAAATTTAGATCCTTCAGATCCAGGTGCTTATGTGTTGCCTGGGTGTTTGTGGTCTGTTGCTGCGGCAGCTGTGTCCATATGCCAGAGTGAGGGCATTGTTTTGTCGCATAGATTGCTGGTGTACGGAGGCGTGGCTTGCGCGCCGCACAAGATGACTGCGTAGATACGGAGTTCCGCCATCAACCTCTGCTTCTGAACTTTTTTCTGCAGAATTACTGGGCAGCTATTACTGGTGAGGCTGATTTCTTTTATGCAAACATGAGGTGAGCCTAGCACATGATTTGTGACCCCTTTTGAGGTCTCCTGCACCTTAAATTTATCGCGACTCGGCTCACCTGATTTCGGCCGCCATTTTGTATTTCCTTACGCACTATTTCTGCCTAAAGCGCGATGTTGTGTATAACACACTGCTCCTCCTCATAACTGACTGTAAATATCTTTTCACTGCGGAATTATTTCCAATGTTTGGCTCTCCAACTCCTTTTCAATGCCATTTAACGAGTTTGGTGCATTTTTTCTCTCCACAAAGCTTTCTCCACTTTGAACTTGCCCTGCCGTTATTTTTAGCACCTTCTTCATGTCCTTCATTGTTGACCAGCTGCACTACACGTGAAGCGGTTGCTCCTGCCCACCTCCTACAAGCGCCTCTCTGGTATCGTTCGGGCTGCCTTTCCTCTGGCTTTTATTCACTATTTGGCATTCTCAGTCCTTATTCAGCACCCAGCTCCCTGCGTAGCGCTCCACATTTGCGTAGCTATTTGGTGTCATTTGTTTCCTACGAGCATTGCGCTGCTGACTGCCGATTACCATTTCGGGGCTTAACCATTGCTATTGATGACATATGTGCTTAACGCTGCTGCTGTAATCCTCGCTTTTGAATATTTGATTGTTGTTTGACCTCCCATAGCGTCCTGTTATTGTATTTGTGCCCACCATTTTGTTGTGCCTGCAGACCGTCCCCCCCTTCGCGAACGCCTCCCAGCTACCCCTCCCACGCTCCGCCCCCTCCACTTTCCATTTATGACAGTTGTCCCAACGCACAGCGTGTACGCGCAGCGATCGCGCCCAATCCGCGCCAAAGGTGCGCCAAAGGTAAGCCCGTCTACGCCCGTCCGCGCCTGGACCGCGCCCAGCGCCAGAGCCCCTGGTCCTCGTACAGTCCACCCCTCCCGCATTTCTTACGATGCCACCTCCCTCCTAGCCCTCAACCCCGGCCGCTCCCTCACCTGCGTCCAAGCTGCTCCTGGACACACCTATGGACCCTTCTCTTGCAACTCCTGCAAGTTCGACGGCACCAAGAAAAAACTCCTCATCTACGAACACACAACAGATATCCGACCCCAACCACCTACAATGCATCCTGCTCAACACCCGCTCGGTCCACAGACACGCCATTGACCTCTGGAATCTACTCGACACCATCTCTCCGGACGTCGCCTTCCTAACAGAAACATGGATGAACGCCTATTCTGCCCCAGACATCACCATTGCCATCCCGGAAGGCTATAAGATCATTCGCAAGGACCGTACCGGCCACACAGGAGGAGGCATCGCTATCGTCCATAAGAAATCCATCCGCATCTCTACCAGCTCAGACGTCAATCTCGCCAACTCTGAACACCTTCACTTCCAGATCCACATCGACCCCAAGACCACACTCAGAGGCACCCTCCTTTACAGGCCACCAGGACCCCGAGCACAATTTAGTGAAGACATCACGGACTTCATCACTCCACTCGCACTCCCCTCCGAGGACTACATCCTTTTGGGAGACCTCAACTTTCACCTTGAAAAGAACAACGACCGCAACACCACCACCCTTTTGGACAACCTCGCAAACCTCGGACTTAAACAACTTGTCACTACCCCCACCCACATCGCAGGTCACACACTCGACCCTATCTTCACCTCCAGCAAGCATGTTTCCTTCAGCCACACCACAGCTCTTCTTTGGACTGACCACAGCTGCATTCACTTCACCTACAACAAGCCCACATCCAACAACCACCCCCAACCCACTCTGCAAAGAAACTGGAACAAAATCACCATCGACCAGATCTCCTCATCGCTTCTTCAAAAGCCCCCCGCCCACTCCTCAAACCCAGACCAAGCTGCCACCAACCTCACCCAATGGCTATCCAACAGCGCCGACATCCTGGCACCACTGAAAAAATGACAAATCAAACGAGGCAGCAAGAAGGCCTCCTGGTTCAACGATGACCTTAAGAAATCCAAGAAACTCTGTCGCTCCCTCGAGAAGGCCTGGAAAAAAGACCCAACCTCCAGCACCAAGGACGCCTTCAAAAACGCCACCCTCATACACCACCAACTAATCCGAAATGCCAAGAAAGCAGCCTTCAAGGACCGTCTAGATAACAACGCCCACAACAGCAAGGAATTATTCAACATCGTCAAGGAATTTACCAACCCCTCAGCCAACTCCAACGACATCACCCCCTCTCAAGCCCTCTGCGACTCCCTAGCCTCATTCTTCCACAACAAAATTGCAGACATCCACAACAGCTTCGACAACCAACCCGGAGACCAACCCACCCAATCCCCTGTAGGACCCCCACCCCCCCTGAACATCCTCAATGACTGGAAGCCAATCTCCACTGAGGACACCATCCGTCTGATGAACTCTATCCACTCAGGATCCCCCACTGACCCTTGCCCTCACCACATCTTTAACAAAGCTGACTCCATTATTGCTCCGCACCTCCGAGACATCATCAACTGCTCCCTTAACTCCGCAACCTTCCCGGAAAGCTGGAAACATGCCGAACTCAGCGCCCTCCTGAAGAAACCCACAGCTGACCCAACCAAACTCAAAAACTATCGCCCTATCTCACTCCTTCCATTCCCGGCCAAAGTCATCGAGAAAGCTGTCAACAACCAGCTCGCCGCATTCCTCGAAACCAACAAATCCCTCGACTCCTCACAGTCCGGCTACCGAGCCAAGCACAGCACCTAAACCGCCCTCATCGCAGCAACAGACGACATTCGAACTCTACTGGATAATGGAGACACAGTCGCCCTCATCCTCCTCGATCTCTCCGCAGCCTTCGACACAGTCTGCCATAGCACCCTTCTACAGCGCCTCAAAAACATCAGAATCCAAGGAAAAGCTCTGGAATGGATCACCTCGTTCCTCTCCCGAAGAACCCAGAGAGTCCGCCTTCCACCATTCAAGTCAGAGGCTACTGAAGTCATCTGCGGCGTACCTCAAGGGTCCTCACTCAGTCCCACCCTCTTCAACGTTTACATGAGCCCCCTCGCGGCCATCGCACGCCAACATAACCTCAACATCATCTCCTACGCCGATGACACTCAACTGATCCTATCACTCACCAGAGACCCTAACACGGCCAAAACCAACCTACACGAAGGAATGAAAGAAGTAGCCGAATGGATGAAGCACAGCCGTCTGAAACTGAACTCAGACAAAACAGAAGTCCTCATCTTAGGTACCTCCCCCTCTGCCTGGGACGACTCTTGGTGGCCAGGGGCCCTTGGAAAAGCACCCATCCCGACGGACCACTCACGGAACCTGGGCGTCATCCTGGATTCCTCACTCTCAATGAACAGACAAGTCAACGCCGTTTCTTCATCTTGCTTCAACATTCTTCGCATGCTCAAAAAAACATTTCGCTGGATCCCTACCGAAACTAGAAAAACAGTCACCCACGCTCTGGTCACGAGCCGACTGGACTACGGAAACACCCTCTACGCCGGCACCACCGCAAAACTCCAGAAAAAACTACAACGCATCCAAAACGCCTCAGCCAGGCTCATATTAGACATCCCGCGTAAAGAACACATCTCTGATCACCTGAGAAACCTCCACTGGCTCCCCGTCAATAAGAGGATCACTTTCCGGGTCCTAACCCACGCACACAAAGCACTCTACGAAATCGGACCCGAATGCCTCAACACACAACTATCCTTCTACTCCCCCTCCCGCTAGCTACGATCCTCCAACCAAGCCCTTGCCACTGTACCTCGCATCAACAAAACCACCATGGGAGGTAGATCCTTCTCCTACATAGCAGCTAAAACTTGGAACTCACTTCCCACTCACCTTCGCCTTACTCAGAACCACCTAGCATTCAGAAAGCAACTCAAAACGTGGATATTCGACAAGTAACTCCCCACCCTTCTTCAAGCGCCTTGAGACCCTCTGGGTATGGAGCACGCTATACAAATCTTTTGACTTGACTTGACTTGACTTAAGAATTACCTCTAACCTTTGGTACTGTTTTGCAGCATAGGACTGGGCATTGAGAGCCTCTTTCTTATTATTTTACTTGCATCTTTATGGGTAATTGCGCAACCTTAAGCTTTCTGCTTCTACCAAGCCTACTATTTGTTCTCACTCTGACTCTAATTTACAAGACATGGATGACATCCCTAACAGAAATCTGACTCTTCGTCAGGATCAACTTCCAAAATGCAATCTTCAAGTAAACTTCCAAGAATGACAGCTTCTACTAAACGCTTAAAGAAAGACCCTCCTTCCACAGGTTCTTCTTCAGCCTCGGCCTCTATGGAACTAATCCTAGAAGAAATTAGCGCCCTTAAACCATTCATGGAAGAGACCACTAAAACTTTACAATTTTTACATGACAAATGGTCTTCTTTGTAATCTCAAGTTCTTCTTGTGGAGCAATCAACAGAATCTCTTCAAACCTCATACTCTCTAATCTCATCTTTGGAAACGGATATATTGCAACTCAAGAGACAAGCAGAGGATTTTGAATATTGGAATCTCAGGAATAATATCCGTCTTTATGGGCTTCTGGAACATTCTGAAGGATCAAACCCTACTGCCTTTTTTCAATACTTTCTCCCAAAAATGTTGGACTTACTTGCTTCATCCTCCTTCAACATTGAAAGAGCTCATAGACATGGACCCAAGATATCTAACAAACCCAGAGGCGTCATTATGCTGTTTCTACAATATACTGACCTTCTACAGGTTCTTTCAGCTGCCAAGGCTAAAAAACAGATCATGGGGGAGGGTCATCGTCTATTCCTCTCACAAGACGTAGCTAAAGCAGCAGATGACCGTCGGAAAAAGTTTTTGGATATGCGTCCACAGTTACAAGCTCTTAATGCCAGATTTGGATTGCTTCATCCCTGCCTCTTCAAGGTTACTTACAAGGACAAGACTAACACATTTGATAATCCAGTGGCCTTACAAGATTTTGTTCATCATCGTGGAGCGGATGTTATAGACACCTCAAGAATTGTTTAATTTGTTCTCCATGGCTATGGCTTTGTAGCTGTTTTCTTGTCACGTTTGCTCTTATTGATTGTTCATATGTTTATTCTTTGTACGGTTGTACCTAATATGTTTTTACTTCTCCCTTCTCTCCATGTTTTTCTTCTCCACTATTATTAATTTTCTTCTCTTTTTATACAGGTGTTGCTCTCCTTCTACTTCCACCTATGTGTCCATATTTGTTATGTGAACTTCTGATGTTCTTGCAACAGTTGTTTGGTGATGTTTGCTCTCGCTGTTGTCATCGTCGTCTTTTGGCGCTGTCACCCTCGCTTTCGTTTTGTATTTGTAGGTATGTTTTTCAGTCATCTGTATTTGACTTGTACTGTCTTCTTTTCTCTATCTTTTTCTCTTATTTTTTGCTTTCTCAACCTTCCTTCTCTCCTTGCTTTCTTTCTTTGTTCCTACCTTCTCGCTCTATCTTCTTCTCTTCACATTTTCTCTCTCCAAATTTTCTTGACTGCTCTTGTAAGAATACTTTCTTCTCATAATTTCTTACTGATTCACATTCCGAGTTACTACTTGGAACTTTAAAGGTTTAAATAACACAATTAAAAGGTAGCGGGTATTATCTCATTTAGCCAAGCTTCAAACTGATGTTGCCTTACTCCTAGAATCCCATATTTCAGAAAATGAAGCTTCGAAACTAAAGCGATGCCGGGTGGGACATGTTTTCAATTCCCCTGCTGTCGGTAAGAAAAATGGCGCTGTGATATTGTGTCATGAAAAGTTAAATGTTTCTACTGTTTCTCATGAATGTGATGTTGATGGTCATTGGGTGATTGTTAAACTGCTTATAGATAAGATTCCTATTGTTCTTTTCAATATTTATACTCCTATAGGTATTGATAAATCTTTTTGGCCTAAAATCTCTAAAAAATTGTACTCACTTATTTTTGGTGGTGACTGTAACCAAATCCTTGATCCCATATTAGATAGAAATTCCAAAATTCAATTCTGTACAACCAAGATGCACTCTCAATGTACTGCTTCCATTCATCACAAAGCTTTAGTAGACATTTGGAGATTATGCCATCCCGACCTTAGAGAATATAGTTATTATTCCCCTTCCCATCACTACCAATCACGTATAGATTACCTTTTTCTAAGTAAAACATTAGGTCAACATGCCACTTACTCTGACATTGGCTCCATTTTAATTTCAGACCAAGCACCCGTTTATGTTGATATTGATCTCATCTCCTTTTCCCCCCACTCAGGCAGATAGATTCCATCTTTTGTACTAAATTCACTGCTTTTGCCACTGAGTTTTTTATGATTAATCATACCCCAGATTCCCGTTTTGTCATGGTGTAGGATTCTTTCAAAGCTGCTGCTAGAGGTTTTATGATCAATTTTGTCTCACAGAAGAAAAAGTTTATGGCAGCTAATTCGGCTCAACTTCTTGATAAAATCAAACTTCTTGAATATAAGTATTATCAGTCCAATACTGAATCCTCTCCTAAGGATCCTATTGGTGCCAAATTTACTTTCAATAAATTAACCTCAGACGCAGCCTCCAACTTTTTATTAAAATGTAATTCCCGCTATTATGGAGGACAAAATAAAATGGGAAAGCTCTTAGCCAATTACTTGAAAGTACGTAAAGAACGGACACAAAATTAATCTATTAAAGGTTCTAATGGTGTCTCTTTCTTTAAGGAAAAGGATATTCTCAATGAGTTTGTTACCTTCTATAAAATCTCCATCCTCCTGAAACTAATCCAGACCTGGAAGATCTTCTTTCCTATTTTCAATCTATACCCTTACCTTCTTCGACCCATGTTGATTTTGGACCCTTGGAATCGGACATCTCGTTTGCTGAAATCTCCCACGTGGTATTGGTTTTACGTCGTGGGGAAGAACCTGGCCCTGATGGTTTTACCATTGAATTTTATAATCATTTTGCTTCACTTCTATTACCAAATCTTTTACTTTTATTTCAATCCTTTCTTGATGCAGGTTCTTCACGTGGTATGTTTCAAGAAGCCTTGTTTTGCTTACTCCCTAAGGAAGATAAAGATCATTCTTTATGCAACAATTACTGTCCTATCTCCTTGGCAAATACTGAGTATAAGATTTTTGCCAAGATTTTGGCTCTTAGGAGGAAGCCACTTTTACCAGACTTAGTTGGCCCTGAACAATCCGTTTTTTTTTAAAGGAAGACTCTCTTCCGATAATTCATGTGTCTTTTTTAATGTTATAAGTAAAGCTTCTTCACTAAATCACCTTCTGGCCGCTATCTCTTTGGAAAGCGTTCGATAGAATTAGCTGGGATTTTACGTTCAATGCTCTCAAATGGGCTGGTGACCCGCCTAAATTTGTTTCTTTTATCCCCTTACTTTATTCTGGTCCTTAAGCGTCAATATTTGTTAATGGTATGGTCTCTGAATACTTTTCAATACACAGAGGTGTCAGGCAGTGTTGTCCGCTGTCCCCTTTATTATTTGTTTTAGCTTTAGAACCTTTCCTCACCAAGATTCGATTAGACGATACTATTTCTGGTTTCCATTTCGGTCCCCAACAAGTTAGGCTTTCAGTTTACGCTGACGATATTCTGTTATACTGTTCTTATCCTCAGTCCTCTCTTCCTTTCTGGGTATCGCATTAAGATTGACAAGTGTAAAATCCTACCTCTAAATCACTTATGCCAAAAACATCTTTTCAAACATTCTGGTATCTCTTGGCAACCTTCTAAGATCAAATTCTTGGGAGTATGGTTTGCTCCTCTCCTGTCGGACACTCTTAAAATAAACTTTGGTTATATAACTAAGAAATTGAATGCTGCCATTACCCGATGGAATCCTCTCTTCTTATTTTGGTGGGGACGTCTCGATTCAATTAAAATAAAGTTATCACCACTTATATTATATACTATCTCCATGATTCCTGTCCCTATTCCTGACTATTATTTTAAGAAGATAGATTCTACCATACTTACGTTCCTGTGGAAAGGCAAATGTTCTCGTATAGCTCGTGTCTAATGATGGTCTTCGTTTCCCTGATTTCAAAACTTATCATTGAGCTTTTTCCTTGAAACAAGCTGTCCGTTGGCTTTCCACTGATCTTCCCTTTAATCCTCCTCTCTGGTGGAGGGTAGCATTCCAGCCTTCCAGAGGGAGAAGACATGTACACACTGGTATACCGAGTTAAAGTTTAAAGAGCCTAAGCATCACAAAATGGATGCTGCTGCCACAGACACGAGTCTGACCTCCTGCTGCTGGATGACACTCAGGCAGGATAGGCCTGGACAATAGGTTTCCTGTCCAGGGAGGTGCCAGAACCTCCCCGGACAGGCTTTAGTGTATTGGGGCAGGGTGGGCTGTATTCAGTGAATGCTTTTCAGACACTGCCTGGTCACACTAGGTGTTCCATGCATTTCCCAGTTCAAACCGGTTGTTGGGGCACTCAGCCTCAGCTCTGGCATGAAACTGGACAAAGAGGAAGGGGTGTAACCACCCCCTCCCCAGGTCCACCCATGGGACGGACCTTAGAGTTAGTCCAACCCCTAAACCTATTATAAGTATAGAACCCCAGTCCCTAGGACTTTAGATTACCCTGGATGAAACTCTGCAACATTTATCCTGGACCTTCAACATTCCATATTGACTGGAAGATGGAAGAAATCTTCCTTGTGGTCCAGGAGTGACTACCCTGCTCAAACAGGCACCAACTGCATCATTGCCGGTCTGCATTTTCGAGACTCCCACCGGATCCCGAAGAATATGTGACACAGGACACAGACTTCCAGACATCCCTGAGGCCGACACGAGATCCCAGCAAAGCTGAGACCCGCAGCCATCACGATAGACATGGGACCGGAACTCCTGGACATCCTGCAATTTTGTACCTGCACCTACTTCCCAAAGTTTCCCAAAGTTGTGCATTGGGCTGTTTGTTTCTCTTGTCCCAAGCACCTTTTGCACTGAAGCAGAGAGGCCAGCACTCCACGAGTGTCCCGTGAGTCCCCTTTCTTCACCGCAGCTCGAGGCCCCTTTGCGATCTCTAGTCTGTTAGCTAGTGGGTCCCAACAAAGGACAATCCTTTGTTTCTTGGGCTTTCTTGGTTGCTCCAGGTCTCTCAAACCTTTCTGGTCTGCACCGAAGCCAATCTTGTCTTCTTGCAAGGGTTGCTGTTGCCAGGGCTTATTGGGTCTAATCCAGATTCTGATGGTGCAGCACTCGACATCCTTTGTGGGACAGCTTGAATCCAGCTACTGGTCATCGTCGATGCCTCCTGGTCCTCGTGGCTGAAGAGTCAAGCTTCACCTACTTTACTTGAAAGCACTCGACATTGGCTGGGATCTTCCTGTCACCATCCTGGTCACTGGCTTGTGACCCAGACTCTGTCCCCTCTGTTTTCATGTTCTTCAGATCTTCGATCCACCTTTGGATCCACCCGGACACTCTTCCTCTGGTTGCCTGCAGCACTTCTTCGAAGATCGTTATTGAAATCGACAATGAAATCCGACACCAAAAGACACCTATGCACCATCGTAGTTGACTCCGATGTGTCCTTAATCTTTAAAATTGTAACTTGCATTTCCTCCATAGAAGTCAATGGTGATCCGCAGCTGTGTTTAGATACTGTGTGCGTTCCCAGTGGGTCTCCTGCGTCCCTACCTTGGGTGGTTCTTGGTTGCCCCAGTGGCTCTACAGGCCCTAGGCCAAATTTCTATCCTTCACGTGGTTCTTATATTACTATTTTAGTATATGATTTGTGAGGCCCCTAGGGCATAACATATACTGTGCTATTTACTGTGTGCTACTTAAAGTCCTTTTATTGTACTTTTGCCTTTAGCAGACTAGAGGGGTTGTGTTTAGAATAAATACATATATATTTCATATATACCTTGTGTGGTGTACATTCATTTGATCATTCAAGAGATTATAGACTGGTAAACCAACCTGCTTTACATTCCTTCAAGACTTAGCCTGAACGCTGCTCTCCACAGCTACCACTACGATAGCTTTCGTTAAAGGTTGTCTAAACCTACCATCAACAAGGGTCATTTGGACTGGTGCAAGGTGCCCACCAGAATAGTGGACAGCATATGCCAGGCCAACTTCTCACACTAAGTCTCAGTCACAGGAGTCTCATGATTGTATATTCCTTACTGAGGAACAGACAATGGGTCGCATTCACTTGCAAGATATGCCCCTTTCAAGTGTTGATGGGGAATTATGAGCTGATGTGTCCTGTTTGAAGTTACCAGATGGCACAACATCAGCTGCATATGCAATCACAATACTTCAAACGGTAGTTGAGACAGCTCGCATCCCACAGAAGTCATCTCAGGCAGCTGGGTTGATAACATTAACGAGAGCGTGTGAGCTTTGTACTGACTTGTCTGTTAACATCTACACGGATAGCCGTTATGCCTTTGGAGTGGCACATGATTTTGGGCTACTCTGGAAGGGAAGAGGTTACCTTACATCTAGTGGGACACAAATAGTGCATGGAGAATTAGTGCATAATCACCTTACTGCTCTGACATATTCCAAGAAAATAGCAATTGTTAAATGCAATGCACACAAGAAAGTGACTGATAAGATAGGACAGGCAATGCCGTTGCATATTACACAGCTTGTGAAATTGCACTGCAGCAAAGCCATGTATGTGGTGAAGTCACAGGCTGAGTGTTGGAATGATGCTAGACAAGAAGTGCTGGACATACAGCGATCTGCTTCTGCAGATGAACTAGAACAATGGACCAAGGAGGGAACATTAGATGATGAGGGCTGCTGGAGAAATAAACCAATGACTAAGTGGAAATTGCCTGCAGCCTATTTACAACCTTTGGTTCATATGGCACATGAGCCGGCACATGTTGGAGCATCCTCTATGGTGAAGTTACTTACACAAGTTTGAGATCATCCTGAAATTGCCGCAGCAGATAAAAAGATAATCCAGTCCTGTCTGATTTGTCTGCAAAATATTCCTGGAAAGGGAACACAAACTCCAACTGGAGTGTTTGCTAAACCAACTGTACCTTTTGAGGTTCTGCAGTTGGATTACACCAACACTGTAATAACTTAAAGTATGTCCTAGTTATGGTGTGTGCCTTCAGTAAATGGATAGAGGCATATCCTACGAAAGATAACACAGCTCTTACTACATCAAAGGTGCTTCTGAAGGAATTCTTTCCTCAATTTGGGGTTTGCCGACTTCTGTGGAGAGACAACATTTTATTGGGCAAGTTGTTGAGTATGTTTTAAAAGGATTAGGGATGAAGCAGAAGTTTCATGCTGCTTTTCATCCATAATCAGCAGGACTAATGGAGCGATAAAATTCCACCCTCAAACTTAAGTTATCGAAAATTCAGGCGACAACATCTCTGAAATGGCCTGATGCATTACCCTTAGAGCTGCTATTCATTAGATCAGTGCCACATATGCAATCTGGCCTCACACCATATGAGGTTGTATTTGGAAGGCCCATTAATATTTGGGGGATCTGTGACTACCTATCATAGTTGACCGATAGTTTTCTTTCTATTCATCAACAGGTTCGAGAAGCTCTTCCTGACAAACCTGAGGGTGAAGGACATTACCTACGGCCTGGGGACCAGGTCATGGTGAAAAATGTCCAGAGGTCAAATAGCCTGGAGCTGAGGTGGGGGGGCCCAGAAACGATACTCCTCGCGACTAGAACTTCAGTCCGAGTCACCAATAAGAGGACCTGGGTACATTCTACCCATTGTAAAAAGGTGCCATCTGCCTTGGTGGAGACTGCTGCACATGCCGACCATCGAGACCTTATGGACAGAGAGAAAGGCCAAGCTATATCACCTGAATAACCTGAGCAAGTCTTCCCGGACCACACAATCTCTGGTGCATCTCGATATCAGCTGCGATGCCAGAGAGAAACTTTGTTGTTGAAAAAGACTGGTTGAGCAAACGCCCTGGGTTAGGGCTAGACTGAGCCAAAGAGGGGGAGATCGTTTGCTTAGTGACACCGATCTTAATTCTCAGTGAAGAAACCAACGGCTGCCCAGGACTTCAGAGCTCCATCTACTTTGTTGTTTCAACATCGAGATAAATATGCCTATTGAGATGATATTGACCGCTGCGAGAAACTGCGACAAGAAAAAACTATATTCATTGCTGGGTTCATTTAATCATTATTATTATGGCAGTAATAGCTTGGGTTGTAGAGGAAGTGGCTCCTGTTCGACAAACGCTGAATGCCACAACTCCAGCCCCCATTGAGCACCATTATTTCTCCCTTCTCTATCATGAGCAGCATCATTGAATGTCCTACCTCAATAATGTGTTCTTCCAGATGTTGCACCACACCCACAATGCTACAAACGTCACCAACTGTTGGGTGTGGGGAATGATGCCAGCTCACCAGAAAAAGGGAGGAACACCTTTTATTCCTCTCCCATTCTCTCACAATTGTTCTTGTCAAGCCTGTTTTGCATTTCTGTGGGCTTTTGAGGTTGCTAATATTAATGATGCTGGTGTAGGGAGACTGAATTATTATCTTAATTAAGTGTGCTAAGCTGATGAGGAAGGACTTGCTATGTGTCCTTTTTGTTGCAACCAGTGTTCCTGGCTCCTGCATCCTATCATAAAGACTATAAACTGTTTAATGACATTTCCAAGAACCGATATAAGAGGACTGTTAGATTCGGGGGTCTCTAGTTGGCACAGGTAGGTAGTTGTGACAAATAGGGACCCTCTCCTCTAGTCAGGGAAAGGGGATCACACACCGAAAATAACCCCTGCTCACACTCTAGGTTGCATGGCGGGAGCAGTCAAGGATTATTTCAGAGGCGTTGTAAGTTAAGCAGTTGTGACCACATACAGTAACCCACTGACAACACTACAAATGGACACCACACAGGTTTTATATAGAAAATAAGTAGACTTTATATAGAGATACCACAAGACCATAAATGACAAAAATACACACTATGATTACTTTAAGATGGTAGATTTAGGCTTAGTTCTGTTCAGTTCTTAGATGCAACACTCTGTGTCAATGTACCTTAAGTTGCATTGCGCTTCCACGAAAATCAATGTTGCAGCGATGGAGAATGCAGCAAAGTCAGGTGCAAAGAATTAAAGATGTGAAGATCTTCCAGATGCGGCACGCTTCTTGGGGATGCGAGAATTCCTCGGTTTGATGCATGGACTGCAGCGGCGACACTCTTACGATGCGACGGCAACAGCTCCAGTGGCGACGCTCTTCTCCAAGATGCGTGAAGCTTCCGCTTGATGCGACAACTACCCCGGCAACATCTAAGATGCGACGGCAGCAGCTCCGACGGCGGAACGCTTCACGGGGATGCGAGGTCCTCTTGGTCGTTGTGGTGCAATGCGACAGTTCCAGCGGCGACACCCTCCTTCTGCGGAGTTGCGACGGCAGGTGCAGCGAAGGCGACACGCTACAAACTTGTTGCAAGATTATTCTCCAGATGCGGTCCAGTGAAACAGCTCCAGCTGCGACACCCTCCGTCTTCAGAGTTGCGACTGCAGCAGCAGCGAGGGTGACATGTTTCCTATTCGTTGTGGCACGCTTCTCTCCAATGCGGTGCAGTGTGACAGTTCCAGTGGCGACACCCTCCTTTCTTCTGAGTTGCGACGGCAGGCACAGCAACGGCAACACGCTTCTTCTCGTTGAGTTGCGCTTCCAGCGCCTTGTGACACGCAGTTCCTCAGAAGGCCCAAAACAGCAGCAGGCACTTCCAAAAGAACTCTGGGGGAGCTGAGGGGTAAAGTCTGTTGTCCCTGAGACTTCAGCGGGAGGCAAACTCTTTTCCAAGCCCTTGGAGATCCTTCAGAAGTTGAAATCAAAGTACACAAATGTCCTTTCTCCTTCCTTTGGCAGTAAGGCAACCACTGCAGGCCAATTCACCAAGTGGCACTTCAGCTTGGGAACAGTCTCTCCTCAGTTTCTTCAGGTTCCTCTCCTCAGTAAAGGTTTCTTCTTGTATTCCAATGTGATCTAATTTCATGGGATCAGGGTTCCAATATTTATACCAGAAATCCTTTGTCCTCTGAGGGGAGAGGGGCCTTTTCCCAGTCCAAACCAGTTCTGCAGCACTCTGTTTACCAGACTTCTCCTTTCCTTTCACAGTGCAGGGCATGCACATCAGAGGCCCCACAGGAGGTGAAGCCAGCATTGTGGAAGGCAAGTACAGTCCTGGAGAACTCTGTTGACAGGACTCCTTCTTCTTCTTTCAGTGTGCAGGGCAGAGATATCAGCCTCTCCCCAGGGGTGGAGCAAGCATTGTGGAAGGTAGGCACAGCCCTAGTCAGAGTTCAGGTGCACTCCTCCATCCCATTGGGATGCAGATCTCTCTATTCACCACGGGGTGACTCAGTCAGTCTCCTGGAATTCCCCAGCCCTATCACTCACAGATACTAGACATAGGAATACACATCCTAGCAGAGGCAGGGTTGAATGGTTAGACAAGCAAATACCTACTTTCAAAAAGTGGTATTTGCTAACACAGAATATTAAAATAAACTTTACTAAAAGATGTATTTTATTATTCTGAGTTCAGGGATACTAAACTCGAATTTCTACCATGTTCTCTGAGCCTGTTAGGATTATAAAGTGTAACAAATCCAACAGCTCATTCTGAAATATGGAGAACAGGTAGCCTTGCAATAGTGAAAAACGAAAATGGCTGTAATTCACTATTAGGACATGCCACACACATCAGGACGTGTCCTACTTTATACTTACAATGAACCCTGCCTTTGGGCCTACCATAGGGGTGACTGATATGAAGAAAGGGAAAGGTTTAATGACTGGCAAGTGGGTGCACTTGCCCTGTCAGCATGACAGTACCAGACTGCACACAGGCTCTGCAATGGCAGACCTTAAACACATTTTACAAGGCTGCTTCTGTGGGTGCACAACCAGTGCCGCAGGCCCACCAGCAGCATTTGGATTACACGCCCTGGCACACTCAGGGCACTAGACTAGGGTCTGACAAGTAAACCAACTTAGTCAAACATGGAATCACTAATCCATGCATCAATTTACAGTAGGAAGCACTTGCACTTTGGCACTGAATAGCAGTGGCACAGTGCCCAAAGCATCTAACACCAGCAAAAACACATGAGGCAACAGAAAAAATGGACGGGAGATGAACACCAATGGTGCCAGGTGTAACATGTGTCCCCTCCAGCTGAAAAGTGTGGAGAACTACCCTAACTCCTGGGAGTTCTCTTCACTAAGGCGGAAAAATCTGGACAGACCATCAGCGTTGGCGTGTTCTGTACCAGGGCGGTGTTACACAGTAAAGTCCATACCCTGTAGGTTAATAGACCACCTCAACAGCTTTGGATTCCCACCCCTCATCTGCATTGACCATATGAGGGGCCTGTGGTCTATCTGAACCCGGAGGTGAGTCCAATACAGGTGGGGTCTCAGCTTCTTCAGATCCCTGACCACAGCAAGTGCCCGATCTGGCACTACTCACCTTGATCGTGAGGCCTGCTCTCTGCAGTGCCAACAACACTTTCCAGAGGTGGCGCAGTTGTTCCTCCTAACTGGCACTGAACACTTTGATGTCATCCAGGTAGGCGGCACTGAACTCATCCAGTCCAATCAACACCTGGTTGACCAACCTCTGAAAGATGGTAGGGGCATTCTTCATCCCAAAGGGCATAACACACAACTGGAAATGCCCATCTGGTGTGGAAAACGTCTAGGTACTGGCGATCTGCCACTACCTAGACGTTAAATCAAACGTGCTGAGGTGCCGTGCAGCCCCTAGCCCATCAATGAGGTCATCAGCTCAGGGGATGTGGTGCGCATCAGTCTTCGTGACTGAATTGAGCCCTCGGTAGTCCACACAGAACCAGAGTTCGGGTGTGGCACCCCGCTCTGCAGCCTTCGGGACCAAGACCACAGGGCTGGCTCAAGGACTACTAGATGACTCAATCACCCAAAGTGCAAGCATCTTTGAGACCTCCTCTTTAATGCAAGCACTCACCCTGTCAGTTAGCCAGTAAGACTTGTGCTTTACAGGTAAGCTATATCCTGTGTCTACATCATGGACGACCCAATCTGTGATACCAGGAACCAGGGAGAATAGATCAGGAAACTCTCCCAGCAACTGGCAGAAATCATTCTTTTGCTCAGGGGTCAGGGTGGAAGAGAGGTTAACACCATCCACTGACCCATCTTGCTCTGAGGCTGACAGGAGGGCAGGAAGAGGCTCAGGCTCCTCCTCCATTCCAGCATCTGTTGCCAAGAGCATGCCCACTTCAGACCTCTCTAAGTGGGCCTTAAGGCGGTTGCTATGTAGGACCCTCAAGGGGTTCCTAGGAGATCGCAAGTCCACCAAGTAGGTAACTGGACTCTTGCGCTCCCCAACCTCAAAAGGTCTGGTCCACTTATCTTGGAGTGCACAGGGCTCCACTGGGGCCATGACCCAAATCTTGTGTCCAGGTTGAAGCTCTACCTGAGTGGCAATCTGGTCATGCCAGTGCTTCATCTCCTCCTGGCTGGCCTCCAGATTCACCTGAGTGAGTTCACTGAAGCGCCTGGTCTGGTTCCTGAAGGCCAGCATGTAGCTATATACATCCTGGGCAGGTTTCCTGGGAGATTGCTCCCAGCCTTCCTTAACCAGACTCAGAGGTCCTCTGACTTGGTGTCCATAGAGAAGCTCAAAGGGACTGAACCCTAGAGATTTCTGTGGTACCTCACGGTATGCAAAGAGTAGGCATGGTAAGAGGACAACCCACTTACGCCTCATGCGTTCCTCAAGACCCATTATCATGCCCTTCAGGTTCCATTTGAACCTTTCAACCAGCCCATTTCCTTGGGGGTGGTATGGAGTGGTGAACTTGTAAGTTACACCGTACTCCTGCCACTGGGACTTCATATACTTGGAAATGAAGTTGGTACCCCAGTCAGACACTACCTCGCAAGTGAATCCCACTCGGGAGAAAATTCCCATCAGTGATCGTACCACCAAGGGGGCCGTCACTGTCCCCAGAGGTATGGCTTCCGGGTACCGGGTGGCATGGTCCACCAAGACCAGGATGAACCTGTTGCCCATGGCTATCTTGGGGTCCAGTGGCCCCAAAATGTCAATCCCCACCTGTTCAAAGGGGGTACTGACCACAGGGAATGGCTGAAGAGGAGCCTTGTGCTTCCCCCCACTCTTTCCACTTGCCTGAGAAGTCTGACAAGTCCTGCAAAGAGTATCAGAACTCTTGCGCATTTGAGGCCAATGAAAGTGTGTGACAAACCTGTCAAAGGTCTTGTCCTGCCTTAAATGTCCTGCTAATGGCACATCATAAGCCAGCCTTAGTAGGAAGGCTCTGAACTTCTGTGGTATCACCAGCACACGGGCTGACCCAGGTTCAGCAACCTTAGGCTCACTGTACAGGAGACCCCAGTAGATCCAATGTGATCCTGACTGATCACCTGCTGCTTGGCTTACAGCCTGTTGCCGCAAGCCCACAAGAGAAGGGCATTCTTTCTGCTCCTTTCAAAAGTCCTCCATGGAGGGACCTCCTTCTTGCTGCCAATGGGTAAGCTCAAGCAGGTCTCCCAGCTCAGCTATCTTCTCCCCGGTAGGCTCCAGGGAATCCCACTCAGCCTCTACCTCCTCCTGGGCTGTGGGAACTTCAGGGGCCAGTTTCCCACGCCCCTCGCCACTTCTCTCTTCAGCAGGTGCCTGGGCCTCCTTCTCGGGCTCCAGGTCCTCTTGAGAACCCCTTCTGGCTGACATTCACCGGGTGGTCACGCACACCCAGTCAGGCAATCCAACCATCTTCAAGTCAGTTGTGTTCTCTACCTTTTCCCAAGGGGAGCTCTCCAAATCATTTCCTAACAAACAGTCAACAGGCATGGCGGGCCTCACAGCTACCTGAAGAGTACCAGAGACCCCCCACTCAAAGGGAACCTGAGCCATTGGACAATGACTCTCTGTGTTGTTTGGGTTAACAACTCGGCAAAATGCATGAGGGACAATCTGCTCTTGAGACACCAGGTGACACCTGACAGCTGTCACACTGGCTCCTGTATCTCTAAGAGCCTCCACCTTTTGGCCATTGATGGTCACTCGCTGCCCATATTTCTTAGTGTTCCTGGGCAGCTGAGCTTCTGAGACCGTCTCACAGTCTCCTAAATAGACAAGGGTCATCTGTGCGGGACCCCATCCACCTTGGACACCAATCTCCTCCCCCAAGGCTACACTAGCCATCTGCCGGGGCGGAGCACGAGTGGGTGCTTGTTTACCAAACAGGCGGCACCTGGTATCATTCGCCTTGTGACCCAGGTCACCACACTTGCAACATTTCAGGGGGCCCTGGGGAACAAGACTACATCTCGGGCCCCTTGCTTTCTCTCAGGGGGAGGCTGGGTACCTTTGATGGGGTTCCCTTAGGCACTACTTTGGAGCCTTCTGTAGAACTCTTTCTTTTTACCCTTGTCCCCCACACTCTTCTGCTGGGGACCCTGCCCACCCTTGGATGAGTCTCCCATGTGACCCTTGTGGACCCTGGTACTGACCCAGCGGTCCGCCTCCTCAGCAAGCTTCCTAGGGTTAGTCAGCTTGCTATCTATCAGAAGCTGGCACAGCTCTGAAAAACAATTATCAGGCAAGTGCTCCCATGCAATTTAAATCAAAGAGACCTTGAAAATCTTTGACCTTACTGCCTTTTACCTAACCATCCAATGCTCTGCAAAAGAAAGTGACATATTCAACCCAAGTACTGTTTTCTAACTTTTTGCATTTCCTGAACCTCTGCCTATAGAGCTCAGGTGTCAAACCATATCTAGACATGAATTCATCTTTCATGTGGTTGTATGAATTGTGGACAATGTATTCCACCACTCACTAAGGAACCTTCCGCACAACCCCGCTCCCCAATCTCTCTCAGGGACCCAGTGGGAAGATATGGCTACCTCATAGGCTCTGAACCACTGAACAATAGGATCGTTTTTGTAAAACTCCTTCACCACATCCTTGGGAATATACACTCTACTTTCTGTATGTACTGACGGTACGCTGCCACCAGAGGAAGTAATTTCCAAACTTTTAGCTTTTAACTCCAACTCCCTCAAAACTTTTTCATGCTCAAACTGTATTTTCTTTTCCTCAATATCTAACCTTCTATTTTCTATTTCTAGCTGCCTATTCACCTTGAACTTGGTCATCTCCATTTCATGCCTTCTTGATCTTTCTCTGTCCTCCAAGTCCTCTGGAGACAGACTTTTGCTAGAGCCAATGCTACCTGCAGGGGAAAGTGCCTTTCTTCCTCTTGAGCCCAATGGCTCTTCCTGTTGTACATCTGCATCATCATCCTCCTCAATCACAGGAGTTTTCCTAGCTTCTACCCAGGCCCTCAGCGCCTTGTAGAATTCTTCCTTCACTTTAAATCCAGAAGTGGAAACATTGAATTTCTTGCAAAAGTACTTCATCTGCTTTACTGTGTAGCATTCCATCCTATCTTCTTCCCATTCACAATTAAGGGAGGCTACAGATTCTACTCTCTCTACTACAACGGATTCAGGCATCACTCAAAATAAGGCAATCACACTGTTTTATAGGCATCTGGGTAATAGTATATTGAATCAAGAAGCCTACTCTCCACTTCTAAATCGACAGTACTCCCTCCATGCATTTTGGGGGGCCATTTCACCGGCCATCCATTTCCATTGCATCCCGCTGCGGATTTAAATTAGTTTCATGTAACTACTGGTCACGGAGCAGCCTACAATCCTCCGACTGTTCCTTTTTCAGTGCTGAAGGTTAATCTCTACTCCTAAACATTGTCTTGCAGATCATCATTTCTGTTGGAGGTAACAGGTCCTTCCAGACATCCTTCCTCCACTACTCTTAGGAGTGAGACTGCTGCTGCCGATAACTGGACATCCTTCAACTTGTTGACTGAGAATGCATCACAGGTGCAACTCCCACTACTGTCAGTCTCTCTGCATACGCTGTACTCACCTCCTGTGACAATGGGGAAGCCTGATGGTCATCACAGGTGAAATCACCAGCCCCAGAAGATGAAGTAAAAACGTTGCTTATGGCTATGCAGCATAGCCTGACTGATCTCTCCAGTAAGATGTGTTGTAAATCAATGACGATTAGGTTAAGCATTAGCAGAAGACATGCTTTGTTTGACCATTATCGTATCAAATGTGCAGACTCCATTTTGTATTTGCAACGGCCATTTTGTTTGCCATACATTGCCATGTGCTCATCATGTGCGTTTGTCCTACCTCCTTGTCAACTACGCCTGAAGTCTGCCCGGCAACAGGCCATATTTAACCTTCCCCGCTCCTAGCATGTCCAGACATGAGCAGCAGAGTCAATAGCCGTTACTAATTAGTTCCGGATAGGAATGTGTTTACTAGTTTCCGAAGACTGTTAACTCCGCCCATCTATCGATTGTGCCTTCCAATATGTCCTTTTATGGTCATGAAACTGCTCTTGTCTTTTATACCGCCTTCTTTTGAGGCCCCTCATTGTGTATAAAAGGGGCCATGTGCTTTAGTTCGGGGTACTAATCAATAAAATACTGAAGGGTGTTATGTGGATTGTAGTACCACCTTTAAAGGTTTAATAATCTTTGCTTTTGTATTTTCCAATTTCATTGCCAATTTCTTCCTATAGTCTGAGGACTCTGAGCAGAGAAGGGCGAACCCCTTGCACCAAGTAAGCATAGATGAGGTTTGCTTACAACAAATTGGCGCCCGACATGTGGGGCTCATCGTCGACTCGGATGCCCAAAGGAGTGGTCGTGACGAAGGATTGGAATCTCGCTACGGACGCGTACGCATGCCAGAGGAGACCCGAGTCTCCGCATCCAAGGCTTTTTTTCCTTTCTTTCCGATCTGAACATCCAGGTGGTGCCGATCCTCGACTGAGATCTCTTCTGTTGGTTTGCCGTGCAGTAGCCATCTGGTCGAATTTAGAACTTGGCAGTGGGATTCTGGACACCCTGTGATTGTTAAGAACCGTTGTACGGTACTTGCAGTGGGTTTTGGAAGCCTGGGATTGGCAAGGCAGTTTTAGGATTTGCTTGCTGTGGCACCTTTGGTTTGGAATGACTAGTCAATGATGTGTATGTGTATGTGTAATATATGTGTTGCAATACATATAGGCAGGTAATGAGGAGATTTTTCTCTATACTGCGATATTGATTTGAACGGCACAACATATATAGATACTTTAAGTGCTACTTTGATTATGATACTGCCTATTTTGCACTATTTTTGGCATGCCTGCTTTTAGCGCACTTCGTAGGTTGTGCTGCCTCTGTGGAAATAACCGGTTAAGACTTGTTGAACCGCAGCCGGCTCCCCCAGAGGGCATGCCTTATAGAGAGATGTATCTAAAATATGGTCTTTCTTCCATAATGTACAGCACATTGTGGACGAAATCCATGCGAAAGGATCCTGAGTTACGTTGGCCAAAGTATGGGTCGTTTGATATGCAAAAGATTGAGTTTGTGGAACAGTGTATGTTTAAGTGAAAATCTAGACAAGATATGTTTGAGAGTGTGCCAATGTGGGTGAAAGAAGTACGTGAGCACGAGAAACATGAGCAAGCGCTGATTGAAAAAGAGCAACGAAAGAATGTGTATGAAAAAGCGCAAGAACTATGGAAGAAAGAAGCAAAAGAATTGGAAGAGAGACAGGAGAAGGAGCGCAGATTACAGATATCTGGCCAATATGCTGTTCGTCAACCTCTTTATCCTGTCCTTAATAAATCGCAAGATGATTTTTTTTTGTTAGATCATCCTATGCCTCCGTATGCCATTCCGTCTGCTCAATCTGGCAAAGATAAGGACTCCGATGCAGGTGGAAAAGCGAAACCAGATACTCGCTCCATGGTCGACCGTGTGGACGAACTTCGAAAGTTCGCTCGACAGTCACTTCAGGATACTGTTACGGTTTCTGATGTTTTAGAGACTTTAAAGGGATGGCAGGACGGAGAGCAATTCTATTTTACTGAGTCTTTTGTTGAAGAAGTTGTTCAAATGTTTTGAAACATTTCTTCTGACACTTTCGAACCTGATGATATAGCTGCTGATTGTAAGCAATTGCGTAACAGTCTTTTTGCTCTCCCCCAGGTGACTGATATGATCAGGCGGCTGTTTAAACTTCGAACTCAAGCGCTTCGTCTACGGGAGGAGAAACGGAAAGCTAAAGCAGACAAATGGGACGGGATTGGTCGACGGGAAAGAATCATCCATTTTTGAAACAGAGAAGACCTCGATAGTGCATGCAAAACCTATGCGAGAGGCCGTGCCTTTATACGTTCCTCCTAAAGGAGCGGGTACAAGTGACAATAAAAATTCTGTAAATGCTAAAGGGTATTTCATTTATAATTGGGTGTATACTCCATGGAATAGAGCAGATATCATGGCACTTAAAGCTTCATTGCCTGATCTGCGTAAAAATCCTGCCGCCTTCTATGAGGACGTTGAGGGAGTCTTAAATTCTTGTACCATGACATTAGCTGATATTGATTTGTTTTTCGGGCTAATATTGCCGCCTGATATGTGGAGATCCATGCGTAAAGTCGATGATCGCGAAGCGTATGGGGCGTTATGGAAACAAATAGAAAGGGAAGATGAGGACAGGGAGCCAGCGAAAAAGCCATGTCAGTTGATTTTACATCTCCCCGGTGCAATATTAGCTAAGCTAAAAATGATTATCCCCCAAAAAAAGATTGATTGGACTATTTTAGCATCTTGTAAGCAAAAAACAGGCAAATCAGTTTCATATTTTTTTTACGCGTTTTGAGGAAGCTTTTCATGATTTTACTGACCAGTCGCTAATGGACGATACGGGCCGACATTTGTTTGTAGATAAGTATGTTACAAATTTATTACCAGGAGTGGCTAGCCGATTAAAAGCTAGTGAAAGCTCTTGGACCACCTCTTCTCCGGCATCCCTCCTGACGATGGCTCAATATTACGAGCGTCAGGAATTTGAAGCAAAGGGTAACGAGGATAAAAAGTCTAAAGAATTAAAAATGAAGGTTATGTTATCTCAGATTTATGGTTCACCTCTTCGAGGTAACGATAGAGGCGGACGAGGATCTTATAGTTCCTCTTATGCTTGTTCTTCTTTGCCATTGATCAATGTGCGTACTGTAGGAAATTTGGTCATTGGGCAGATGAGTGTCCATTGTTGCGCTCACAGCACTACGTTCGTGGCTGAGGATCCATGAGGAACTGCTCGGGGACCTCAGGACCCATAGGTGCTATGAACGTTCGTGCTAGGTCTGATTCTAATGTGCGGGTACAAAATGGGTTCAATACTTTTGATAGGCGTAACCAATACCTGATGTCTGAATATGTGCAGCCTGAATCACATAATTCTGCTTATGCATAGGATTGCGTAGGATGGGGTAAGGAATCAGTTGAAGTTCCAGTAGATCAGAGGGGTCCTTATGTTACAGCACATGTTTTGGGTGTTCTACTGATCAGTTTCTGGTTGATTCAGGAGCTACTCGTAGCGCTTTGTCTAAACAATTGGTTCCAAGGCCTCCCCTGTCTGGCTTAACGATTACATCAATAGGGTTCGATGGAAGACCTTCCTTTAGCCCATTGTCACATTCACTTGCATTTCATTTTGATAAGTTTGCTGCTCCGTGTCCGTTTTTGCTATCTCCAAATACACCAGACAATATTATGGGTCTTAATATGCTCAAGTATTTCAGAGCCACAATAAGATGTTCCCCCAAAGGAGTGTGTGTGATTTTGAATTATAATTATCCAGTAACAGACAGAGTTTGTATTATTCAAGAGGATACTGTGTTAGCCTCCCTACCTAAAACCTTGTGGGCTACTTCAGATACGGATGTGAGTCAGATGGTTATTCCACCAGTGCACATTAGTGTAAAGGAGGGAGCTGTTTTGCCACGCTTACCTCAATATCGAATTTCACAGGAGGGTGAAGAAGCACTCATACGGATTGTACATGATCTCATTAAAGTTGGGGTTGTTGAGGAAGTGCCATTTAACCTTTGTAATAGTCCGATTCTCCCAATTTTGAAGAAAGACACTGATACCAGGATTTACCGATTTATTATTGATTTACGGGAGTTAAATAAGATAGTGGTACCGCAATATCCAGTGGTTCCTAATATCACAACACTTCTTACTTTAGTTCCACCTACTGCAACTACGTTCTCTGTTATAGTCTCAAAGAACGCTTTCTTTTCGATCCCTATTCAGCCTGATAGCCGATATTTGTTCGGTTTCACTTTGAATAATCGATCGTATTGATTTTGTAGAGTTCCTTGAGAGTCCTAGTATTTACAGCCAAGCTTTCAAAAGACAACTTGATTTTTTTGTTCTACCCGAAGGTGTGGCGCTCATACAGTATGATGATGATATTTTGTTGGCAGCTGATACCCCTGAGCAATGTGAGAAGTGTACTCTGTCTTTGCTTTCTTTTATTACCTCACATAACCATAAAGTATCGAGAAAGAAATTACAATATTGTAGACCAAAGTTAACCTAATTAGGTCACCTTTTGTCTAAGGAGGGGCGTGTACTCACATCAGATCGCATTCAGTCAATTTTAGACACACCAGTACCTTCCACACAGAAAGAGGTTCAAGCATTTTTAGGTCTTACTTCTTTTTGTTGGCAATGGATATTAGGATTCTCGCATATTGCTAAACATTTGCTAGCGCTTTTGACAAAAGATACTCCAAAACCCCTTTCTTGGATAGAAGAATGTGAGAATGCTTTCCGGCAGTTACGACAAGCCCTTTGTTCAGCACCAGTGTTAGGTACTCCAGACTATACAAAGCTCTTTACATTGTATGTACACGAGAGGGATGGATGTGCATTGTCAGTTTTAGTGCAGACACATGGTGATAAGCAACGCCCCTGTTCATATTTTTCACCAGTACTTGATCCTGTTGCTCAAGCATTGCCTGTTTTTTTTTCGCTCAGTTGCAGCAACAGAGTGCCCCATGCTGTTGATGCCCTTTTGAATCATACAAAGACGCAGCTTTTAACTGGTGCTCATTTGACAGGATATGAGCTGACGCTGTTAGCTCGTCACATTACACTGAAGAGATGTGCAACACTAAACCCAGCCACGTTGTTGCCATTTCCTGCGACCCAGCCTGAGGCGCAAGAAACACATGATTGTATATTCTTGACTGAGGAACAGACAAAGGGTCGTATTGATTTGCAAGATACGCCCCTTCCAAATGTGGATGGAGAACTGTAGGTTGATGGGTCTTGTCTGAAGTTACCGGATGGTGGAACTTCAGCCGCATATGCAATTACTTCGCTTCACAAGATAGTGGAGACAGCTCGCATACCGCAGAAATCAGGTCAAGCAGCAGAACTGATAGCTCTGACACGAGCATGTGAGCTTAGTACAGATTTGTGTGTGAACATTTATACAGATAGCGGCTATGCCTTTGGAGTGGCACATGATTTTCGCCTGCTCTGGAAGAAACAAGGTTTTCTGACATTCAATGGGATACAGATAATGCACGGAGAACCGGTGCATAATCTTTTGACTGCATTAACATATCCAAAGAAGATAGCTATAGTGAAATGTAGTGCGAACAAGAAAGTGACTGATAAGGTGGGACAAGGAAATGCTTTTGTAGATCGAGTGGCACGTGAAACTGCGTTGCAGCCTGACACTACTTCTATGTATGTAGTGAAGTCACAAGCTGACAGGTGGCACAATGCTAGAATAGAAGTACTATAGATACAGAGGACCACTTCTGATAAAGAACGGAAGCAATGGTCCAAAGTTGGCGAGTTGGATGATGAAGGTTGTTGGCAAAACCAGCAGATGGATAGATGGAAGTTGCCTATAGCTTTCGTGCAACCTATGGTTCAGATTGCACATGGGCTAGCACATGTTGGAGCTTCAGCAATAGTGAAATTGCTTACGCAAGTTTGGGAGCATCCAGAAATTGCTAGCACGGCTAGCAGAGTAGTACAGTCTGTATGATTTACCTACGTTTTAATCCTGGAAAAGGAACACAAACTCCAGCAGGAGGGTTTGTTACAATGACTGTACCGTTTGAAGTTTTGCAGATGGATTATATTCAGCTTGAACGCTGCAATAATCTTTAGTATGTCTTGGTGGTGGTATGTGCCTTCAGTAAATGGATTGAGGCGTACCCCACAAAGGACAACACTGCAATTACCACAGCAAAGGTGCTTTTGAAGGAATTTTTCCCTCGCTATGGAGTTTGTAGATTTTTGTGGAGCGATAACGGACCTCACTTTGTAGGGGACGTTATAAAGTTTGTCCTGAAAGGATTAGGGATCAAACAGAAGTTTCATGCAGTGTTCCACCCACAATCAGCAGGATTGGTGGAAAGATACAACGCTACTTTGAAACTGAAATTAGCTATGATACAGGCTTCTACTTCTCTGAATTGGCCAGATGTGTTGCCACTGGCATTATTGTCAATTAGTTCAGTGCCTCATTCTCGAACAGGTCTCACACCTTATAAAGTTCTTTTTGGTAGGCCTATGAATATCTGGGGAATTCCTAAACCGAGTTCTGTCTATGATGTACCTTGTGTCTTAATGAATGACTATTTGGCACAATTAACTGATAACTTGGTTTCTATTCATCAACAGGTTCGAGAAGCACTCCCTGACAGATCCACAGGTGAGGGCCACAACCTTCGGCCCGGGGACTTTGTTCTTTTAAAGTCTTTTGAGAGATCGAGCAGTTTGGAGCCAAGGTGGCGCGGGCCAGAGCAAGTGCTACTTGCCACGAGAACAGCATTTCGAGTCACAAACCAGAGAAACTGGGTTCAAGGTACCCATTGTCGATGAGTATTACCGACTTTGGTGGAGCATGCTGTGTTGAACGACCATCGAGAGGTTCTGACTGCGGAGAAAGGCCGTGCTGTGACCCCTGACGGATCTGAGGAGTTCGTCCCAGACCAGACAGTCCCTGGAGCAACGAGATATAATTTGAGACCGAGAGAGAAATCGTCGGCGCTTGTTAAAGTTGTCTGAGCATTCCCTGGGTCAGCCCTGCATTAGAGTAGTGACACCCGTCTTGGCCCGTGGTGGAGTAATCAACGGCTACCCTGGGGTAAGAGCTCTGACAACTACTTTAGTTTCAGGAAGATTTGTTCCGCGTTATGACTAAAATGGAGAAGAAGAAGAAGATTTTTTGTGCTATAGGGTTTGTTGTTGCCTTGATGATTGTGGCAACAATAACATGGTCTGTTGAGGAGACAACTCCTGCTCGTGAGTTGTTTAATATTACCACACCTACACAGATGAGCGCTATTTCTTTACGCTCCTATACCAAGAATTGAAACATCGACAACCTTATATCAATAATACCTTCATCCAAATGCTGCATCATACCCACATCGCTACGAACACTACAAACTGTTGGATTTGTGGGATGATGCTTGCGCATCAAAAGAAAGGAGGTACACAGTTCATACCTCTTCCCTTTTCACATAATGGCTCTTGTCAAGCCCGGTATACTTTGCTCTTTGCAACTAGGAAGCCTACAGTGGGCAGACTGCTTTTCCAGTTAAATAAAGAGTGCCATCAAGACAAAGATGGGTATCCCCAAGCGAATGGAACTAAATGGGAATGGGAGGAATATCGACCGGACAATATTTCAACGCCATATATCTTCACCAACGCAAGAGATTCATCCAATGCCGAACATTTTGTCATTTCTGTTACTCAAACGCAAGCAGAACTATATGTACAGAGCATTGGACATATCCCTGTGGGTGTTAGTGATTGTATTACTGTATTGAATATAGATGGCTTAAATGATAGTACCTTCTCAGCTTCGCATAACACCTATTTCGTATGCAGAAATCGTGGATATTATTGATTGCCAGCCGGTTGGACCGGCATTTGTTATGTATCATTTTTATTGCCCCCTGTGTTTCTGGCACCTTTACTGTATCATCGAAATCTTAAGTTGTTCATCAATATTACTGTAAACAGATATAAACGTACACTGACTACTGATAATGTTGACCAGACTGACACTAGCCTACAACAATATATAGATTTTAATTTAGGATTGTTCTTTTTTGTGAGTGCTGCATTAAACTGCAGAAAAGTATGACGATTAACTAGAGTAGTGGAAGCTGTTACTGATCAAACAGCTGTAGTCTTAGGAAATATTACTGAAGAATTGCAAATTGCTAGAATTGTGTCTTTGCAGAATAGGATGGTGCTAGACGTTATGTTAGCAGATAGAGGTGGTGTAAGTCGTATTATAGGTAGTAGCTGCTGCATGTTCATACCTGACCACAACCCATCAGTGTATAAAGCAATTAATAAACTCCATAAAATCGCTGTAGACCTTCACACAGAAAATGGTACATAGACTTTTACAGGGTGGCTTTGGACTCTGATTCCTGCCTGGGGCTGGAAAGTATTAACAGCCCTATGTATAATAATTGTAATAATCTTCACTTGTTGTGTATGTATCCAGTGTAGCCGATGATATGTTCTATGTGTGTTACTGCTTGTATGCCGACCAAAACAATGTTGCAGAAGTAAAAATGTAAAATGATTTGTAAAATGAGATAGCTAATATGATGGTCATTGATATAATGGATGAGTATCTAGCTTTTCCCATGAAGTCGAATGTCTTCAGCCAATGCTGAAAGGGTTGTCTGTTGTAAATCGACGACGATTAGGTTAAGCATTAGCAGAAGACATGCTTTGTTTGACCATTATCGTATCAAATCATTTTGTATGCCATACATTGCCATGTGCTCCTCATGTGCGTTTGTCCTACCTCCTTGTCAACTACGCCTGAAGTCTGCCCGGCAACAGGCTATATTTAACCTTCCCTGCTCCTAGCATGTCCAGACATGCGCAGTAGAGTCAATAGCCGTTATTAAACATTTCCAGATAGGAATGTGTTTACTAGTTTCTGAAGACTGTTAACTCCCCCATCCATCGATTGTGCCTTCCAATATGTCCTTGTATGGTCATGAAACTGCTTTTGTTTTTTGTACCGCCTTCTTTTGAGCCCCCTCATTGTGTTTAAAAGGGGCCATGTGCTTTAGTTCGGGGTACTACTCGATACAATACTGAAGGGTGTTGTGTGGATTGTATTACCACCTTTAAAGGTTTAATAAACTTTGCTTTTGTATTTTCCAGTTTCATTGCCAATTTCTTCCTATAGTCTGAGGACTCTGTGCAGAGAAGAGCGAGCCCCTTGCACCAAGTAAGCCTAGCTGAGGTTTGCTTACAACAGATGGGCTCCATGAACAGTTGCTTAGACTTTATGGTCCAGAAGGTGAATAAACATGATGAGCAGATCAAAGAGGCTGAATGGCACATATCTGAGAATGAAGATGCCACATCTCAGATACAGAAGCCAGTGACGCAAATGGATAAGCTCATTTGCATCATTGGCATTCCGGAAATCACCAATACGGGCAGTATGGAGGATTTCATCGAACACCTACTGAAAGTTACTTTCAGTGTAGAGGCCTTCTCTATTCGTAACTCATCATGGAATAGGCACATTGCTCCTTATGTCCTGGTCCTCCCCCAGGCAGTGCTCCATGCCCCATCATGGCCCCTCTCCTTAACTATTGAGACTGTGACAACATACTTAAATTGTCCAGAGAAAACAAATCACTTCACTATGAAGGCACTGAATTCACCATCTATCTGGATTTCACAGTTGCAAATTCCTGATGGTCAAGAAAAAACTCCAGAAGGCACAAATCGAATATACCTTAATGTACCTGGCAGGTCTGCAGGTTACATGTCAGGGCAAGCACACCCTCTTCACAAACGTGCAACATGTTTAGGACTTCCTCAAGATCATCAAGAGACGTTGACTACATCTCAAGAGAGGTGCAGAAACATCCAACAGAGATACAGAAAGAGGGAAGGGAAATGCAGAAAGAAGCAACAGAGGTGACAAAAAGGCAAGAGAACTGCAAAAAGAGGCAAGAGAGGTTCAGAAAGAGGCAAGAGGAGTGCAGATAGAGATTTGCAGAAACAGGCAAGAGTGGTTCGGAAAGAGGGAACAGGGGTGCAGAAACAGGAAAGAAAGGCACTAACAGAGGCAAGATAGGTACAGAAAGAGGGAAAATGGTTGCAGAAAGAGGCAAGAGGAGTACAGAAAGAAGGAAGAGAGGTACAGAAGGAGGCAACAGATGTTCAGAAAGAGGCAAGAGAAGTTTAGAAAGAGACAAGAGAGGTGTGGAAAGAGGCAAACAAGTTGTAGAAATACAGAAAAGAGAGGTGTAGAAATAGGGAACAGGGGTGCACAAAGAGGCAAGAGAAGCACAGAAACAGGGAAGAGATGTACATAAAGAGGCAAGAGGGATACAAAAAAAGCAAGAGAGGTGCAGAAACAGTCAAGAGAGGTGCAAAAAGAGGGTAACATGGGGTTCAGAAACAGCCAAGAGAGGTGCAGAAAGAGGGAACATGGGTGCACAAACAGGCAAGATGGGTACAGAAAGATAGAAGAGGGGTGCAGAAATAGTAAAGAGGGATGCAGAATTTAGCAAGAGAGGTGAAAAAAGAAGAAAGAGAAGTGCAGAAAGAAGCATCAGAGGTGCATGAAGAGGTAAAAGGGGTGCAGAAACAGGACAGCAAGAGAGATGCAGAAAGAGGTAAATCAGTGCCAGAAAGGGATGCACAAAGAGGCAAGAGAAGTGCAGAAAGAAGCAAGGGAGGTGCAGTAGGAGGCAACAGAGGTACACAGAGAGGCAAGGGGTACTAAAAGAGTTGACAAATGTGCAGAAAGAGACAAGAGAAGTGCAAGAAGAGGGTGAGGGGTGCAAAAAGAGGCAAGAGGGATAGAGAATGAAATAATACAGGTGACGAAAAAGCAAGAAAAAGGCTGTATGAAGCAACAGTGGTGCAGAAAGAGGCAAGAGAGGTGCAGTAAGTGGTAAGAGAAGTGCAGAAAGAAGTAACAGAGATGCAGAAAGAGGCAAGAAAGGTGCGAAAAGAGGAACGAGAAGTACAGAAAGAGTCAAGAGAGTTGCAGAAACAGTAAAGAAAGGTGCAGAAAATGGAATATGATGTGTAGAAACAGGCAAGGGAGGTGCGGAAAGAGGGAAGAGGACTGCAAAAAGAGGCAAAAGAGGTGCAGGAAGAGGTGTGCAGAAAGAGTCAAGAGGGGTGCAAAAAGCAGAAAAAGAGGTGTAAAAAGAAGCATGCAAAGTACAGAAAGAAGCAACAAAGGTACAGGAAGAGGCAGGAAGGGTGCAAAAAGAGGCAAGAGAGAATCAGAAAGAAGTGCCAGAAAGAGGCAAGGGGTATTCACAAAGAGGCAAGAGAAGTGCATAAAGAAGCAAGAGAGGTGCGGAAAGAGACAACAGAGGTACAGAAAGAGGTAAGATATGTTCAGAAGAAGTAAGAGGGGAGCAGAAAGAGGCAAGTACGATACACAATGAGGCAAGAGAAGTACCAGAAGAGGCAAGAGAGATGCAGAAAGAGGCAAGAGTAGTGCAGAATCAAGGAAGAAAGGTACAGAAGGAGGCAACAGATGTGCAGAAAGAGGCAAGAAGAGTTCATAAAGAGGCAGGAGAGGTACAGAAAGAAGCACGAAAGGTGCAACAAGAGGAAGAGGGGTGAAGAAAGAGGCAAGAGGGGTGAAGAACGAAGCAAGACAGGTGGAGAAAGAAACAGGAGAAAGGCAGAAAGATGCAACAGAGATGCAGAAAGGGGAAAGACAAGTTCAGAAAGAGGCAGGAAGGGTGCATAAAGAAGCAGGAAAGGTACAGAAAAAGGGAGAGGGGTACAGAAAGAGGCAAGAGGTGTGCAGAATGAAGCAAGACAGGTGGATAAAGAAGCAAAAATAATGCAGAAAGATGCAACAGAGGTGGAGAAAGAAGTAAGAGAAATATAGAAAGAAGCAAAAGAGGTGTAGAATGAAGCATGAGAAGTTTAGGAAGAGGCAAGAAAGGTGCCGCAATAGGCAATACAGGTGCAGAAAGAGGCAACAGAAGTGTAGGAAGAGGCAAGAGAGCTGCAGAAACAGGACAAAGAGGTGCAGAAAGAGGGAACATGTGATGCAGAATCAGAAAACAGAAGTGTAGAAGGAGGGATGAGGGGAGCAGAAACAGGCTATATCGGTGCATAAAGATGAAAGAGGGGTGTGGAAATAGTCAAGAAGGGTGCCGAAATTAGCAAGAGAGGGCCAGAAAGAAGAAAGATCAGTGCAGAAAAAAGCAACAGAGGTGCAGGAAGAGGTCAAAGGTGTGCAGAAAGAAGCAAGAGAAATGCAGAAAGAGGAAAAGAAGTGCCAGAAAGAGATGCACAAAGAGGCAAGAGAAGTGCAGACATAAGCTATAGAGGTGCAATAGGAGGCAACAGAGGAACAGCGAGAGGCAAGAGAGGTATAAAATTGGCAAGAGAGGTGCAAACAGAGTTTGAGGGGGTCAGAACATAGCAAGACAGGTGATGAAAGAGCAAGAGAAGTGCAGAAAGAAGCGACAGACGCGCATAAAGAGGCAAGAAGAGTAAAGAAGGAAGCAAGAGAAGAGCAGAAAAAAGCAACAGAGCTCAAGAACAACAGTAGAGAAGTTTAGAAACGAGCAACAGAGGTGCAGAAAGAGAAAACAGAGGTTCAGAAACAGTAAAGAGGGATACAGAAAGAGGCAAGATAGGTGCAGAAAGTTGTAAGAGAGGTCTAGAAAGGGAGAGGGATACTTAAAGGGGCAAGAGGGGTGCAGAAAGAAGCAAGATAGGTGCAGAGAGAAGCACGATAGGTGCAGAACAAAGCAAGAAAAGTACAGAAAGAAGTAACAGATGCAAAAAGAGGCAATATAGGAAAAGAAGGAGGAAAGAGAAGTGCAGAAAGAAACAACAGAGGTGCAAAATGATGCAAGCAAGAGAAGTTTAGAAACAAGCAAGAAAGGTACAGATAGAGGAAATAGAGGTGCAGAAAGAGGCAAGCAATGTGCAGTAAGATAGGTCCCGAAAGAGGGAGAGGAGTGCAGAAAGAGGCATTAGGGATGCTGAAAGAGGCAGGAGAATTGCCAGAAAGAGGCAAGAGAGATGCACAAAGAGGCAAGAGAAGTGCAGAAGGGAAGCAAGAGAGGAGCAGAAAAATGTAAAAGAGGTGTAGTCAGAAGTAAGATGGGTTCAGAAAGGGCAAGAGAGGTGCAGATAGAGGCAGGAGAGGTGGAGAAAGAGGCAAGAGAGGTGCAGAAAGAGGGAGTGGGCTACTGGAAGAGGTAGGAGGGATCTATAAAAAAGCAAGACTGGTGAAGAAAAAAGCAAGAGAATTGCAGAAGGATGCACCAGAGGTGCCGAAAGAGGGAAGAGGGGTACAGAAAGCAGAAAGTGAAGTGCAGAAAGAAACATAGAGGTGCAAAAGGATGCATGAGAAGTTTAGAAACATGTAAGAAAGTTGCAGAACGAGAAAACAGAGGTGTAGAAACAGGCAAGAGGGGTGCAAAAAAAAGTAAGCGAGGTCCCAAAGGAGGAAGAGTGGTGAAGAAAGAGGCAAGAGGGTTACAGAAAGAAGCAAGAGAGGTGCATAAAGTTGTAAGAGAGGTCTAGAAAGAGGGAGAGGGATACTTAAAGGGGCAAGAGGGGTGCAGAAAGAAGCAAGATAGGTGCAGAGAGAAGCAAGATAGGTGCAGAACGAAGCAAAAAAAGTACAGAAAGAAGTAACAGAGATGCAAAAAGAGGCAATATAGGTACAGAAAGAGGAAAGAGAAGTGCAGAAAGAAACAACAGAGGTGCAAAATGATGCAAGCAAGAGAAGTTTAGAAACAAGCAATAAAGGTACAGATAGAGGAAATAGAGGTGCAGAAAGAGGCAAGCGATGTGCGGTAAGATAGGTCCCGAAAGAGGGAGAGGAGTGCAGAAGGAGGCATTAGAGATGCTGAAAGAGGCAGGAAAATTGCCAGAAAGAGGCAAGAGAGATGCACAAAGAGGCAAGAGAAGTGCAGAAGGGAAGCAAGAGAGGAGCAGAAAGATGCAAAAGAGGTGCAGTCAGAGGTAAGATGGGTTCAGAAAGGGCAAGAGAGGTGCAGATAGAGGCAGGAGAGGTGTCGAAAGAGGCAAGAGAGGTGCAGAAAGAGGGAGTGGGCTATTGAAAGAGGTAGGAGGGATCCATAAAAAAGAAAGTCTGGTGAAGAAAAAAGCAAGAGAATTGCAGAAGGATGCACCAGAGGTGCCGAAAGAGGGAAGAGGGGTACAGAAAGCAGTAAGTGAAGTGCAGAAAGAAACATAGAGGTGCAAAAGGATGCATGAGAAGTTTAGAAACATGTAAGAAAGGTGCAGAACGAGAAAACAGAGGTGTAGAAACAGGCAAGCGGGGTGCAAAAAAAGGTAAGCGAGGTCCCAAAGGAGGAAGAGTGGTGAAGAAAGAGGCAAGAGGGTTACAGAAAGAAGCAAGATAGGTGGCAAAAAAGGCAAGAGAAGTGCATAAAGAAGTAACAGAGCAGCAGAAAGAGGCAAGAGAGGTGCAGAAATTGGCAAGAGATGTTCAGAAAGAGGCAAGAGAGTTGTAGAAACAGGAAAGAGAGGTGCAGAATGAGGAGACAGGTGGCGCAGACACAGGCAAGATAGGTATGGAAAGAGGGAACAGGGGTGTAGAAAGAGGCAAGATGGGTGCTTAGAGAGGGAAGAGGGGTGCAGAAAGAGTCCAAAGATATGCAGAAAGTAGCAAGAGAAGTGCACAAAGAAGCAACAGAGGTGCAGTAAGAGGTAGGAGGGCTGCAGCAAGAGGCAAGAAAGATGCAGAAAGCGGCAAAATAATTGCCAGAAAGAGGCAAGAGAGATGCACGAGGAGGCAAGAGTAGCGCAGGAAGAAGCAAGAGAGGTGCATAAAGAGGCAACAGAGGTACCGAAAGGGGCATGAGGGGTATAGAAAAAGGCATGAGAGGTGCAGAAAGAGGCAAGAGAGATGCAAGAAGATCGAGAGTGGTGCAGAAAAAGATGCCAAATGGGTGCTGAAAGAAGCAAGACTGGTGAGGAAAGAAGCAAGAGTAATACAGAAGGAGAAAACAAAGTTGCGGATAGAAGCAACAGAGGCACAGAAAGACGCAATAAAAGTTTCTAGGTAGGTAAGACATGTGCACCAAGAGACAAGTGAGGTGCAGAAAGAGGCAAGAGAAGTGAAAAAAGAGGCAAAAGAGTTTCAGAAGTTGGATACTGAGGTGCAGAAATAGGCAAGAGAGATCCAGACAGTGGCATGAGAGATGCAGAATAAGGCAATAGAAGTGAATAAAGTGGAACGATGAAAGAGAATGCAGCAACAGGCAAAAGAAGTGCAGAAACAAGCAACTGAGGTACAAAAACTGGCAAAAGAGGTCTAGAAAGAGCCAAGTAAGGTGCTGGAAGTAGCAAGAGAGGTGCATAAAGAGGGAGAGAGGTGCAGAAATGAGCAAGATAGTTGCAGAAACAAGCAAGAGAAATTCAGAAAGAAGTAACAGAGGTGCAATAAGAGGCAATAGAGGTGCAGAAGAAGACAAGAGAGGTGTGGAAAGAGTGGACAGTGGTGCCTAAGAGGCAAGAGAGGTGCAAAGATAGGGAAGAGGGGTGCAGAAAGAAGCAAGAGATGTGCAGAAAGAAGCAACAGAGGTGCAGGAAGAGGCAAGAGGGGTACTGAAAGAGGCAAGTGAGATGCAGAGAAAGGCAAGAAAAGAGATGAAAAGAGGCAAGAGGTATACACAAAGAGGCAAGAGAAGTGCATAAAGAAGCAAGAGAGGTGCAGAAAGTGACAACAGAGGTACAGAAAGAGTTAAGAGATGTTCAGAACAAGACACAAGAGTTGCATAAATTGGCAAGAGAGGTGCAGAAAGAGGGAGAGGGTTGAAAAAAGAGGCAAAATGAAGTGTCATAATGAGGCAAGAGAGACACAAATAGGCAAGAGAAGTGCAAAAATAAGGAAGAGGGGTACTGGAGGAGGCAACAGATGTGCAGAAAGAGGCAAGAGGAGTTCAACAAGAGGCAAGAGGAGTTCAGAAAGAGGCAAGATAGGTGTAGAAAGAAGCACGCAATGTGTAGGAAGAAAGAGGCAAGAGGGGTGCAGAATGAAGCAAGACAGGTAAAGAGAGAAGCAAGAGAAATGCAGAAAGATGCAACAGAGCTGCAGAGAGTGTCAAGAGTGGTGCACAAAGAATCAAGTGAAATCTAGAAAGAAGCAACAGAGGTGTAGAATGAAGCAAGTGAAGTGTAGCAAGAGGCAAGAAAGATGCAACAAGAGGTAACAGAGGCACAGAAAGAAGCAACAGTAGTGTAGAAAGAAGAAAGAAAGTTGCAGAAACAGACACAAGAGGTGTGGAAATTGTGAACAGGTGTGCAGAAACAGGTAAGAGAGGTGTGGAGAGAGGGAACAGGGATGCAGAAAAAGGCAAGAGTAATGCAGAAGGAGGGAACAGAGTTACAGAAAGAGCCAAAAGGGTTACAGGGAGAGGCAAGAGAGATACAGAAATAGGCAAGAGAATTGCATAAAGAGGCAAGAGAGATATATAGAAAGGTAAGAGAAGGTCAGAAACAAGCAAGATAGGTGCAGAAAGAGAAAACAGAGGTACAGAAACAGGAAAGAGGGGTGCAGAAAGAGGCAAGAGAGGGCACAATAGGTAAGAGCGGTCTAGGAAGAGGGACAAGGGTGCATAAAGATGCAAGAGGGGTACAGAAAGAAGAAGATAGCTGCATAAAGAAGCAAGAGAAGTGCATAAAGAAGTAACAGAGGTGTGAAAAAGGCAAGTGAAGTGCAGGAAGTGGCAAGAGAAGTGCGGAAAGAGGCAAGAAAGTTGCAGAAACAGGAACAAATGGTTTAGAAAAATAAAGCAACAGGTGCAGAAAGAGACAAGATAGGGGCAGAAGTAGGCAACCTAATTACAGAAAGTCGCAATATGGGTACATAAAGAGGCATGAGAGATGCATGAAAGGCAAGAGAATTGCAGAAAGAGGCCAGAGAGATGGTCAGAAAAAAGCAAGACAGGTGTAGAAAAGAGAAAACGGACGTGCAGAAACAGGGAAGGAGGGTGCAGAAAGAGGCAATGGGGGGCAGAAAGAAGCAAGATAGGTGCAGAAAGAAGCAAGAGAAGTGCATAAAGAAGTAATAACGGTGTGAAAGAGGCAAGAGAGGTGCAGGAAGTGGCAAAAGAAGTACAGAAAGAGGCAGGAGAGTTGCAGAAACAGGAAAGAGAGGTGTAGAAAAGGGGACATGGGGTGCAGAAACAGGCAAGAGAGGTGCAGAAAGAGGAAACAGGGTTGCATAAAGAGGCAAAAGAAGTACAGAAAGAGGGAAGGGGGTGGAGGAAGAGTCAAGAGGGGAGAAGAAAGAAGCATGAGAGGTGCAGAAAGAAACAGGAGAAGTGCAGAAAGAAACAACAGAGGTGCAGGAAGAGGCAAGAGGGGTGCAGCAAGAGACAAGAGAAGTGCCAGAAAGTGGTGCAGAACAAAGCTAGATAAGTTTAAAAACAAGCAAGAGAGGTGCAGAAATAAAAAAACGACATGCAGGAACAAGCAAGAGGGGTGCAGGGAATGGGAGTGGGGTACAACAAGGGGCTAGAGGGGTGCATAATGAAGCAAGAGCTTTGCAGAAAGATGAAAGATAACAGTATAAAGAGGCAAGATAGGTGCAGAAAGAGGCAAGAGAGGTACAGGAGCAGGCAAGAGAAGTGCAGAAAGAGGCAAAAGAAGTGTAGAAAGAAGCAACAGAGGTACAAAATTAGGAAGGCAAGAGAAGTGGAGAAAATGGCAACCGAAATGCAGAAAGAGGCAAGAGAGGTGCAGAAAGAGGGAAGAGAGTGGGCAAGGAGTGAAGAGAGATACAGAAAAAACCAACAGAGGTGCAGCAAGAGGGAAGGGCAGTGCAGAAAGAAGCAACAGAGGTGCAGAAAGAGGCACGAGAACTGGAAATAGAGGCAAGAGAGGTTCAGAAACTGGCAAGAGAGGTACAGAAAGAGGCGACAGGTGTGCAGAAAGAGGCAAGAGAGGTATAGACAGTGAGAAGAGGGGTTACAAAAGAGGCAACAGGGGTACAGAAAGATGCAAGAAAGGTGAAGAAAGTAGAAAGAGAAATACAGAAAGAAGCAACAGAGTGGGAGAAAGTGGCAAGCGGGGTGCAGGAAGAAGCAATGGAGCTGCAGAAAGAGATAAGAGAACAGCAGAATGAGGTAAGAGAGTTGCTGAAACATGAAAGGAAATAGGGAACAGGGGGGAAGAAAGAGCAAGAGAGATACAGAAAGAGGTGAGATAAGTGCAGAAAGAAGAGAGGTCAAGAAAGAGGTAAGAGAGGTTCAGAAAGAGGTAAGAGGATAGGGAAATGGCAAAAGAGGTGCAGAAAGATGCAAGAGGTATAGAAAGAAGCAATATTTCAGCCCTGGGGATCCCATTCCCCTAGCCCTGGCCAATTAAAAAAAATAAAAAATTAAGGGAGAGGGGCTGCGTGACCCCCCTCCTCAGGCCAATACTATCTACAGGGACCCCATCCGCCATGGCCCAGCAATTTCATTTATTTTTATTTTTTAAAAAGGGAGGGCAAGTGGATCCCTTCTTTGTCCATTTTTTGGCCCTGGGTACCCTATTCCCTGGGGCATGGCCAATTGCTAGGGAGCAAGGGGGGAGCCCCAATGGTCCCTGCTGGTTCCTGCTGGAGCCAGCATTGCTTTGCCCAAAAGCAATTCTGCTTCACTTCATTGAAGCGAGGTCTGTTTTCCTACTCTCGCTTCCATGAAGCGAAACAGAAGTTTGCTATGGCTGGAGCACTGCCACTGCCATGCTATTGCAAAATGCAATGTCTTGGGGGTGGACACCCAGGGACATTGCTTGAGCCGGCCTTGGGGGGTGGCAGTCCCCAGATCCATGGAGTGCTCCTGGTGGGGGTCCATGTGGCTCTCCACCCATCATTGTAATAGCCCCATGGAGGTGGTGGTCCATGGTGCCAGGAATCCACAATGGACCACTGTATTTAATTGATCTGTGCGGGTAGGTGGCAGTCCCTGGGGCAGTGTGGAAGGCTTAAGCCCTCACACACATTTACATTTTGAAAGATAGCCCTGGGAAATGGGGTCTCTGGAGCTACAGCTGGGCCATGTGGACCCCCGCATTTAAGCCATTTAGCCGTGAGTGGTACCTGATGCTTCTTAGAAATGGGATTTCCAGTTGGCACTCACTGGCTGGTCGGAGGCAGCGTCTCCTCTCGGCATCGGTAGGGGAAGCTCTCTCCCCCTTGGCTTCCTCCCAGTGGCTCTCTGTCACCGGGGCTCCCTCCTCTGCATGGGAGCCCGCTACACTGATGTGGCGTTCTGCTAGCGGCCCCGGCGCTCTCCCTAATTTACGGGAGCCCTTGGCCACCAGGAGCCATGACTCGGCCACACTGCTATTCCTGTCTCTGCAGCGGGGCGGGCAGCCAATCGTGACGTGGTGGCGGGCTAACTTCCTGAAGCAAGCGGAAGTCCTGCCCCGCTCCAGGCACCCTGCGGCAAGAGGGGTAGGCACCCTTGTAATAAAAAAGTAAATAGCGGGGTGAGTACCCGCTTTGGGGCACATCAAAACGGGGTGGGCACCTGTAAAAAAAATTATAAAATGCAAGCAAAGAAGCAGGGTGGGCACCAGCACATTCGGGGCACACAAAGGCCAGAAGCGCTTCCCTCCGAGGGAAAACGACAGCGCTCTGCCCGGATATGAAAAGATAATGTGCTATCAAGGCGCTGGGGGCCTAGGCAAAAGGTCAAATGAAAATGGGGGAGCAATATAGGGCCCAGGGGCCAGCACACAGGGCACACCAGCAAGGAGGCAGCCCCCATGGCGGTCCATCTTGGGCCCCACCATCAGCAAGGCTCCCCTCTGTCAGGAATCCAAAAAAAGTAGAAGAGTCCCCCAGTCATCCTAGGCATCCAGGGGCTGGGCAGGGCCCAGGGAGTCAAGCCTTCCCCTGGGCCCCACCAGCAGCACGCCCCTAGTAGATTCAGGTCAGGAAACAGGAACATCTTACAGTAGTCACAACCTCTTTTTATACACAAAATCCCTTTGTTGTCAAAGATGGGGAAAGGGGCGAACCAGATGCAACTGGTTCCTGAGCATTTTGTTTTGCTCAACCCCTCTGTCTATTCACAGGATGGGTCAGGGACATCAGACACACCACATGGGGTGGACCCAGCATTGTGGAGGGAAATCCCAGCCCTATTCAGGTCCCAGGTGCAGCCCCTCTCTGCCATCAACATGCAGATCTCCCCATTCACCACCGGGACAGACCCATCCTGACTCCAGGAGCCTGGCACACCAGCCAGCCACAGCCAATCACAAGGCAGCACACTCACTGCACAGACAGGCCAATTCCTAGAAGTGGCACTTCCACACTAGACACAATAACGCCACAGACATCATTGCACAGCATTTAATCACATGAGTCTGCACATACCAAACTCGCACCAGCACTCCCCACACATCAGGAATCACCATGGACACAAACATTCCCCATGCATTCCTATGGGAGGGCAGGCCAATCTCACAGACACACTAAGAGAGCGCACACACTTTACAATGTGCCACAGTGCTAAAGTGCACAAAGACCATAAATCATTATAATTATGTAACACTAAAAGGCAAAAAGTTCAGTGGTGAACCTGCCAGAAGGGCCAAGTCCAACAATGCTGTATGTGCGGCAGGTACCCACACATATTTTATTACATTTATAAAGCCCAGGGAGGTGGTGTTACCCATGCCTGGGTGGCAAAGTGCCCCCACGCTTAATTATTAAAGCTCTAGGGAGGTGGTGGTCCTCAAGGCTGCGTGAAGGGCAGGAGCCCCATGCATTTTTTCAATAAATGTATAAAACCCCAGGAAGGTTGCAGGTCCTGGTGCTAAGGGGTGCCACGTGCCCCAACATTTATTTAAAAGCACCCCTGGGAAGTGGTGGCCCCTGCATCACAAATAGAATTTGCCACTGGCACCTGGCCTACCAGAGGCTTAAAGAAACAGATCGTGGGAGCCCGCACTTCCTTTAAAAAAACATAATTCTGCTGGATTCATGCACTCAGTGTGAAGCCCACCAAAAAGGCTTTTTAAAAAATGATTTTTTTTGACAGAGACCCCTGAGAAGGCCTAGTTATTAAAGGTGTCACTACCCTGCCCCCTTTTCTTGTTTTTTTGTATAATTTTTCTACCTTTTGTCTTGTGTTCAACTGAGTCACAAGTTGGCTTTTGACACTTCCTGGTTGGACCTGTTGGCAGCCACTCAGATCTCAGGCTGGTCCAAATTTGTATATCTGTAATTATTAACATTTCTTAAAAACTGCTGAATAGATTTGCAACATTCAACAAAATGAACACTTTCTGAACAAAGAGCTACTTTTTTTGCCAAATTTGGTGTAATTCCGTTCAACAGTTCCGGCTGTAGCCGTGTCTAAAGTTTGCCATGAAAATGAACATGGAGAACAAGCATTTTGGGACCCTCCTTTTTCTCTGACCGATGAATCACCCCAAAACTTTCAACACAGCAGCTTAAGTAAGCAGGCCATTAGTTTTGAAAATTTCACAAAGATTCATCATACTACGCCAAGGATATTTTCAAATTAAAAAACACTTTTCCTATGGTAACAAGGTCTTAACTATAACGCAGTAGGTAATATAAAGTAATATATACAGATATAGATATAGATAGATATATAGATTTATTTATATTACCTACTGGTGGTCACCAGTACGTAGTTATAGTTAGGACCTAGTTACCATAGGAAAATCGCAACATTGTATGCCCAATAACTTTGTCGCCAATTGATGAATCTTTGCACAATTTTCAAAACCTATGGCCCGCTCAGGTTGGCTCTTATCTTGAAAGTTTCGGAGTGTTTTGGTAAGCATGGGCCGAAAAAAAAGAGGGGTCCCAAAACGTGCTTTCTCTATTCAATTATCCATAGAAAACTTTAGACAAGGCTACAGCCCAAACTGGTGAACGGAATTACACCAACTTTGACAAAAAGGTAGCCCTTGGTTCAGAAAGAGCCCTTTTTGTTAAATGGTATAAATCTGTTCAGTAGTTCTAAAAATATTAATGGAAAAAGAAATATATCTGGGCAGGGCCTAACCACACATCTCATCCAGAGATCTGATTGTCTGTCAGCACTTCATCTAAGAAGTGTTGGCAGCCATCTTGGGACCAATATACATGATAGCACCTAATTAAAAAGAATTGCAGGTAATAGAAGGTTGTAGGACTTACATTATAAATCATTTGTTGATGGTACCATACTCATTCCAGGAATTGTGGTGTGTTCTAAGATTATTTTACCATGCGGAAAGGCTTCTGCTGGGATATCATGAATCTTGTTTGAGAGAAAACTATGTTCTCACGCTTTTCCCACAGAGGTTTGGAAGGTGATCTATAAGCTAAACTGAGAGCATATTTTCAGTAAATTCACATTATCTTTCTAAGTCATGTGAGAATTAAGTCTGACATTCTCGGTAAAACATGTACATCCAAAAAGCGCAGAGACTGTCAATTGGTTTCTTTGTGTTCTACTGCAGATTCACAGAGTGTTCTAAGGAACAACTAGAGTGCTAATAGTCCTACTTATGGCAAAAGTATTGCACACCTGAAGCCATCTTGATTGGAACTCTTAAAACATTTAATTTAAAAAGGAACACAATGAGGGGGTTCACTTTGCCATAGAAAATATGATTAGTGCTGCAGAAAGAAACATTAGGGCACATTGTGAGTGACTTCTCAAATCCTCTTCTATTTCATAAAAAAACTTCTGACATGCACTTCCAATACCAGCAACAGACTTCCCTGGTGATCAGTATCTTTACTACCGTGATATAATAAGAAACTAGAGTTCTAACACTCTGAATTATTGCCAAATGTGTGACACATCTGAATGTCTTCTTGATTGAACCAAAGTAAAAAACTGAAAGTATTTCCTACTGAGGAGACTGTAGTAAATGAGGAAATTAGGAAACTTCATAACAAGTAATTCTCCCAAGATGGCCACCAGAGACAAAAGAGCCCACATGTAGCAAAAATATCATCCAGATGTAGCACACGTATAGCCCAATGACAGAATGTCCCAGAGTGTTCTTTAGACCAACTAAAACGCTAACTGTCTTACTTATGACAAAAGTATGGCACATCTGAAGCCATCTTGATTGGAATAAACTGGTAACATGTTAAACATTTAATTTGCAAAGTAACAAAATGAGGGGGTTAATTCTGACACAGAAATTTTGATTAGTGCTGCAGAAAGAAAAATTAGGGCACATTTTGACTTCTCAAATCCTCTTCTATTTCATTAAAAAAATCTGGCATGCAGACTGAAAAATTCACTTAGAATACCAGCAGAAGACTTCCCTGGTGAGCAGTAGCTTTACTACAGTGATCTAATGAGCAACTAGAGTGCTCACATTCAGAATTAATGGCAAATGTGTGACACATCTGAATGCCTTCTTGATGGAACCAAAATAAAAAACTGAAAGTATTTCCTACTGAGGAGACTGCCGTAAATGAGGAAATTAGGAAACTTCATAACAAGTAAGTCTCCCAAGATGGCCACCAGAGACAAAAGAGCCCAAATGTAGCAAAAATATCATCCAGATGTTGCCCACGTATAGCTCAATGACAGAATGTCTCAGAGTGTTCTTAAGACCAACTAGAACGCTTACTGTCTTACTATGACAAAAGTATGGAACATCTGAAGCCATCTTGATTGGAATAAACTGGTAACACTTAAAACATTTAATTTAAAAAAGGAACACAATGAGGGGGTTCATTTTGCCATAGAAATTATGATTAGTGCAAAAGAAAAATTAGGGCATATTTTGAGTGTTGTACATCTGCATCATCATCCTCCTCAATCACAGGAGTTTTCCTTGCTTCTACCCAGGCCCTCAGCGCCTTTTAGAATTCTTCCTTCACTTTAAATCCAGAAGTGGAAACAAAACATTGAATTTCTTGCAAAAGTACTTCATCTGCTTTACTGTGCAGCATTCCAGCCTATCTTCTTCCCATTCACAATTAAGGGAGGCCACAGATTCTACTCTCTCTACTACAACTGATCCAGGTATCTCTCAAAAATAGGCAATCACACTGTTTTCTTGGCATCTGGGTAATAGTATATTGAATCAAGAAGCCTACTCTCCACTCCTAAATCAACAGTACTGCACTTTTGCACGCCTCCCTCCATGCATTCTGGGGGGCCATTTCACCCGCCGTCCACTTCCATTGCAGATTTAAATTAGTTTCATGTAACTACTGGTCACGGAGCAGCCTACAATCCTCCGATTGTTCCTTTTTCAGTGCTGAAGGTTTATCTCTGCTCCTAAACATTGTCTTGCAGATCATCAATTCTGTTGGAGGTAACAGGTCCTTCCAGAAACCCTTCCTCCACTACTCTTAGGAGTGACACTGCTGCTGCCGATAACTGGACTTTCTTCAACTTGTTGACTAGGAAGGCATCACAGGTGCGACTCCCACAACTGTCAGTCTCTCTGCATACATTGTACTCTCCTCCTGTGACAATGGGGAAGCCTGATGGTCACCACAGGTGCAATCACCAGCCCCAGAAGATGAAGTAAAAACGTTGCTTATGGCTATGCAGCATAGCCTGACTGATCTCTCCAGTAAGACGTGTTGTAAATCGCCGACGATTAGGTTAAGCATTAGCAGAAGGCATGCTTTGTTCGACCATTATCGTATCAAATATGCCGACTCCTTTTTGTATTTGTAACAGCCATTTTGTATGCCATACATTGCCATGTGCTCGTCATGTGCGTTTGTCCTACCTCCTTGTCAACTACGCCTGAAGTCTGCCCGGCAACAGGCTATATTTAACCTTCCCCACTCCTAGCATGTCCAGACATGAGCAGTAGAGTCAACAGCCGTTACTAATTAGTTCCAGATAGGAATGTGTTTACTAGTTTCCGAAGACTGTTATCTCCGCCCATCTATCAATTGTGCCTTCCAATATGTCCTTGTATGGTCATGAAACTGCTCTTGTCTTTTGTACCGCCTCCTTTTGAGCCCCCTCATTGTGTATAAAAGGGGCCATGTGCTTTAGTTTGGGAAACTACTCGATACAATACTGAAGGGTATTGTGTGGATTGTAGTACCACCTTTAAAGGTTTAATAAACTTTGCTTTTGTATTTTCCAGTTTCATTGCCAATTTCTTCCTATAGTCTGTGGACTCTGTGCAGAGAAGGGCGAACCCCTTGCACCAAGTAAGCTTAGCTGAGGTTTGCTTACAACAAATTGGTGACCGACACGTGGGGCTCATCGGCGACTCGGATGCCCGAAGGAGTGGTCGTGATGAAGGATTGAAATCTCGCTACGGACGCGTACGCATGCCAGAGGAGACCCGAGTCCCGGCATCCAAGGCGTTTTTTCCTTTCTTTTCTATCTGACCATCCATGTGGTGCTAGTCCTCGACTGAGATCTCTTCTGTTGGTTTGCCATGCAGTAGCTGTTTGGTCGAATTTAGAACTTGGCAGTGGGAATCTGGACACCCTGTTATTGGTAAGAACCGTTGTACGGTACTTGCTGTGGGTTTTGGAAGCCTGGGATTGGCAAGGAAGTTTTAGGATTTGCTTGCTGTGGCACTTTTGGTTTGGAATGACTAGTCAATGATGTGTATGTGTATGTGTATGTGTAATATATGTGTTGCAATACATATAGGCAGGTAATGAGGAGATTTTTCGCTATAATGCAATTTTGATTTGAACCGCACAACGTATTACAGTTTTTTAAAGTGCTACTTTGATTATAATACTGCGTATTTTGCACCATTTTTGGCATGCCTGCTTTTAGCGCACTTCATAGGTTGTGCGGCTTCTTTGGAAATAACCGGTTAAGACTTGTTGAATCGCAGCCGGCTCCCCCAGAGGGGACGCCTTATAGAGAGATGTATCTAAAATATGGTCTTTCTTCCAAAATGTACAGCACATTGTGGAGGAAATACACGTGAAAGGATCCTGAGTTACGTTGGCCAAAGTATGGGTCGTTTGATATGCAAAAGATTGAGTATGTGGAAGAGTGTATGTTTAATCGAAAATCTAGACAAGATATGTTTGAGAGTGTGCGAATTTGGGTGAAAGAAGTACGTGAGCGTGAGAAACGTGAGCAAGCGCTGATTGAAAAAGAGCAACAGAAGAATGTGTATGAAAAAATGCAAGAACTAAGGAAAAAAGAAGCGAAAGAATTGGAAGAGAGACAGGAGAAGGAGCGCAGATTACAGATATCTGGCCAATATGCTGTCCGGCAACCTCTTTATCCTGTTCTTAAAAAATCACAAGATGATTTTCCTCTGTTGGATCGTCCTCCGCCTCCGTATGCCGTTCCGTCTGCTACATCTGGCGAAGATAAGGACTCCGGTGCAGGTGGAAAAGCGAAACCAGATACTCGCTCCGTGCTGTCGGTCAACCGTGCGGCCAAACTTCGAAAGTTCACTCGACAGTCACTTCAGGATACTGTTACGGTTTCTGATGTTTTAGAGACTTTAAAGGGATGGCAGGACAGAGAGCAATTATATTTTACTGAGTCTTTTGCTGACAAAGTTGTTCAAATGTTTCGAAAAGTTTCTGACACTCTCAAACCTGATGATATAGCAGCTGATTGTAAGCAATTGTGTAACAGTCTTTTTGCTCTCCCCCAGGTGACTGATATGATCAGGCGGCTGTTTAAAATTCGAACTCAGGCGCTTCGTCTACGGGAGGAGAAACGGAAAGCTAAAGCAGACGAACGGACGGAATTGGTCGACGGGAAACAATCATCCATTTTTGAAACAGAGAAGACTGCAATAGTGCATGCAAAGCCTATGCGAGAGGCTGCGCGGGTACGGGTGACGATAAATTTCATTTATAATTGGGTGTATACTCCATGGAATAGAGCAGATGTCATGGCACTTAAAGCTTCATTGCCTGATCCGCGTAAAAATCCTGCCACCTTCTATGAGGAAGTTGAGGGAGCCTTAAATTCTTGTACCATGACATTAGCGGATATTGATTTGTTTTTCGGGCTAATATTGCTGCCTGATATGTGAAGATACATGCGTAAAGTCAATAAGCCCATTTTTGCCTATACGAGATCAAAAAATCTAAAAGAACTATGGATGACTCCCATAAGAGAAACAGAAGTGACCCACAGAGGAATGAAGAAATGCCATAATTGTGTTCATTGTTCTAATGTAATAGAAGGCAAGATGTTGCATCACCCACAAACAGGAAAGGAAGTGAAACTACACTATGACGGGGATTGTAACTCCAAAAATTTTATCTACTACATAAAGTGTCCATGTGGAAAAATGTACACAGGTAAAACAGAGAGAAAACTAAAAACGAGAATATCAGAACACAAGAGCACGATAAGAAATAAAAATGTGAAGAGCAATTTGGCGAAACACTGGAATGAGAATAATCATAGCATAGCCTAAATCAGGTTTTCCATTTTGGAAGTTGTGAAAACACACGAGGGGGTAGATCTAACCAGATCCCTCCTCCAAAGAGAAATACACTGGATCAGGTACCTTGTCACACAGGAACCTAAGGGATTAAATCATAAAGTAGATTTATCGCGTTTTATATGAGACTTTTCACCCTGAATCTGTAAGAGAATGATGCATGTACTTTGTAATTTTGTACTACAATTGCCAGTATTTTGTTTAAGTTGGCAACATCAAAGTTCTTTAATATGTATTACCTTATCACTTTCACTTTATTTCATTTTCTTTCACATTCCACTTCCATTACGCCGTGTAAACCCCCTTCCAAGATGGCGCCCATGGTCTTGTGTTTACTAGTCCCTTGTTAGTTTTGAGAATCTCTTCGTTGTTTTGTAAAGGGCGAAGTAGCGGTCGGTTAACGCAGCTGGTTTAGAGCCGAGCAAGTGGAGTTGTGCACGAACGGGATAGCGAGTCATTATATGGAGCTTTTGTTTCAACATAGAGGTGAGCGTTTTGTATGTTGTGTTCTGGCTAATGGAAGCACCAGTGTAGCGCACAGGGGTTATAGAATCCAGACCTGAGTGAGATTTTGGTTTATATGTCCACAGGAGGAGGGTGAGTTGCGAGTGATCAGAAGAGCCGTTTTTGAGCACAGAGTGTTTACTTTAAGGTAAGGTGGTTTATTTTTGTGTTGTGTAGAGAATTTGAGGAATACTTCAGTTGGAGCTTGTGGTAGTAATGGCTCAATTTCTTATGATTTAGATTGGAGGAACCCGCTTGACAGTGAAACCAGTGAGTTTGTCTCTCTTTGTTTTCTTTCACACACACAGTGGTGTTGGCATTTGGGTATTATCAGTTCAATGTTGCCTGCTAATAAATATATTTTTTGAAAAAGTTTAAGCCCTGTACCAAATGAGAGTTTGATGTTCTGCAGATATATATCAGTTCATCAATTGACTATTATATTCAGTCCACAGGCCCCTGACGAAGAGGTCATGGAGCTTGAAATGCATTGGGCACAAAAGACAAGTCGTCCGCGTTAAAGATTTGAATTAATTTTTGATTTTGTGTACTTTGTCCAGTAATGTATTGAATGTAATAATACATCATAATTAAATTGTAAAATGTTAGTGATGATTTTCAGTTGAACGTTTTCTTATAAAAAGTTTCTTTGAAGCTCGCATGAGCTAAACTATAAGTGTGTGAAGTGTTCATAAATGTGGTTAAAAATACAGCGGTGTTCTCATTTGTTAACCGCAATAGCAACAGTGCGCAGAGGTTAATTGTCCCTCACACTTAAGATAAGGTTTCTAAGTTCAGGCACAGTTAGGACAAACGTGCCACCTCGGCAGCACGCTTGTAAAAAGAAACATATAAAAAACATAAAGCAAGTTTAGGCTTTATAGTGAAAAAAACTAGTGCTCCTCTCATCCTTTACACATTTTGAGTGGTTGAGGAAGTGATATTTAACATTTGTAATAGTCCGATTCTCCCAATTTTGAAGAAAGACACTGATACCAGGTTTTACCTATTTATTATAGATTTACGGGAGGTAAATAAGATAGTGGTACCGCAATATCCAGTGGTTTCTGATATCATGACACTTCTTACTTTAGTTCCACCTACTGCAACTACGTTCTCTATTATAGACTTGAAGAACGCTTTCTTTTCGATCCCTATTCATCCTGATAGCCGATATTTGTTCGGTTTCACTTTGAATAATCAATTGTATCGATTTTGTAGAGTTCCTCAAGGCTATACTGCAGAGTCCTAGTATTTACAGCCAAGCTTTCAAAAGACAACTTGATTGTTTTGTTCTACCCGAAGGTGTGGCGCTCATACAGTATGTTGATGATATTTTGTTGGCAGCTGATACCCCTGAGCAATGTGAGAAGTGTACTCTGTCTATGCTTTCTTTTCTTGCCTCACATAACCATAAAGTATTGAGAAAGAAATTGCAATATTGTAGACCAAAGTTAACCTACTTAGGTCACCTTTTGTCTAAGGAGAGGCGTGCTCTCACATCAGATTGCATTCAAGCAATTTAGACACACCAGTCCCTTCCACACAGAAAGAGGTTCAAGCATTTTTAGGTCTTACTTCTTTTTGTTGGCAATGGATATTAGGATTCTCGCATATTGCTAAACCTTTGCTAGCGCTTTTGACAAAAGATACTCCAATACCCCTTCCTTGGACAGACGAATGTGATAATGCTTTCCGGCAGTTACGACAAGCCCTTTGTTCAGCATCAGTGTTAGGTACTCCAGACTATACGAAGCTCTTTACATTCTACGTACACGAGAGGGATGGATGTGCATTGTCAGTTTTAGTGCAGACACATAGTGAAAAGCAACGCCCCCGTGCATATTTTTCACCAGTACTTGATCCTGTTGCTCGAGCATTGCCTGTTTTTTTTCGCTCAGTTGCAGCAACAGCTGTGTCAATGCACCAGAGTGAAGGGATAGTCTTATCACATAAACTGTTTGTGTTGGTAGCCCATGCTGTTGATGCCCTTTTGAATCAGACAAAGACTCAGTATTTAACTAGTGCTCGTTTGACAGGATATGAGCTGACATATTTACTCCTCACATTATACTGAAGAGATATGCAACACTAAACCCAGCCATGTTGTTGCCTGCGACCCAGCCTGAGGCGCAAGAAACACATGATTGTATATTCTTGACTGAGGAACAGACAAAGGGTTGTATTGATTTGCAAGATACGCCCCTTCCAAATGTGGATGGAGAACTGTAGGTTGATGGGTCTTATCTGAAGTTACCGGATGGTGCTACTTCAGCCGCATATGCAATTACTTCGCTTCACACGATAGTGGAGACAGCTCGCATACCGCAGAAATCAGGTCAAGCAGCAGAACTGATAGCATTGACACGAGTGTGTGAGCTTAGTACAGATTTGTGTGTGAACATTCATACAGATAGCCGCTATGCCTTTGGAGTGGTGCATGATTTTGGCCTGCTCTGGAATAAACACGGTTTTCTGACATCACACAGGATGCAGATAATGCACGGAAAACTAGTGCATAATCTTTTGACTGCATTAACATATCCAAAGAAGATAGCTATAGTGAAATGTAGTGCGAACAAGAAAGTGACTGATAAGGTGGGACAAGGAAATGCTTTTGTAGATCGAGTGGCACGTGAAACTGCGATGCAGCCTGACACTACTTCTATGTATGCAGTGAAGTCACAAGCTGAGCGGTGGCACGATGCTAGAAAAGAAGTACTAGAGATACAGAGGACTGCTTCTGATAAATAACGGGAGCAATGGTCCAAAGATGGAGAGTTCGATGATGAAGGTTGTTGGCGAAACCAGCAGATGGATAGACGGAAGTTGCCTATAGCTTTCGTGCAACCAATGGTTCAGATGGCACATGGGCTAGCACATGTTGGAGCTTCAGCAATAGTGAAATTGCTTACACAAGTTTGGGAGCATCCAGAAATTACTAGCACAGCTAGGAGAGTAGTACCGTCCTGTATGATTTGCCTACTATTTAATCCTGGAAAAGGGACACGAACTCCAGCAGGAAGGTGTGTTACACCAACTGCACCGTTTGAAGTTTTGCAGATGTATTATATTGAGCTTGAATATTGAGCTGTAATAATCTGAAGTATGTCTTGGTGGTGGTATGTGCCTTCAGTAAATGGATTGAGGCGTACCCCACAAAGGACAACACTGCAATTACCACAGCAAAGGTGCTTTCGAAGGAATTTTTCCCTCGCTATGGAGTTTGTAGATTTTTGTGGAGCGATAACGGACCTCATTTTGTAGGAGACGTTATAAAGTATGTCCTGAAAGGATTAGGGATCAAACAGAAGTGTCATGCAGTGTTCCACCCACAATCAGCAGGATTGGTGGAAAGATACAATGCTACTTTGAAACTGAAATTAGCTAAGATACAGGCTTCTACTTCTCTGAATTGGCCAGATGCGTTGCCACTGGCATTGTTGTCAATTAGATCAGTGCCTCATTCTCGAACAGATCTCACACCTTATGAAGTTCTTTTTGGTAGGCCTATGAATATTTGGGGAATTCCTAAACAGAGTTCTGTCTATGATGTACCTTGTGTCTTAATGAATGACTATTTGGCACAATTAACTGATAACTTGGTTTCTATTCATCAACAGGTTCGAGAAGCACTCCCTGACAGATCCATAGGTGAGAGCCACAACCTTCGGCCCGGGGACTTTGTTCTTCTGAAGTCTTTTGAGAGATCGAGCAGTTTGGAGCCAATGTGGCGCGGGCCCGAGCAAGTGCTACTTGCCACGAGAGCAGCAGTTCGAGTCACGAACCGGAGAAACTATGTTCACGGTACCCATAGTCGATGAGTACTCCCGACTTTGGTGGAGCCTGCTGTGTTGACCGATTATCCAGAGGTTCTGACTGCGGAGAAAGGCCGTGCTGTTGGAGTTCTGGACTTTTTGGTTCCATCCAGAGGTGTCAGGGATAACACCCGAAGACCCCGGAGTTCTACCTGTCTCGGTGCACAAATAAACAGAAACACGGGCTTCTCGATGGTGGCGTCAAAGACCAAAGGTTTATTACTGCAGGAACACAGAAGTCACAGAAACTACACACGGGCAGAATCTAGGAGCCTGTTCGATTTGTACAAAAAGGGTTGCTCCTTATATACTGAATATTGGGCTTCGGGCAAATTCTTTACATGTTAGTACATTCCCAAACCTTTGTGTCCTAAACAATAAATATTTGGCGTTGCACAGGAATCGTCGACAATATCTGATGTCACAACATTACGAACGAGGGGTTCCCACTATTCCATCATAATCCCATGTCAACTTCTCATTCAGGAGCCGGACCGCCTCATCGTAAATTTCGTTACCTCCCCCTAATAAAGGCCCAGAAGGAAAGGAGCAGAGCCAGGTGTAGAAGATAGAAAAACAAGATAAGAGATGTTTGTGGGTCGTAAATGGGCAAGGCTACCAGCTTCGGCCGCCTAATCATCATCAGGCCAACGAACACGAGAACCAGTATAGCAGGACTGGCCTCAGGCAGAGGAGGCAGTTTCTGTCGAGTCATGCAGCCATGGCATGTTCTGTTCTAAGGTACACGTGTTACTCGAGAGGTGAATCTCCGGCTAAAGCCTACGTGTCCTTAATCGAAATGAAGTGATCAGAGGTCATTGCGTGTCCATTGTCTATGTGAGGGCAAGAAACACAAAATGGCTGCCATAATCTAAGATGGATGCCATGGGTAGATCAGAAATGTGTTTGTAACAGAAGTACTCTTGCTCGTAGCATAGCGAAAACACCGGGGACATGCTAAATGGACCATTTGCGGTTCACTGATACCAAAATTATGTATTTACGACAATGTTGAAAACACGGGTTCAAATCGTCACGGAACCTCAGACCCTCCTTTTGCCCTTACATAGGCAATTACTTAGTCTATGTCAGAGTCTAACTCTATGCTCATCAGGTCAGTGACATGTTGTTGTATCATCATCCTCTCTCGCGCCTTTTCTCCAAACGCAGGTGGTTTTCTGAAACAGGTTGCAGCACAAAGACTACACAAAGCTGGACCACACTGGATAATTAGGCAGCACGAGAACAGGAATACTAAGATGACACCAATGACCATCAGAACCTTCCATCCCCACGCTGATATCAGAGTCCAAAACCACTCCATGAAGGACCAGTTTCCCTTGTCTACATGTATAGAGTTGGAAATCTTGTGTAGCTTAGAGATCGCCTCATAGACAGTTGGAGCATTATTGGGAATAAAAACACAGCAGCTCGATTGGATCATTCTGCATACCCCACCTCGATCTGCAAGTATTACGTCTAGAACCATACGGTTCTGCAACGTCATGAGACGATCCGCCTGAAGCTCAGCTGTCAAGTTGCTAAGGGCACCAGCAGTTTCGGTAATAGTAGATTCAACTACCCGTGTTAGCTGACGTAGATTTCTACTATTGGCCATAGGCCCCCAGAACGGAAGGAAACCTTTAAAGAAGTCTCCAGCTTCCTGACCAGCGGTATCTTCCTTGCTGAAGACACCTCTTGCTACTCTGGTCTTGTGATAATCAGAAGAAGCAGTGTATGTTGGAGGCAACAATCGAGCAATATAACACGAACCTGAAAAGTCAGCAGGCAACCATGTATACGCTCTGTCCTGACAGATGAAGTAGGTACCCCTAGCAGTAAGAAAGGCAGGGGAAGAGTTAGATGGAAACACGTAGGTCTCAACGCACTCACTCCTCCCTAGCTGAGCTCTCGGATTCCTCCCATTTCCCTGCAAACAGACTTGACCTCGGTGAGGTACGACCCAGACTGGAGTGGAGCTTTTACGCTTGCTTTCTCCCAAACTAAGGCGATACTCTGTAGAGTTCCAACTCAAATATACCCGTAATTCATCTCTAGGGTAAGATGGAGTATTATTGACGTCTTTAATCATGTCAATAATTCCCTGGACTAAAGCTTTGTTGACAGAGTTGTATTTAGTGGAACGTGGTGGACGCGAAGGATAGGTCTCGAGGGCATAGTCAAAAATGGTCTGGAAGGCCTGAAATGATCCATTATAGCTAAAAGGCAAAACTAGATAGGGAATGCCTTTATCCATAGTGTGGGGTATCAAGCCACACACCCAGCAGTCTGTAGTGTTAACTACCAGTTGGTGTTGATGCAAGAGCTGTACGAAAGTGTTATTAATGAATTCTGAGCGTCGAGCTTGCTCGTGTTCAGGAAATGAGTGAAAAGAATGCATAGAAGAAACAGTAGAAGTAGCAGGATCAAGGGGAGGTACTGTCGTTACTGGCATAAAAATTAAATTCACACCAAAGACGATTCCACCCACCAACGTTATCAAAACAATCAAAAATGTAATGGCACATTGCATTAGAAAACATTTGCTGTGAAGAATTTTGTAAAGTCTGTTTCTGCGAACATAAATTACATTCTCTCGTTGCAGCTCAGGAAGCTCCATCTTCTACAATCCGCTCGCGACCACTGATGATGTGTACGTAGATGAAAATGCCTCTATCAGCCCCGGGTGTTACCAGAACTAACAGAAAGATCGACCTAGTGTCTGACCCCCGCAGATTCAACTAGGCACACAGCCACGACCCTACGGCTACCCAGACGGCAAGGCAATTTTAAAACAACAAAACAATAGCAAACTTCCTGGCCGGAGGAAAAGTGTCAAAATTCAAATGTGTAAAATAGGCAGTTTCCTGCTTTATTTGTCCATATTGCGAGACCGTAAATTGTATCTCAGTTTTGCAGGAGCTGTTTGATCTGGAAACAGTGTATTTTCAGCAGGGGTTGCAATGTTCAAGTTCGCAGATGGCAAAGTTTCTTCTGATGCAGAGGGCAAATGTTCAGAATTCAAAGGAGCAGTTTCAGGAGGAGAGCCAGAGTTCGATGTGTCAGTGATTAGTTCGGCATCGCTGAAAGGGATAAACCTGGGTATTCGTTCAAACTCAGAGGCACCAATTCCCGTTTTCACCCAGTTGTCGTAAGGAAGTGGCAAGGGCACACGTTTGACGTGTGTCGTGTGTATCCAATTCTTTCGTCTGGCCACACGAATAGCAGTTCTCGTTGCTAGCAGCACCTGGTATGGGCCGACGAATCTGGGTTGAAGATTTTTCGTCCTTGCAAAGTTGCGAACGACGACTTGATCTCCAGGTTTCAGCTGATGACCTGGACTCTCCGGTGGCTTTGGCAATGCATCGAAAACCTGTTGGTGAATAAGACTCAATTTAGCAGTCAAGTCGTAAAGGTAATCAATCAACATTGGATATTCCAGAGAACAGAATTCTTTTGGCTTGGCACTCCCCAAACATTAGCGGGACGACCAAAAACTATTTCGTATGGACTAAGCCCTACTCTAGAATGTACAGTCGCTCTCGTAGATAACAAAGCCAAGGGTAGTGCATCTGGCCAGGACAAACCCGTGGATGCCTGTATTTTAGCAAGTTTCAGCTTGAGGGTGCCATTGTAACCCTCAACTAAACCAGCAGACTGGGGATGGTTCGCACTGTGAAACTTCTGTTTGATCCCTAAACCGGCACACACACTCTGCATAACTTTCCCTACGAACTCACTTCCGTTATCTGACCATACAATCCGTGGCATACCGTACCTAGGGAAGTATTCTTTGAGAAGAATTTTGGCAGTTGACAGGGCAGTGTTGTCCTTCAGTGGATATGCTTCGATCCATCTGGAGAAAGCACAAACTACCACTAGGACGTACTTTAGGTTGTTGCAACGATCCATGTGAATGAAGTCTAACTGAATCACTTCAAAGGGGCAGGAAGGAGGAGCGAAGTGACCAGCAGGTGTGGGGACCCCCTTGCCAGGATTATGCATCAGGCATACCATACAATTTTTCACCACTCTCTCTGCACACAACTAATCCCATCATTCTTCCAGACTGGAGCCAACATCTTACAAATCCCTTTAGAACTGATGTGCGCTGCTCCATGCGCCATCGTTACTACTGCAAGCACATACGCATCAGGCAACATCCAACGCTGTTGCTCCGACAAATCAATCCAACACCCACTCGAGTCCAATTTACCCGTACTCTCTTTCCATGCAAGCTTTTCTTCCTCAGTCGCCTCTTTCTGAATTTCTTTCACACTTTCCACTGTGTCCTCACACATTCCAGACTCCGAAATCCATCTTGCAGATGTTGCAACATACATTCTACTCATCATATTTCTAGCTGTCTGTTTAGCAGTTTCATCAGCAAAAGCATTTCCACGACCAACATCATCCGTGATTGCTTTATGAGCACTGCATTTCACAATTGCAACTTCAGTTGGCAAGGTTAGAGATTCCAACAAGTCGTTAACTAGCTGACCATGTTGAATCTTAGTCCCATGGGACGTAATGAAACCTCTTTCTTTCCACAAACGGCCAAAACTATGGGCCACGCCAAACGCGTACTGACTATCTGTGAACACATTCACTCTCTTTCCCTTAGCTAAAACACACGCTCTCGTTAGTGCTATCAATTCTGCAGCTTGGGCAGAATTCTGACTCACTCTTGCAGTCTCCACAATCGTACTCAAAGTCGTTATTGCGTAAGCAGCAGTCACATCACCATTCTCCAATTTAAAGCATGACCCATCAACATACAATGTGCCATCTGGATCTGACAATGGAGTATCTTTTAAATCAATTCGTCCTTTTGTCTCCTCCTCGGTTCTGAAACAGCAATCATGGGGTTCAGAATCACTCGACTCCTGAATAGTCGGCAACAATGTTGCTGGATTCAATACATTGCATCTTTTGATCTGAATATGACTCGCTAACAGTGTCAGCTCATAGCCTGATAACCTAGCACTGGTAAGATGCTGTGTCTTGGTTCGGTTCATGAGTGTATCCACAGCATGAAGAACCATAACCACTAGCATGTTGTTCATCACCAAACCAGCAGATTGTCGAATGGAAGCCGCAGCTGCCGCTGTAGCTCTCAAACAACTAGGCAACGCTCTAGCTACCGGATCTAATGTTGATGAAAAATACGCGCAAGGGCGTTGTTTATCACCAAATCTCTGTGTCCGGACACTCAACGCACAACCTTCTCTTTCGTGAACATAGAGCGTGAATGGCTTACTGTAATCGGGTGTACCCAACACTGGAGCTGAACACAGTGCATTTCGTAACTCAGGCTTTATAGTGAAAAAAACTAGTGCTCCTCTCATCCTTTACACATTTTGAGTGGTTGAGGAAGTGATATTTAACATTTGTAATAGTCCGATTCTCCCAATTTTGAAGAAAGACACTGATACCAGGTTTTACCTATTTATTATAGATTTACGGGAGGTAAATAAGATAGTGGTACCGCAATATCCAGTGGTTTCTGATATCATGACACTTCTTACTTTAGTTCCACCTACTGCAACTACGTTCTCTATTATAGACTTGAAGAACGCTTTCTTTTCGATCCCTATTCATCCTGATAGCCGATATTTGTTCGGTTTCACTTTGAATAATCAATTGTATCGATTTTGTAGAGTTCCTCAAGGCTATACTGCAGAGTCCTAGTATTTACAGCCAAGCTTTCAAAAGACAACTTGATTGTTTTGTTCTACCCGAAGGTGTGGCGCTCATACAGTATGTTGATGATATTTTGTTGGCAGCTGATACCCCTGAGCAATGTGAGAAGTGTACTCTGTCTATGCTTTCTTTTCTTGCCTCACATAACCATAAAGTATTGAGAAAGAAATTGCAATATTGTAGACCAAAGTTAACCTACTTAGGTCACCTTTTGTCTAAGGAGAGGCGTGCTCTCACATCAGATTGCATTCAAGCAATTTAGACACACCAGTCCCTTCCACACAGAAAGAGGTTCAAGCATTTTTAGGTCTTACTTCTTTTTGTTGGCAATGGATATTAGGATTCTCGCATATTGCTAAACCTTTGCTAGCGCTTTTGAAAAAAGATACTCCAATACCCCTTCCTTGGACAGACGAATGTGATAATGCTTTCCGGCAGTTACGACAAGCCCTTTGTTCAGCATCAGTGTTAGGTACTCCAGACTATACGAAGCTCTTTACATTCTACGTACACGAGAGGGATAGATGTGCATTGTCAGTTTTAGTGCAGACACATAGTGAAAAGCAACGCCCCCGTGCATATTTTTCACCAGTACTTGATCCTGTTGCTCGAGCATTGCCTGTTTTTTTTCGCTCAGTTGCAGCAACAGCTGTGTCAATGCACCAGAGTGAAGGGATAGTCTTATCACATAAACTGTTTGTGTTGGTAGCCCATGCTGTTGATGCCCTTTTGAATCAGACAAAGACTCAGTATTTAACTAGTGCTCGTTTGACAGGATATGAGCTGACATATTTACTCCTCACATTATACTGAAGAGATATGCAACACTAAACCCAGCCATGTTGTTGCCATTTCCTGCGACCCAGCCTGAGGCGCAAGAAACACATGATTGTATATTCTTGACTGAGGAACAGACAAAGGGTTGTATTGATTTGCAAGATACGCCCCTTCCAAATGTGGATGGAGAACTGTAGGTTGATGGGTCTTATCTGAAGTTACCGGATGGTGCTACTTCAGCCGCATATGCAATTACTTCGCTTCACACGATAGTGGAGACAGCTCGCATACCGCAGAAATCAGGTCAAGCAGCAGAACTGATAGCATTGACACGAGTGTGTGAGCTTAGTACAGATTTGTGTGTGAACATTCATACAGATAGCCGCTATGCCTTTGGAGTGGTGCATGATTTTGGCCTGCTCTGGAATAAACACGGTTTTCTGACATCACACAGGATGCAGATAATGCACGGAAAACTAGTGCATAATCTTTTGACTGCATTAACATATCCAAAGAAGATAGCTATAGTGAAATGTAGTGCGAACAAGAAAGTGACTGATAAGGTGGGACAAGGAAATGCTTTTGTAGATCGAGTGGCACGTGAAACTGCGATGCAGCCTGACACTACTTCTATGTATGCAGTGAAGTCACAAGCTGAGCGGTGGCACGATGCTAGAAAAGAAGTACTAGAGATACAGAGGACTGCTTCTGATAAATAACGGGAGCAATGGTCCAAAGATGGAGAGTTCGATGATGAAGGTTGTTGGCGAAACCAGCAGATGGATAGACGGAAGTTGCCTATAGCTTTCGTGCAACCAATGGTTCAGATGGCACATGGGCTAGCACATGTTGGAGCTTCAGCAATAGTGAAATTGCTTACACAAGTTTGGGAGCATCCAGAAATTACTAGCACAGCTAGGAGAGTAGTACAGTCCTGTATGATTTGCCTACTATTTAATCCTGGAAAAGGGACACGAACTCCAGCAGGAAGGTTTGTTACACCAACTGCACCGTTTGAAGTTTTGCAGATGTATTATATTGAGCTTGAACGCTGTAATAATCTGAAGTATGTCTTGGTGGTGGTATGTGCCTTCAGTAAATGGATTGAGGCGTACCCCACAAAGGACAACACTGCAATTACCACAGCAAAGGTGCTTTCGAAGGAATTTTTCCCTCGCTATGGAGTTTGTAGATTTTTGTGGAGCGATAACGGACCTCATTTTGTAGGAGACGTTATAAAGTATGTCCTGAAAGGATTAGGGATCACACAGAAGTGTCATGCAGTGTTCCACCCACAATCAGCAGGATTGGTGGAAAGATACAATGCTACTTTGAAACTGAAATTAGCTAAGATACAGGCTTCTACTTCTCTGAATTGGCCAGATGCGTTGCCACTGGCATTGTTGTCAATTAGATCAGTGCCTCATTCTCGAACAGATCTCACACCTTATGAAGTTCTTTTTCTTAGGCCTATGAATATTTGGGGAATTCCTAAACAGAGTTCTGTCTATGATGTACCTTGTGTCTTAATGAATGACTATTTGGCACAATTAACTGATAACTTGGTTTCTATTCATCAACAGGTTCGAGAAGCACTCCCTGACAGATCCATAGGTGAGAGCCACAACCTTCGGCCCGGGGACTTTGTTCTTCTGAAGTCTTTTGAGAGATCGAGCAGTTTGGAGCCAATGTGGCGCGGGCCCGAGCAAGTGCTACTTGCCACGAGAGCAGCAGTTCGAGTCACGAACCGGAGAAACTATGTTCACGGTACCCATAGTCGATGAGTACTCCCGACTTTGGTGGAGCCTGCTGTGTTGACCGATTATCCAGAGGTTCTGACTGCGGAGAAAGGCCGTGCTGTTGGAGTTCTGGACTTTTTGGTTCCATCCAGAGGTGTCAGGGATAACACCCGAAGACCCCGGAGTTCTACCTGTCTCGGTGCACAAATAAACAGAAACACGGGCTTCTCGATGGTGGCGTCAAAGACCAAAGGTTTATTACTGCAGGAACACAGAAGTCACAGAAACTACACACGGGCAGAATCTAGGAGCCTGTTCGATTTGTACAAAAAGGGTTGCTCCTTATATACTGAATATTGGGCTTCGGGCAAATTCTTTACATGTTAGTACATTCCCAAACCTTTGTGTCCTAAACAATAAATATTTGGCGTTGCACAGGAATCGTCGACAATATCTGATGTCACAACATTACGAACGAGGGGTTCCCACTATTCCATCATAATCCCATGTCAACTTCTCATTCAGGAGCCGGACCGCCTCATCGTAAATTTCGTTACCTCCCCCTAATAAAGGCCCAGAAGGAAAGGAGCAGAGCCAGGTGTAGAAGATAGAAAAACAAGATAAGAGATGTTTGTGGGTCGTAAATGGGCAAGGCTACCAGCTTCGGCCGCCTAATCATGATCAGGCCAACGAACACGAGAACCAGTATAGCAGGACTGGCCTCAGGCAGAGGAGGCAGTTTCTGTCGAGTCATGCAGCCATGGCATGTTCTGTTCTAAGGTACACGTGTTACTCGAGAGGTGAATCTCCGGCTAAAGCCTACGTGTCCTTAATCGAAATGAAGTGATCAGAGGTCATTGCGTGTCCATTGTCTATGTGAGGGCAAGAAACACAAAATGGCTGCCATAATCTAAGATGGATGCCATGGGTAGATCAGAAATGTGTTTGTAACAGAAGTACTCTTGCTCGTAGCATAGCGAAAACACCGGGACATGCTAAATGGACCATTTGCGGTTCACTGATACCAAAATTATGTATTTACGACAATGTTGAAAACACGGGTTCAAATCGTCACGGAACCTCAGACCCTCCTTTTGCCCTTACATAGGCAATTACTTAGTCTATGTCAGAGTCTAACTCTATGCTCATCAGGTCAGTGACATGTTGTTGTATCATCATCCTCTCTCGCGCCTTTTCTCCAAACGCAGGTGGTTTTCTGAAACAGGTTGCAGCACAAAGACTACACAAAGCTGGACCACACTGGATAATTAGGCAGCACGAGAACAGGAATACTAAGATGACACCAATGACCATCAGAACCTTCCATCCCCACGCTGATATCAGAGTCCAAAACCACTCCATGAAGGACCAGTTTCCCTTGTCTACATGTATAGAGTTGGAAATCTTGTGTAGCTTAGAGATCGCCTCATAGACAGTTGGAGCATTATTGGGAATAAAAACACAGCAGCTCGATTGGATCATTCTGCATACCCCACCTCGATCTGCAAGTATTACGTCTAGAACCATACGGTTCTGCAACGTCATGAGACGATCCGCCTGAAGCTCAGCTGTCAAGTTGCTAAGGGCACCAGCAGTTTCGGTAATAGTAGATTCAACTACCCGTGTTAGCTGACGTAGATTTCTACTATTGGCCATAGGCCCCCAGAACGGAAGGAAACCTTTAAAGAAGTCTCCAGCTTCCTGACCAGCGGTATCTTCCTTGCTGAAGACACCTCTTGCTACTCTGGTCTTGTGATAATCAGAAGAAGCAGTGTATGTTGGAGGCAACAATCGAGCAATATAACACGAACCTGAAAAGTCAGCAGGCAACCATGTATACGCTCTGTCCTGACAGATGAAGTAGGTACCCCTAGCAGTAAGAAAGGCAGGGGAAGAGTTAGATGGAAACACGTAGGTCTCAACGCACTCACTCCTCCCTAGCTGAGCTCTCGGATTCCTCCCATTTCCCTGCAAACAGACTTGACCTCGGTGAGGTACGACCCAGACTGGAGTGGAGCTTTTACGCTTGCTTTCTCCCAAACTAAGGCGATACTCTGTAGAGTTCCAACTCAAATATACCCGTAATTCATCTCTAGGGTAAGATGGAGTATTATTGACGTCTTTAATCATGTCAATAATTCCCTGGACTAAAGCTTTGTTGACAGAGTTGTATTTAGTGGAACGTGGTGGACGCGGAGGATAGGTCTCGAGGGCATAGTCAAAAATGGTCTGGAAGGCCTGAAATGATCCATTATAGCTAAAAGGCAAAACTAGATAGGGAATGCCTTTATCCATAGTGTGGGGTATCAAGCCACACACCCAGCAGTCTGTAGTGTTAACTACCAGTTGGTGTTGATGCAAGAGCTGTACGAAAGTGTTATTAATGAATTCTGAGCGTCGAGCTTGCTCGTGTTCAGGAAATGAGTGAAAAGAATGCATAGAAGAAACAGTAGAAGTAGCAGGATCAAGGGGAGGTACTGTCGTTACTGGCATAAAAATTAAATTCACACCAAAGACGATTCCACCCACCAACGTTATCAAAACAATCAAAAATGTAATGGCACATTGCATTAGAAAAAATTTGCTGTGAAGAATTTTGTAAAGTCTGTTTCTGCGAACATAAATTACATTCTCTCGTTGCAGCTCAGGAAGCTCCATCTTCTACAATCCGCTCGCGACCACTGATGATGTGTACGTAGATGAAAATGCCTCTATCAGCCCCGGGTGTTACCAGAACTAACAGAAAGATCGACCTAGTGTCTGACCCCCGCAGATTCAACTAGGCACACAGCCACGACCCTACGGCTACCCAGACGGCAAGGCAATTTTAAAACAACAAAACAATAGCAAACTTCCTGGCCGGAGGAAAAGTGTCAAAATTCAAATGTGTAAAATAGGCAGTTTCCTGCTTTATTTGTCCATATTGCGAGACCGTAAATTGTATCTCAGTTTTGCAGGAGCTGTTTGATCTGGAAACAGTGTATTTTCAGCAGGGGTTGCAATGTTCAAGTTCGCAGATGGCAAAGTTTCTTCTGATGCAGAGGGCAAATGTTCAGAATTCAAAGGAGCAGTTTCAGGAGGAGAGCCAGAGTTCGATGTGTCAGTGATTAGTTCGGCATCGCTGAAAGGGATAAACCTGGGTATTCGTTCAAACTCAGAGGCACCAATTCCCGTTTTCACCCAGTTGTCGTAAGGAAGTGGCAAGGGCACACGTTTGACGTGTGTCGTGTGTATCCAATTCTTTCGTCTGGCCACACGAATAGCAGTTCTCGTTGCTAGCAGCACCTGGTATGGGCCGACGAATCTGGGTTGAAGATTTTTCGTCCTTGCAAAGTTGCGAACGACGACTTGATCTCCAGGTTTCAGCTGATGACCTGGACTCTCCGGTGGCTTTGGCAATGCATCGAAAACCTGTTGGTGAATAAGACTCAATTTAGCAGTCAAGTCGTAAAGGTAATCAATCAACATTGGATATTCCAGAGAACAGAATTCTTTTGGCCTTGGCACTCCCCAAACATTAGCGGGACGACCAAAAACTATTTCGTATGGACTAAGCCCTACTCTAGAATGTACAGTCGCTCTCGTAGATAACAAAGCCAAGGGTAGTGCATCTGGCCAGGACAAACCCGTGGATGCCTGTATTTTAGCAAGTTTCATCTTGAGGGTGCCATTGTAACCCTCAACTAAACCAGCAGACTGGGGATGGTTCGCACTGTGAAACTTCTGTTTGATCCCTAAACCGGCACACACACTCTGCATAACTTTCCCTACGAACTCACTTCCGTTATCTGACCATACAATCCGTGGCATACCGTACCTAGGGAAGTATTCTTTGAGAAGAATTTTGGCAGTTGACAGGGCAGTGTTGTCCTTCAGTGGATATGCTTCGATCCATCTGGAGAAAGCACAAACTACCACTAGGACGTACTTTAGGTTGTTGCAACGATCCATGTGAATGAAGTCTAACTGAATCACTTCAAAGGGGCAGGAAGGAGGAGCGAAGTGACCAGCAGGTGTGGGGACCCCCTTGCCAGGATTATGCATCAGGCATACCATACAATTTTTCACCACTCTCTCTGCACACAACTAATCCCATCATTCTTCCAGACTGGAGCCAACATCTTACAAATCCCTTTAGAACTGATGTGCGCTGCTCCATGCGCCATCGTTACTACTGCAAGCACATACGCATCAGGCAACATCCAACGCTGTTGCTCCGACAAATCAATCCAACACCCACTCGAGTCCAATTTACCCGTACTCTCTTTCCATGCAAGCTTTTCTTCCTCAGTCGCCTCTTTCTGAATTTCTTTCACACTTTCCACTGTGTCCTCACACATTCCAGACTCCGAAATCCATCTTGCAGATGTTGCAACATACATTCTACTCATCATATTTCTAGCTGTCTGTTTAGCAGTTTCATGAGCAAAAGCATTTCCACGACCAACATCATCCGTGATTGCTTTATGAGCACTGCATTTCACAATTGCAACTTCAGTTGGCAAGGTTAGAGATTCCAACAAGTCGTTAACTAGCTGACCATGTTGAATCTTAGTCCCATGGGACGTAATGAAACCTCTTTCTTTCCACAAACGGCCAAAACTATGGGCCACGCCAAACGCGTACTGACTATCTGTGAACACATTCACTCTCTTTCCCTTAGCTAAAACACACGCTCTCGTTAGTGCTATCAATTCTGCAGCTTGGGCAGAATTCTGACTCACTCTTGCAGTCTCCACAATCGTACTCAAAGTCGTTACTGCGTAAGCAGCAGTCACATCACCATTCTCCAATTTAAAGCATGACCCATCAACATACAATGTGCTATCTGGATCTGACAATGGAGTATCTTTTAAATCAATTCGTCCTTTTGTCTCCTCCTCGGTTCTGAAACAGCAATCATGGGGTTCAGAATCACTCGACTCCTGAATAGTCGGCAACAATGTTGCTGGATTCAATACATTGCATCTTTTGATCTGAATATGACTCGCTAACAGTGTCAGCTCATAGCCTGATAACCTAGCACTGGTAAGATGCTGTGTCTTGGTTCGGTTCATGAGTGTATCCACAGCATGAAGAACCATAACCACTAGCATGTTGTTCATCACCAAACCAGCAGATTGTCGAATGGAAGCCGCAGCTGCCGCTGTAGCTCTCAAACAACTAGGCAACGCTCTAGCTACCGGATCTAATGTTGATGAAAAATACGCGCAAGGGCGTTGTTTATCACCAAATCTCTGTGTCAGGACACTCAACGCACAACCTTCTCTTTCGTGAACATAGAGCGTGAATGGCTTACTGTAATCGGGTGTACCCAACACTGGAGCTGAACACAGTGCATTTCGTAACTCAGAAAAACTCTCCTGACATTCAGCAGACCATGGCACCGGACTCGGAACACCTTTCCCAGTTAAAGCTACCAATGGTTTTGCCAAAAGAGAAAAATTTGGGATCCACTGCCGACAGTATGAAGTAATACCTAAAAAGGCACGTACTTCTCTCTGTGTGCGGGGAACACTCATCTGCGTAATTGCTTTTATTCTCTCTGGGGTCAACTTCCTTCCCTCCTTTGACAAGAGATGACCTAGGTAGGTCACTTCTTGGCAGCAGTATTGCATTTTCGAAGGTCACACCTTATGATTTAAATTAGACAAATGATGCAATAAGGAAATTGTAGCTGCTTTGCAGATTTCCTTGTCATCGGCAGCCACTAGAAGATCATCTACATACTGCACTAAGGCAGAACCAGGAGGAAGTACAAAGGAATCTAACTGACTTTTTAATGCCTGACTGTAAATGGACGGACTCTCACAATAGCCTTGTGGAGCACGTTTAAACCTGAAGCTTCGACCTCCTAGAGAGAAGGCGAAAATATCTCTGCTTTCTTCGGCTATCGGAATGCTGAAAAAGGCATTCTTCAAATCGATGACTGAAAACCATGTGGCTGTAGCAGGAATCAACGTTAACAATGCAGTAATGTCTGGAACCACAGGAAACTGCGGAACCACAATTTTATTAACCTCTCTGAGATCGATTACAAATCTATACACTGGAGGCTTGGAAGGATCAGTACGTTTCAAAATTGGTAATACAGGACTGTTACAGACATTTCCTCTAGTTTCCTCAACCACGCCTTTCTTAATCAAATCTTGCACGATCAACAAAAGTGCACGTTCACCTTCACTAGAAATCTTGTATTGAGGAATTCGTGGAAATTTGACATTTGCTTTCAAAGTGACTACATATGATGGGATTTCCAAAAGGCCTACATCGTTAGGACCAGTCGCCCAAAGAGTATCAGGGAGTGAACGCAGCTCTGGCGGGAGTGCATCCATTGACAAGTACATCGGAGAGGTGATTCTTTTACCCAATGTAAGCTGTACTCCTGACGGAGAACAGTACAATGTCGCATATAGGCGTTTTAACAAGTCTAAACCAAGCAGATTTTCATTACAACCGGTTGTCAAAATCAAGGGTGCTTTCAATTGACACGGTCCAACAGAAATAGGCAAAGGACCAGATACAGGGTTGTAAACAGGGGCGCCTGAAAAACCTACAGAAACATTTGTTAAGCCGGACAAAGGTGCGCCAGGGAGTTTCGCATGAATGATAGAACTTTTTGCGGCACCAGTATCCAACAGAAACGGTTTGACTACACCTGATGTTGCTACTGCGACATAAGGCCCACTCTGATCCACTGGAACTGATACTACTCCCTCTCTCTGTCCATGGCTGTCCTAGTATTCAGTTTGTTGAAATCCCTCATCAACTTCACAATAGTCCTCAACATGATACTGTTGAGATCTATTTTGTTGGGCAGACTGTCCATTTCGCTGATCAAAGTGATTAGGGGGGCGATCATGCGTTTGTGGAGGCATAGCACCTCGTCCTCGACCTCTAGAATTCTGCATAGAACCACCACGACCTCTCTGAGCTGCTGCAGCATTATTTTGCGCTAAGACTGGACAGTCATTCTTATAATGACCCTCTTTCTTACAGTACGCACACTGGTTCCACTGATGTTGCAGCCTCGGTGAACTATAATCTGTCCTCTGATATGGCCCTTGCTGTGTATTAGTCTGATTCATACGAGGCGGATATGCCTGCTGTAAAAGAACTTTAGTTTTTAAATCTTTCGTTTTCTTATCTGATTTCTCTTTCTCCTCTTTATCCCTATTTTCATAATACTGTGCAGTTGCAAGTATTTGCGCAGTTGTAGAGACAGCCCACGCACTCTCGGAATCTTTCAATTTATTACTGAGCTCTGGCAGCAGATTGTGTACAAATTTATCGACAAATAGTCTCTGTCCTCCTTCTGTGCTCATATCCTGACCACTGTGATCTACAAAAGTCTCTTCGAACCTTGTGAAAAAGTCAGAGACACTTTCGTCTTTCTTCTGTCTGCATGCGGACAACTTGTCCCAGTTAACGCGCAATGCTGGCATCAGAGTCTTCATTAAGTCAAATATTCTACCTGGAAGATTAGCAATTAGAGGTTCGGGTTTGGAACAACCTATTTGCTGACCATCTGCCGCAATGATAGCTGCCCAATCACCGCCTAGGGCAACTGGATGATTCTCTTTACGTATTTTAGCCCAAATTGGTTGCGGAACTACATTTCCAAATAACATGTCAATGTCCGCTAAATTCATCACGCAGGCTTCAACTGTCTGTGCTAACTCCTTATAGTATCCGGCAGGATTTTTACACGGATCTGGCAAGGCCTGTTTCACTGCTAATACTTCAGCTCGCTTCCAAGGAATGTGTATCCACACTCTCTGGAATTGCGCCGGAGCGGCTGCAATACCAAGGACCGCATCAGCTTGCACAGCTTCGTGCCAAATTGGAGGAACCTCCCTCATTGGATATTGGCGATTCTGCTTCGTACTATGTTTCTCTAACTCTCTCGGTGAACGAAGGGATGGATCATTCCTATAGCTTAAAATTAGTTCCATCGCTTCCTTTATATCCTGACCAACTATCATACCTGCAGCAAATTCTTTCTGAACATTAATTAATTCTTCTAGATTTGATTCAGAGTCATCTTCTTCTAATTCGTCACGCAAAAGGGAGCACATCTCGTCAAACACATATCGTTGTGTCGGTTCTTTCCATTGCATAAATGTATCTAATACATCTCTAGTACTATATCGTCTACTTTTTGAAATCCATCCAAGAGCGGTGGAATCTAATATTCCCCGTTCTTCAGTACTTGGAAGCTGACTACGTCTCTGTACAGAGTCAGAGGCAGGAGTCCTAATTAAAGTTTTATAGAAGGGAGACAGAATATTGGAGACAGAATCAGTGATTCTCCGACGAACAGAAAGTGGAGTCATAATACTAGCAGATGTAGAAAACACAGTAGCAGTTGGAACAGATAGAACAGGAATAGTAGGAGTATCAGGCAAAGTAGCTTGTGAAACAGTAGGTATAAGTGATACAGGTATAGGCAAAGAAGCCGGCAACCCTGGAAGAGGGGGTGGCGAAGGAACATTCACATTGACCACAGGAGGTACAGGAGCTTGATTCAGGGGAGCAGGAGCAGGAATACCAGGTTGTCCAGCAACAGGTAATTGAACATTCGGTAAAGGTGGAGCCGTAGCACCCTGTGCATACGGTGGGGGTGACTGTAACAAGTAAGACAACAGAGGATCGTTTTCGGGGTCTTCTACTATCTTAGCTGTACTTGATGGCAAGGCAGGATAGCACTTGTCTATCGCTAAATTACGCTCTCTAGTAGCCACCGCCATTGCTTTCTCAGACTCGTTGAGTTGCAGCTGCTTAGCAGCCTGTTCTAAAGTCAACTCTTGCTCTTTCTGTTCTTTCTTCAACCTTTTAATTTCTCTCTGTTTAGATTCTTTTCGCCAGTAACGGAAAGAATCAAACATTGCCGGCCGTGCTTTCTTCTTAAACAATTTCACTTCTAAATTATCAAGGACTTCGGGTTCAAAACTACCATGCAATGGCCAACTAAGGACACCGTCTTTTTCTGTATATCGGACCCACACCTCATTATATGATATAGGACCCACCCCATGTTTACAATAAAGGTCATATAGAGGAGTTCCAATCGGAGGAACCAGACATGAGTCCTCCAACCGGGAATCACTGTTGCAACCAAAACACGACAACATACAATTTTTCCGACTTACCATTTTATAATCTGGAACACAGAACGAACAAAAACACAAACAGAAATGTGCACTCGAACCAAGAACTTAGGCCTACCAAAGCGAACCAATGTATCGATACCCAAACTAAACCAAAAGATTATCGTAACCAGAACAACCAGTGATAATCTTACGAAACCAAACCAAACCAAGAACTAAAAGGATTTTATCCAAACAGAAACAACCCTTACGAAGTAACCAACTAGCAACCACTTAATACTTAACTGAGGCACTGAAGACGTCACCAAGGAGAAACCCGTCTTGTCTCGCCGTACTAAGGACTGCACCTCGGGTCCAAGACAGGGCGACGGTCAAGGCAACGGACCACTGCAGCCGTCCTGAACGGGAACCCTCGTGGAAGAGAACGTCGGGCCACTTTTGCGATATGCCGGGATCGATGAAGTGGGGCGCCTCCCTCAGGAATCTTCACACGAAGCTTCTCGAACTCTTCAGACTTTTGGACCGGTACCGAATGACGTCGCCCCACATTGGGCGCCAATTGGAGTTCTGGACTTTTTGGTTCCGTCCAGAGGTGTCAGGGATAACACCCGAAGACCCCGGAGTTCTACCTGTCTCGGTGCACAAATAAACAGAAACACGGGCTTCTCGATGGTGGCGTCAAAGACCAAAGGTTTATTACTGCAGGGACACAGAAGTCACAGAAACTACACACGGGCAGAATCTAGGAGCCTGTTCGATTTGTACAAAAAGGGTTGCTCCTTATATACTGAATATTGGGCTTCGGGTAAATTCTTTACATGTTAGTACATTCCCAAACCTTTGTGTCCTAAACAATAAATATTTGGCGTTGCACAGGAATCGTCGACAATATCTGATGGCACAACATTACGAACGAGGGGTTCCCACTATTCCATCATAATCCCATGTCAACTTCTCATTCAGGAGCCGGACCGCCTCATCGTAAATTTCGTTACCTCCCCCTAATAAAGGCCCAATAGGAAAGGAGCAGAGCCAGGTGTAGAAGATAGAAAAGCAGGATAAGAGATGTTTGTGGGTCATAAATGGGCAAGGCTACCAGCTTCGGCCGCCTAATCATGATCAGGCCAACGAACACGAGAACCAGTATTGCAGGACTGGCCTCAGGCAGAGGAGGCAGTTTCTGTCGAGTCATGCAGCCATGGCGTGTTCTGTTCTAAGGTGCACGTGTTACTCGAGAGGTGAATCTCCGGCTAAAGCCTACGTGTCCTTAATCGAAATGAAGTGATCAGAGGTCATTGCGTGTCCATTGTCTATGTGAGGGCAAGAAACACAAAATGGCTGCCATAATCTAAGATGGATGCCATGGGTAGATCAGAAATGTGTTTGTAACAGAAGTACTCTTGCTCGTAGCATAGCGAAAACACCGGGATATGCTAAATGGACCATTTGCGGTTCACTGATACCAAAATTATGTATTTACGACAATGTTGAAAACACGGGTTCAAATCGTCACGGAACCTCACTGTGACACCTGACGGATCTGAGGAGTTCTTTTCGGACCTGACAGTCCCTGGAGCAACGAGATATATTTTGAGACTGAAAGAGAAATCGGCGGCGCTTGTGAAAGTTGTCTGAGCATTCCCTGGGTCAGTGAAACGGAGAGCTGATCTGGCAAGTGGTGGGGATCAGCCCTGAAGTAGTGACAACAGTCTTGGCCCGTGGTGAAGAAATCAACGGCTTCCCAGGGGTAAGAGCTCTGACAACTACTTTAGTTTCAGGAACATTTGTTCCGCGTTATGACTAAAATGGAGAAGAAGAAGAAGATTTTTTGTGCTATAGGGTTTCTTATTGCCTTGATGATTGTGGCAACAATAACATGGTCTGTTGAGGAGACAACTCCTGCTCGTGAGTTGTTTAATGTTACCACACCTACACCAGATGAGCACTACTTCTTTATGCTCCCATATCAAGAATTGAAACATCGACATCTTATCTCAATAATTCCTAAATCCAAATGCTGCATCATACCCACATCGTTATGAATGCTACAAACTGTTGGATTTGTGGGATGATGCCTGCGCATCAAAAGGAAGGAGGTACACCGTTCATACCTCTTCCCTTTCCACATAATGGCTCTTGTCGAGCCTGGTATACTTTGCTCTTTGCAACTAGGAAGCCTACAGTGGGCAGACAGCTTTTCTGGTTAAATAAAGAGTGCCCTCAAGACAAAGATGGGTATCGCCAAGCGAATGGAACTAAATGGGAATGGGAGGAATATCGACTGGACAATATTTCAACGCCATGTATCTTCACCAACACAAGAGACTCATCCAATTCCGAACATTTTGTCATTTCTGTTACTCAAACGCAAGCAGAACTATGTGTACAGAGCATTGGACATATCCCTGTGGGTGTTAGTGATTGTATTACTGTGTTGAATATAGATGGCTTATATAATAGTACCTTCTTAGCTTCGCATAACACCTATTTCGTATGCGTAAATTGTGGATATTATCGATTGCCAGCTGGTTAGACCGGCATTTGTTATATATCATTTTTATTGCCCCCTGTGTTTCTGGCACCTCCATTGTATCATCAAAATCTTAAGTTGTTCAACAATATTACTGTAAACAGATATAAACGTACACTGACTATTGATAATGTTGACCAGACTGACACTAGCCTACAACAATATATAGATTTTAATTTAGGATTGTTCTTTTTTGTGGGTGCTGCATTAAACAGCAGAAAAATACGACGATTAACTAGAGTAGTGGAAGCTGTTACTGATCAAACAGTACGCCTTAGGAAATATTACTGGAGAATTGCAAATTGCTAGAATTGTGGCTTTAGAGAACAGGATGGTGCTAGACGTTATGTTAGGAGATAGAGGTGGTGCCTGTCGTGTTATAGGTAGTAGCTGCTGCATGTTCATACCTGACCACACCCCATCAGTGTATAAAGCAATTAATAAACTCCATAAAATTGCTGCTGACCTTCACTTCACTTTGGACTCTGGTTTCTGCCTGGGGCTGGAAAGTATTAACAGCCCTATGTATAATAATTGTAATAATCTTCACTTGTTGTGTATGTATCCAGTGTAGGCGATGATATGTTCTATGCGTGTTACTGCTTGTATGCCGACCAAAAGCAATGTTGCAGAAGTCAAAATGCAAAATGATTTGAAAAAATGGATAGCTAGTATGATAGTCATTGATATAAGGGATGAGTATCTAGCTTTTTCCATGAAGTCAAATGTCTTCAGCCAATGCTGAAAGGGTCATCTGTTGTAAATCAACGATGATTAGGTTAAGCATTAGCAGAAGACATGCTTTGTTTGCCCATTATCATATCAAATAATGTTGCCATACATTGTCATGTGCTCGTCATGCGCGTTTGTCCTACCTCCTTGTCAACTACGCCTGAAGTCTGCCCGGCAACAGGCTATATTTAACCTTCCACGCTCCTAGCATGTCCAGACATGCACAGTAGAGTCAATAGTCAATACTAATTAGTTCCAGATAGGAATGTGTTTACTAGTTTCTGAAGACTGTTAACTCCGCCCATCTATTGATTGTGCCTTCCAATATTTCCTAGTATGGTCATGAAACTGCTCTTGTCTTTTGTACCACCTTCTTTTAAGCCCCCTCATTGTGTTTAAAAGGGGCCATGTGCTTTATTTCGGGGTACTACTCGGTACAATAATGAAGGGTGTTGTGTGGATTGTAGTACCACCTTTAAAGGTTTAATAAACTTTGCTTTTGTATTTTCCAGTTTCACAGCCACTTTGTTCCTATAGTCTGAGGACTCTGTGAAGAGAAGGGCGAACCCCTTGCACCAAGTAAGCATAGCTTAGGTATGCTTACAACAGATGGGCTCCATGAACAGTTGCTTAGACGTTATAGTCCAGAAGGTAGATAAACATGATGAGCAGATCAAAGAGCCTGAATGGCACATATCTGAGAATGAAGATGCCACATCTCAGATGCAGCAGCCAGTGACACAAATGGATAAGATCATTTGCATCATTGGCATTCCGGAGATCACCAATATGGACAGTATGGAGGATTTAATCGAACACCTACTGAAAGGTACTTTCAGTGTAGAGGCCTTCTCTTCACAACTCATCATGGAACAGGCACATTGCTCCTTAGGTCCTAGTCCTCCCCCAGGCAGTGCTCCATGCCCCATAATGGCTCGTGTCCTTAACTATTGGGACTGCGACAACGTACTTAAATTGTCCCTAGAAAACAGATCACTTCACTATGAAGGCACTGAATTCACCATCTATCTGGACTTCACAGTTGCAAAATCCTGATGGTCAAGAAAAAATCCAGTAGGCACAAATATACATTAATGTACCTGGCAGGTCTGCAGGTTACATGTCAGGGCAAGCATACCCTCTCACAAACGTGCAAAAGGTTTTTACTTCCTCAAAATCATCAAGAGACGTTCACTACATCGAGATCCCAGTGACCGTGCCTCCGGGTCTCCATCCCCTACAGTAGATTGGCTCTAAGGTGGACAATATTGTTATGGAGCTACTTTACCGAACTTCTCTCACTTTACGTTACCAGTCGTTCTATGGGCCCAGCTTGTACACCGGTATCACGTCCTGCTCCTGCACTGCCTGTGATAAGATGTCCGCTTAGATTGGACAAGGTGTTACTGATCAACAGTGGACGTATTGCTGTAAACAGACTGAACAAATCTCCTCTAGCAGTCATCTATGCATCACACATTACAAGTTCTTACATTGCATATATTATACGCCGGTTAGGTTACACAAATACAAATTACGAGACACTGACAGGTGTGATAGATGTGGACAGAGACTGCTGACTTCCTGCACCTCTCCTGGCAGTGTAGCACTGTCCTGGCCTACTGGCAACAGGTCATTCCTGCACTGGAGCAGATGAGCTCCTTAAAAATTCCACTATCTACCCTTCTATCGCTCCTCGGTTACACAGAGATCCTAGCTGTGGCAAAGCCCAAATGTGTTTCATTTGGCCTGCTACTGGTTGTTTACATGTAATGCATATAGACTTGATTGTGCAGATATATTTTATTTGCCACCCAGATCGGATTTCATGTGCTACATATGAGATTTTTGTATAATGTCCATGCTATTGTATTGCTTCAATTTGGTGAGTCAATGTTGCTGCTACGCATGTTCTATCTATGCACTGTCACTACCATGCTGGTTGTCTTTTGATGTGTTTTAGAAAACGTAATAAAACAAATTTCATTAAAAAAGAAAGAGTCAAGATAGGTGCAGAAAGATGCAATAGAGGTGCAGAAATAGGCAACAGAAGTGCAGAAAGAAGCAACAGAAGTGCAGAAAAAAGTTACAGAGGGGCATAAATAGTAGGGGTGGGCGGCCAGCTACGCTCCGTGCACGGAGTGTGCGTAGTGCCGCCTACTCTGCATTTTGCGGAGTGGGCGTAGCCAGGCGGCACTACGCACGCTCCGCAGATGGAGCGTAGCTGGCCGCCACCCGCCTCCCTCCCGCCCTCACTAAATACTTTAAATGAAAAGTTTAAATTAATTAAAACGCACTTACCTTGACCGCCGCTGCCCGCCGCGTCCCCGGGGCTCGCTATCTTCATTATTCTGTCTTGTTTACTAATGCGCATGCGCGGGCGGCCGTGCATGCGCCTTTCTCACGAGAAAATGCGCATGCGCAGCCGCCCGCGCATGCGCATTAGTAAACAAGACGGAACAATGAAGATAGCGAGCCCCGGGGACGAGGCGGGCAGCGGCGGGCAGGGTAAGTGCGTTTTAATTATTTTACACTTCATTTAAAGTATTTAGGGAGGGCGGGAGGGAGGCGGGTGGCGGCCAGTGGTGCGCGCGTAGTGGGGCTATGCGGAGTGTGGAGGTGGGCGTAGTTTCTCGCCCACTTCGCGTAGCTCCGCGAAGCCCCACTAAGAAGTGTGGAAAATAACAACAGAGGTGTAGAAAGATGCAATAGAACTGTAGAAAGAGGTAAGAGAGGTGCAGAAAGAGGGAAGAGGGGTTGGGAAAGAGGCAAGAGAGGTGCAGAAAGAACCAACAGAGGTACAGAAAAGGGGAAGGGAAGTGCCGAAAGAAGCAACAGAGGTACAGGAAGAGGCAAGAGAGCAGCAACAAGAGGCAAGAGAGGTGCAGAATGAGGCAATCGAGGTACAGAAAGGGGCAAGAAAAGTACAGAAAGGCAAGAGAGTTGCATACACTTGCAAGAGTGGTGCAAATAGAGGAAACAGGCAAGAGAGGTGCAGAAAGAGGCAATATATGTGCAGAAAGAGGGAAACAGCTTGCAGAAAGAGACAAGAGGGGTGCAGTAAGATGCAAGAGAGATGCAGAAGAAGCAAGAAAAGTAAAGAAAGCAGCAACAGAGGTACAGAAAAAGGCAAGAGAGTTGCAGAAAGAGATAAGTGAGATACAGAGAGGGTCAAGAGAAGTGCCAATAATTGGCAAGAGAGATGCACAAGGAGGCAAGAGAAGTGCAGCAAGAAGGAAGAGAGGTACAAAAGGAGGCAACACAGGTTCAGAAAAAGGCAAGAGGGCTTCAGAAAGAGACAAGAGAGGTGCAGAAAGAAGCAAGAAATGGGCAGGAAGAGGGAGAGGGGTGAAGAAAGAGGTAAGATGGGAGCAGAAGGAAGCAATACAGGTGAAGAAAGAATCAAGAGAAATGCAGAAGAAGCAACAGAGATGCAGTATGAAACAAGAGAAGTTTAGAAAGAGGCAAGAAAGGTGCAGCAAGAGGCAATAGAAGTGCATATAAATGAAACAGAAGTGCGGGATGAAGCAAGAGAGTTGTAGAAACAAGAGAAGTGTGGAAAGATTGAACAGGGATGTAGAAAGAGGCAAGAGAGGTACAGAAAGAAGGCAGAGGAATACAGAAAGAGGCATGAGGGGTACAGGAAGAAGCAAGAGAGATGTAGAAATATGTAAGAGAATTACATAAGTACATAAATAGGCTAGAGAGATGTAGAAAGAGGGAGGAGTGGTGGGGAAAGAGGCACGAAAGGTGCTGATACAACCAACAGAGATACAGAAAGAGGGAAGGGAAATGCAGAAAGAAGCAACAGAGATGACGAAAGAGAACTGCAAAAAGAGGCAAGAGAGGTTCAGAAAGAGGCAAGAGGAGTGCAGAAAGAGATTTGCAGAAACAGGCAAGAGTGGTTCGTAAAAGGGAACAGGGGTGCAGAAACAGGAAAGAAAGGCACTAACAGAGGCAAGATAGGTACAGAAAGAGGGAAAAGGGTTGCAGAAAGAGGCAAGAGGAGTACAGAAAGAAGTAAGAGAGGTACAGAAGATGCAAGAGAAGTGCAGAAAGTAGCAACAGAGGTGCAGGAATAGGCATGAGAAGTACAGAAAAAAGGAAGAGAGGTACAGAAAGAGGCAACAGATGTGTAGAAAGCTGGCAAGAGAAGTTTAGAAACAGACAAGACAAGAGAGGTGCAGAAAGAGGCAAACAAGTTGTAGAAAAAGAAAAGAGAGGTGTGGAAAGAGGGAACAGGGGTGCACAAAGAGGCAAGAGAAGTACAGAAAGAGGGAAGAGCTGTACAGAAAGAGGCAAGAGGGATACAAAAAGAGGCAAGAGAGGCGCAGAAACAGGAAAGAGAAGTGCAAAAAGAGGGAACATGGGGTTCAGAAACAGTCAAGAGAGGTGCAGAAAGAGGGAACATGGGTGCACAAACAGGCAAGATGGGTGCAGAAAGATGGAAGAGGGCTGCAGAAAGAGTAAAGAGAAATGCAGAAATTAGCAAGAGGTGAAAAAAGAAGAAAGAGAAGTGCAGAAAGAAGCATCACAGGTACATGAAGAGGTAAAAGGGGTGCAGAAACAGCAAGAGAGATGCAGAAATAAGTAAAGAAGTGCCAGAAAGAGATGCACAAAGAGGCAAGAGAAGTGCGGAAAGAAGCAAGGGAGGTGCAGTAGGAGGCAACAGAGGTACACAGAGAGGCAATTGGGGTACTAAAAGAGTTGACAAATGTGCAGAAAGAGGCAAGAGAAGTGCAAGAAGAGGGTGAGGGGTGCAAAAAGAGGCAAGAGGGATAGAGAATGAAGTAAGACAGGTGATGAAAAAGCAAGAAAAAGGCTGTACGAAGCAACAGAGGTGCAGAAAGAGGCAAGAGAGGTGCAGTAAGTGGTAAGAGAAGTGCAGAAAGAAGTAACAGAGATGCAGAAAGAGGCAAGAGAGGTGCGTAAAGAGGAACGAGAAGTGTAGAAATAGTCAAGCGAGTTGCAGAAACAGAAAAGAAAGGTGCAGAAAATTGAATATGGGGTGTAGAAACAGGCAAGAGAGGTGCGGAAAGAGGGAAAAGGACTGCAAAAATAGGCAAAAGAGTTGCAGGTAGGGGTGTGCTGAAAGAGTCGAGAGGGGTGCAAAAAGCAGAAAAAGCGGTGTAAAAAGAAGCATGCAAAGTATAGAAAGAAGCAACAAAGGTACAGGAAGAGGCAGGAAGGGTGCAAAAAGAGGCAAGAGAGAATCAGAAAGAGGCAAGAGAAGTCCAAGAAAGAGGCAAGAGGTATACACAAAGAGGCAAGAGAAGTGCATAAAGAAGCAAGAGAGGTGCAGAAAGAGGCAACAGAGGTACAGAAAGAGGTAAGAGATGTTCAGAACGAGACACAAGAGTTGCATAAATTGGCAAGAGAGGTGCAGAAAGAGGGAGAGGGATGAAGAAAGAGGCAAAAGGTGCACGGAAAGAAGGAACAAGGGTACAGAAAGAGGCAAGAGAAGTGCAGAAAGAGGCAAGAGAGTTGCAGAAACAGGCAATAGTGGTGTGGAAAGAGGGAACAGTGGTGCAGAAAGAAGCCAGAGAGGTGCAGAAAGAGGCAAGATAGGTACAGAAAGAGGGAAAAGGGTTGCAGAAAGAGGCAAGAGGGTGCATAAAGAAGCAAGAGAGGAGCAGAAGAAGCAAGAGAAGTACAAAAAGAAGAAACTGAGGTGCTGGAAGAGGCAAGAGGGGAGCAGAAAGAGGCAAGTGCGATACACAATGAGGCAAGAGTAGTACCAGAAGAGGCAAGAGAGATGCAGAAAGAGGCAAGAGAAGTGCAGAATAAAGGAAGAGAGGTACAGAAGGCGGCAACAGATGTGCAGAAAGAGGGAAGAGGAGTTCATAAAGAGGCAGGAGAGGTACAGAAAGAAGCACAAAAGGTGCAACAAGAGGGGTGAAGAAAGAGGCAAGAGGGGTGCAGAACGAAGCAGGACAGGTGGAGAAAAAAGCAGGAGAAAGGCAGAAAGATGTAACAGAGATGCAGAAAGGGGCAAGATGAGTTCATAAAGAGGCAGGAAGGGTGCATAAAGAAGCAGGAAAGGTACAGAAAAACAGAGAGGGGTACAGAAAGAGGGAAGAGGTGTGCAGAATGAAGCAAGACAGGTGGATAAAGAAGCAAAAATAATGCAGAAAGGTGCAACAGAGGTGGAGAAAGAAGTAAGAGAAATATAGAAAGACGCAAAAGAGGTGTAGAATGAAGCATGAAAGTTTAGCAAGAGGCAAGAAAGGTGCAGCAATAGGCAATACAGGTACAGAAAGAGGCAACAGAAGTGTAAGAAGAGGCAAGAGAGCTGCAGAAACAGGACAAAGAGGTGCAGAAAGAGGGAACAGTTGATGCAGAATCAGAAAACAGAGGTGTAGAAGGAGGGATGAGGGGAGCAGAAACAGGCTATATGGGTGCATAAAGATGAAAGAGGGGTGTGGAAATAGTCAAGAAGGGTGCAGAAATTAGCAAGAGAGGGCCAGAAAGAAGAAAGATCAGTGCAGAAAAAAGCAACAGAGGTGCAGGAAGAGGTAAAAGGAGTGCAGAAAGAAGCAAGAGAAATGCAGAAAGAAGAAAAGAGTGCCAGAAAGAGAGGCACAAAGAGGCAAGAGAAGTGCAGACATAAGCTATAGAATTGCAGTAGAAGGCAACAGAGAAGCAGCGAGAGGCAAGAGGGGTATAAAAATAGGCAAGAGAGGTGCAAAAAGAGTTTGAGGGGTGCAGAACATAGCAAGGCAGGTGAAGAAAGAGCAAGAAAAGTGCAGAAAGAAGCAACAGACGTGCATAAAGAGGCAGGAAGGGTAAAGAAAGAAGCAAGAGAAGTGCAGACAAAAGCAACAGAGCTCAAGAACAACAGTAGATAAGTTTAGAAACGAGCAACAGAGGTGCAGAAAGATAAAACAGAGGATCAGAAACAGTAAAGAGGGGTGCAGAAAGAAGCAAGATAGGTGCAGATAGAAGCAAGATAGGTGAAGAATGAAGCAAGAAAAGTACCGAAAGAAGTAACAGAGATGCAGAAAGAGGCAATATAGGTACGGAAAGAGGAAGGAGAAGTGCAGAAAGACACAACAGAGGTGCAAAATGATGCAAGCAAGAGAAGTTTAGAAACAAGCAAGAAAGGTACAGATAGAGGAAATAGAGGTGCAGAAACAGGCAAGAGGGGTGCAGAAAGAGGCAAGCAATGTGCGGTAAGATAGGACCCAAAAGAGGGAGAGGAGTGCAGAAAGAGGCATTAGAGATGCAGAAAGAGGCAGGAGAATTGCCAGAAAGAGGCAAGAGAGATGCACAAAGAGGCAAGAGAAGGGCAGAAGGGAAGCAAGAGAGATGCAGAAAGATGCAAAAGAGGTGCAGTAAGAGGTAAGAGGGGTTCAGAAAGGGCAAGAGAGGTGCAGAAAGAGGCAGGAGAGGTGCAGAAAGAGGCAAGAGAGGGACAGAAAGAGGAAGTGGGCTACAGAAAGAGGTGAGAGGGGTCCATAACAAAGCAAGACTGGTGAAGAAAAAAGCAAGAGAATTGCGGCAGGATGCACCAGAGGTGCTGAAAGAGGGAAGAGGGGTACAGAAAGGAGTAAGTGAAGTGCAGAAAGAAACATAGAGGTGCAACACGATGCATGAGAAGTTTAGAAACATGTAGGAAAGGTGCAGAAAGAGAAAACAGAGGTGTAGAAACAGGCAAGTGGGGTGCAAAAAAAGGTAAGCGAGGTCCCAAAGGAGGGAGAGTGGTGAAGAAAAAGGCAAGAGGGTTACAGAAAGAAGCAAGATAGGTGGCAAAAAAGGCAAGAGAAGTGCAGAAAGAAGTATCAGAGTAGCAGAAAGAGGCAAGAGAGGTGCAGAAAGAGGCAAGAGATGTTCAGAAAGAAGCAAGAGCGTTGTAGAAACAGGAAAGAGAGGTGCAGAATGAGGGGAAAGGTGGTGAAGAACCAGGCAAGATAGGTATGGAAAAAGGGAACAGGGGTGTAGAAAAAGGCAAGATGGGTGCTGAGAGAGGGAAGAGGGGTGCAGAAAGAGTCCAAAGATATGCAGAAAGTAGCAAGAGAAGTGCACAAAGAAGCAACAGAGGTAGGAGGGCTGCAGCAAGAGGCAAGAAAGATGCAGAAAGCAGCAAAATACTTCCCAGAAAGAGGCTAGAGAGATGCACAAAGAGGCAAGAGTAGTGCAGGAAGAAGCAAAAGAGGTGCATAAAGAGGCAACAGAAGTACAGAAAGAGGCATGAGGGGTATAGAAAAAGACATGAGAGGTGCAGAAAGATGCAGGAGAGATGCAAGAAGATGGAGAGGGGTGCAGAAAAAGATGCCAAATGGGTGCTGAAAGAAGCAAGACTAGTGAGGAAAGAAGCAAGAGAAATACAGAAGGAGAAAACAGAGTTGCAGATAGAAGCAACAGAGGAACAGAAAGAAGCAATAAAAGTTTCTAGATAGGTAATAAATGTGCACCAAGAGACAAGTGAGGTGCAGAAAGAGGCAAGAGAAGTGAAAAAAGGCAAAAGAGTTTCAGAAGTTGGATACTGAGGTGCAGAAATAGGCAAGAGAGATGCAGACAGTGGCATGAGAGATGCAGAATAAGGCAATAGAAGTGCATAAAGTGGAACGATGAAAGAGAATGCAGTAACAGGCAATAGAAGTGCAGAAACAAGCAACTGAGGTACAAAAACAGGGAAAAGAGGTATAGAAAGAGCCAAGCGAGGTGCAGGAAGTGGCAAGAGAGGTGCATAAAGAGGGAGAGAGGTGCAGAAATGAGCAAGATAGGTGCAGAAACAAGCAAGAGAAATTCAGAAAGAAGTAACATAGGTGCAAAAAGAGGCAATAGAGGTGCAGAAGAAGACAAGAGAGGTGTGGAAAGAGTGGACAGTGGTGCCTAAGAGGCAAGAGAGGTGCAAAAAAAAAAAAGGGAAGAGGGGTGCAGAGAAGCAAAAGATGTGCAGTAAGAAGCAACAGAGGTGCAGGAAGAGGCAAGAGGGGTACCGAAAGAGGCAAGTGAGATGCAGAGAGAGGCAAGAGAAGAGCCAGAAAGAGGCAAGAGGTATACACAAAGAGGCAAGAGAAGTGAAAAAAGAAGCAAGAGAGGTGCAGAAAGAGACAACAGAGGTACAGAAAGAGGTAAGAGATGTTCAGAACGAGACACAAGAGTTGCATAAATTGGCAAGAGAGGTGCAGAAAGAGGGAGAAGGGTAAAGAAAGAGGCAAAATGAAGTGTCAGAAAGAGGCAAGAGAAGTGAAAAAAGGCAAAAGAGTTGCAGAAGTTGGATACTGAGGTGCAGAAATAGGCAAGAGAGATGCAGACAGTGGCATGAGAGATGCAGAATAAGGCAATAGAAGTGCATAAAGTGGAACGATGAAAGAGAATGCAGTAACAGGCAATAGAAGTGCAGAAACAAGCAACTGAGGTACAAAAACAGGCAACCGAGGTATAGAAAGAGCCAAGCGAGGTGCAGGAAGTGGCAAGAGAGGTGCATAAAGAGGGAGAGAGGTGCAGAAATGAGCAAGATAGGTGCAGAAACAAGCAAGAGAAATTCAGAAAGAAGTAACATAGGTGCAAAAAGAGGCAATAGAGGTGCAGAAGAAGACAAGAGAGGTGTGGAAAGAGTGGACAGTGGTGCCTAAGAGGCAAGAGAGGTGCAAAAAAAGGGAAGAGGGGTGCAGAAAGAAGCAAAAGATGTGCAGTAAGAAGCAACAAAGGTGCAGGAAGAGGCAAGAGGGGTACCGAAAGAGGCAAGTGAGATGCAGATAGAGGCAAGAGAAGAGCCAGAAAGAGGCAAGAGGTATACACAAAGAGGCAAGAGAAGTGAATAAAGAAGCAAGAGAGGTGCAGAAAGAGACAACAGAGGTACAGAAAGAGGTAAGAGATATTCAGAACGAGACACAAGAGTTGCATAAATTGGCAAGAGAGGTGCAGAAAGAGGGAGAAGGGTAAAGAAAGAGGCAAAATGAAGTGTCAGAATGAGGCAAGAGAGACACACAAATAGGTAGACTGTGGGGTTTTAGGTTTAAACCTATAATAACTGATAAAACCCCACTGAAAGAAAAATAGCCCTCACAGGTGAAAACATATAAACACTGAAAAAACACCTCGACAACCACAAACTAAATGCCATTCAAAGAAAGGAAAAAGAGAGTGAAAGGCATTTTTTTCTTCCTGAAGGGGTCAATACAATGTAACTTTGTTATACAAGCTAGCAGTAAGAAAGACTGACTGTGCTTGAGTTTTGTTCTTTAGGGATGCCACTAAAATATTGTTTCTTCTTCCTTTTACTTTTTCAGTTCTGTGGCCTTTGGTCTAAAGATGCAGGGTTTAGTTCCATGTTTTAGGTCTAGTTTAATTATTTTATAAACTATAGAGAATCAGGAAATATCAAACTCATATTTGATATTTTGGCTGCATTTGATTCTTTCACCAATAGGTAAATTGGCTGGTTTCATAAAAATCTTTCCTAATATGTGTCATCACATTTACCCACAGAGAATGGTTAAAAACCCTTAATACATCCGACCATAGTTTCTATTGGGTCAGTATTGATAGCAGGCGAATTGCAAACACCTCAGGCTTTAAACATTCAATGCAAGGTATAGTGACAAGTATATATATATCACCAAGCATCTGGGATAGTGGTGAAAATATGACACCAGACTTTTGGAAAACATGAAACGCAGTGTCACTTGTAATGCTCTGCAAAAAAGGTTCTTTCCAAGTTCAACAAAGATTGGAGTGATATTGTTTGTATTTGCAGTGATTCAGCTACGTATATTAAAAAGTTGTGTGATAACCTGTCAAAATTGATACCCGAGCTGAAGTGATTCCTTGAAGGAGATCCTTGCTAGTTGTTAGATGGTATGCTGAAAGCATCTTTACAATCTTCAGAGTTAATGAGGGATGCTATTGACTTTTTAGTCCATTCTGGTGCACTGTTTTCTTATGCAAAGGAACTAAAACACAAATATTTATCATTTTGTGCTTTATGTGGCATCAAAGAAAGAGTCATCCCAACTGTGTCCCTTAGCTGATGGTTCTCAGCCCAAGGGGCTATGAATGCTGAGAGGGCCTTTTCACAGAAGTTTACATGGGAAGCAAAGACGAGCGCACATGACCCAAAGACTCACTGAATAAGTATTGTATGGTGTACTACAATAAGATTAATTTGCAAAAATATATTTGGACCTCATATACACTATAAGTACACTGTCTATATGCCATGTTCTTCAGTGCAGAAAGCAAGCAATAATAAAAGCAAAACGTTCCATAAACACCGGAAAAACACTTTTTCGGTTGTTTTTATTGGCGCGAAAATGTGTAACCACTGATAACAACTGTTTTTTAAGATATTGAGAACACTGAAAAAACCCCACCAGAATATACCAAAAATAGAAACTGAAAACAGGAAAGCCTACAAATAGGCAAGAGAAGTGCAAAAAGAAGGAAGAGAGGTACTGGTGTAGGCAACAGATGTGCACAAAGAGGCAAGAGGAGTTCAGCAAGAGGCAAGAGGAGTTCAGAAAGAGGCAAGAGAGGTGCAGAAAGAAGCAAAAATGTGTAGGAAGAGGGATAGGGGTAAAGAAAGAGGCAAGAGGGGTGCAGAATGAAGCAAGACTGGTGAAGAGAGAAGCAAGAGAAATGCAGAAAGATGCAACACAGCTGCAGAAAGAGGCAAGAGGGGTGCAGAAAGAATCAAGTGAAATCTAGGTAGAAGCAACAGAGGTGTAGAATGAAGCAAGTGAAGTGTAGCAAGAGGCAAGAAAGATGCAACAAGAGGTAATAGAGGTACAGAAAGAAGCACCCGTAGTGTAGAAAGAAGAAATAAAGTTGCAGAAACAGATACAAGAGGTGTGGAAATTGTGAACAGGTGTGCAGAAACAGGCAAGAGAGGTGCAGAGAGAGGGAACAGGGATGCAGAGAGAGACAAGAGGAATGCAGAAGGAGGCAACAGAGTTACAGATAGAGCCGAAAGGGTTACAGAGAGAGGCAAGAGAGATACAGAAATAGGCAAGAGAATTGCATAAAGAGGCAAGATAGATGTAGAGAAAGGTAAGAGAAGGTCAGAAACAAGCGAGATAGGTGCAGAAAGAGAAAACAGAGGTACAGAAACAGGGAAGAGGGGTGCAGAAAGAGGCAAGAGAGGGCAGACTAGGTAAGAGTGGTCTAGGAAGAGGGACAAGGGTGCATAAAGATGCAAGAGGGGTACAGAAAGAAGCAAGATATCTGCAGAAAGAAGCAAGAGAAGTGCATAAAGAAGTAACAGATGTGTGAAAAAGGCAAGAGAAGTGCAGGAAGTAGCAAGAGAAGTGCGTAAAGAGGCAAGAAAGTTGCAGAAACAGGAACAAAACGTTTAGAAAAATAAAGCAACAGGTGCAGAAAGAAACAAGATAGGGGCAGAGGTAGGCAACATAATTACAGAAAGCGGCAATATGGGTACAGAAAGAGGCATGAGAGATGCATGAATGGCAAGAGAATTGCAGAAAGAGGCCAGAGAAATGGTCAGAAAAAAGCAAGACAGGTGTAGAAAAGAGAAAACAGAGGTGCAGAAACAGGGAAGAGGGGTGCAGAAAGAGGCAAGAGGGAGGCAGAAAGAAGCAAGATAGGTGCAGAAAGAAGCAAGAGAAGTGCATAAAGAAGTAATAACGGTGTGAAAGAGGCAAGAGAGGTGCAGGAAGTGGCAAAAGAAGTACAGAAAGAGGCAGGAGAGTTGCAGAAACAGGAAAGAGAGGTTTAGAAAAAGGAACATGGGTGCAGAAACAGGCAAGAGAGGTGCAGAATGAGGGAACAGGGTTGCATAAAGAGGCAAGAGAAGTGCAGAAAGAAGCAACAGAGGTGCAAAAAGAAGCAACAGAGGTGCAGGAAGAGGCAAGAGGGGTGCAGAAAGAGACAAGAGCAGTTCCAGAAAGTGGCACAAGAGGTGCAGAACAAAGCTAGATAAGTTTAGAAACAATCAATAGAGGTGCAGAAATAAAAAACCGAGATGCAGGAAAAAGCAAGAGGGGTGCAGAAAGTGGGAGTGCGGTACAGAAAGGGGCAAGAGGGGTGCATAAAGAAGCAAGAGCTTTGTAGAAAGATGCAAGGTAACAGTATAAAAAGGCAGGATAGGTTCGGAAAGAGGCAAGAGAGGCGCAGGAGCAGGCAAGAGAAGTGCAGAAAGAGGCAACAGAAGTGTAGACAGAAGCAACAGAGGTACAGAATTAGGAAGGCAAGAGAAGTGGGGAAAGAGGCAATAGAACTGCAGAAAGAGGCAAGAGAGGTGCAGAAAGAGGGAAGAGGGTGGGGAAGGGGTGAAGAGAGATACGGAAAAAGCCAACAGAGGTGCAGCAAGAGGGAAGGGCAGTGCAGAAAGAAGCGACAGAGGTGCAGAAAGAGGCATTAGAACAGGAATTAGAGGCAAGAGAGGTTCAGAAACTGGCAAGAGAGGTACAGAAAGAGGCAACAGGCGTGCAAAAAGATGCAAGAGAGGTACAGAAAGTGGGAAGAAGGGTTACACAAGAGGAAACAGGGGTACAGAAAGATGCAAGAAAGGCGCAGAAAGTAGAAAGAGAAATACAGAAAGAAGCAACAGAGTGGCAGAAAGTGGCAAGCGGGGTGAAAGAAGAAGCAACGGAGCTGCAGAAAGAGATAAGAGAACAGCAGAATGAGGTAAGAGAGTTGCTGAAACAGGAAAAGAAATAGGGAACAGGGGTGCAGAAAGAGCAAGAGAGATACATAAAGAGGGGAGATAAGTGCAGAAAGAAGTAAGAGAGGTCAAGAAAGAGGTAAGAGAGGTTCAGTAAGAGGTAAGAGGGGTAGGGAAATGGCAAGAGAGGTGCAGAAAGATGCAAGAGGTATTGAAATAAGCAAGATTTCAGCCCTGGGGATCCCATTCCCCTAGTCATGGCCAATTAAAAAAAAAAAAAAATTAAGGGAGAGGGGCTGCGTGACCCCCTCCTCAGGCCAATACTATCTACTGGGACCCCATCTGCCATGGCCCAGCAATTTCATATATTTTTATTTTTTAATAAGGGAGGGCACGTGGCTCTCTTCTTCTTCCATTTTTGGCCCTGGGGACCCTATTCCCTGGGGCATGGCCAATTTGCTAGGGAGCAAGGGGGGGAGCCCCCATGGTCCCTGCTGGTTCCTGCTGGAGCCAGCATTGCTTTGCCCAAAAGCAATTCTGCCTCACTTCATGGAAGCGAGCGCTGTTTTCCTACTCTCGCTTCCATGAAGCGAAACAGAAGTTTGCTATGGCTGGAGCAGTGCCACGGCCATGCCATTGCAAAATGCAATATCCCAGGGGTGGACACCCAGGGACATTGCTGGAGCCGGCCTTGGGGGTTGGCAGTCCCCAGATCCATGGAGGGCTCCTGGAGGGGGTCCATGTGGCTCCCCTCCCATCACTGTAATATTCCCACGGAGGTGGTGGTCCATGGTGCCAGGGATCCACAATGGACCACTGTATTTAATTGATCTGTGCGGGTAGGTGGCAGTCCCTGGGGCAGTGTGGAAGGCTTAAGCCTTCACACACATTTAAATTTCGAAAGATAGCCCTGGGAAATGGGGTCTCTGGAGCTACAGTGGGGCCATGTGGACCCCCGCATTTAAGCCATTTAGCCGGGAGTGGTACCTGATGCTTGTGAGAAATGGGATTTCCAGTTGGCACTCACTGGCTGGTCAGAGGTGGCATCTCCTCTCTGCGTCGGTAGGGGAAGCTCTCTCCCCCTTGGCTTCCTCCCAGTGGCTCTCTGTCACCGGGGCTCCCTCCTCTGCATGGGAGCCCGCAACACTGGTGTGGCGTCCTGCTGGCGGCCCCGGGGCTCTTATTCACAGGAGCCCCGGGCCACCAGGGGCCATGACTCGGCCACGCTGCTCTTCCTGTCTCTGCAGCGGGCAGCCAATCATGGCGTGGCGGCGGGCTGAGTTCCTGAAGCAAGCGGAAGTCCTGCCCGCTCCAGGCACCCTGCCGCCTGACTTCCTGTCTGTGGCCCGGCCTGGGGCGGGGATTTTTTCTTGGGGCAAGAGGGGTAAGCACCCTTGTAATAAAAAAGTAAACAGAGGGGTGAGTACCCGCTTTGGGGCACATCAACATGGGGTGGGCACCCGTAAAAAAAATTATAAAATGCAAACAAATGTAAATGTAAATGTAAATTGATACTTGTATAGCACACTACTCACCCGCAAGGGTCTCAAGGCACTTGTACGAATACCGCTGTGGAATCCATGCTGGCTTTCCTTGTGAGGCGTCCACTCCTGGGCACCCCCAAGGTGGAGGCCAGGCATCCTTAGCGTTGTGGGGGCCGTTGTGGAGATTAAGCAAGCTATTGCCCAGAGTTGCAGAGTGGGACTCCATGTCTGGAATAGGCACCGAGGCGAGAATTATCTGGTCCGTGGAATTTTTAGCCCAAGACCCGCCGAGGCGGGGAATTGAACCCTGGTCCCGGGCTAGACATCTGCATCAGGGTCTGCCGCTCTAATCATTGAGCCACACTTCTCCATATCATTGAGGCACACTTCTTCAAAGACGCAGGGTGGGCACCAGCTCACTCGGGGCACACAAAAGGCAGGAGCGCTTCCCTCCGAGGGAAAACGACAGAGCTCTGCCCAGAGATGAAAAGATAAAGCACTCTCAAGGCGCTGGGGGCCTAGGCAATAGGTCAAATGAAAGTGGGGGAGCAATACAGGGCCCAGGGGCCAGCACACAGGGCACACCAGCAAGGAGGCAGCCCCCATGGCGGTCCATCCTGGGCCCCACCATCAGCAAGGCTCCCCTCTGTCAGGAATCCAAAAAAAGTAGAAGAGTCCCCCAGTCATCCTAGGCATCCAGGGGCTGGGCAGGGCCCATTGAGGCAAGCCTTCCCCTGGGCCCCACCAGCAGCACGCCCCTAGTAGATTCAGGTCAGGAAACAGGAACATCTTACAGTAGGTCACAGCCTCTTTTTATACACAAAATCCCTCTGTTGTCAAAGGTGCGGGCAAGGGGCGAACCAGATGCAACTGGTTCCTGAGCATTTTGTTTTGCTCAGCCCCTCTGCCTATTCACAAGTTGGGTCAGGGACATCAGACACACCACATGGGGTGGAGCCAGCATTGTGGAGGGAAAGCCCAGCCCTATTCAGGTCCCAGGTGCAGCCCCTCCCTGCCATCAACATGCAGATCTCCCCATTCACCACCAGACCAGACCCATCCTGACTCCAGGAGACTGGCACACCAGCCAGCCCCAGCCAATCACAAGCCAGCACATTCACTGGACAGACAGGCCAACTTCTAGAAGTGGCACTTCCACACTAGACACAATAACGCCACAGACATCATCGCACAGCATTTAATCACAAGAGTCTGCACATACCAAACTCGCACCAGCAATCCCCACATATCAGGAATTACCATGGACACACACATTCCCCATGCATTCCTATGGGAGGGCAGGCCAATGTCACACATACACTCAGAGAGCGCACACACTTTTCAATGCGCCTCAGTGCTAAAGTGCGCAAAGACCAGAAATCATTATAATTTTGAAACACTAAAAGGCAAAAAGTTCAGGGGTGAACCTGCCAGAAGGGCCAAGTCCAACAATGCTGTATGTGGGGCATGTGCCCCCACATATTTTATTAAATTTATAAAGCCCCAGGAGGTGGTGTTACCCATGCCTGGGTGGCAAAGTGCCCCCACGCTTAATTATTAAAGCTCTAGGGAGGTGGTGGTCCTCAAGGCTGCGTGAAGGGCAGGAGCCCCATGCATTTTTTCAATAAATGTATAAAACCCCAGGATGGTTTCAGTTCCTGGTGCTAAGGGGTGCCACATGCCTCAACATTTATTTAAAAGCACCCCTGGGAAGTGGTGGCCCCTGCATCACAAATAGAATTTGCCATTGGCACCTGGCCTACCCAGAGGCCTAAAGAAACAGAGCGTGGGAGCCCGCACTTCCTTTAAAAACACATAATTCAGCTGGATTCATGCACTCAGTGCAAAGCCCACCAAAAAGGCTTTTAAAAAAATGCTTTTTTTGACAGAGACCCCTGAGAAGGCCTAGGAGGTAACGGTGTCACTACCCTGCCCCCTTTTCGTGTTTTTTGTACCATTTTTCTACCTTTTGTCTTATGTTCAACTGAGTCACAAGTTGGCTGTTGACACTTCCTGGTTGGACCTGTTGGCTGCCAATCAGATCTCAGGCTCGTCCACATTTGTATATCTGTAATTATTAAAATTTCTTAAAAACTACTGAATTGATTTGCAACATTCAACAAAATGAACACATTCTGAACAAAGAGCTACCTTTTTGCCAAATTTGGAGTAATTCAGTTCAGCAGTTCCGGCTGTAGCCGTGTCTAAAGTTTCCCATGAAAATGAACATGGAGAAAAAGCATTTTGGGACCCTCCTTTTTCTTGGACCGATGAATCACCCCAAAACTTTCAACACAGCAGCTTAAGTAAGCGGGCCATTAGTTTTAAAAATGTCACAAAGATTCATCATACTACGCCAAGGATATTTTCAAATTAAAAAACACTTTTCCTATGGTAACAAGGTCTTAACTATAACGCAGTAGGTAAATATACAGATATAGATATAGATAGATATATAGATTTATTTATATTACCTACTGGTGGTCGCCAGTACGTAGTTATAGTTAGGACCTAGTTACCATAGGAAAATCGCAACATTGTATGCCCAATAACGCTGTCGCCGATTGATGAATCTTTGCACAATTTTCAAAACCTATGGCCCGCTCAGGTTCACTCCTATCTTAAAAGTTTTGGGGTGATTTGGTAAGCAGGGGCCGAAAAAAAAGAGGGGTCCCAAAACGTGCTTTCTCCATTCAATTGTCCATAGGAACCTTTAGACAAGGCTACAGCCCGAACTGGTCAACGGAATTACACCAGCTTTGGCAAAAATGTAGCCCTTGGTTCAGAAAGAGCCCTTTTTGTTAAATGGTATAAATACGTTCAGTAGTTTTTAAAATATTAATGGAAAAATAAATATATCTGGGCAGGGCCTAACTACACATCTCATCCTGAGATCTGATTGGCTGTCAGAACTTCATCCAAGTCAAGTCAAGTCAAGTTAAAATTTGAATAGCGCACTACTCACCCAGAGGGTCTCAAGGCGCTTGAGGGAGGAGGAGGAACGTTATTTATCAAATATCCAAGTTTTGAGTTGTTTCCTGAAGGAGAGGTGGTTCTGTGTAAGGCGGAGGTGGGTGGGGAGAGAATTCCAGGTTTTGGCCGCTAAGTAGGAGAAAGATCTTCCTCCCATTGTGGATCTTTGGATGCGTGGAATCGCGGCGAAGGCTTGATTGGATGATCGTAGTTAGCGGGTGGGGGTGTAAAAGGTCAGGCGCGTGTTGAGGTATTTGGGTCCTAGGTCGTAGAGGGCTTTGTGTGCGTGGGTGAGGAGACGGAACGTTATTCTCTTGTTGACGGGGAGCCAGTGGAGGTCTCTTAGGTGACCGGATATGTGATTGTGGCGGGGGATGTCAAGGATGAGTCTGGTGGAGGCGTTCTGAATGCGTTGGAGTTTTTTCTGTAATTTGGCTGTGGTTCCGGTGTAGAGGGTGTTTCCGTAGTCCAGTCGGCTTGAGACAAGTGCTTGGGTGACCGTCTTTCTTGTTTCGGTGGGGATCCAACGAAAGATCTTTTTGAGCATACGTAGGATGTTAAAGCATGATGATGAGATGGCGTTGACTTGTCTGGTCATCGAGAGGGAGGAGTCCAGGATGAAGCCCAGGTTGCGTGCGTGGTCCGTTGGTTTGGGTGCGCTGCCCAGGGCCGGGGGCCACCATGAGTCGTCCCATGCAGAGGGGGATGATCCTAGGATGAGTACTTCGTCTTGTCTGAATTTAGTTTTTAAACGGCTGTTCTTCATCCACTCGGCTACGTCTTTCATCTCTTCTTGTAGGTTGGTTTTGGCGGTGTTTGGGTCTTTGCTGAGGGAGAGGATCAGCTGTGTGTCGTCAGCGTAGGAGATGATGGTGAGGTTGTGTTGGCGCGCGATGGATGCGAGGGGGCTCATGTAGACGTTGAAGAGGGTGGGGCTGAGCGATGATCCTTGTGGTACGCCACAGATGACTTCAGTGACCTCTGATCTGAAAGGGGGGAGGCGGACTCTCTGGGTTCTTCCGGTGAGGAACAAGATGATCCAGTCCAATGCTTTTCCTTGTGTCCCGACGTTGCTGAGGCGTTTTATGAGGGTGCTATGACAGACCGTGTCGAACGCTGCGGAGAGGTCTAGTAGGATGAGGGCAGCTGTTTCTCTGTTGTCAAGTAGTGTTCGAATGTTGTCTGTGGCTGCGATGAGGGCAGTCTCGGTGCTGTGTTTGGCTCGGAAGCCGGACTGTGATGGGACGAGGGAGCCGTTAGACTCGAGGAAGGCAGCGAGCTGACTGTTGACGGTTTTCTCAATGACTTTGGCAAGGAATGGGAGGAGCGAAATGGGGCGGTAGTTCTAAAGTTCGGTGGGGTCTGCTGTGGGTTTCTTCAGGAGGGCACTGAGTTCGGCATGTTTCCAGCTTTCCGGGAAGGTGGCGGTGTTGAGGGAGCAGTTGATGATATCTCGGAGATGGGGTGCGATGATGGAGTCGGCTTTGTTGAAGATGTGGTGGGGGCATGGGTCAGTTGGCGATCCGGATTGAATGGAGTTCATCAAGTGGATGGTGTCTTCAGTGATGATTGGGTTCCAGGCGCAAAGGTTGGTGGTGGGGGGCTTCGGATTGGAGGTAGGGGGGGTGGACTGGTCAACGAAGCTGTTATGTATGTCAGTGATTTTGCTGTGGAAGAACGAGGCTAGAGAGTCGCAGAGGTCCTTGCTGTTGTGGGCGTTGTTGTCGAGTCGATCCTTAAATGCTGATTTCTTGGTGGATCGGATCAGCTGATGGTGTTTGCGGGTGGCGTTCTTGAGGGCGGTCATGTTGTCTGTGGTTGGGTTTTTTCGCCAGGCTTTCTCGAGGGTGCAGCAGATCTTTACGGATTTCTTAAGGTCATCATTGAACCAGGGGGCTTTTTTGCTTCCTGGCTTGTTTTGATGGTTTTTCAAGGGTGCTAATTCATCAGCGCTGTGGGTGATCCATTGTGTGACGTTAATGGCTACTTGATTTGAGTCCAATGATTTGGTGGGAGGGTTTTGGTATAGCGATGTGGTGAGCTGGTCGGTGGTAATTTTGTTCCAGTTTCTACGGGGGGATTTGTTGTGGGTGGTGGTGGGTCGTGGTCTTTCTGTAGTTGAAGTGGACGCAGCAGTGGTCTGTCCAATGGAGTCCTGTGGCGTGATTGAAGGAGATGTGCTTGCTGGAGGAGAAGATTGGGTCGAGCGTGTGTCCGGTTTAGTGGGTGGGGGTGTTTACCAGTTGTTTGAGTCCGAGATTGGCGAGGTGGTCCAGAAGGGTGGTGGTGTTGCTGTTGTTATTCTTTTCCAGGTGGAAGTTGAGGTCCCCTAGTAGAATGTAGTCCTCGGAGAAGAGGGCGTGTGGGCTGATGAAGTCGGTGATGCCTTCGCTGAATTGTGTGCGGGGTCCTGGTGGTCTGTAGATGAGGGTGCCGCTGAGTGTGGTCTTAGGGTCGGTGTGAATCTAGAAGTGAAGGTGTTTGGCGGCTGCGCGGTTGTCGTCGGAACTGGTTGTGATGCGGATGGTTTTCTTATGGACGATGGCTATGCCTCCTCCTGTGTGGTTGATGCGGCCCTTTCGAATTATCTTGGAACCGTCCGGGATGGCTATGGCGATGTTGGGCGCAGATGAGGCATTCATCCAGGTTTCTGTAAGAAAGGCGACGTCCGGCGTTGTGGTCTAGTAGGTTCCATAGTTCAGTGGCATGTTTGTGGACCGAGCGGGTGTTGAGCAGGATGCACTTCAGGTGGTTAGTGTCGGAGCTCTGTTTGGCATTTGTGGATTTAGTGTGGGTCCTGAAGCAGTTGAACTTGCAGGATTGGCAGGTGAAGGGTCCATGGGTGTGTCCAGGGGCGGCTTGGTGGCAGTCTGGGAGACGGCCGGAGTTGAGTGCAGAGAGGGTTGCAGCGTCGTACGTTATGCGGGTGGAGTGGACTTTGCGCGTACCAGGGGGCCTGGCGCTGGGCACGGTCCAGGCGCCGATGGGCGTAGACGGGCTTACCTTGGCCTTCGGCGCGCATAGGGCGCGTATGCTGCGTGTATGTTGCGCTGACATAAGTGGATAGCGGAGGGGGCGGAGCGAGGGAGGAGCAGCTGGGAGGCAGGAGCGGGGTGGAGCGACGGGCTAGGAGGCACAACAACAAGATGGCAGCAAAACCAAAAGCGAAACAGGACGAGATTGGGGCACAATCTGGAATATCGCTATGATATGGGCAGTGGCACCGGCACAATCAGGCACAAATAATTTTTACAGGCAATGCGAGCAATGCGAGCAATGCACAATTAAGTATTAGCAGCAGTGAGCAGTATAACGCTACGATACAAGCAATGCGAGCAATGCACAGTTAATTATTAGCAGCAGTGAGCAGTATAGCGCTACAATACCAAGTTGACCAAGGAGCGTGAGGAGCGACCGCTTCTGAACAAGTCAGGACGGTCACTGCGCTTAACCAAACGGGTCGATCCTTAACTTTCAGTGGGAGGGAGGAGCAGCTGGGAGGCGGGAGCAGGGTGGAGAGACGGGCTAGGAGGCACAACAACACGACGGCAGCAAAAACAAAAGCGATAGCACCTAATTAAAAAGCATTTCAGTTAATAGAAGGTTTTAAGACTTTAGTTACATTATAAATCATTTGTTGATGGTACCATACTCATTGCAGGAATTGTGGTGTGTTCTAAGATGATTTTACCATGCGAAAAGGCTTCTGCTGGGATATCATGAATCTTGTTTGAGAGAAAACTATTTTCTCACGCTTTTCCCACAGAGGTTTGGAAGGTGATCTATAAGCTAAACTGAGAGCATGTTTTCTGTAAATTCACAATATCTTTCTCAGTCATGTGAGAATGAAGTCTGACATTCTCAGTAAAACATGTACATCCAAAAAGCGCAGAGACTGTCAATTGATCCTTTGTGTTCTACTGCAGATTCATAGAGTGTTCTAAGGAGCCTTACTTAAGACAAAAGTATTGCACACCTGAAGCCATCTAGATTGGAACTCTTAAAACATTTAATTTAAAAAGGAACACAATGAGGGGGTTCACTTTGCCATAGAAAATATGATTAGTGCTGCAGAAAGAAATCCTCTTCTATTTCATAAAAAAATTCTGACATCCACTTTCAATACCAGCAACAGATTTCCCAGGTGATCAGTATCTTTACTACCATGATATAATAAGTAACTAGAGTTCTAACATTCTGAATAAATTCCAAATGTGGAACACATCTGAATGTCTTCTTGATGGAACCAAAGTAAAAAACTGAAAGTATTTCCTACTGAGGAGACTGTAGTAAATGAGGAAATTAGGAAACTTCATAACAAGTAAGTCTTCCAAGATGGCCACCAGAGACAAAAGAGCCCAAATGTAGCAAAAATATCATCCAGATGTAGCACACGTATAGCTCAATGACAGAATGTCCCAGAGTGTTCTTAAGACCAACTAGAACGCTAACTGTCTTACTTATGACAAAAGTATGGCACATCTGAAGCCATCTTGATTGGAATAAACTGGTAACATTTAAAGCATTTAATTTGCAAAGTAACACAATGAGGGGGTTCATTTTGCCACAGAAATTATGATTAGTGCGGAAGAAAGAAAAATTAGGGCATATTTTGAGTGACTTCTCAAGTTCTCTTCTATTTCATTAAAAAATTCTGACATGCAGACAGAAACATGCACTTTTAATACCAGCAGCATACTTTCCTGGTGAGCAGTAGCTTTACTACAGTGATCTTATGAGCAACTAGAGTGCTAACATTCAGAATTTATGGCAAATGTGTGACACATCTGAATACCTTCTAGATGAAATCAAAGTACAAATCTGAAAGCATTTCCTACATAGGAGACGGCAGAAGGAAATTAGGAAACTTCATGACAAATAAATCTTCCAAGATGGCCACCAGAGACAAAAGAGCCCAAATGTAGAACAAATATCAGCCAGATGTAGACCACGTGTAGCCCAATGACAGAAGTATGCAAAACACGTTTTATTTTTTGTGTTTTTGCAGTTTCATATAGTGCAGACTTGTCAGGTATTGGGGTGCTTTACATGAGCATTGGTAACATTGCACAAGAACAACTTCATTTTCGTTGTAGACATAGGGAGCTGAAGCGGAAACTCCAACCTAGTTCCCCAGTTGCAAAGTCTGCAGCTCTAGTAGTAACACCACATCCTCTACCCTATTTCCAACATTTAATCAAGTGGTCAACTGGATAAAAAAATTAAAGACTACAAATAATTTGTCGCTATTTGAAAACTCAGAAAATATGTCCTGATTTTAGTTTTTTAGAGCACTAACCATAATTGTGATGCAAATAAGACCCTATCATATATGTAATTTCTAAAGGAAATGCTGTAGGCATTACAGTTTTGATTACATCAAGATGACGTCAGGCGTGCCGCACTTTTGTAATAAATATAGAATGTTAGCAATCTAGTTGTTCATTAGGATTCTGTTGAGATGCAGAGGCAATGGGCACGGACTGTGAATATTGAAGGCAGGTAGGAGGGTGCAGAGGCAACACTTTGACCACACTGGGCAGGCAGAAAGGGCAGTGGCAGCACAACAGGCTATGGAGGGCAGTAGAAAGAGGGCAGGGGCAACACACCAATACAGGACTGGCAATACAGGCTGTGGCAATATAATAGACCATTGTAGGCAGAAGGAAGAGGCAGTGGTAGTACAACCATACATGCCCACAGACCCGTTTCAGCCAGGAAACATCCAATCTTTTTAAGCCTAAATGAGATGTTTTATTTGATCTGTCTCCTGTCTACAATCTCCTCTTATTCAATGTAAGTCAAAGGGGAATATCAATACCCCAGTTTTTTTCAAAATCTCCCTCTTACCAAGTTCAAAATGTTAGCAAGTATGGTACATTGGATCAAGGAAGGCAGGAGGAATTGGGGTCAGGAGGGACATGGAGAGGTGCAACAAACTGACCCTACAGGGCAGGCATCAGGGTTGGCAGCAGCACAATACACCACACAGAGCATATGGGATGGGAGTGCAACACAACAATCCATAGAAAGCAATAGGGAGGGGACAGGACCATGCACATGGACAACAGAGAACAGAGCGGAAAGAGGCAATGGTAGATAGCTGACCATCATTGACAGACAGGAGAGCAAGCTGCAGCATAACAGACCATAAATGGCAGGAGGGACAGATCAGGAGCATTACAATGTAACAGACAAGCCAGGAGGGAAGGAATAGAGGTCTGCACATGGAAACAGAGGGCTGGGGACAAGGGGGAAGGGCAGGAGCAGCAAGATGACCGTGGAGGTCAGGCAGGATGGGCACTAGGAGCAAGACACACCATAGAGAGCAACAGTGAGACTATAATGACATACACACAGACCATGGAGGGAAGGTGAGAGAGGGTCAGGGGCAGCTAGATGACCATACAAAGAAGGTGGGAGGGGATCTGGCACCACAGAAGTCCATGCAAGGCAAGCGGGAAGGTTAGTGGCAGCACAATGGCTATGATGGGAAAGAAGAAGGTTGCAGGGGCATGCACAAAGGACCATGGAGGATAGAAGGGAGGGTCAGGACCAGGGCACACACAAGAGAGTTCAGGGGAAGGGGCCTCACAACAGACCACGCAGGGCAGGCAGGAGGAGCAGTTACATTACAACTGACAAGGGAGGGCAGAAGGGTGTGGCAGTAAAATGGACCATGGAGGACAGGAGGAAGGGAACATGGGCATGGAATGTGGAGAGGCAGGGTAGAGGTGGCAGGGACAGGTTACAGTCATCTGACAATGCTATTCAGGTGGGAGGGGGTGTCAGCTCAGCAGAACAATCAGAGTAGGTAGGAGTGGCAGGTCTATGGAACATGGTGGGCAAAAAGGATGGAGCAAGGGCATGCACAGAGACATCGAAGTGCAGGGCGAAGGAGAATAGGGGCAACAAGCTAAGCACATAGGCTAAGCAAGAGGTCAATGATGGGGAATAGAATTGGACAATGGAGGGCAGGAGGAGTGAACTGCTACATCATGCTAAATGGAGGGCAGTGGCAGCACATCAGACCATGATTGGCAGGAGGGAGTAGTCTAGTCCATGGAAACAAACTGAAACTGAATGCCAGTAAAACGGAGGTCATTTTCTTCGGCAAAGGCCCCTACCCCTCTTCTGAACTGTGGTGGCCAGCTGAGATGGGTCAGGTGCCCCTCCCTAGTACTAAGGTAAAACAGGTCGCTGGAGGCTGCTTAAGCAAACTGAGGAATTTGCGAAAAATTCTCCTGCTTCTACCTGAAGGCTGCCGGAAAACGGTAATCCATGCTATGGTCACCTCAAGGCTGGATTATGCCAACGGCTTGTACCTGGGCTTGCCCAAATACTTGATCCAACGGTTGCAATCCGTCCAAAATGCGGCTGCGAGGCTGATAAAGTTTATCCCGTACAAGCAGCATGTCTCTCTGTATTTGCGCACTTCACTGGCTGCCAGTAGCTAGCAGGATAAAATGTAAGGCTCTGACTCTGGCTTGTAGAGCCTTACATGGGAGCTGCCCCAAGTACTTAAAAGCTCGACTCCCCAGATATTCACAGCGAAACCCCGACGCTCCAGCTCTCTACTCCAGCTACTTTTTCCGCGAGTAAGAAGGGCACGTTTGGGTGGCAGGACTTTCTCGGCCAATACGGCTAGGCTGTGGAACACTCTGCCGCCTGTCATACAGTTAGCCCCCTCAGAGGCTGGTTTTAGAAAGAACCTGAAAACTTTGCTCTTTACCCATTAGATCAGAGCCATGGACTTCCCCTCACCACTTCCATCTCTCGTACTGCACGCTTAGCACCGGGACACTTCCTGTTGAGGTAACCGTGCCCGCTTTACAAAACTCTGTATTATTATTATTATTATTATTCAAACAACAGAGGATAGGGAGGAGGTGGATGGGGCAGCAAGCGAACTGCTCAGAGAAGGCGAGAAGGTCTATGGCAGAACAACAGCCACACAGGCTGTAATAAGGGAGCAGGGACATGGGCAATAGATGTCTAGGAGGAGGGAAGGCAGGATCAGTAAGCTTGGGTGTGGGCAGCACAATGCCAGGCCCTGCTTCCAACCCCCCACTATCCATTGTGATATGCAACTAGAAATTTGCTGAAAAAAACAAAGATGACAGGGACAGTGTAGTTAGACTCAGATTTTACTCATACACAACCAGTGAAATTCAGCAGTTATAGTTACCTGAGCTAACTATAACTTACGCCCCCGCAAAGTACTGCTAATGACCTCAGACATTACATTATTTATGACATGGTCAGTTACATCACTCATGAATTCACTCATGACATCTCAAATGAGCTGTGAATGAAATCGAACTATAATCGTTAGAACTTTATTTAGGGATAATGTATGTATATTACCACCCTTTTTTCTTTTCTTTCATTTAAGAACCATTATAATACCCAACGTGCCCAGATTAATATGGCCGATAGCCTTTCACTTTAAAGTAATGTGTAGTCCATTGTTTATGTTGATGTTTGCAATCCTAAGTATGTTTATTATGAATAAGTCCTGTTGACGAACATACAGGTATTGCGGTCACGGGGCAAAATATGCTGAAATGACATTGTGTGCATATTAACACTTGTTTTCTTTTCTTTATTGTATCAATTCCGGAATTTTCACATCGTGACCAGGCCAATATGGATGGCAGCTTTTTGGATTAAAGTAATGTATAGTCCTTTGTTAATGTTGGCAACTGGAGGCATTTGTACATTAAAATAAGGATGCTACAATGAGATCTTGAATCGTTATCAAGGTTCGGACTAGCCGAAAAGCGTGGATCACGTCCTTTGCAAATTAAATACTTCCAACTACAACCTCAGTGCTGATTCCTCCCTTGTAAGAGTTAGAGGAGATTAAATACATATATATATATATCTCACTGAAAAAAACCACAAGTTTCAGGGAATTTATAGTTAGAAATTAGCATTTAAAAAACCTCAGAAATTCACTGAAAAAAAACAGGTTTCATGGACTTCATAGTTAGATGGACATTTCACTCATATGAAATAAGAGAAATTCAGCCGTTAGAGATAGTTGTGCTAACTATAACTCGCGAACCCGCAATGCACTGCTAATGATGTCACATATTATATCACTCATGACATGCTCAGTGACATCACTGATGACATCACTGATGACTTCTCTAATGACATCACTGATGACATCATTCACATGATCATCGGATGCACCTCCTCACACCCTAAAATATAGACTATTATTCTCGACACCATAGATACGCCAATACTAGTACAGCTACAATATTCTGTGCACTATGAATGCATACTTCTAATCATCTATATAGGATTGATACTGTTTTTTAAATACTCAGTACCTATGCAGTCTAGGAATCCTTCTGTCTGTCCCATGCACTTGTCCATTCACCCATCTAGCACTATGTACGTATCCTATCACAATGCCAATACCTAAGCACTTAAAAATTTAGCATGCACTCTCTTTGCAGCACTGAATTTGCTCCAGTTATTAGTCATATACTTAAGGAATGGCCCAGCCACCAACCCAAGTACAGATACAATGTTTTGTACACTATACATGCAGATCTCTAACAAGCTACATACTATTAATACGCTCTTCTAAATACCCAGTTAATAAATGTAAATGTACATGTATTTATATAGCGCAAATCGCCCACATCGCAGGCATCTATGCGCTTGCTTAAGGAACCCATCCTGGTATTCCCCTGTGAGATACAACGGCAGGGTATCCACAAGGTGAAAGCCAGGCATCCCGCCGTGAGGGGCCGTTGTGGAGATTAAGCAAGCTATTGCCCAGAGTCGCAGAGTGTGAACCCGTGAGTCGAGTAGGCACCGGAGCGAAAATTATCGAGTCCGTGGAATTATTGAGCCCAACCCCTGTCGGGGCGGGGAATTGAACCCTGGTCCAGGGCCGATCTCAGCTTCTGGGTCTGCCGCCTCTAACCCCTTAGCAACACTTCTCCACCTATGCAGTGTTGAAATCCTTCTGTCTGTGCCATGTATTTCTCCAATCACCCATCCTGCACTATTTACGTATCCTATCACTCCGACAATACCAAAGCACTTATAAATTCAACATGTACGCTCTTTGCAGCAAGGAAGTTATTCTAGTTACTAGGCATGTACCTAAGGAATGGCCTAGCCAGAAAAACTAATACAGCTACAATATTCTGTGCACTATGCATGCATACCTCTACTCAGCTACATATCATTGATACAGTCTTTTAAATACTCAGTTAGTACCTGTACAGTCTAGGGATCCTTCTGTCTGTCCCATGCAGTTCTCCATTCATCCATCCAGCACTAGCTACGTATCCTATCACTTCACCAATGCCTAAGCACTTATAAATTCATCACGCACTTTCTTTGCAAAACTGAAAGACTCCAGTTATTAGTTGTATACTTAAGGAATGGCATTGTCACTAACACTAGTGCAGGTACAATATTTTGTACACTATGCATACACACCTATAACCAGCTGCAAACTATTGATACACTCTTCTAAATACCCAGTTAGTACCTATGCAGTGTAAGAATTCTCCTGTCTGTCCCATGCATTTCTCCAATCACCCATCCAGCACTATCTACTTACCCTCTTACTCCACCAATACCTAAGCACTTATAAATTCACTATACACTCTGGGGCCGATTCACAGAACTAACTTAAGACAACATCCTAAACTTACTACTTTTGGTATTCACAGACAGACTTAAGACAGACTTAAGACAAACTTAAGACAAAATCCTAACTTAAGTCTGTCTTAAGTCTGTCTGTGAATACCAAAAGTAGTAAGTTTAGGATTTTGTCTTAAGTTAGTTCTGTGAATCGAGCCCAAAGTTTGTAATACTGTAATTATTCTAGTTACTACTGATGAACTTATGGAATGGCCTAGCTACTAACACAAGTACAGCTATAATATTTTGTGCACTATCCAAGCAGACTTCTAACTTGCTACATACTATTGATACACTCTTCTAACTACCCAGTTAGTACTCATGCAGTGTAGGAATCGTCTAGTCTGTCCCATGCACTTGTTTAATCACTTATTTACCACTATCTACTTATCCTATAACTCCACCAATACGCAAGCACTTATAAATTACGTGTTCACTCGGTTTACAGCACTGTCACCTTTCCAGTTACTAGTGGTATTCTTCTAAAATTACCCAGGTACCAACACAAGTACACATAAATTATTCTGTGCATAATCACTACAAATCTCTAAGCAGATACATACTGTTTGTCTACTCCATTAAATACTGAAGTAGTACCCATGCCGCGTAGGATACCTCCTGTCAGTCTGATGCAATTCTTCAATCACCCATCCAGCACTATGTTATTATTGTATCAGTCTCCCAATACCTAAGGACTTATGGGGCAGATTTACAAGCACCCTGTTCCACCTGTACATCACTTTTCGTAACGTAGTGATGGCGCCAGGTACTCCTTCATATTTACTAGGAGAGGAAAAGCCACCCTGCAAGGTTTTTCCTCTCCTTGTAAATACGACCCCTTCATACACAGACCTTTGCATTGAAGAGGCGTTCCGTAGGTGTTGCTGTGGGTGTTACCACGCAACCCCCATACAACAAGACACATCTCCAGATTTATGAGAAATCGTAAATCTGGAGATGTGTGTGAATGCTGCGCCATCCTAGAGGTGTGTAGCAAGATGCACCCAGGAGAATTGTTTTAATATTTTCCTCATTGTTTCCTTTCAATAAATGCAGCTTTCCACAGCATACATTGAAAGAGGAAATGCCTTTACTGATTGTTTTTGTGCAGAAAGGTGTCCCTCCCTGCACAAAAACAATCTCTGCATGACACAGGCCTCCTTGCATCATAGTGCAATGGTACCTTTGTCACCTCATGGCTGCAGTTTGTGAAGCAGTGCAGAGGGAAGCACAGTTGCAACATATTCATGTACAAGTGCCACAGTGCAGTGCAGCTAAAGAGCTTGCAGTATCATGCAGCAGTACTTCCTCAGACATCTTCACCAATAAATTCACCAAATTATACTAATACATTCTTTCAGTCAATCATGTTGCATACATATATTTAACCAAATTTTCCCACATTGCCTTGCAATTACAGTTCTTTCTTTAACCAGATAAGGTATCTCTGTTAAGAAATTTCTTTTCTTTTTTCTTTTGTATTTTTTTTAGCAATTTTGTTTTTTCAAAAAATTAACAAAAAAAGAACAAATAAAACAGGAAACTTTTGGAATTACTTATCATTCCCTCCCCAAAAAATTTACAACAATGGTTGTGTTGCGCAGCACAAACTGCATGCACCGACTGCTCACTGAAGCATATGACTTTCTTACACTTCACACAGTGTTGCTTGAGATAGGCGAATTCTGGAGTACTGTCCATTGCAGGTGTTCCTGAAGATGCTCCAGATATACTTGCCACAGCAGGTGAGGGGTTCAAAGCAGCTCGCCTCATTTCCTCCTGAGCAAGATTGCGAGGATTTTGGTCCGAAGATGCTTGTACTTAGAAGCAGTGACACAAAATGTATTTTTTTCACTGCCTCTTGACAGGCCTCGTCACAAATTTTGCACATCACCTTTCTCGCATTTACTTTCTTCTCCCCAGGTGGAAAAGTGAAGAATTTCCACACAACAGAGTCCGGCCTCTGTGGACGTGGTGCCACCTGCAAGAATTCTTCTTCAGAAGATACTTCCTCCAGCTGCTGCTGCTGTCCAGATGCCATTTTGCTTGATATTTTTTGAAAACACAAAAAAACAAGCAAAAAGGATTCTTGTAGGAAAAGTGATGTCCCTCTAAAGATGCTCCAACAAGAATGATTAAAATAGGTGGGGTCCTTCAATAGTTACAGTGGGAAATGTTATGAACCAATGAAATCTATTTTTTTGAGGTCACATGGGACCCACGTACTCTGCACTCATGATGCACGCATCCGATGTGACTTCGTGAAAATATATTTAAAAATAATATATGATTATTATAAGTACAAATATATTGTTTTTATGAATATCTTAGATAATCTCTTGCCCTAATATGTATATTAAAGACACATATATATCATTTTAGACCATAAAATAAATTTGCGCGAGTCGAGCACCCAGCGTGCCCCAGCACGTATATGATGTCACGCGTGACCCGCCACCGCGCAAGCATCACGTACCGTAATGCGCATGTGTCGCAAATGCACGGGAGCAGGAGTGGCGGACTGGTCACATACCAATCGCGCATATCACATAATATTAAATGTATATGATGTAACCGAAAAACAAGCAGCCGTTGCACACCGTATGCGGATCCTTCACGACTTTTCTAAAATGGCAGCTAGAATCCGCGCACCCACTGTGATGTGTACTCTTTGGGTGCATGACTCCGAAAAAATGTGGATTTAAAAAAAAAGGAAATAATATAAATATATTAAAATAAAAAAGAGAAAACAAAAAAGTTATCAATATTTCAGATTGAATTTAAAAAAAAGATTTTTTGCAATTTTCAGAAAAATATATAATGTTATTTAATGAATAAAATATTTATAAATAAACAGTTAAAAACTGTAGAAAATCAGTATAAAAAAATAGGTCTAACTACTATTACACTTCAAAATTAGCATTTAAAAAACCTTTGAAATTTACTCACTTACACAATTATACACACAACACCTCATTAATTCAAACACATAGTACCTCATAATTAAAATGTTAAAAATTCACCATTACAATTGTACACTCATTCATATAGTTAGTCTTACAATCACTGAATCTTACATATACCTATTTATATACACCAACTCTCACTTAGAATGCCTTTTATTTTTTTACTTTGTTGAAGATGTACAAATAAAACATATATTCGCTCACCAACACACAAATAAATATACTCAGTCACCCAAACAACTGTTTCCACATGCACTCTTAAACCTATACACCTAGTCAATCAACCATTCACACATCTATGGATAGAGTTACAGACACCCCATCCAACCACACACAAACTCAGTGTTCGATACAAATACTCACCCAACCAATCAATAACTAATATACATACTCATGTAGTTAGTGACCGACTGATGCAGCATGTTATACAACATCAGAGATAGTGATGCACACATTCACATAGTTTAGTTACTAATCCATGTATTAAGTGAGTCACTTTTAATTACTCACTTAAACAGACAGTCAGACAGCTACTAAGTGCTCAATCCAGACAGTTTTATATCCACTCAATCTTCAATACAGATTGGTATATATATATATATATATATATATATATATATATATATATATATATATATATATATATATATATATATATATATATATATATATTCAATGAAAAAACCATAGGTTATAGACTATATATAGTTAGGGATTAGCATTTAAAAAACCTTATTTTATTTGCACAAAACCATTGAAATTCCATATATAGTTAGTTGCACTAACTATATATCGCGCACCCGCAATCCACTGCTGATCATGTCACATATTACATCATTCATGACATGGTCAGTGACATCACTGATGACATCACTGATGACATCTCAAATGACATCACTGATGACAACTCAAATGACATCACTGATGACATCTCAAATGACATCACTGATGACATCACTGATGACAACTCAAATGACATCACTGATGACATCTCATTTGACATCACTGATCACATCACTCATGTGATAATACAATGAACCTCTTCAGACTCTAATATAACCTTACATACACTCAGTATAAACAGACACTCACAGACTGTCACTCATCCATGGAGTTACTCACACACCTAGTCAGTCATGCAAAGAATCAATCACACCTCCATTTCCTCAACTATACAGTTATACACACCTTACTTATTCAAACATATACTAACACATATTTACTCTCTTATACAATCCCTGATACAAGTTCACAATGATCCATACAGCCACTTACACATTCACTGGCTCTTATGCACAGTTATTTATATATGTCAACTCTTACATGTAAAGTGTTTTACATATGTACTTACTTTAACATGTAGCACTGAGATATCCATTCACTCACCAATACACTCATGCACACAGTCAACCGCTCATACAGCTGTTTCCACATGCACTTTTGAACCCATACATCTAGTGAATCAACTGCTCACACATCAATGCACAGAGTCATACACCTCCCAGCCACCCACACACACACTCAGTCTCCCATACAAATACTTGGGCAACCAATCAATAACCCATATAGTTACTCATATAGCTACTGATCAACACATGCAACAGTTTACAGAACAACAGACATAATGATGCACAAATTAAGACAGTTTAGTCACTAACCCATGCACTCAGTGAGACACATTTAATCACTCACTCATACAGTCAGTCATGCACCTACTAAATCCTTCATCCAGAAACTTATACATCCACTCATTCTTCAATATGTAAGACATATTTTAACTATACAGAAACATACAGTCACTGGATGTTGTCATCAGTGATGTCATCAGTGATGTCATTTGAGATGTCATCAGTGATGTCATCAGTGATGTCACTGACCATGTCATGAATGATGTAATATGTGACATGATCAGCAGTGGATTGCGGGTGCGCGATATATAGTTAGTGCAACTAACTATATATGGAATTTCAATGGTTTTGTGCAAATAAAATAAGGTTTTTTAAATGCTAATCCCTAACTATATATAGTCTATAACCTATGGTTTTTTCATTGAATTTCAATGGTTTTTTAAAAGCTAATATCTGTAGCTGTACAATGTATTGTTCTTTAAATTTTGAAATATATTTTTCATGTTCTTTAGACAATTTTTTTAAAACATTTTTTTTTGTTCCGCTCCCAGTCCGCGAACCGGTCTGCTTCCTGTTAGCTCAATTTAAAGCCGCGGCTTAGTACGCGAACCGGTCTACGTTCCTTTAGCGTAACTGTTACGTTTGCATGACGTTTTGCGTTATCGCGTAATACGTCGTTGGACGCGCCAAATTAGCGGACCCGGAAGTGGACCGGAAAGCGGAGCAAAGCGCGAAACGTAAACACAGCAGGTCATGTGACTCGAAAATAACACTTTTCATTGGTTCATTTCACTTTTGGTTTCCTAATGATGTAATACTTGGTCATGTCATATAAAATTAACACTTTTCATTGGTTTAGAATTTTTCCTTCTCCCAAATGATGAAAACCCCTCCTTCTTTCCTCACTCTGACTTTCATCTTGGTGAGAGAAAGAACTTTTTTGATTCATCAGCAATGGCTTCAATGGTTGCTTCTGCCAGTGTGCCCCCACCACCTCCTCCACCTCCTCATGGGAAGAAAAGACTACCTGCTTCACTAATTATAGAAGAGGAGGAAAATCAAGAAGAGGAAGAACAGCAAGAAAATGACGAGTTTTTGCCAGAGGAGCCCAGAAGATATAATAGGAAAGAAAATTATATCTGGCAATTTTTTAAATTTCCTGCTGACCAAAAGAAAGTAAATGCCAGATACGTCTTTTGTCGCATTTGCGACGAACGACTTTCAAGGGGCACAGACAAAAAGTACAGTTTTGGCAATCATACAATGCACAGGCACATGAGTCGATGGCACCCTAACAATTACAGCAATGCACAACTTCGCGACCAACAACAAAATCCGCCAGAAATGGCAAGAAGATCTGTTGTTCAGGAGGTATCGGGACCGGAGGCGAGGGAGCTGATCCCGAACATCCAAATCAACATGGGAGAAGTGAAGCAAGTCTGTGTGCGGTGCAACCAGACACTTTGCTACCGCGAAAGTAGCATTACCCTGATAATAAGAGCCATCACCAATCATGTGTGCCCAAAACGCCCCAAAAAGTAAATTCTTTTTTTTTTTGTTGCTCCTGTTGAGCCGTCTTCGATGGATCATTTTTGTTTCCCCCCTCCCCCCCAAAAATAAAAAAAAATACAAAATGTTCAGAAAAAAACAAAAAAATATAAAAAATGTTCAGAAAACTAATAAAAAAAATTTAAAACAACAAAAACAAAAAAAAACAGTTCTTTTCAGAACTACCTCCCCATTATTAAAAAAATTGGTAGAATTCTTTGAACTCTGCCAAGCTCTATTTCTATTAGTTCGCTACTAGTTCGCACTCCGGTACGCGTACTTTGAGCGTACCAAAAATTTTTTTTTAAAAAAAGGAACAGTAAGTATAAGGAAAGGAAACAGACAGTTATGTTACAAAAAAAGACAGATATAGGGAGTAAAGAAAAGATACTGTTACCCGCAATTCACTTCTGATCATGTCATATATTACATAATTTTTGACATGGTCAGTGACATCATCAGCAGTGGATTGCGAGTAACAGTTTTTTCTGTTTACTTCCTATAGTTGTCTTTCTTGTAACATAAATGTCTTTTCCTATCCTTATACTTACTGTTCTTGTTTTTAAAATTTTTGGTGATCATTCATAAACAGTAACATTAATAGAGACAGAATTAGTGAATAATAATGAAGAAGTATGAGAAGAGAGGGACTGAGAAAAATACTGGAAGGAATAGAAAAATTAAGTAATAGAGAAAGGAAGGAGAGAAGTAGCAAACACAGGAAAGTAAAGATTAAAGAAATGAAGCAGTAGAACTAATAGATGTTAAATGTGATAGATTAAATGATTGAGTGAGGGTGACGATAAGATGTGTCCTCTCTAAAAGTTTGTTTAAGGTGAACCGTACTCTGGGTTGCATATCAAATTTATGCTTGTTGAAGAATACAGACGAGATAATAGATGTGAAGACCTACCATTGCAGTAAAACATGCCCATTTATTACATCAATCATAACATAGTCAGTGACATCATCAGCAGTGGAATGTAGGTTAAAAAAGTAGAAAACATTTACCTTATAATTCATGTTAACTTTTCAAGCAAATTTTTCATACATTCAATCTGTAAAAGAGAGAACAAACATTTCCAAAAATATTAAAACATGTATTTAAAAATTAGAAAAAAGAAGGGAAAAGGTTCAAGAAGAAACAGTTTTTAAACAACTTTGACATTTACAGAAACCTCTACTTCCCTACTACCCCTACACAATCCTAAAGATATTTATTTTAAAAAAACAGTATCTTCATGCTGATGAAATGAGGCCTATTTTGAAACATGATGCTTCTTTTGCATTGCTTATGTCTCACAATAGTGATGCAATAACAGCGCAAAAAAGATGTAAAGCCATCATAAAATTGTGTCAAACATTTTAAATGATTGTTTTAGGATGCAAATAAGATGTGTGCTTTCAAGAGCTTTCTTTGAGGTGAGGCCTATTTCTTTTTTTTAAAAAAAAACAATACCTAGAAGTACAGCACTGTAAGCATTAAAATTGACACTTACAGAAGACTCTGCTTCTCCATATCTACCTCACATTTCTAAATATATATCATAATTTCAAAAAGCATAACATTAATTATACATGTTAAATGGTTTATTTTTGCTGTTCTCAGAATGTATCAAATTTCACTTAAATCAGTGACTTGAAGGTATTCATCATGTAACAGCGGGAAAAAAAAACACAATCAAAATGACTGTGTTTAAAAAACCCATACAACCTTCGAAATCTGATTTCAAAACTCCTTAAAATTAACTTACTTTCAATGACGTCGAACGATCTCCTATGAACAGCATCCACTCTGTTGTGCTACAAATATTTTCAGCCCGCCACTTTCTGAAAGAAAACCTCCATCGATACGTAAAATATGTTACATAGAAAAAAAGACTTCTCTCATTATATCACATGTTTCCACTAGGCCAAATCATGTTGCCGCGATTCGCAAGTCTTGTTATTCTTCCAATCAAATCCCGACATTTTCTATTTTCGCAACTTTCAAAAATAAAATATTTGAGATTATTTTCACAATCCTGGACTACTAATAACTTACTCTTCTTTGTCACTCATGTTCTCCTTTTCCTATGACACTGATACTGCTTACTATGAAGCAGACTTACTTGCATTAGGTTTATATAGTTGGATTTTTAATCTAGACAGCATTGCAGACTTACATTCCCTCTACTTAAAATTTTGGTTTTAAAAACACCAGGTAAGAATTTTTAAGGTCAAACGGCAATTTTTTTTTGAACGTTACAACGGAATCATTACAGAATGACCAGCCGTTTCCAGACTTTAAGTAAGCTGTATAATGTCCTGATGTTGTTGATGGACCATCGTGATAGATAATTGCTACAGTAACAAAAGTCCTCCCTGATATTGACAGCTGAGAAGCCACAACATTTTTTATTAAAGTTGACAATTTTGATCCATCAGGCCTACAACGTTGGATCATTAAAATGACATACTGGCCATATCTACGTATAAATAATGTTGACATCATATCACATTTACATTGGCTACACTCCATGTTGTGATCCGCTGCATTCACTAGCTTATTAAAGGAGACTGATTTACTGTCTGGCAAAGTTAAATATATAAATCTTTCTGAGTCTACACTAGTAGTACTTGATACCATACAGTTCTCGCAGTCATGCTGCCATTGATAAGAAAGCCCAAACAGGTGATCTACATCTACACCCTCAACTTGCAATATATCAAGCATATACATTAAAAACTCCTGACAATCTTGCTGATTATTTTCAGAGAAGTCTGTTTGACCTGAACATTCATCTAACAGATAACGAAGTTCAGACACACTTTCTACTTTTGTTCGATCAGTGCTACATTTCTCGAAAACAGAATTCAACAAACAGCATAAAATTTGTTCAGAATTCAACAGAATCTGTTCTTTTAAACTCTCTAGTGAAAAGAGAACATTAACCACTACATTTGCATAGCAGTTGACACCAGAACTGTTTTCAAATTGAAAACCGACAACATCTACAACAGAATCCACTTTCTTTCTGCTAACAATTTTCGGTTCATTGACTTTTAGTCTTTTTGCAACAACCTCCCTACTATTACTGCTATTTCTACGTTTGCGGCCTACCACACGTTTCTCAAACAAAGGATATTGAGGCAAATGTGGCGCATACTCTCTTCTTAACCTATTGTATTCCTTAACACAATCTAGATCTGCACAAATGTTTGTGACATCACAGTCAATCAAGTACAATCCCGATAAAGTTCTAACTCGTGACAATGCCACATATGCCATACCCTCCTTGAACACAGAACTGCCAATATTCACCAATGCACAGTCTACACTTAAACCTTGCGATTTATGGATTGTCACCGCATATGCCAAGCAAACAGGAAACTGTTTACGGCGAACATATAAATCTTTAACAAGCAAAAACCTAGCAGAACAACGACCAATTTGCTGTACTTCCTCAATGCCATCAAATTTAATTTTTAAAAATTCTATTCCATCTCTATTTCTGTATTTCTCAAAATCAACAACATTACCCATTGATCCATTTACCAGACCTCTTTCTACATGTAAATTCCTTCTCAAAATGATTCGGCAATTTAAACACACATTCAAAGTCTTTTCAAAACCCGCTGTTTTAGATATAGTCTTCTCTAATGAATCCAATTTTGATTTCAAATTGTCTGACAAAATAATTGTTGATCCCATATGCTCTAATTTGTCGATAGCTTCAAGTTTCACAATCTCTTGCTTTTCTAAATTCAACATTTTGTTGTTGAAGATGGCACATTCTGCAAGAGTTGGCATGAGACATATCCCGGATTTCTTCTCAGTAATTTTCTGAAAAATATTCTCAGGCACAATCTCTTGTTTGGGATATAAATTTGACAGTAATCGTGCATTTAAAGCTTCTTTCCCATGCTCGGTCACTTTTCCAATTCTAATATCTTGTAGAATATTCTTGTAATCTTCATCCTTTGCCTGACGCATATTTTGATGCAGTTCTGCATAATTGAAGTTTAACCATATATTGACGTTGCCAATGCTCCCTAGGCACTTCCTGGTATCTTCATGCGTGAGTATTTTGAACACAGGTTGACCTTTTACTGGTGTCAGCTGCAGAAGATCTCCGAAAACAATGATGTGTTTCCCACCAAATAACACATCATATTCAGTTTTAAGTACTTCTTGCATTCTCAAATGCACAAAGGCAAGCATGACATTGGAAACCATGCTTACTTCGTCAATGATAAGTAGTTTCATTTTCCTCAAGACTCTTGAAACTTCACAGCAAGCATCTCCAGATAACTTGTTGTATTGTAATTTGTTGTCATGCTCCACCGGCAGCATCAGTAGACGATGCAAAGTAATACCTTTAATGTTATGTGCTGCCAGTCCAGTAGGAGCGGTGACAACACAAGACAGCGATGACTCAGTCCTTTCCTGCAAATAACAAGAGATTGCTTTAATGAGGAAACTTTTTCCAGTTCCCGCTTCTCCACTCACGTACAGTCGGACAGGCTTCAACGATGTACATGAGCACTTGTTCTTCTCATGACTTAATCCGTGCTCAATTTCCGTGGTAACTTCATCATATATTTTCCTCTGCTCAACGTTGAGTTGTTTTTCCAAGTCTTCTAAGTTAACTGAATCCTCCTGAGCATGTGCCATGGCTCTTTCCACTTCATTCATAGCAGTGGCAGCTTCATTTTCGATAATAGGTCCTCCAAGTGGATCTTGACTCAATGAAACAGAACTCTGACTGTCCTGAGAACTGTCTCTGGCAATCTCGGCTGCAATCGTTGCTTCCTGCTCAATTTCCAAAGTTAGCATTTCTTGATATTTAGAAAAAGCAGGACATTCTATGGACTCCTTGGCTGCATTGAAAGAGTCTTCGTAACAGAGGAAATCTCCAAGCAGTTCCTCTTCTGCACGCCAAGGCTTGAAAAGTTGCAAAAGTGCTAAATAAAAAAACTCCTTTTTTTCTGGAGATTCACCACTCAATTTTCGATGGTTTACTAATTGGCATTTTCTTTGCTTGACCAGGCATCCCTCACTTCCAATTACAGCATACACTCCTTTCTCAATATCTTCTTTGATGTTCCTCTTGAATATATAATTTTGGAGAACCTCATATAGACAAACATTCTCAAGGTGACTTGGATAATATGTATCCAACATGTTGGTCTTCAAAATGTCGGTACTGTTTGGTTCCTTTTCTGCCAAATACTCAATTTCCCGGACAGGTTTTAGAACTCGATTTCGCGTTGCAGCAAGACCAAGACTCGCCCAAACGAGACTCCTGGATTTGGCATAGAGACTTGCTGAAGACAACCGGTCAGAACATTCGTAAGCTCCGATTTCTCGATGCGACAACATCTTCAGACTGAAACTGTACAACTTCTTGCTGAGGCTCTTTTCATGAGAAATGTCCTCCCACATATCCTTCAGTTCGGTCTTTTCTTTTTTGGTGATGTAAGATGTCACATACCGAGCCACAGCCATACAGTTGTCAGCCACAAACTGTATATCCATGTTAGCATTCCACATGGACAAAATCACTGGGTTGTAGTCATTGATGTACTTGGACTCTTCGTTCCTTTTCAAATTGTATGTATTCTTGGGTGATTTCCTCGTCACATTATGTCGCAGCGAAGACATCAAACTGTTCACTCTTCCTTTAGAAATCACCGGTCGTGGAAAGTTGAAACGACATTTGGTGTAGAACTTGTCCTTGTTTCTGAATTTACGACGACAGTACTTTCCACAACGATGGCTTTGGAAACGTAGAACTTGTTCTCTTAGACTTTTCTTCTCCGTTGCGTTTGGAACAGCACACGTAGAATACTGTTCGATGAAATTCATCACTAAGTCATCCGGATCTGTTCCAAATTTAGGTGCATCCTTGATCCACAACAACATATGTATATGAGGGGCACCTCTTGCTTGGTACTCCTTTCTCCAAAAGAAATCCAACACCTGTCCAAGAGGTGGATTCTTTTTATTTGTGATGAAAGACATCATAGCTTCAAATCTATGATTGAAGTACCTGCATACATTGACTGGATCCAAAGAGCACAGTTCTCCGGGTGTCTTGAATTCGATGTTTTCAATGTTACCATTTGCCTCTCGTAAAAATTCAAGTAAGTCTTCCCAGCCATACTCGGCACAGCTCAGAGTGAGGAACCATGTTGGAGTTCCTAAGTTCCTCAGCATACATTTTAAATCACCATGACGACGGTACCAGTACTCATTAGTACCACGCTGACACGCCATGAGATTAATTAAGTGAGAATCCAAAATACTGTCTTGGACATTGACTTTATGCATAAAGTCACTTGCCGAGATGTTTCGCATCTGTATACCACTTTTTAAGATGTGGTTCACTGCATATGACAGTCCAGACAGATCGCTTTCAAACAGGAGATGAAACAAATAGGGAATGCATTGCCGAAACCTAGGATCTGCTGCATACAATCGTAAAGTCCGGTATTCAGACGCAGGAATTTGATGAGGTCGCTCATCATATCTTCCTCCTTGACCTGTGGGAAATAGCTGTGGGAAACACCGAGCTTCCAAACTTTCCTCCCAAACACTAATGGGACTCCCTTTGGCTTGTTTCATTTGAAACAACTCAATAGCATTCCCCATGACTTCCTTGGAATGCAAAGGATGAACACTATAATGTTCATATATTTCTTCACTTTTAGAGGCCTCTACTTTCTCAATTTGGCCAGCACACAAATCGCTATCCTCTTCATCACTTACTTCCTCTTCTGCAACATATACATTCTTATAGTACTTATTATTTTTCTTCAAATACACTGTTGCCTTTTTGACTTTCCTAACATCCACTAAATCTTGCCATATTTTCTTATTCTTTGTCGGAACCCCATTAACCAAGATAACCAGAGGTTCCTCTTCCACTTTTTCTATTCCAATTGTGTTAATGTTTTTCTTCAAATCTAGAGGCAAATAAACAACTCTTCCCTTTAATCCTCTCTGTAAATCTGCTGGAGGCAACTTCCCTGTCTTTGGCTCCATTCTTACAATAGCCTGAAAGGGATGGATACTTTGAATCAAAATAGATTCATAAGTATTTAAATCCTTCAATTCAGAAGGAATCTCAACCAATTCCAGATTATTATGAACTGCCCTAGCAGGCATCTGGTTTTGGTTTAATTTATTACAACAATAAGTACACACACGTTGATCCGATCCCAAATCAAAATAATTTTCTACCATCAAGTATGTGGCAAAATCCTTCCATTCACTATTATTTACCCTTTCACTTTTTGCATATAAATCCACTACCTTAGTCTGATTCTTATAATAAGTGCGTCGACAACATACACAAGTGAAATTAGGCCTCTCACTTGATTTCATCTGAAACGTGGCAATTTCCTTCTGAAAATTATCTGTACTGGAAACCTGTACATTATCTTCCACATTACCCTCTACTTCAGGGTCAATTTGAACATTCTCATCTTTACTACCAAAGTAACAAAACTCAATTTCTTCACAAATATTCTTCACATCTATTTCAGAACCATGCAAAAGAGCAGCACATAATTGTTTAAGCATAATTGCTGGACTCTTAGCATAATACAACATTCTCACTAATTTTCTCACTTTATTATGATGCACTGCTAGCATCCTGAAATGATGAAAAACACTCTGGCATACTCTCCTGGAAAGACAAGCCAGTGAATGACCACGCAAACCTGTTATTTGTCTCACTCTGCAAGGATCTAAATCTTGCAACAACTTCATTTTCTGCTTCAAACTTTTCTTATTAAATGTCCGTATAAAATCACAAAGCAAATTGATGGAAACCTGTCGCACACTGCAAATAGAACTACACTTCCAAATGTACACAGGACCCTTAGGACGTCTTCCTAAAACCTCATCACTTAGCGCCTCTTCTGTCTCTGTTGTCACAAGTTGTTCTTTTTCAACTGGACAACCATCCTTCACTTCATAAGCTCGACCACTGGTGTCAACTGCAAACACCAAATCATTATCCTGAAAATAACTCTCCTCATTAAAAAATGCCTCACAACTAGAACTATGCATCCATTCTCCGGAAAAAACTTCACAAAAGTTAGTACGATTTACTACTCTCTTCCATCTACTTTTAGTTTTGAAATCAGAAATTACCTTGCTTAGTTTCCTAATTCTATTGATTACCAAAATAAACAACTTTCGCTTAATTTCAAAAGCATGATCAATAATTTTCTCTACATTTTTCTTCTTCTTATAAAATGCCGCTTTCTGTTGGCCTTTTTTTTTAATATTTTTCAATAAATTAACTATTATCCTATTACGGAACATTCGATGTCGAATGTCCCTAAACTGTTGTTTCCTTCTACTATCATGCACAGAGTTATCTCTTCCTCTACCAGTAACATTTTTGATGGGTCTCTCCTTTCCATTTAAATTGCTTTTCTTTTTGAGGACTGAAACATTTTTTGGAGAAATACTTTTTTTATGACAAATATTTCTTAAGAATGATTTCGTGCTCTTACCCGGACCTTTCTTGGTGTTTTGACAAGTATTTGGGGAAGAGGACTGCTGCAATAAAACATCATCCTGCTGTCTTTGACGTTTTCTAGCCTTTCGTATTCGACTTTTGGAAGGCATTTTCCAAACTATGAACGAATCTGCAGTTGAATCTGTGGAAAAATATAATATAAAATGTTATTAACCACTATTACCAAACAGTAAATAAATAACAGTCATCTAAAACTTAATGCCCTACTAATTATTTAACATAGCAAATGTTTCCCACCAGCACTGCATCACAAAAATGACACTCAATGGTGCAAAAAAGGCATACAACACTCATAAATCACTCCCTAATATTTTAAATCATTAATTCAGGATGACGATAAGATGTAGCCTATCTAAAGATTTGTTTAGGCCCTGATCTTTAGACTGGGGTAAATGTGTGTCATTGATCCACATTCAGTCCATCACCTGTTTTGTTTATTTGAGGTGAGGCCAACACATGGTTGCAGATAAGATTTTCACTGAAAAATATCAAAATAAAAAAACATGTGAAGGCCTACCAATGAAGTAAATCATTAAATGAAAACCAATACATTTCTGGAAATATGCACTACTAGTGCTTCATAAGATGTTTTGGGTCATATTTATAAGGCATTTGAGTATCTAGTATGCTATTTTTCGTTCTTCCTGGTGCAAATTTATTGTAAATATGCTCCCACCTGCGGTTGGCAAATTTAGATTTTGATTATGGGAGTTAGATAGGCATGTTAATAATTTCCCAAAAATGGTGTATAACCCCAAACAACCTTTGAAGCAAATGCTCTTAGCCATGTTATCCACCTCCCATTGGATAACATGGCTAAGAAGTGCTCAGGGCCCCATGAGGAACGCTTTCCATTTAAAAACGGAAAAATAACATCAAAGACACTAAAATGCCTTCTAAATATGACCCCAAACAACCTATGAAGCTCTAACAGAACATATCCTGAAATGTAATTGATTTCAAAATTCGTTTTTAAACACAGCATATAAATCAATTGTATACCTGCATTCATGGAGAAATGACTAAAAATGTCCTTGAGACACATGAAAGTGTTTTCTGGAATGCCCTAGCACCATTTTTGGGACACTATTAACATGGCTACGTAACTCCCATAATCAAAATCTAAATTTGCCAAGCGCAAGTAGGAGCGTATTTACAAGACACTTGCCCCAAGAGGAACACTTTCCATTTAAAAAGGGAAAAATAACATCGCAGAAAAGTCAGCAATATTCATGCACTTTCCAGCAAATGCTCTTAGCCATGTTATCCACTTCCTATTAAATAACATGGCTAAGAACTGCTCAGGGCCCCATGAGGAACGCTTTCCATTTTAAAAGGGAAAAATAACATCAAAGACACTAAAATGCCTTCTAAATATGACCCCAAACAACCTATGAAGCTCTAACAGTACATATCCTGAAATGTAATTGATTTCAAAATTCGTTTTTAAACACAGCAAATAAATCAATTGTATACCTGCATTCATGGAGAAATGACTAAAAATGTCCTTGAGACACATGAAAGTGTTTTCTGGAATGCCCTAGCACCATTTTTGGGACACTATTAACATGGCTACGTAACTCCCATAATCAAAATCTAAATTTGCCAAGCGCAAGTAGGAGCGTATTTACAAGACACTTGCCCCAAGAGGAATACTTTCCATTTAAAAAGGTAAACATAACATCAAAGACACTAAAATGCCTTCTAAATATGACCCCAAACAACCTATGAAGCTCTAACAGTACATATCAAGAAATGTAATTGTTTATCACAAATGCGATTAAAAACGGCCGCAATGCATGAATATCGCTGAAAAGTCAACGATATTCATGCATTATCCAGCAAATGCTCTTAGCCATGTTATCCACCTCCCATTGGATAACATGGCTAAGAACTGCTCGCAAATGCGAAAAAAAACGGCCGCAATGCATGAATATCGCAGAAAAGTCAGCGATATTCATGCATTTTCCAGCAAATGCTCTTAGCCATGTTATCCACTTCCCATTAAATAACATGGCTAAGAACTGCTCAGGGCCCCATGAGGAACGCTTTCCATTTAAAAAGGTAAACATAACATCAAAGACACTAAAATGCCTTCTAAATATGACCCCAAACAACCTATGAAGCTCTAACAGTACATATCAAGAAATGTAATTGATTTGTATATCACTTGAGACAAAGCCACATTTTAAAAACACAGCTTTCTTCATCATTTTCTCCTTAAATCATACTATTCTCTATCTAAATTAAATAAATGTTTTCTCACCTTAGCAAATATTTTTTGAGTTTTGAAAACAGTCTGAGAAATACACCAAATTGTCTTCAGCAGAAGAAAAAGGATGCACTCCAAAGGCTGCAGCTATTGAAAGCACAGAAATACAGATATTCTTTTCACATATCTCTCATATCAGCCAATCATACCTCTTCCCTCACTTTTTTCAAATCAAAACCCTTCCCCCCTCTGCCCTGTCTGCCTTGTATCCATAGCAACCACCTCCTGGAAGACCTCTCATGTTTGCAAATTCACACAACAATGTTTCAATTGAACTCTGAACTCTCAGTGCACCTGCGTATCCAGTGCAATCTTTCATTAAATGTTTCTTCCTTGACCATTCAAATTACATCTTTCAAAGAACACATCCATGCACCCTAACTTTCTGTTTTCAGAAATGGAAATGCACCAATCACTGCTAATGAATCATTAGCATTGTAAATCCACAGTTTTTTTTCTTTAGAAACTCCTACTGTTTCAACTGCCCTTTCATTACCACACTTCATCTGACTACAGAACAACCTTCAGCCACCATGTTTAACGTCTGGATTGTTGGACATAGTTACATCCACTGGGCTCAAAGGTATGCTGAGAACAGAAATTTACCTAACCTCAATTTACAAGATGTGGAAATTAAGTGGTTGGGCCAAAGAGGCTTAAAATGTCACCAATTGATACCATTGGTGAAAACCTTTATGCATTTGCCAAAACCTGACCTGTTAATAGTGCACTGTGGAGGTAATGATTTGGGCACTTTGACAGGGGTAGGTCTGGAAATGCTTTTAAAGGACACCTTTGAGCAATTAATGGCACTTTTTCCTCAAACTGCCTTGGTATATTCCAATATATGCCAAAGACAGAAATGGAGGTGGTCCAACCAATTTTGTCCACAAATTGAGAAAGCGAGGAAGCATGTAAACAAATCTGTTTCAGCTTTCATGAGAGACCATGGAATGGGCTCTCTGTACAACAATAACTTGCGTTACTACATGCAAGATATCTACAGAGGAGATGGAGTTCACTTCTCAGATGAGGGCAACAGAATTTTCATTCTGAATTTAAGACTGTGCATTGGTACCTACTTATAAGTACCTAAATGTACCATAAACCCAAAAGCTCTTCTCAGAGCTACCCTTCATCTGATCACACACTTTTATTATTTTTTTTCTAACTTTTTTTCTGTAATTTTCAACAAACTACGCTTAAAGAGCGCTATCAGGTACGCGAACTGGAAGCTAACCGCGCAAAATTTCAAAAAAAAGTTTTTTCTTCGCAAATATAGTCCTCCTCAGCCACCCTCAGAAAACGTAGGGGGGCAAAATACTTGTACGATGCCCCCTTCTACCCATTCAGAACATTATTTACCCTCCATTTTATACCTTGATTCGACCGAAACACAAAATGGTGGACTCCCGTTACGCTCCAAGTACGCGGACCGGACCGCTATCCGGAAAGCGGTCCAAAAAAAGGCGGGAAAGTAATTTACAGAAAAACGACTAGAGACACTCTCACCAAATATAAATTACCTCATACTACATAACAATCCCTTTCATTCTCACAAATTTGATTGAAATTTCATTTAGCCATTTAGCCTTTAGACCTCTCCAAATACCGTGAGGTAAATTACTTCACAAAACACATCTGAACTGTTCGAATTGACAACCAATGAAAATGTTACTTTCATTTTCTACTTTTATTACCTGACATTTGATTGGTTATATACTTGAATATATATAAAGGAAGAGAAGAAAACACAGCCATTTTGACTACTACTTCTTGTTGTACAACACCTTTTAATAGCTTCCAAAAACTTCAACTTCTTTGTGAAGGTAAGATATAATTTTTAAAAAAGAAATATATTGTGCACTATAACTTAATATAATAGAATTTTTCTGCTACATATACACTATCCCTCTGTAGTACTAATGTATTTAGATAGACTTCTCTGTTATAGTTATGAATGGAGTTAGGCTTGTCTTGGTTAAATCACATACACTTTTTTATAGTCCTATTTCCACTCTGATACTATACACTGCCAAAAGATAAATTCACTGATAAAAAATGACTATCTAAAATTAATCCCAACAGTGCCCTATCTCTACTAATATATATTTTCTTATTCAAAATTTCAGGCAAAATGGAAGGCGAACAACAAATTTCATTTTCGATTCAACTGAAGGAGAGCAGCCAAGACAAACTTGATGACTTTATGGATGACAGTAGAGACCACGAACTTCTACAATGTGTTGAAGCAGTAGACAACTTGCTTGAAAATGAAAAACAATTACACCCTATAATAAATTATGACATTTCTGACAATGAAATGTTAGAAAATTTAATAAAGTATGAAAAACAATGAAAATAACAAAAATAACTTTAAAAATAAAGACAACAAAAAAAAAGAAAAAAAAACAAACAATTAACATACAGTCTTTGAAAAGTGTATCATTCTATTATCCTTATAGTACGCTGCCCAGAACGCTTTCCGGTTCGCGTACTAGACGCTCATCGCGAAAAAAAAAATATATATATTTTTTTGGACCCTGCTGGGCCCTTTTAAAAACACCACATAAAACCTAGGGGGTCAGGGAGGATCTACTATGCCCCCTTATGGAAATTTCCCTCTTTGTTTTGGCCTCCTCTTGTCTCTCGATCCTACCGAGAGAGAAGATGGCGGCTGCACCGGACTGTTTAGAATGTTGACAGACACCGAAGAGCCAATCAGCTTTCCGTGCGCAAAGTTCCGATAAGCGAAAAGTACGCGAACCGGAGCGCTGTTACAGATATATATCTTGATTTAAACGTTAATTTCTCAAAATCCACTGAAGCACATATATTGAGACCTAGCAAAGGCACATCGGGCTAACAGTCCCTACAATTTTGCCAAGTTTCGTGCAAATCCATTCAGCCGTTCGGGCTAAAAGTGAGTCCAACCGCCCTATGGAAATTAACATGGGAAAAACGCGTTTTGGGACCCCCCTTTTTTCTCGGCCCCCCCTTGATGAAACCCCCCCAAACAAGGGCTGCTCAGAAACAAAATGTGCCATTTTCCTGAAAATTTCAGCCAATTCCGTCCACAAACGCCAAAGTTATTAGACATAGAATTTTCAGAAATCCCATAGGGAAAAAATCCTAACTATATATACCTACTGGCGACCGCCAGTAGGTAATATATATATATATATATATATATATTCACTGAAAAAAACATAGGTTTCACACCAGTGACGTCATCAGCAGTGCACTACAGAAGCTCAATTTATAGTGAGTCCAACTAACTATAACATGGGAATTTCAATGGTTTTATGTCAGTAAAATTCCCAGCTAACTATAACTGGTGTGAAACCTATGGTTTTTTCAGTGAATTAAATAGGTTTTTTAAATGCTAATTCCTAACTATAACTAGTGTGAAACCTATGGTTTTTTCAGTGAATTTCAAAGGATTTTTTAAATGCCAATTCCTACCTATAACTGGAGTGAAACCTTTGGTTTTTTCAGTGAATTTCATAGGTTTTTTAATAACAAATTTCTATATCTATGAAATATATATTTTTATAATGATTCCTATAATGTATATTTATGTAATACTATTTTTTTATGTATATTCATATTTTTTTTTATTATTTTTTTCCCCTGGAGCGCTCCCGGTGCGCTTCCCGGAGCGCGCACCGGTAAGCGCTCCCTAAAAAATGTGGGAAGTTAATTTACATAAAAACCACAGGAGACACTTTCACCAAATATAGAATAGGCCCTACTACATAGCAGTCCCTACCATTTTCCCAAATTTGGTGGTATTCCATTGAGCCATTTAGGCTGTAGCTTTGTCTAAATTTCCTGAGGTAAATTACATGACAAAAACACATATGAAAGTGTTGGAATTTACAACCAATTAAAATGTTACTTACATTTTGTACTTTTATGTGCTGACATTTGATTGGTTAAGTACATGAATATATATGAAAAATGAGAGGGAAACACAGCCATTTTGACTAATACTACCTGAGGTACATTTTGAAAGAATTTTGACAGAAAACTTCAACTACTTTGAAAAAGGTAAGTTGTTAATTTGGAAGGGGAACTATGTTGTGCAGTTTAAATTAATTTGGGAAAACGTTTTCTGATAGTTATATACTGTCCCTCTGTAAGAGTTAGAGATTGAGATAGACTTCTCTGTTATAATTATGGATTGAGTTAGGCTTCTCTGGTATAATTATGAATTTTCCTAGGCTTCATCACATGCACTTTTTAATAGTTCTACTTCCTGCCTGAAACCATACACTGCCCAAAAATTACTTAACTGTTAAAAACTCAGAAGTACCTGTCTAAACTTAAACCCAACAGTACCCGAAATCTCTACTAATATAGTTATTTTTTATGCAATTTACAGCAAGAAAATGGAAGGAAAACAAGACAAAATTAATATTTCTTTCGAAGTTGTTGTTGAGAACAATCCTGAGGAAGATATGGATGACTTGGACTTTATGGATCAGTCTCTGTACCAACAATTACTTGACATTGTTGAAACAATAGAATCATTGAATCAAAATGAGGACATCCCAGATGATCTAATGTTAGAAGTTCTTTTAAATTTTGAAAAATCAGAACAATACATCTATATTTAATAATTAAAAATTGTTTGAGACATTATTCATTCCCGCTCCTTCCCTGAAAGTTTAGGGGGGATTCGTCAAGCGGGGGCCGAGATAAAAGGGGGGTCCCAAAACGTGTTTTCCCCATGTTAATTTCCATAGGGCGGTTGGACTCACTTTTAGCCCGAACGGCTGAATGGATTTCCACAAAACCTGGCAAAATTGTAGGGACTGGTAGCCCGATGTGCCTTTGCTATGTCTCAAGATATGTGCTCCAGTGGATTTTGAGTAATTTAGGTTCAAAAAAATATATATATCTGGGCGGAGCCTAACCACACATCTGATCTGATTGGCTGTCAGCACTTCATCCAAGAAGTGTTGGCAGCAATCTGGGGACCAATATACATGATAGCACTTTATTAAAAAACATTGTAGTTAATAGAGGGTTTTAGGATTTTAGTTACATTATAAATCATTTGTTTATGTTACCATACTCATTTTAGGAATTGTGGTGTGTTCTAAGGTGATTTTACCATGTGAAAAAGCCTTCTGCTGTGATATCATGAATCATGTTTGAAAGAAAACTAATATCTCACGATTCTCCCACAGTGGTTTGGAAGGGGAACTATAAGCTAAACTGAAAGCATATTTTCTGTAAATTCACATTATATTTCTCAGTCATGTGAGAATGAAGTCTGACATTCTCAGTAAAAAATGTAGATCTAACAAGGACAGAGACTGTCAGTTGATAACTTTGTGTTCTACTGCAGCCTCCTGGACAATCTAAAGAACAACTAGAGCACTAACAGTCCTACTTATTACAAAGGTATAGCACACCTGAAGCCATCGTGATGGGAATAAAGTGGTAACTCTTAAAACATTTAATTTAAAAAGGAATAAAATGAGGGGGTATATTATGCCATAGAAAGTATTATTAGTGCTGCAGAAAGAAAAATTAGGGCACATTTTGAGTGACTTCTCAAATCCTCTTCTATTTCATTAAATAATTCTGACATGCAGTCTCCCAAGATTGCCACCAGAGACAAAAGAGCCCAAATGTAGCCCAAATATCACCCAGATGTAGCCCAAGTATAGCCCAATGATAGAATGTCCCAGAGTGTTCTAAAGAACAACTAGAGCGCTAACAGTCCTACTTATTACAAAGATATGGCACACCTGAAGCCATCTTGATTGAAATAAAGTGGTAACTCTTAAAACATTTAATTTAAAAAGGAACACAATGAGGGGCTATATTATGCCATAGAAAGTGTTATTAGTGCTGCAAAAAGAAAAATTAGGGCACATTTAGGGTGACTTCTCAAATCCATTTCTATTTCATTAAAAAATTCTGACATGCAGTCTCCCAAGATGGCCACCAGAGACAAAAGAGCCCAAATGTAGCCCAAATATCACCCAGATGTAGCCCAAGTATAGCCCGATGACAGAATGTCCCAGAGTGTTCTAAAGAACAACTAGAGCGCTAACAGTCCTACTTATTACAAAGGTATGGCTCACCTGAAGCCATCTTGATTGGAATAAAGTGGTAACTCTTAAAACATTTAATTTAAAAAGGAACAAAACGAGGGGCTATATTTTGCCATAGAAAGTATGATTAGTGCTGCAGAAAGAAAAATTCGGGCACATTTTGAGTGACATCTCAAATCCTCTTCAATTTCATTGAAAAATTGTGACATACAGTCTCCCAAGATGGCCACCAGAGACAAAAGAGCCTAAATGTAGCCCAAATAACACCCAGATGTAGCCCAAGTATAGCCCAATGACAGAATGTCCCAGAGTGTTCTAAAGAACAACTAGAGCACTAACAGTCTTACTTATGACAAAAGTATGGCACACCAGAAGCCATCTTGATTGGAATGAAATGGTAAGTCTGAACACATTTAATTTAAAAAGGAACAAAATGAGGGGGTTCATTTTGCCATAGAAAGTATGATTAGTGCTTCAGAAAGAAAAATTAGGGATCATTTTGAGTGACTTCTCAAATCCTTTTCTATTTTATTAAAAAAATTCTGACATGCAGACTGAAACATGCACTTTGAATACCAGCAGCAGACTTCCCTGGTGAGCAGTAGCTTTACTACAGTGATCTAATGAGCAACTAGAGTGCTAACATTCAGAATTTATGGCAAATGTGTGACACAGCTGAATGCTTCTTGATGGAACCAAAGTAAACAATCATTGAAAATGCAATAGATCTCGCCCTCGTTTAAGTTAAAGCCATTCTGTTTGTAATGAGGTGGCTTTTTAGCGTTGCTTTTATTAGTGTTTTTTAAACTTTCATGTAAATAACAAGCATCTGTATGCATATATGTATATGTATGTATGCATTTATATTTGTATTTATATAGATATACAGATTATATATGTTTATATATGTATGTATATATATATATATATATATATATATATATTACCTACTGGCGGTCGCCAGTAGGCAGTGGAGAAGTGTGGCTCTGGGGTTAGAGGCGGCAGACCCGGAAGCTGAGATCGGCCCTGGGCCAGGGTTCAATTCCCCGCCTCGGCGGGTCTTGGGCTAAAAATTCCACGGACTCGATAATTCTCGCTCCGGTGCCTTCTCGACTCAAGGGTTCACACTCTGCGACTCTGGGCAATAGCTTGCTTAATCTCCACAACGGCCCCTCGCGGCGGGATGCCTGGCTTTCACCTTGTGGATACCCTGCCGGGGTTATCTCACATGGGAATACCAGGACAGGTTCCCTAAGCAAGCGCCAGGAAACCCACTGCGGGTAGCTGTGTGCTATATAAGCTCAAATACATTTACATTTACATTTACATAGGTAGTTATAGTTAGGATTTTTTTCAATGCAAAATCTCAAAAATGTATTTGGAATAACTTTGGCGCCCGTTGATGAATCTGCCTGAAAATTTCCCCAAATTTGCCTCGCGGAGCTCCGGTCCTTCCTTCAAAGTTTGGGGGGGATTCGTCAAGAGGGGGCCAAGAAAAAAGGGGGGTCCCAAAACGTGTTTTCCCCATGTTAATTTCCATAGGGCGGTCAAACTCACTTTTAGCCCGAACGGCTGAATGGATTTCCACCAAATTTGCCAAAATTGTAGGGACTGGTAGCCCGATGTGCTCCAGTGGATTTTGAGAAAATTTATGTTAAAAAAAATATATATATCCATAAGCGCGCTCCGGTACGTGGGAGCGCACTGGGCGTGCAACGTGACTTGCGCACGGAAAGCTGATTGGTTCACGGGTGTCTGTAAACATTCAAAACAGTCCGGAGTGGCCGCCATCTTGTGTCTCTGTAGGATCGAGACACAAGAGGTGGCAAAAAAAAAGGTGGAATTGACTATAAGGGGGCAGGGTAGACCACCCCCTGATCCCCTAGGTTTGATGTGGGGGCTATAATAGGGTCCCGTGGAGCAAAAAAAAAAAATCGCCCGGTACGCGCACCTGGGAGCGGACCGGGGAGCGAAGCATGGAGAAAACCCAGTTTATTCACTGTGTCACCTCTAAGACCCTTTCTTGCATCAGTATGTCCCTTTTGCATACATTACACCTGACGTAGGAATAATGTGGCGCAGGGGCTTACAAAGTGACGCATCTACCTAGATGCGTCACTTTGTAAATATGACTGAATAAGGTGCATTTTTTTCAGCACTGGTGCGTCACAAAAAGTGAAGCTCCAGTGGCGTTAAAGTGACGCATTGCCTCATAAATGAGGCCTTCAGTCTTCAACTCCAGCAATGCATCTTTTCTTACCCTTCCACACCCCCGTTCCTTTTCAACATTTTCTTTGAATATCGACATTCCCCATATTCACTCTCCTTCTCCTTACTTTCCTTCCCAACACTCACCTTCTTTCAGGTCCCCTACTTCACTTCCTTTCTCTTCTCATACCTTTCTGTTCTTTCTTACTCATTTTACTTTCCATTATCAATGCACTCCACTTCACTTACTCTTTTTCATTTTTTTAGAATATAGCTCTTTGATGAGAATTGGAGGTAGTCCAATATTTTTTAAGAACAGAAACAGTCAACCAATCAATAACCCATATAGCCACTCAAATAGCTATTGATCAACACATGCAGCAGCTTACACAACAATAGACATACTGATGCACACATTCAGACAGTTTAGTCACTAAACCATGCATTTAGTAAGACACTTTTAATCAGTCACTCATACAGTCAGTCACGCCCCTACTAAATCCTTCATCCAGACACTTATACATCCACTCATTCTTCAATATGTAAAAAATATTTAAACTTTACAGAAACACACAGTCACTGGATGATGTCATCAGTGATGTTATCAGTGATGTCATTTGAGATGTCATCAGTGATGTCATCAGTAATATCACTTACCATGTCGTGAATGATGTAATATGTGACATCATTAGCATTGCATTGCAGGCGCACGAGTTATAGTTAGCAGAACGAACTATAACAAAGACATTTCTATAGTTTTGTATGAGTGAAATGTCCAGCTAACTATAACACCCATGAAACCTCTGTTTTTTTCTTTGAATTTCCAAGGTTTTTTAAATGCTCTTTTCTAACTAAAAGTCTCTTAAACCGATTGTTTCTCCAGTGAATTTCAAAGCTTTTTTAAATGCCAAGGTCGAACTATACCGTCTCTGAAACCTATGGTTATAAAAGTTAAAGCATACACCTTTGCCACCCCAAAAACCATACCCACCCTAAACCATAAAAACCCCTTACCACCCGAAAACCCATACCCACTAATCAACTCTCACACCCCTAACACTGATGACCAGAACGTCTTCTGGGCATTTTCGTGACTTGCGATTATGATAAGCTTTTCTCCATGAATTACACTAGAATGAAGAATAAGATTCGGACTCTTTTAGATCAATGGCTTCTGCTTCTATTATCAGTTATCATCGATTAAAATGTCGGTGCTGCCCTTGCTTATATTTTTGTTCAGCAACGTTCCTATTAAAATTAATTTAGGTTTCTTTAAAGAGCTGGAAACAATGTTGAGAGGTTTTATTTGGGGTAATAAAGCTTCAAGAGTTAAACTTCCAGTGCTACAAACTGCCTATTGATCAAGGAGGTTTAGCTCTACTCCATTTATTGACCTACTATGAAGCTGCATTTTATGATATATTGGTAGGATTATTGAGGATTGATCAGACAAGAGATATTTTTTTTTTTACAAAGATGCTACAAGAGGCAGGTTCTCAAATTCCAGTTTTTTAAAAAATTGCAAAGCTCCCACAGAGGTCGAGATACAAGACATTAAGAGAATATGCCTCATGACTGTCGCTCCTTTTTAAAACACATGGTACCGATGGCTCTCATTATTTAAGCTTAATTGAATGTACTCAAATTGGCCTCCCAGTAAGTTTGAATCATATTAAAAATTGGGAACTTTGCAGGCTCCATGAGTTGAGACATCTGGTAACCCAAAATAGGGTAATTAGTTGGCAGGAGGTAGCTGCTAGAACTAATAATCCCTTGTGTCCGACCTTTTTTGAATATATCCAGATTGTCTATATTATCAGAAATGAGATAGGTGGCCTGCTTAATTTTCCTAATGCAATACTAACAGCCTTATATGGAGGAAAGAATAAAGGTATAGGATATTGGTACAAGATGCTTCATTGCTCTGGACAAAATGTTTTAGTAGACCGACATCTGGAGAAAATAAGTCTCTCAACTCAATGTAATTTGTCCTCAACGTTACTTGAGGTCCTATGTCAGTTGGGAAATAAATCTTTACGTGCAGCCAACTACAAGAGGATGTCTTTTCCATCTCGATGGTTAGCGTATTATACACCAGAGGCTTTGGAGAAGATTATCCTGAAGCCGAGAATAAATGCTTCAGATGTATGGCTAGTGGCCAGGGAGGATGGCACCATATTTTTTTTGCTTACCCACAGTTAGAATTTTTTTGGATGGGGAAATTTGCTGATATCGATCAGGCCATTGGGAAATCTTTTCTGCCAGCAGCAGAAGTAGCTCTGTTCGGTATATGCAAGGATAGGAGTGGGCTGAATAAAGCTAAAGAAGTATTTATATTGCTCGTTCTTTAATACTTCAAAACTGGAAATCCAGGGAGATCCCATCACACATAAAATGGTTCAATAAAATGAGGAGAACCTGTTTTTTTGAAAGGGCTTATGCTGGCAGAGTGGGAGCTATTGGGAGATATGAAAGGAATTGGAAATATTTTGTGAACCTAGAACAGTTGAAGGGAGGATGATTCGTGAAGAAAATCGAGCGTAGATTATGTACGTTTTTTCACTATTAACAGACTTTTCATCTATGAATGTAATGTCTTTGTTCTTTTTCGGACATTTGCACTTTATTATTAGCTAGCACTAAGCACTTTAAGTTTGTTCTTTATTGCACCTTTTGCACTTTGCAGTAGCACTTTATTGCAGTTTTGCACTTTTTTGCACATGCACTTTATAAAATTGCAAAATTTGTACATAATGTCCTAAAAAATGTAATGATGTTTTTGTCTGTTTTTCCTACCTCGATGAATCTCGCTCCCTTTTATCTTTTTATCTATTGTCTGATATTTAATACATGTATTGCAAATGTATTGAAATCTAAAGTGAAAACATGTTTTGTACCTTTGGGCACCTATTTCTCTATTCAATATATATATATTTTTTTTAAAAGTGGTTACGCTCACTTATTAGGCAGCTCTGACTATCCTTGCTACCATTATTACTACACCTGTCTGTAGCGGACTGACTTTCCTGCCCAAACAGAAGGCACATGGGACTTGGGCTCGCCTAGACTACTTGGTAAGCATGCCGGTCATAAGTGGATGGGCGACAGACATAGACAATCTCCCACGCACCGTCTCTGACTATTTGCTAATTAACCTGACCATGGTTGCCCCTGCACCCCAGCATCATACCTTCACATTACATTACTCCCCACAATCTTTACTTGACATGGCAGTAGCCCATGAGGTTAGAACTAAATACTACAGTGTTTTCGGATTAATTAGGGAACAGTGCATTCTCCTGGAGTGGCGTGCGAGGCTTTCAAGGCATATATCAGAGGCATCTGCATTGCAAAACAGCACAGGATAAATTGAGCACTTCGGGCCAGTTTTGACCAGATTGAAGGGATCTTGAAGACCTTGAAGGCTAACCATCAGGCTTGCCATCTGCAGACACTTTCAAATAATCAGGCGTAAACAGATGAAGTTAACGAACACTGCTGAAGGGAGGTCAAACACTCACATACGTATGTACAGCCACAGGCTTATGGAGAGGGAAAAGGGCTGAGTCAAATCCTTTTAATTCTCTTGAGACCAGACAGACCTAACCAAGCAATCACATGCTGAACAAGTGGAAAGGGCACAACAATCACTGAGGCATCTGATATTTTGTCTGGAATTAGTTTAGTTTACCACACTAACTTGCATTCCTCCCATCTTCCATCATACACTGTGGGCTATGCGCCATTCTTTGAACAGCTGGCTTTGGCATAGATAAAAGGTCTGTGCTTGAACTTCCTAGAGGAGCCATGCACTCTGGCGGAAGTTCAATCACGCATAGCAAGGCTACCCACATGTAAGGCACCAGGGGAGACGGGTTCTCTGCTGAGTATAACAAACACTTCTCACCCCTACTGGCTCCCAGGCTATTTCAGATATACAGCAAAGCACTTCAGTGTAGGAGCTCCCTCTTCGATGGAGGAATCTATCCTTATCATGCATCTGAAGCCTGGCAAGGTACCTAACAGCCCTGTCTCATACTGCCACCTATCCTTCATAAATCTTGACACTAAAATACTGGCCACGAATGTGGCTAGCAAGCTAAGCCTCTTGATGCCCCACCTGTCCTGCCGGAAGAGGCGGATTTCATACCGCACATGTCCATGTCCCATAAACTATGCTTTTGCATTAGCTTGTCCTGACGCAGGAGGCTGTTGCGGTCTTTTTTTGACTTGACCAAAGCCTTTGACTCTTTGCGGTTCTGGTGCAAATGGGCATCTAGCAAAAATGTTTAAACAGGGGGAGGTTACAGTGTACCTCCATGATGACTCGTGTGCATATTGGAAGGCTCCTCTCTGACCCCTTTCCTATCAGTTGGTGCACTATGCAGTGTTGTCCACTTCCCCCTTCTAGATGCCCTTGCCGCAAAGCTTTCAGCATGTGCAATAAGGCAGGTCCATGGCAAGAGGGGATTGGTGTTCTCTCCTCAGAACTTAAAGATATCCCTATATGCTGACGACAACACCCTATACTTGACAGACTCTGCTCGAAAATCGGAACCCGGTCATTTGGCAGTTCACGCTTTTTCACACAGTTTTAGGGGCCTATATAAACTGGAATAAGCTCACAGTCTTTAACGGGAAACAACCTTTACAATGCAGCAATTACATCGCAATACCTTTACATAGCAGTCATTACATTGCAACATCCTTTACATCGCATGTCATTACAACGCATCCGTTACATTGCATGTCACTACAATGCATGTCATTACAATGCATTTCACCTCAACGCAGGCATTACATTGCAATTCATTACAATGCATACCATTACAACGCATAGTACCCTTACACTATCTGACACTTACCCTACTGTTGCACTCATTGGAGTTAGAATAGTCATTTTTCCCCTACACTATCCAACACTAACCCTACTGTTGCACTCTCTGGAGTTAGAATAGTCATTTTTACCTCTACACTATCCAACACTTACCCTACTGTTGCACTCACTGAGTTAGAATAGTAATTATTACCCCTATACTATCCAAGACTTACCTGAAATGCAATGCAATGGTATGCATTGTAATGGTATGTATTGTAAAGGTAAAATGCAATGTATTGGAATGCGTTGTAAAGGTAGTTTCTGAAAATGAGATGTAACGGCATTCTATGTAAAAGAATGCATTGTAAAGGATGTTGTGATATAAAAACTGTGTTGTAAAGGCATGCATTGTAAATGCATGGGATGTAACGTCATACATTCGTCTTTAACCTCAAACCTTCTATGATGCCCGGATCATTAGATTTCACAACTAAACAAAAAATTAAGCTTGTTAAAAACCTTGGAATCTGGTTCCTTTGGGATAAGGACACTGTGATCTGTGCAAATTATGGGACCCCAGAGGTGGTGCGGTGAGCAAAAGAATGATGGATTACACCATAGCTTTGTGACTGGGAGTGAATGTTTGCATTGTTCAGCATTCCCTCAATCATTTGTTCCTTTTTCATGTGTCACCCTAAGTGGGAAGGGTATGCCCAGTCGTGGGTCCCATGCTCACTGCACCTCTGGATTCAAGCAAGCCTGGCTGATAAAGGGGGATGCCCCGAAACCAGTCCTATGATGCTTGTTTCTCGTTCTGGGATGACCTTGCCTGGCAGTTCGGGCTGGACTGGTTCCATAAGGATCAGGGTCAAGACTGATTTGCATATGGCTGGGTTCAAACTGGAATGGCATGGGGACCAAACAACTATGGACTTAGGACCAGATCTATTTGCTCGGGTGAATGTATTACATTGTTCTGCATTCTGTCCATCATTTTTCTTTTTGCATTTTTCTATAGAATGACACATTCTGACTGTTAAACCTGGCATCCTAGGTGTGGTTTCCCCTGACTTTTTGCCTTTTGACCTCCTGTTTTTGTCTGTTTTATGACTTCATTCTTGCTGGATTTAGGAATCTGGGCACTGCTAACCAGTGCTAAAGTGCATGTGCTCTTTACTTCAAACATGATAACATAAGTTTATCCATAATTTGCATGTTCGATTAACTTATAAAGCCCTAGTAAAGTGCACTGCTATGCCCTGGGCCTGTAAATAAAATGCTACTAGTGAGCTTTCCCAATTAACCAGCACTTTAAACATGTCTCATGCCTGCCACTGCAGATCTTGTGTGTGCAGTTTTAAAACACCATGTCTACCTGGCAAGTAAACCAACTTGCCAGGACTAAAGCTTTAATTGTATTACATATACATAAGTCAACACTATAGTACTACTTGGACAGCTAATGGGAAGGGTGCAGTTTATTTAAAAAATAGGACATGTACTGTCTTATATATGTTGATCATGAAATACTCTCACATGTTGATTTCATTATTGCAAGGCCTATCTATCTCACAGGATAATATTGGAATTGCCTTATTACATTTTATAAGTCTAATTTCCAATTGAGAAGGGATGAATACACGTCTGGGGTGGGTGAAAGCAGGTTTCCTGCATTCCCTCTAGACAGCCACACACACATGCAGGGTAGGTGTGACTGAGTAGCCATCTGCTTGTTGATGGGTCATCCTGAGCAGGTTGGGGGAGGATCTGATGACTGCACCAGAAAGGGCTGTGTCCTTTCCCCACACAAAGGGTTGCACACCCCCTGTACTGAGTCTGGACCCATGGTAGGAAATGGCAGCATCCTTTGCACTTCAAAGGTATCTCTTTCAAGTCTCACTACTTCAAAGGCCCAACTGTGAGTAAGTAGATGCTTGACCTCTGACACCACCAAATCAAAATACTTCTAGGACTGAAGGCATTCTTCCAGGAAGATAGGCTGCTATTCTGTTGGAGAGACTAACTTGCTGAACTGCTGTGACATATTTGCCTATTGCCTGGTCTGCACCTGCATCTCTACATCCCAGAACCTAAGTAATTTCCAAGGACTTGTTGGCTTGCCTTCCAGTTTCTGAAGTATCAGGGATATCAACAACTTTATTTTCTTCTTTAAACAGCACCTGGACTTTGCTTGTTGCACGTCTTGCTCAGCCAAAGTGGTGCCAATCCAGTCTAGGGTCCTGTGAAGTAAGCATAAAGTGTTGCATCTGACAGAACCTGAGCAACCAATGCATCTCCTGCTGCAAGATCTGGATCAATGCATCATCACTGTTGCAGGGCCAGCACAGGTGCAAAGCACTCAGAACTCCTGTTTCGCCCCTGGAACCACCCGTGGATCGCATCCTGGACAAGCAGCAGTTGCCTGAAGCTAAACTTGGAGAAGACAGAGGTCCTCATCCTTGGACCCTCCCCCTCTACATGGGACAAACATGGTGGCCCACTGGCCTCGGCAGACCCTCAGCCCTACAGACCATGCCCGAAACTTCTGAATCATTCTCAACCCCTCCTTCTCTATGACCTGACTGGCCAAAAACATCACCTCCACTTGCTTTAACACCCTCGGCCTCCTCCTGAAGACCTTCAAATGGATGCACCCCGGATCAAGGAAGACCGTCAGCCATTCACGCATAACCAGCAGACTGGACTAGGGAAATACCCTCTCCACCGGGATCAACAAGTCTCTGCTCTGCAAACTACAGGCCATACAGAACATCGTAGCCAGACTTGTCCTCAGCATCCCTTGACACAAACACATCACCCTACATCTGCAAAACCTCTACTGGCTCCCCATCGAGAAGAAATTAACTTTCAAGATACTCACCCATGCCTACAAATGCCTCCACAACACCAGACCACAATATCTCAATGATAGAATCTCCCTTCACGTACCCAAGAGAAATCTCTGCTCCTTCAACCTCGCATTTCTTGAACTTCCCTGCAACCCCAGAGCAAGAATGGGTAGAAGAACATTCTCCTACATCACAGCCAAGACCTGGACCGAGCTCCAGATCAAAATCGGATGAGCTTTCGCCCTGCAAGTCTTCAGTAAGACCCTCAAGACCTGGTTATTCGACTGACTGGAACTGCTCCACCTAGAGCTGTGAGACCATCACTGATGAGTATTGTGCTTAGAGATTCACTGATTGATTGATTGAAGTTGATGTAACAGACCTTTGCATGCTGGTGCAGTAGGGTGTTTCTATTATGGTCACCATTTATAAATAATTGAAATCCCAATTCACCAGTCTCCAAACGTGACCACGCTCCAGAAAGAACTAAAGATGTATTGAAGGCAACAGTGGTCAAACCCTGTTCTCTTAGCCCCTTCCTGTCTTTCATTTGCACGTCCATCCATGGTCTTTAAAAATCTTTCCTCTTCTCCTGAACTCTTTGGTAACCCATCCTCGCTGACTGTAATCTCTTCAACTCCATATACATTTACTGTGCTGCTTTCTTCACCACACTCTCTCCTGTGAAAATGCTCCTGGTCCGTGTCGTCACCCTACATCACACACTTGCTAAACCTAACATTCATACAGCACTTCTCAGACGTATAAATACATTGGTCTCCAAAACATTCCCTGTTTCAAGTATCACCTAGTAAGAAGAGGGGCTGGCGTTTAGGTCGACTTATTCCTGTTGGGTTGGCACATGAAGTGAAGGCAGCACTATAACACTGGGAATAGGTTTTTTTTTTAATTAAATAAAATGTTGAAACTAGTGTAAGCCCCAACATAATAAGTCAGCCTTAAGGTCAACCACTTTTTTTTATAGGAGATGTGTTTGAAAGAAACCCTACAGTGGATGGCATGATGGAGTAACTATGTCCATGGCATAATGCTGTAAAGCAATAACACATGTTGGTTGCATGACCACTTGAAGATCTGTTTCCACGGTTTCCTTAGGGGCTAGAGGGTCATGTTCTAGGTTACCAAAATCACCTGTTCCTCTGGGAAGGTCATAAATGCAGGTGAGGCAATGTGAGCTAGCCAGTATTGGGTTGCTAGGTACTGATGTGGTAGAGACATAGTCCCTATATTCTGATATCTTGTCATCTCAAGGCACAGTTTTCCTTTACCACTTCAATCCCTGTCACTGTAGATAGTGCATGCACTTTAATGCACACGCTGTATTTAGTGCACATGCAGTACATAGTGCACGAACTGTAGATAGTTCATGCACTGAAGTTAGTGCATGCACTATAAATAGTGCACAGGTTATAAATAGTGTATGCTCTGCAGTTAGTGAATGTGTTGTAGATAGTACATGGGCTTTAGATAGTGCACGCACTGTAGTTAGTGCTTGTGCTATAGTTTGTGAACATGCTGCAGTTGGTGCATGCTCTGTAGTTAGTGCATGCACTATCGATAGTACATAGGCTCTAAATAGTGCATGCACTGTCGTTTGTTCACAGAATATATTTAATGCATGTGCTGTAGTTAGGGCATGCACTATAGAGACTGCACAGGCTGTAAATAGTGCATTTGCTGTATTTAGTGTGCATACTGTAGTTAGTGCACACACTCCAGTTGGATCATGTGCTATTGATAGTTCACATGCTGTTCATAGTGCACGATCTGTAGTCGATGCATATACTGAAGTTAGTGCATGCGCTATGGTTAGTGTATGTGCTGTAGTTAATGCAGACACTGTAGACAATATGATTTAGTTAAATCATGTTCATGGCTCCCTTCTGCTCCTATGCATAATCACAACATGGGATTGTGATGTGGGCTTTTGTATATCACAAGACAAGCGGCAGAAAATGGTGACTTTGTCTAATCTCGTCCAAGGTTACAATATAGTTTTGTGTCCAAATGATACACTGTTGTTTCCTTTAATTTCTGGGATCCAGAGTATAATTTCTGATGTAGAATATCACAGGGCATCTCAGTGAGGCATGTGAGATGGCCACTTGTGTCTTAATAAAAGATCTGAACGGTTGGAACTAAGGTGTCTGCTTACCTGTGGATACTTGTAAAGTGCCATGAGTTGGGCCATGGAGTATGTCGTTGAGGAGGAAATGTCGCCAATGAAACCCACCAGGGTGCTTTTGCGCTGGCACCTGAAGTTTGGCACTGGCTCACTTTGCTGGGACATGATGCTCAGGGTGCCCTGAAGAGCTTTCATCTCACTAGCACAGGAGTCAAATAACTGGTACCCCAGCGTGAGGTTCGGTAAAAGTGCTGGGTTTCTGTTAATCTCCTCCACGGCGTAGATGAAGGCCAGGCCATGCAGAACATGCTGAAATGAACCCCTAAAAAGCAGGAAACACATGAGAAAAGTGCAGCTCTGTTACTGCTTTAAACATGAGCATAGAAACAAGAATGTAGAAAAATAAACTGTGTACAGGAGGTACTTAATTTTGTGTTGTAAGAAGCTGATCATTTCAAGAGTAGTGCTGAAGCATTCCTTGGTCTTTCTGCTTCATCCTCAGTTCTGATGAGCTAAATGTGTTGGCTTCTACCAACTGCATACAGAAGCAGGTCACCTCAAAATCTAGCTTTCCATATCAGAGATTTTCAGAGGAATCTGATCTTGGGACACCAGCTTACCAGCCTTCCCCACAAAAACATAAAACATCTCTGGAAGGTGCAAAACAAGGAGCAACAACATCACCACACTTGACAGAAGACTGGTGACAATAGCCACTACTGTGATAACTGCAACCATGGAAAAGGAACCTGCCAGGTGTGCTGGAACTCTACACCAAGTAGGGAGTGGTCTCTCGTAAACGTCCACATTTATGAATGCACTTTGAAAATGATTATTCAACTTTACTACTGTGTATAGTACTGTGATGTAGCATATCTAGTACCAGTACCATCGCTAGCACCAACATCACTACAAACAACTGTGTCAATACTAACACCAACACCAGCAAAAACATCCATACCTGCAACAAAACCAATACATGGGCCAAAACCAACACCAAGACCAGCAACAACAGCAAAACAGACACCTGTTCAAAAACTAGCAACAACACCAGCACCAAAATCATTAACAATACCATTAACAACACAGCATCAACACTTTCAACAAAACTAAAACCTGCAAAACAGCTAACCTTAACACCAGCAATACCATCAGAAACAGCATCAGCAACTACACCAACAGCTGGACCAACACTAACATCAGTACCAAAATAAGTAACATATTTACTAAGGCTATATCACAGAACTCATTGATAGTAACACATTGACAACAGAAAATATTATAAGGTACGTCAGCACAATGCACTTAACAAAATGCAAAAGCAAAAGTAGTATTAAAAAGTATTTCCATGCATTTATTACAATCAAAGTTTGAAAACATGTTATACATAAAAAGCATATCATAATCACATTATTAGAAAACAATTTTGACGCAGCGTTTTGGTAAGTAAGCAGATTTTCTCCTTCTTCAGGACAGTCTTCGCTGAGTCAATGCCCAGGAACATGGAAGATTTGTTCGAGCCACCGTCTAGTTTGGAAAAAACATGAACTATAAAATCTGGATTCCAAAATGCAGGGGGACTGTCATGGGTCCTATATAGATCAAAACATGAGTCGTGACTGGATACTGACCCAACTGAAACCATCCATTGGTTTTATACACTGAGAATGGAGTATCTGTTGGTCACTTTTTGATTTTTTAGAATCAACCGTTTTTATTACGTGGCATAGCTTTAAAGACACAGCTCATCTTCATACACAAATCGGCCGGCAGTGCGCTAGCTCCGAGTAGTGAAAAGCATCTGCCTCCGGTAAATTAAAATATTCTTTGCGCAGTTGGGAAAAAGGGATCATGCCATCTAGGTCAAATAGCGAGCCTACACTTTTACAACCTTTCTCCCTCCAGTGATTTGCATGTGTCTCATCTTCAGAATCTCCGCCCAATCTCTCTGTTACCCTTCTGTATGAAAGTGGCAGAAAAAATTGTAAATATACAGCTCATGGAACATTTGGAGCAGGGGCGATTTCTTCACCCTACTCAATCTGGCTTCAGAGCTCAATACTCTACTGAATCGGCAGTCCTTTACTCAACAGAACTGCTGAGGCAAATAGCTGATAAAGGCCAGACAGCTGCGCTTGTGTTACTTGACTTAAGCGCAGCTTTTGATACTGTGTCACACTCTACGCTGCTGTCACGTCTTACAGAGATTGGAGTTGAAGGAGATGCATATGAGTGGCTAAAGTCATTTTTGGAAAATAGAAGTTTCCAAATTCATTGTCCGCCATTCAAGTCCACTCCCAGACAGCTGAAGCACGGGGTTCCACAGGGCTCAAGTTTGAGCCCTACCTTGTTCAACCTGTACATGGAACCCCTTGCACGTATAGTTGAGTCCTTCGGTGTTAATATTATAACTTACGCCGATGACACGCAACTAATTATTACACTCAGTCAAGATGGAGAAGAGACAGCTATCAACTTTTCAGCTTGTCTCTCAGCTGTAGCGAGCTGGATGAATAATAACTGTTTGCGTCTAAATGGAGACAAAACTGAGGTGTTGCTCATTGGTAAGGCTCCTTCAGCATGGTCATCAGACTGGTGGCCAGCAGAACTTGGTCAGACCCCTGTTCCTAAGGATTCAGCCAAGAATTTGGGAATGATACTAGACACCAAACTCTCGTATGCGAAGCATATCGAAAAGGTTACCGGTAAATGTTACGCAGTTCTCAAAATCCTGCGTAAGGTCCTAGACCTAGTTCCGATGAATACAAGGAAATCCCTTGTCCATGCCCTAGTCCCCCCACATCTTGACTATGGCAATGCCCTACTTATAGGGCTGAGCCAAAAAGGTCTGAAACAACTTCAAAGAGTCCAGAATATGGCTGCCCGCCTAGTTCTCAACCTTCCACGCAGAGCTTCAGGAAAGGATGCTTTATCCAAATTGCACTGGCTTCCTATAAAGGAGCGTATACTTTTCAAGGCCCTGTGCATTTCCCATCGTATTGCACAAGGGAAAGGACCCCCTTATCTAAACAAGCTCCTCAGTATCCACCGCCCAAAACGTCACTTAAGATCATCGGGCAGTATGTTGTTTTCAGTTCCTCGCATTTTTAAAGCCAAAATGGGCGGCCGCTCTTTTTGTTATTTAGCAGCCTCCCATTGGAATAACCTACCCCTTGAATTGCGGATGGAACCCTCCGAGAGGAGATTCCGCTTGAAACTTAAGACGCATCTCTTCCCTAAAGACTAGCGGTCTGTGTTTGGTTAGAGATTCTACTGATCTGGTTGGTCTGATGGTTCAATGATGGGGTTCGATAGCGCGGGGACACACTGTTCAGTGTAACCAGGCGCTCAATAAATGGCTTTATTATTATTATTATTATTATTAGTGATGAACGACTGGGGAAGCGCACTCCGGGGGGAATTCAAGGTCATCTCTGATATAGGAGAGGGGAACGTGGTCCAACCACAGCGCAGAGCTAACTGATCCCACACTTTAGGAGTCGATGAGGTTACAGGCGAGGAGTAGAGGCCCCATGCTCTGTACTTGTGCAGTAGCCATAGTTCCCACCACATATTACAGCCAGCCACTGTCTGATTCATGAAATTCCAGTGCTTGCTAGACAAAGGTCTGTTCCACTCTGTGATATAGCAGAGACAGGTCGCCTGATGGTAAGCACTCAATAAGGGGAAACCTATCCCTCCCACTGCCCTTGAAACAATGATAAATGTCTGCGCAAGCCTCAGCCTCCTATTGTTCCACAAGAACCTTTGTAACTTCCGGAGAACGCCGGAGGTGGGCTCACCGGGAGCATATGAAACAGATAAAGGATACGCTGCAGCACAGTCATCTTTACTGCCGCTAGCCTCCCGTACCAGGCCAAGTTGAGGCAGGACCAGTCGGAGAGCGCTTTGGCAGTTTGATCGACTAATAGCGTATAATTGAGAGAGACCGTTTTTGCGATAGAAGGAGCTAGCCGTATTCCCAAGTAAGTGATATCGGAGTGCACCCACTGAAAGGCAAAGTCCCACCGTAGTTCCCAGACCTCATCATCAGGGACAGAAATATTAAGAATGTGCGATTTCACAAAGTTTACTTTAAACCCTGCCACCTTTCCGAATTCATGGAGCTCCGAAGTCAAGCACCGCAAGGTAGAGAGAGGATTGGTAAGCAAGAGGATGACATCATCGGCATACATATTACATTTGTGAGTGTCCACGCCAAATTTGATTCCCGCAATATCCGTGTTTGAGCATGGGCACTGGGCAAAGGGCTCCATATCGAGCGCAAAGAGCAGCGTGGATAAGGACACCCCTGTCTCGTCCCTCTGGAAATGAAGAAAAGGGCAGATTTACACCTGTTCCTTCTCACCGCTGCCTTAGGAGCAGCATAAAGACATTGAACCGATCTAACAAAATTTTTGCATAAGCTAAAGGCTCGTAAGACTCTGAACAAATACTCCCAATCCACTTGGTCAAAGGTCTTCTCCGCATCAATAGAGAGAAGAAAGGCTTCAGACCGGGATTGGTGAACTAGATCTACCAGATGGAGAATACGCTTGGTCTTATCCCCTTCTTGCCATGTTGGGATGAAGCCGGATTGATCCAGATCAACAAGACTGTCCATCAGGGGGCTGAGACGCACCACTAGAATGCTCGCGAAGAGTTTTGGAACAATGTTTAAAGGGAAATCGGGCAGTACGAACCGCATTTTTTAGGGTCTTTCCCAGGTTTCAGGATGACTGTGAACGTAGCCTCAGACATGGAGGGTGTTACCTCCCCTGTCTCAAGAAAGGAGATGAAGAGTCACATTAAAAGAGGAGTCGGCTCCACACAAAAGGTTTTATAAAACAAGGTGGAGAAGCCATCCGGCCCGGGGAATTTGGCTACCTTCAGCCGAGCTATTGCTGATATTACCTCCTCAATCCGAATAGTGGAATCCAAAGCGTTGGCAGATGATTTGAACAGGGACGTAATATTACAAGACAAGAGATATTCTGCTATCCCACTGAGCTTGTTGCCTCTCCCATGTACAGGTTCTAATAAAACTGGAGGAAGGAACTACAATAAGAGCATCCGTGGTACGCTAAACCGCCTGGGGATTCCTAATGGCCTGAATCGCTGACATCTGTGCCCTCACTCTTAGCCTATGCGCCAACATCCTCCCCCCTTTGTCCTCGCTAAGGAAAGATTTATGATGCAAGCGCAGGAGGGCATGTTCAGCCCTATCCAAATCTAAGTGCTGCAGCATGCGCCGTTTTGGTTCCTGTTCCCTCCAGACCCTTGGCGCCCCCGTCCGTTTGTGCACGGCCCCCCCTCCTCCTCCAACTCCATCCGTTTAGCTTTGCGTTGCGGGTATATGATTCCGCTAGCGCAATGAACTCCCCACAAACAACCAATTTCAAAGCTTACCATACTGAAGCTAAGGGTGTGCCCTCCTGGTCATTATCTGCAAGATAGTTAATGATAATGTCCAGTATTCGGGCAACAACTGTTTCTGAATGGAGTAGAAATTCACAGAGGTGCCAGCTGGGGGGTGGCAGATGAGTGTCGGGGGAGGTGAGTTGAACGGAGATGAGTGCATGGTCCAACAGAGAGCGGGGGCAATATCCGCTGTAGATAAGTGAGGCAAAAGAGAGGATGATGCAAGAAAGTGATCGAGGCATGCAAAGGTTTTATATGCTGCCGAGTAGTAGGTATAATCACGCTCAACAGGGAGCTGGACGCTCCACACATAATGCAAACCACCGTCGCTCAACCACAGCTTCCCTCCCTGTGACAGTGCACTTGTCTGACAGGAACGCTGCTCTGACCAGTCAAGCCCCAGATCCATCACTACATTTATGTCTCCACCTACCAAGATCAGTGCATCTGGAGATGCCAGAACCTCAGAGAGGGCCATACGTAGCAAGTGTTCCTGTTGCTCATTTGGGGCATTTGGCGACCCTACTGTCAGCTGTGTGTCCCCCATTGAACACGGATAGCCAGGAGTCTACCTTTAATTTCAGCTACATAGGAAATTACTCTGCAATGTGCGCGGATTCTAAAAAGAATTGCCACCCCACGCTTTTTAGCTGGACATGAGGACCATAGTTGTAGTGGGTAGCGTTTATCTCTCATTCGTTTAGTATCCTTGGAGAGCAAGTAGGTCTCTTGGAGCAAGCAATTATCCCCCTGTGCGTGTTCCATGAGAGAAAGAATGGCCGAGCGCTTGACCGGACTATTCAGCCCACGGACATTCAGGCTCAGGATCTTCAACTCTCTACCCAATGTAGCCAGAAGGTAAGTAGCAGCTATCTAGCCACCCAATGTCAACAGTAGTAGGTGAGTGAACATGCAGTGAGCTCGGACTATAGTGCTGCCATACCTGACTGAGAACTGATGGGGAGCCCCAAAAGCTAGCCCAAAACCCCAACCAAACCCCATACCATAAACCATAATGTAGGCAAACCAAATGAAATAGGTAACTCAAACGCCACGTGTAGGGACAACAGTCTGCCTTAGACCTCAAACGAGTGAGAAAACATGGCACCATTATGGGTAACACAGCGCGCCTGATATAGGGCAAGTCCACTATACAAGGTTGAGTGTTGGTGTCAGTCTCAACAGGATGGTTCCCCTTCCGGCGCTGAAGAGAAAAGAGCCAACCTGATGCCATTTGTCAGAATCTCAAGGGACATCGGTATTGTCCATCACCTGTGCCACAGATGTGACCACCGTCACCCTATTCTGCAACTGGTGGACACGTCTGGCCTCAAAGGCTGGGAGGATTTCCCAGCACATTGCCATTCAGTGGATCAATGGCGTCGTCGCGAAGGTGAGCCGGCATTACCAGTCTGAGAAGAGCACCGTTCTAGCCCGAGGACATCATAGGGGACCTCTAGAGAATGGATCTGCAGCAGCTTACCATGTAATTTGAAGCAAAGTCTAAACGTGTGCCCCCATGAGTATGGTATGCCCTGTTCACGGAGACGACTGGTGATGGGTTTAAATTCCCTACGTTTAGCAAGAGTAGAGGCTGCCAAATCCTGAAAGAGCACCGGCTTGTGGGACAGAAATTGCAACAGGTTGAGGTTGCGGGCCTTGCGAAGGATTTGTTTTTTAAGTTGGAAGTCATGGACTCATACTAGTATGTCCGGTGGGGGAGCCTTAGTGCCTCTGGTTAAGCCTACCCGGTGGACACGGGACAGTTGTATTTCTCGTTCCTCCTCAGACTGCAAGATCTGATAGAACAGCTCGCCGACATATTTGTGTAGGTTACCTCCTTCCCCATTTCATGGCACTGCTCTACTTCTGATATTGTTGTGGTGGGAGCGGTTCTCCAAGTCCTCGGCATGGGCTTGCAGATACAGATTTTGCTCCGTAAGGTGAAGTACATCTTGCTGAAGCTGATGGACGTCGTCCTCACACCCCTGTTTATGCTTCGACAAAGTTGCCACCCGGTCTCCGATGTCGTCTACATCCCGCTGCACCTCCCGGAGTTCAAAGGAGAGCTGAGCACGAAGCTCCTGCATATCCTCCTTTATGGCAGAAAAGAGTTCAATCATAAAAGCTTTAGTTGCCGGCGTTTCATTGTCCACGGAGTGCATCAATTTGGTGTCGGGATGAGAAGTATATTGATCTGCCGATTTCTGCAGCAGATCCTTCAGAGGCTTGTCCTCCCTATTTCTGGAGGAAGACATGATGCTTTGGAGAAGGCCCACTCGTAGGTACGTGCAAGCAAGTGTGGCTGCAAGCGAGACCCAGAAGGCACCGTTCAGGAGCGTAACCGTCAGACTCAGCCCCAGGGCAAAGTCCAGACAGCCAAGTAGAAGGGGTCAAACCAATCCGGAGTAAAGGACCAGTACAACGTGTAGGACAGGGCCTCGTACCCGGGACGAGGCAAAGGACCAAATCTGGGAAGACCCCCACACAGACTGCCCACCGGTGCTCCTCTCCGTGAGCCCCTGTGACGGGCACAAGGGGCTGCAAAATGGGGCCTCTTGAAGGAAGTCTGTGCTTCACCTGCGGGCCTGCGGGTGAGGGCTGTTGGGGCCTGCTGCCATGACTGGTGGCCACGGCCATGCAGCAGGGCCTACTTAATATCCACACTAGGGGATAACATTGCCCTCCGCCGAAACAATGACCGAGCAGCTCTCTAAAAGGACACTCATCCGTGCTTTGCTACCTGCCGCCCTCTTCCACACCCATAGGGAAGCAGGCCACCAGGCACCAGTTAGGGCAGCAGGCCCCAACAGCCCTCACCCGCAGGCCCGCAGGTGATGCACAACTCTGAAGAACCAAGCACCGCTAGCCGATACAAAGGCCGAGGGCAGGCCCCCGCAGCGCAGATCACCACAACCTTGGTCCTACAGCACAGGGCCCGATAGCACCCACATCGGGAGGAAGGGGTCCCCAGCACCACTACAGTTCTGTGAGCCCCACCACTGTGAGCAAAGCACTCCACGTGGTAACCTCTGTCAATCCCGCACACTCTACGGGGGGCAATCTAACAGCCAGGCGGGGGGAGGCATATAACCATCGGGGCCACCAAAGCCACTGGGAAGGAAATAGCAAGGCCTCACGATCCCCCCTCCTGCAGGCCTCCCACCGTCCGCCGATATGTACATGTTTTTAACCTTTGATTGTAATAAATGTATGGAACAACTTTTTAATACTACTTTTGCTTTTGCATTTTGTTAAGTGTGTTGTGCTGAAGTGCCTTATAACATTGTCTGTTGTCAATGGGTTACTATCAATCAGTTCTGTGATATAGCTTTGGTAAATCTGTGCCTCTCAGTCCAGACGCTCTTTGAATTTTGGACTGAACTCACCTTGTCCCTATTTCAATATTAGGGTACCTCCCTCTTTTGTTGCATACACCAAAATCAGTAACACCAGCAGCAACACGAACCCCAACACCAGCATCAACACCAGCTCCAACACCTGCACTAAAACCAACTAGAACAGCACAAGCATCAGCACCAGTAACAGAGCTAGTATCAACTGTTGCAACCCATACACACCACAACACGTGCATTAATGTTTTTTGATGATACATTATTAATGTGTTTTTATGGTATGCAACACCTCTGTACTAAGTGTCACAGCAAGTTATGGTAATCAGTAGCTGTATGTAACCAAACCACCTCGGTCGAAACCTGCTTCATAAACTCGGGTTGCAAAAAACACTAAGTGCGTCGCTGACGCTGTGTTATCAGAATTGTTTGACATAAGTCTAATTTCGTGCTTGTATATTCACACTCGTATAGAACAGTATCAATCCGCTTTTATGGCATGGCAAGAACGGTAGCTTCACAAGTTGTTAGTGTTCACACAATAACAGTTGTGTCATCAAAAAACATTAATAATATATAGATGAAATTACGATACTTTTTTATGCCTTGAGCTGTTCGGATGAACACGCATTTGCGACTTATGATGTCCTTCCTTTGATACCTTCTTTTTTTCCCCCCAATCAGAGCGGTGCTCCGTTTTACCTGCGCTGTGGCCAGGTGAGGTGGGGTTACATTCTCCTGCCACATAGGTGAGTGACAATGTAATCAAGTTGATATCACCGAATGTCATTCCAGATAAATATGACATGTCTGTCCTACAAATTATTATTGAATCTTGATGGCACAATGTGACATGGATACACTACTAATTATGATGTGTATGTCTTTCTTTCTATGTATCTATTTGTTTGTCTGTTCCTTTTGATATATTGGTGCACATTGGACCACAAAATCAGGAGAACTTCAGGTGATATAAATTCATAAAACCTTTTGTTTCACTTGTTTCACTTACATCTAGCGGTAGCACTCATGGTCCTGAAGAAGAAGTAGGAGACCTCTTGGCCCCGTTCAACTGCAGAAACATGTCGACCCAATATCCATTTTAGTAGTCATTTGTTTACACTACTATTTGCACTGTTTTTATCAACTTGGGAGTGAAGAGGTGCTCATTAAAAAAATATTTTACCCTTTCACTACCCAATTTTATGTGGTTTCACATTAGTCACATATTATTTTCAATTTTTCAGCACTGCTAGTCAGTTGCCACTTGACACCTAGATGCATCACACTAGCACTGGGACATATAGGTGAGATTAGGCTGAGCTTTGCCAAATCTACAGAGGGTACAACAATCTACCTTCATGTTGAAGGATCCCATATGATGTAGGGTGATACAGGTCGGTAATCTGATGGGAATTTTTTCTCACTGATAAAGTACCCTAGGTTTGATTTCGCTTTTTACATCTACAGTTGAGGTCACGTTCTCACAGATACATAGTTAGTTTGTTTGTTCTTTTTGACCCATTGCTTCATAGGGACCCTTGCCTCTAGTCAGGGTAAGGGGGTACTTGCTTAAAATAACTCCTGCTCACCTCTTGGTAGCTTGGCACGAGCAGACAGGCTTATCTTGGAGGCAGTGTGTAAAGCATTTGTGAACACATACAGTAATCCATTAACAACACTACAGAGAGACACCAAACAGTTGTATCTTAAAAATAAGTATTCTTTATATAGATTTGACACAAGATCACAAACAACAAAAATCCACAATACTGTACTCAAAATGGTAGGTTTTGCTTAGTACTATTTAGATCGTAAAATGCAACACTTTGAGTCAATGTACCTTTAGATGCAACACATAGGGCAGTGAAAGGTTTTGCAAAGATGGTGATGCGTTAAAATTTTGGTGCAAAGAAAAAAAGATGTTGTCTTGTTGTTGTTGTGGCACGCTTCTCCGATGATGCAAGATGTCATGACTCGATGCGTCAGCTGCAGCGGCGACACTGTTGTGCAGAGATGGGACGACAGCGACTTTCTCTGCGACACTCTTCTCCCTCGATGCGAGAAGCTTTCACTTGGTGCGACAGATGCAGCGGCGACACCCATGTTCAGAGATGCGACAACAGCGGCTCCGACGACCGCACACTTCTCCGTGGATGCAAGGTGCTTCTGCAGAGCGACATCTTTGTTCAGAAATGCAACGGCTGCAACGGTGATACGCTTCTTCGATGTTGCAAGATATTTCTTGTGATGCGGTGCAATGCGTCAGCTACAGCGGCGACATCCTTGTTCAGAAATGCAGCGGCTGCGACAGCAACACACTTCTTCTTCGTGAGCCGTGCTTCTAGGTCTGTGTAACACGCAGTCCCTCAGAAGACCCAAATCAGCAGCAGGCACTTCCAAAGAACTCTTGGGGAGCTGGTGGTTAAAGTCTGTTGACCCTGAGACTTCAGCAGGAGGCAAGCTCTTCTCTCAAGCCCCTGTAGATCCTTCACAAGTTAAATAAAGTCCACACAAAGTCCTTTCTCCTTTCTTTGGCAGTCAGGCAACCACTGCAGGCCAATCCCCTAAGAAGCACTTCAGCTTAGGGATAGTTTCGCCTCAGTTTCTTCTGGTTCCTCTCCTCAGAAAAGGTGTCTTCTTAACTTCTTAACATAACTAGCTTTGCGCCGGACCCCGGGGGGGTCTGGGAGTGGTAGTTCGCCCGCTGTCAGTGGGTCCGGCGTGGTCACCCTGCAGCCGTTTCCCTCACGGTATGGGATGAAGATGCCGTTGCCCTCACGGCAGGGGAAGGAAGAGAAGCAGGTACGTTGAGCCATTGCCCTCACGGCGTTGAAAAATGCACCAACTGCGGCCCCCCGCACAGGTCATTTTTTAGAAACATTAGACGGAGCGAAAGAGGAGTATTCGCTTGTCAAGGGAGAACTTACCTGAGAGCTACGCCAGTCAACTGCTGTTGTTTAGTTCGTCATCTGTAAACAGCACTGCCGGTAACCAGAGCAGAGTACTGGAGAAAAGAAGACGACAAGAGAACAAATAAGCTAAGTGACTTGAGAGGTTTATATAATTAATGCATTTCACTGTACAAGGAGCTAAATACTTACCAAGGTATTGAAGAAAAGAGAAATTGTTGTTTCTTCAGGAAGCACTGTTTAGAGACCTGTAAAACAAGAACAAGAGATTCATCACCTTAGAATAAAAGAATAGATACTATGAGAGAGGAGAAGTAATAGAAAAATCAAGACACTTGTGAGAGTAAGTTAAAAAATAAATAATTAGAAAAAACTAGTAGTCAGGTTTAGTTAGAGAACTAACAATCTTGTATCTATAAATAGGAAGGAACAAGTACAGAACATTAGAAGGAAGGCATCTGGCACAGACAAGAAAAGAAGGTTATTAAGAGAGAAGAAACAAACAATTAGTGAAGTAAGTAGAATAACAAAAGAGTATAAATAGGAGGTTGACTAATAGAACACATAAATCTCAATAAGACTTCGATTTATATTTCCAGATACAACAAATTTGGCACACAGACACAATAACTAGATGTCACAGAAAAGAAATAGAAGAGAAGCTTAGATCCTGGAAAACAAGGGTAGGTTAAGTAAGAAAATACAGGAGAGTAATAGAAGAAGGGCTATCGTAGAATTGATAGTTAATTGACAGGTTCCATTGAAGTAAGAAGTCTGCAGGACAGACTAAAGGCTAGAAGAACCACCAGGACCAGTCTCTTCGTGTTTGTTATTTTCTCCAATTCCCCTTTCCCCCAAAGGGGATAGCACAGAGACTCAGTATAAGTTGATCTCTGGATATTCCTGAAGTGGCGT